>NC_141345.1:5105000-5705000 GCF_057382095.1 Aulonocara sp. 'chitande type north' Nkhata Bay
ACAGTTTAATTTCCTTGAAATCAGCTTCAAACCTGAAATCCAAATAAACCAATAAAAAATGTGTGCATCAGGGATCACTCACGCTCTGTTTCGATCAAACCCCATCTCCAGCAGACTCTCGAGTGTTGTTAGCTCTGCCATTTTGACCTGAAACAATACAGGAACGTTAACGAGGAGTTCATCGTCTAACGTACTGGTACAATGCTTTCATTTGATGATGAAAAGAACCCAAAGGACTTCTAACCAAACTAAAGTTAGTGCAAGAGCTCATGACTTTATTTTAGCCGACTAAAGCAGCTACACTGACCACTATTGTCCGAATATAACACTGCGTGAATATAAATAAACGATTCCTTTACTAGCAGCTTACCAAAACACAAATGTATTCCCGCTACACATATGCAGTTATTTGATATAATAAATACCATCGTGATGAGAGCTAAAATTAGCTTTAATGTGGCTAACGTTCAAATTGCGAAAGCTAACTGGGAAGCCTCGCTGGCTAGCACGATTAGAAACAATTAGGAACTCCAATAAGCTCTTCATCACTTGTGCCGTTAATGTTAGTTTGTATACTTGAGCTAAATGCAAACTGACGTGCCAGTTTATTTATGTACGGAGGAAATATGAGCTAATATACCCAGTGAAGGTAGGGATAGTTAGCTACTCACACATCGGACAACACCGCTTCACCAGTAAGGAAGCCCACGCGAGTCAAAAAGAACAACGCGAAATTCACGCTTATTAGAAAGAACGATTTTTGAAGTCTTAAGATTTGTTTAAAAAACAAACAACATACAGATCCTCCACTTACTGGGGACACTTTGACGACGCTATCTTCACGTTTATACACCTTGAGCTTCTACTGAGTTATACTTCAAATGAATGAATAAGCCTCCCTAACATGCAAATAATGAACAGTAACACGTAAGCTACTGCACTATGTGAATAAATAAGACACAGATATGTAATGTGAGAATGATATTGTGAAATAATGGAACACATTTTGAAAACAATGCTCATTATTGTGAAACATATTACATTCTGCTATATAAATTTTCTTATTATTGTGAAATATTATTTCATGGTCATTATTTTTCACAATAACAGAGATTATTCCTGAGGCATTTTATTTATTTCCAGCCGTTTTTAGTCCAAAATGACCTTTTTTCAAAGTCAGTCTTTATTTCAAAATCCCGTTTTTCCCGATGGTCTATTTATTTCATAATGCGACTTTTCAGCAGAATGACTTTGTCTGTCAATCAATGTAAGTGGGCTGGACCTTTGCACCTATTGGCTTATCGTTTACCATCGACTAGTTTTCCTGGATACCGGCTCCGCGGACGGCTACTGCAGCTAGCAACAGCGTGCTAGGTCAAAAGTCACGGAGGATGGCGGACTGGTGTGAACTTCAGCCAGTTCTGCTCATTTAAGCAAATCAGATAGAGAGGGATCATTTACCTGTAGATACTGTTTTGAGTCGTTTAGATGTTTCTGAAATGCTTGGGATGATAATTGCTCTTCAAGATGTTCGCATCGATGACAGCATTGTCAAAGGTTTAAGATCAATTCAGCACCGTGTTCGTTTGGAATACGCCGAGGAAGAACAGTCTTCAAATGTTGGCCGTCCACTAGTGATGGGCAGATGAAGCCCCATGAAGCACTGAAGCTTTTCATCCAATTGGTTCACCCCAACGCGAAGCTTCATGAAGCTTCATTTGCTCTAGCAGGACACCTACTGGACGTAAAAATAATAGCTGGCATGAATTTGAAGAGTGTGGCATTTTGCACACAGCCTGTAAATGTCAACAACAAAAGGAGTGTGTAAAACATGTATATTGTAGTGATGGCAGTATACTGTGTATATTTATAGTGGCAGTATGGGAAATGATTATTTG
The DNA here is from genome assembly GCF_057382095.1 of Aulonocara sp. 'chitande type north' Nkhata Bay. NCBI lineage: Eukaryota > Metazoa > Chordata > Actinopteri > Cichliformes > Cichlidae > Aulonocara > Aulonocara sp. 'chitande type north' Nkhata Bay. The sequence continues at coordinate 5,106,899 of NC_141345.1, forward strand.
GAAATGCTTGAAATGGAAATGATCATTTACTGTGAGGTGAGGTGTGGTTGGGGTGTGGACAGTGGTTGTGCTTTTGTAACGTTGAGGTATGGACAGCTACACACTGAGGCTTTGAGCCTCAGTCCTGCCTGTTCACATTTTATTCTGTAAAAACTAAATTTTCACTGCTTTTATGACATTTTTAGTGGGGAGAACATAGCTAGGATTTAATGATTTAACAAATCTTTTGAATCCTTTGTCCTCCACAATGCTAAATGGCTGGGAGTCCTCAATCACCATGCTGACCAGGTCTTCATCTATTTGAGATTGTTCTCCTGAGGAAAGACAATAAAGATAAAGCACAAATATAAATATCACACACGTAACTTATAACAGTTGTATAATATTGTTATATCATTTAGTAACATTACTGCATCCTATATTATCATTGCATTTGATGGCTCACCTGGTCTTGCTCCACGATCGGTGTCCCCCTTATTCTCATGCAAAGCTCTGTAGTGCCTAAGCATGGATGAGGTGTTGCTGTTATATCCCAGCTCCCTGGCACATAGCAAACACTTCACCTTGTACAAAAGTCAAGACAGCTCAACATAAATTGTATTGCACCATCAGTATCATGAAAATACATCTTCTGTAGAAATACCTTGTTGGGAGGAATAAGATCAAAATGTTCCCACACAGGGGAGGACATCCTCCTCTTCTTAGCTGGCTCCATTCTCTCCTGACTTTCCTCACTCTCATAAACCTCCATACGGTCTCCAAACTCTCACTAACCGCAACTCTCCATCAAACACCCACATTTTTGAATGAAGTCTGAGGGGTTTATATCGCTGTCATATCTCGCGGCAAAGTTCGAACCACTTCATGAACCAGTCACGTGGTACAGCCGGGCAGCGAGGCTTCGGACGTCATCATTTTCAGCTCCTCCCATAAATGAAGCAAGCCTCGATACGCGCTTCGCGGAAACGCCCCCTCCATTACTCGACACACGCTCCGAAGCCTCGATACAGAACGTCCCATCACTACCGTCCACGTCTAGAAATCCCGGTGCAGCACTCAGGACTTTAGTGCTGTCCGGGATAACCGTCGGGGTAATTGCCGATACATTTTCTGTGTCTCCGAGCACAATTATGAGGAAAATGACGGAGGATGGTCTAAGGTAAGTTTATGCTGTAATTGAGCACCTGTGTGATTCTGTACACAGCATTGTTTAGGTGTTGACCTTAATTATGACGTTTGACAATGAATTATTATCGCTTACTTTTTTTTGTTACTGTCTAAAGTGGGGCAGCTACGGCTAAAGCTATCGGCGCCATCTCGGCGTTGAGACACGTTTAGCAGTGTTAGCTGTTAGTGTGTTAACTCGGAGACTGGGGTCAGTGGAGCCTGTAGGAACCTTTTACACAGAGAGTAGACCCACCAGCTTTCCACAGTCTACTTACTTATCACATCTTGTTAGACAACAGGGTCATTAGTGCTTTAAATAGTACATAGTTGAATGTTTCATTGCTGTTTGCAGTTGATTGTTCTCTGATAACGCATAACAAGGTTGATGTTAAATAGCGAGTTTATTGAAATGGTTTTGTCTATTTCAGCAGCATTATAGATATCATACTTTCTCTGGTGTCTTCGGTAAAGCTAAAACAAGAATACATTTACATCCTTGGTTCTTTCAGCATTAATTGGAAAACTTTGAGATTTGCTGTGCGCCTCCCAAGCCATTCTTTTTTATCCCACCTGTCAGGTATAGATGGCAATACTTTAAACAAAGTTAAATTTGTTATACCTGAAGAGAACCAATCCTGACCTAGAATGGGTGAATGAATAATTAGTTGGTAGCCAATGCCTAAGCAACTCACATAGGCCCTGGCAGACTCAATAAGTCCATCTAGGAACAGCTGCAGGAAACACCTCTTCAGTTTAGATTTAAAACATGTGCATGCTCTTTCAGGTTGATGAGGATTATGGTGTGGACTGGACAGGACAACATAATCGCCGCCCATCAAATGAGATCACCATTCCTGAGATTCAGCTCCCAGATGCACTGAATGAACAAGACCCTGCTGTGCTACCAATACTTCAAAATCACTTGTAGAAAGACATTATTACATTTAATCAGTTTCTATGTCAGGAGGATTTTTTTTTTAAAATTTCTACAGCTTTGTAGCTAATACTGACTCAAAACAGCATAACCAATTTCATTTTCAACAAAACAGTGAGTGGCTATAAAACAGGATTTGTTTTATACAGCTGTCACTTTAATGATATTCATTTCTTGGTTGGATATACAGTACATGTCAACTCTGAGCAGATTTAATACAATGAACACAGTAGAGTAGTGTAACATCTTAATTCAAATTTTTTCTAGAAATTTTTTTTGTATCAGTAGCGAGTATAAACAAAACATATTGTGTAATTTATAATGTACAGTGAACAACTGATTTTGATATCTGAACTCTTCATCAGTTTATATTAAAAAAGCCATAAATGCACACCTGTACTCTGTATTTTTCACTGTCAAGTGTATTAAAAAGAACTAGAACTCACTAGATTGTCCGTTTCTTTGAACACCGAGTACAGTAATGTGATGCAAGAAAGAAGAAATGGTCTAATTTTACCATGTGGTTATGGAATCAATCGTAAACCAGACCAAAACCTGAGTCAGTAGAGTTGAGACACACCTGAATGTCCATTAGAAATGACTCATAGGTACAGTAGTGTGCAGGAAGACGTAGTACTTCAAAACCGGTGGAAGACTTTGGAAGATTGCTGTTGACCACTTCCACAGTCATTTCTCGGCAAGACTTCCCATCCTGTCCAAAACTTGATGAGGGCTTTTTGTTGTGCACAAGATGCTGCAACAGAAGATTGTTTTAAACTATAATGACATCCTATATTCATTATTTTGAATCTTTTATGGAGAAATACCATAAAAGATGACCACTTACATACAGGGCACCAGACATTTTTGCCCCACTCAAATTGCTGTTGTAGCTTTTATAGATATTTTTATGTTAACAAAGCTAAAAGTAGTCTACATACAATTCTAGTGCAACTGATAATGCCACCACTCTTATGTATTGCATGGAGCAAATAACAAAACAAAATTATACTATAGCGTAGAGCTGGGCGATAGAACGATAACGATATGTATTGCGAAATAACTTTCTCAATAGAAAAATTAAACTATTGCGATAGACCTCACCGCTCTTGTCCTTTTTATAAAAAAATAAATAAAAATAAATATCGTGATATGAAAAAATCTCATATCGCCCAGCTCTACTATAGTGTACTTTGTTAATGACCCAAGATCACTGGACTGTATGTAATTTACCAAAGTGTAATCAGAGAAAACCAATGGCAAAATACCTATCGCAGCAGACCTACCATTTTCAATGAAGGACCGAAGGTAACCTGCCACTCTGCATTTATCCTCGAGAGCATTCCTCTTCTTCCTCATCTTCATCTTCTGTGGCAGGCCACAGTCATTTTATAGCTTTACTTATCTTGTAGTCTTAAGAGCATCAGCAACATTAGGTGTATTTTTATTAAATGTAACCCAGCTGTTCAACTAACCCACGCATACAAAACAGTATATTGGTGTTTTGTGTCAACAATTAATGTTCATCCTTCATAAATTAACCAAATAGCTTTACTATTCAGATGTTAAAAGATGTGACCTGACCTTACCTCACAACAGGGAGCAGTCTCTGATTCCCTTGGTAAGAAAAGAGGAATGATGTCTGATCTTTCTGTCAGAAGCGGCCATACCATGGTTTCCTTAAGCCCTTTCCTCAGCTGCTTGACTTGACGACTTGTTTGTGTTATGACCTACAACGGTGAGACCAAACCAAAACTGAAGTTGGAGTCTGTAAAGTGACACACACTTTAAATGTTAAATATTTAAAGAACATCCACTGTACTAGTAAAAGCATTTTCAAATTATACCCACTTACAAAATCACTACGTTGAACTAAAATTGCTTTCTTTTCTTTCACATAGATTACTTGTCTTCCATATTAGCACAGAAGATAAGCCACTTTAAAACAGTCATGAATAACTATTACCTACAACAATGTAAATAGTAATACAGACATTAACCCAGAAGACAATTATTTTCTCTCACCTAATTTATAGAATTCTTTGCTATGATAAAAAACAGTATTAAAAAAAATCTGTGACTAAACTGATTAAAAAGCTCATTTTTGCCAGACAGACAGACTAACCAAGCAATAATAACATATCGTTACTTACCCTGAACAGCGTTTCGTGGAGTGGAGCTAGCTGTGATAGCGTTAGCATTTGCTAACGTTAACACTGTGCGGTTGTGATGAGAACTTGGACCAGGGACCACTTCATCTCCAGTACACTGCTGCAATACGCAGACTGAGGTGAAGACGTTCAATCTAAGCGGTTAGCAAGTTCTCTGAGTAACTCAGAAACGGACTTGTTTCCTGCAGCCATGCCCTTCACAAGAATTGATACACCTGTAACGTTATTCGCGCCCAGTGTTTTGCATTTGTCGGTGCCTTAAGTTTATTTTGAGCTGCATACTGCCGCCAGCTGCATAGGAGATGCATTGCACCATTAAACCTAAATCGACAATTCATGTGCTATTACTTACGTCTGAGTAAAGGAGCAACCAATCACACAACTGGCTCCGCCCTGACTCTCTTGATTGACAGACAAAGTCATTCTGCTGAAAAGTCGCATTATGAAATAAATAGACCATCGGGAAAAACGGGATTTTGAAATAAAGACTGACTTTGAAAAAAGGTCATTTTGGACTAAAAACGGCTGGAAATAAATAAAATGCCTCAGGAATAATCTCTGTTATTGTGAAAAATAATGACCATGAAATAATATTTCACAATAATAAGAAAATTTATATAGCAGAATGTAATATGTTTCACAATAATGAGCATTGTTTTCAAAATGTGTTCCATTATTTCACAATATCATTCTCACATTACATATCTGTGTCTTATTTATTCACATAGTTATTTATTTCATCTTGACCTATTTATTTATTTAATTTTGAACACTTTGGAGTTCCATAGAGCCCAACGGCTATTTGACTCAGCGGCTCATGGCGCTAGCATGGTATGCTAATCCTCACCGAGTGCGCAGTACGTCGCGGCGTTTCTCTCGGTGGCAAAACGACATGGACTCTTTTGGAAAACTTCTTAGCTTCCTGGGCCCATAACCTGTTGGCAGAGGTATGAAAATGCGCGGTAAAATCTAACGTGCATAGCTAACTTCATCAACAACATTTTGGGAGGAATAATCACACATTAGCCTTCGGCCATTTTTTGATGAACGCATACGCCCCCTAGAGCGCGCTAACTTTATTAACAGCCACACAAATGTAAAGCACACATCAAACATAAATAAACCATTTGACTGTCTCCATAATTGAGAGAATTTTCTCTTCTTATTTCAACACACTCTCTCTCTCTACAGCTGTACCTGCTGATAGCGTTGCATGTGGCACTCTTGGCTTGTCAAAGTTCTGGCTCGGACCAAACAGCGCCACACTCTGCCGATACTCCCGAGGGACGCCTTCACGCACCAGAATTTTGAGCTCAGGTGAGATGATGAAGTCATCGTCGGACCTGCCTGCAAGGTACTGAGCCCAGCGGCTCAGCAGGGGGTGCTCCAGACCCTCCTACAGAGACAATGATGTATGATATAAAAAGAGGATAACCATTATCTGTTAAGCATTATGTTACAATTTAACATAATGTAAAATTGTAACATTGTAAACATAATGTTACAATTTTACATTATGTTACAGTTTAACATAAAGTACAATTGTAACATTATGTTTACAATGTTACAATTTACAAATTGTAACATTGTAAACATAATGTTACAATTGTACTTTATGTTAAACTGTAACATAATGTAAAATTGTAACATTGTAAACATAATGTTACAATTTTACTTTATGTTACAGTTTAACATCATATAAAATTGTAACATTATGTTTACAATGTTACAATCCCTACCCTCACCTATGGCCACGAGCTGTGGGTAGTGACCGAAAGAACGAGATCGCGTATACAAGCGGCAGAAATGAACTTCCTCCGAAGGGTGGCTGGCCTCTCCCTTAGAGATAGGGTGAGAAGTTCGGCCGTCCGGGAGGGGCTCAGAGTAGAGCAGCTGCTGCTCCACATCGAAAGGAGCCAGCTGAGGTGGTTCGGGCATCTGACAAGGATGCCCCCTGGGCGCCTCCTGGGTGAGGTGTTCCAGGCATGTCCCACCGGGAGGAGGCCCCGGGGCAGACCCAGGACACGCTGGAGAGATTATATCTCTCGGCTGGCCTGGGAACGCCTTGGTGTTCCCCCGGATAAGCTGGAGGAGGTGGCTGGGGAGAGGGAGGTCTGGGCCTCTTTGCTTAGGCTGCTGCCCCCGCGACCCGGCCTCGGATAAAGCGGATGAAGATGGATGGATGGATGTTACAATTGTAAAATTGTAACATTATGTTTACAATGTTACAATTTCACATTATGTTAAATTGCAACATGATGTAAAATCGTAACATTAAGTTTACAATGTTACAATTGTAAATATAATTTACCCAATTAATTCTGTCATAACAGAAGTATGACTTCTCTGTGTTATTAATCCGTATTAATATCATAGGGAGATTAATATCCCTACAATATTAAGCATCAGACTTTATCAAATTTTCTAAAAACTTTTTTTGTTGGATAGTGTAGCGCAGCTGGATAGTGTAGTGGTAATACTACATATCTTTGGAGTCGCACGTTCGATTCCCACCCAGTATCCAGTAAGGGTCCTGGCTAGACCCCTCATGCTAACCAAAAATCCCTGGAATGGTGCGGCTATGTCTGCAGTCTCTCCGCTTAAATTTAGAGCTTGCTTGTTTGTTAAATGTATTATTTACTGTTTTTAGTTTACTCCATGACGGGGCTGGATATCGGGCGTCCTGCACCACCCATCCGGTCTGGAGCATAGCGAAACCATTTCTGCACTGTTTGAACGAAGGTAAATTCAGAAACTGCCCCCACCTGCTGAGTCAGGCCATCTAAGACAACAAAAACCCCCAAAAACAAACAAACAAAAAAACAGTAAAAAAGAGGGGTTCAATTAGAGTTCAAATATGAATAACCTCTCGCCAAAAGTCTTTAACAGCTAGAAAGCTGGCAAACTACTAAGCTGATCAACATGAAAGGCACAAGGTGGAAATCAGCAAACTTTCATGGTCCGGTTGGCTGCAGGACCAAACATTTGGCCTTACACCTTATTTCTTTATGTTTTGCTTCCAAGGTGCCAGACTTGTAGGTAACTTTTTACACTGACATGACCTCAGCAATAGTTTCCAATCTTTCAACTTCCTTGGGCTTTGGCTGCTTTTTTGCTCATTTTCAGTCCAGTCCTTCTACCTGACCATTTTCAGAGAACTCTAAGGAGCTTGGGGGAAAAAAGCAACCGGACTTCTTTAACTTTTTTGAAGACGTTTCGCTTCTCATCCCAGAAGCTTTTTCAGTTCACTGAAGCCTCATAAGAAAGTGACACAATGACATTTAGATAATAAAACTCGCCAAAAATGCACCTTAAGAGCACTGTCTCTTTAAATACCCTCTTTTGCTTGGTCTGCTCCTTATTTTTTCTCATTTTTTCTTACTTTGGAGGACCAGCAGAGCGAGGGCCGCTAACCTGTGGACATTCATGGAAGGTGACGTTGTGTCTGGAAGGCGGGTCCACATAAGAACTCAGATATAATATTTATATTTTTGTTCTAACCTGTTGAGTCCCTGGCAGCAGCCAATGGCAAGGTTGTGCCAGCCAGCAGGATGCTGCGGAGCTGCTGAAGGGCGGGGCTGGAGTCTGAAAGTAAGAGCTCGTTTAGACTCTATTCTGTGAACAGGCTTGCTCCCACGAATATGTGAATTCATCTGTAAAAGAGTTTAACTCTAATGCACCTGTTCCTCCTGCTCCCTGCTGCAGGGCGGCCTGTTGGACTACGAATGCCAGTGTGGAGCTAAGAAGATCAAAGAGGAGCTGTTGTTCTTGAACCTGCCAAAGTGAGTAACCTCAAATCGGTCCCCAAAGGCCTCAAACCACCACAGTTCAGTCGGTGTCAGTTTTGTTCATGTCATGTCCTCCTTGCGTCTTCCTTTGAGCCTCTCCTCTTTGTCTCATCTCTTTCAGTGTGCTGATCCTCCAGCTGAAGTGGTTTACGTTCACTCCATCGTTCACCGTGGAGAAGAAGAACAGCCCCATTGTTCTGACACAGCAGCTGGTGATCAGCCAGGACACAGCCTTTACTGAAGAGGTAAGGGAAAAGGCACACCGTTCATTTCAAGTATGGATGGAGCCCATTTCTAAGCTAACGGGTGGTGCCGCTGCCCTCTCCCAGTAAACTGCTCGCTATTTGTTGGTCAGCGTGATCAGTCGTTTGGGCTCCTCAGCTTACAGCGGTGAGTGGGTGCTTTCAGACACATGTGCTGAATGCAGGTCAGCTTTGAAAGTTTATGAGACGTTAATAAGTGCGCCTTCTCCTCTCAGGACATTACGTCTGTGACGGCGTTCACCAGATGAGCGGAAGAGACGACGTCACAGACAGCCGGCTCACGTACGATGACGAGTTGGTCTGCCAGACCACGTGTGAGTCTGTGTGTGAGCAGCGGCAGAGAACAGCTTACCTGCTATTCTATAAAAGACAGGTGACGTCTCCCAGCAAACAGTCAGCATGTCTGTGCAAATATTCAGTGTAACTTGTAGAAAAACCCTCACACTCAGTTTATTTGTGTTTTTCTTTTTCTATTTCTTACTTTCTTTGCCGCACTAGAAAGGCAGCAGAGTCGGGACTCAGATCTGCAGCAACACCTTCATTGTTATTGTTATTATTGTTGTTAGTACTCTTGTTGTTATGATTGATATTGTTACTGTTATGATCAGTTTTATTATTATTATTATCATTATTAATTTTTTAATACATTTGTTTATCTTTATTATTATTAGTAGTAATGTTGTTGTTTATGTTGTTATTGTTATTATTATTACTGGTATTTTTGACATTATTATTATTATTTTGTTGTTATTGTCATTATTAGTAGAAGTAGTATTAGTTATATCATTTTTATATCAGCCTGGAGTGAACAACATGAAAGCATGGATCCATCCTCCCTCACATTCACAATTCAGGCTGCTGGTGTAATCGTGCGGGGGATATTTTCCTGGTACACTTTGGGACCTTTAAATGCTACAGTCTGAGTATTGTTATGACCACAGTGTACCCTCTTCTGATGGCTGAAAGTAAAAGGGGGTCCAGTACCGGTTCCGGTACCAGGCCTACTGACAATTTAACATAATGTAAAATGGTAACATCGTAAACATAATGTTACAATTTAACATAATGTAAATGGTAACATTGTAAACAGAATGTTACCATTTAACATAATGTAAAATGGTAACATTGTAAACAGAATGTTACCATTTAACACAATGTAAAATGGTAACATTGTAAACAGAATGTTACCATTTAACACAATGTAAAATGGTAACATTGTAAACAGAATGTTACCATTTAACATAATGTGAAATGGTAACATTGTAAACAGAATGTTGCCATTTAACATTATGTTAAATATAACTAACGGATTTACTTTACCAAATGGACCATCCCGGCCTTGCCGTATTGGTCTATTTGATTCACCTTTGTTTTTATTGTTTATTTTATTTTCACTTGCTACACATAGGACAGACATGACTGGGGGAAAGAAAGGGGAGAAAGAAAGAGGGAAAGAAAAACAGCAGGGAAGAGGAATGGTGATAAAGGGCAAAAAACAAAAACCAACAAAACAAACAGACAAAAAATATATATATCAGTCACTTCAACTCAAAGAAGTCCAGACGCTTTTCTTTCCAAGCTCCTTTGACTGACTGTTAGGACAACTTATTTATTGCAAGCATGCAGTACAAGAATAACTCGATGTTTCTGACTTTGCATTACGAATTGTTTACCCACTGACAAACATTTCAAATGAAATTAAATTAAAAAACAATTTGCGGTAACCTGATTTTAATTCAAAAAGAATCATTAACAACACTTCTTGTAATGGTGTCAAAATCAGTCCAACTTTTATTTTCAAATGCAAAAAGTAAAAGAAAATGAGCCAACATACTGGACACATATAATTGTCAATATAATTGTTTATAAACAATTATACTGTCATCATTGTTACAGATATGGAAACTTTATTAACAATTTGTCCAAGTAAAAAAATGCCCTGCTAATTGTTGGGGTTTTCTCTCCTCTAGCCCTTTCCTTTAAGCTCTTCTTTACATCCCCCCACCCCCACCTTTTCTTTTTTCTTAATAATATAACAATAAAAACAATTGGCTGCATTTTAAATGTGTCAGATCAATGTCTTTATTCAAGAATACAAGAAATGGTAATAGCTGCATGTGTGTTTGTGTGTGTGCATAATATGCATACTTTACTTGTTGGATCCAAATCCCACAAGGAATCAAATAAAACAAGAAGACAAACAAAAACAAAACAAAAATATATTTCTCTCCCTTCCCAGGTCAGGTTCACAAAAGCATTGCAGCTCTTTATTCCTCTTGTACAGCTCCAGAGTCTGTCAGCCAAAAAGAAACTACTGAGGTTCCAACACCCAGTGTTTCTGTAAACACAGATGAAAATGAACAGTCATCCACATCTAAAAGATTTGTAGATTCGAGGGACCGGTATAATACATCTAGTACATCTTTGTTTAAACCTCAGAACACAAAAAGGGAACAAACCATTGTATACAGATTTAAAAGTGCGCAAAGCAACGAACAGTCACCCTCTGAAACAGCTGAGGTTATCACAACCATTGTTTCTGTAAATACACAGGAACAGTCACCCACCTCAAAAAGATTAGTATATTCAAGGGACCAGTGTATCTACTCTGGTCAAAAGAATCCATGCTTCGTACTGATGTCCACAATTCTTTTTTATTCCTCTCACAATCATGGAGCACCGTGAAAACTAGAAACGAGTAAAATAATATCAATAGCACATATGACATCCATCTCAGCCACTTATTTCTTTTCACCAGGTGCACAAGTGCTTAACAAATAACAGCATAATGTTTTTACCGTGTACGCCTTGTAAAACCAGTAGTAGAAAAGTTGTAGGTTCGTGCTCTTGTGGGGGAGACGTATGTTATCCACCACCTCGATAGCTAGCCGAGAGTTCGAGGGTCACTAGAGCCGCCGAGAACGCATGAACTACTTACGGTAGGACGTTTTGCCAAAGTAAGACGTTTTGTCAGAACACCGAGTCCTCAGGAGGATGCAGCCCATGAATTTGGACACGATCTCAGATGCACTTCTGGTGTTGTCATGGCAACCCACACAAACATTTCAGCGTCAGCTACAATGAGGCGGAGCCCTTACTGAAACACTGAGCTCAGGTAGAGTGAAAGACAACATTTTTCCGCATCCAAAACAGCAGCGCTGTTCCTGTGACCTCTAGTAAAGCCTCTACTTGGGAAAAGGGAGTCTTTCATCAAAGCATCCTGCAGAAGTTGAATAAAAATATGCAAATGTTTAAATGATGCAACTTAATGAAGGCTGACAGCAGTTGTACTATTTTACATTGCAGCGAACAGGGGTGACCATTATTTTCAACGTTTTTCCAGCATTTTTCACATTGAAAGTGAAATAATATAAATAATGTCTCAATTAAATTGCGTTAATATTTAAAAATACAAAAACTACAGCTTTGTTCACAAGCCAATAAAAATGTACTTGGGCCAGTGGTAAATGAAAATAACACTTATTCAGCATCTGGTTGTTGCGGCTGCATCAGGACACCAGATGTTCAGCCTCCATCCTGTAGGCAGACTTATCCCCGTCTGAGAGGAGTCCAATAATGGTGGTGTCATCTGCAAGCTTAATTAATTTGACAGACTGGTGGTTGGAGGTGCAGCAGTTGGTGTACAGGGAGAAGGGCATAGAAGAAAGAACACAGCCCTGAGGGGAGCTCGTGCTGATGGTCCGGGAGTCCAAGACATTCTTCCCCAGCCTCACTGGTTGCTTCCTGTCCGTCAGGAAGTCAGTGATCCACCGGCAGATGGGATCAGGCACATTCATCTGGGAAAGCAATCCTTGAAGAAGGTCTGAAAGGATGGTGTTGAAGGTAGAGCTGAAGTCCACAAACAGGATCCCAGCATAGATTCTGCAGGACAAAGTGTAGGGCCATGTTGATGGCATCGTCTACAGACCTGTTGGCTCTGTATGCAAACTGCAGGGGGTCCAGGAGGGGGGCCGTGAGGGTCTTAAGATAGGAGAGAACCAGGCGCTCAAAAGACTTCCTGACCAGATGTCAGAGCCACAGGTCTGTAGTCTTTTCGTCCAATGATCTTTGGCTTCTTGAAAGCTATATATGATATAAAAATTATATAAAAACTGTTAATCAGCAAAAGAAATGATATCATAGTTCTTATAAAGAAAGCCTCTATCAATCAAACACCAGCAGTGTAGCAATGTTGTTCACTTACACTGTATATAAAACACTGATTTTGGCTACATCCAGTTTTTACTGTATTATAAACATTTTTTACCATGAAGAGTAAAGTGTTTGGCATTTTTGTCATTGTTATTGAGCTCAGAGATCAGGCCCAGCCCAGTATCTACCTGGTTATGAGCAAGGAGCTGGAGGTGATAACTCAACAATAACCAGGCCATGCATGCATGGATGGATGCATGGATGGATCAGTTTGTAGGCTGTGTGTGGTCAGCAGCAGGCTGCTGGGTGTGGACCAAGAGGGAAAGCCCAGCATGTGAAACCCATCAGCAGAAGGCCAGAACAAAGGTGCACAGACAAACGCAGCCCAGACACTCAGGCAGGACGAGTAAAATAAATGGCAGCAAACACAGTATGATGTGGTAAAATGTGCTTTCTTTCACAAACAGATAGCACAAACAAGAATCACAAGAATCTCCTTTGTGGTTCTTGTTTTTCTTTTGAGTACATTAATAAAAAGTTGAAATAAAGTGGCAATAAAATTCATGCACTGAAGACCACACGAAACCCTAATTCACCCTACTACCTGTTGCCTTCACATTCCATTTGCATCCCTTGTCCACAGAATCAAAAATGACCCTTCTTCGCTAAAGATCGAACATAAAGCAATTGCATTTTAAATGGAAGCCCATTTTGCATTAAGAAACACTATCAGCAATCAGAAATTGTGTATATCAGAGTTCTCTGTTTTTACTGTCCTGAAAACTGCATTAATTCAGTGGATGCGGTTAGGTTCAAAACAACGTAATATAAGAGGGCAACCAATTCAATCTAAGAGGGATCCAATTTTTATCCATTCATGTACCAGCTACTGGCTTTTTGCTGTTATGTTCTCATATCGCGTGAGAGTTTATTTGCCAGGTGTCAGAAGTCTAATAATGAATAAAGTTCAGGATATGCTTAAAAACTCACCTCAGTATAGCCGTCATCAGAAGGAAGTGCGCTTCACTGACTCATCAACTTGTCTCAGGCTTTCCACAAAGTTTCACAGTTGACCTTAAAGTAAGATGCTGCAAGCTTACCTTGCAGTGTATTCCTTTTCAAGGTCTAAAGACCTTAAAGTGCGCTATAGATTGAAGTGATTTGAACTGACAACAGGGCTAATTCAGCACTTCAAGTTACCATCAATAAAAGTTTTTAAATTTATTCTGATTTCCGTTTGTTTTCATTGCCTGTGCTATCTGTTATTTAGTTCAAATTGTGGGTAGATAATGCTGTGCTGTCATGTGACCTGTTCTCTCATGTGTGCCTTTCTCTTGTTTTGTATGTATTTCTCGTTTGTTATTTATTCCTATTTTATTCCTGCAATTGGTATGGAATTCATTTTTTTTTAAAAATTGATCAGTGTTTTGAAATTAGATGTGATGAAGATGTGACCTTAATTTACAAAATCAACATCATGTTGGATTCAATGAGACATGAAACTAGTGCATGAAACAGGTCTCAGTAAATGTTCTCATAGACTGCAATACACTGCCCCCTGCTGGTCATTATAAAGTCTGCAGATGTCATTTGACATGAATGTCATATTTGTGAAACAAAATAAAGGACTCTGTAAAATAAATGAAAATCAAATATTTATATACAGAATATTTATGTACAAATGCTGAAAAAGACATTTGAACAAGATGCACACCCAGTAAAATTAAAAAAAAAAAAGAAAAGTCAGTTTTATCATGTGACTATCATGCTGTCATTTCTGCACAATGCACTTTAAACCAGATCAAAATAAAACACTGTGAGGTCGTTCTAACCGGAAGCCCAGAGAGCGTCGACAATGCAGCACAATGCCCTGAAGCATCAGCATCAAAATATACTTCAAGTACCAAAAAGTACTCATTGTGCAGAATGCCCTATTTTTGAATAGCTGGACATTTTAATTACTTTATCACCAGCTGTGACTACAGGTGATAATCAACCATGTTTCATAGGGATGTGACTACATTTAGAAATGTCACGCATTTTTAGGTATAAAGCAAAAGATGCAATGAAATAAATAAGCTATCACATATTAATCCAAATGAATTCACTGAAATACATCTGCACATTTCTGCAGCCTGACTTATTACACACGTGAACACAGTACACATTTGTTTACTGCAAGCTTGTTTCAGAGATGTGATGCAGTTAAATCTGTATGCGTCTGTTTCCTTGTAGTGTTAGTAGAGATGGTGAACCTGACACAATCCTGTGTTTGGTGTGAAGGAAACCAGTTAACAGCCGGTTTAGTAAAATTCTCTTGAACTCATGGAAAACTCATCGTCGTCTCGAAGTGAGCAGCTGAAGCGTCCCGTGTGATCAGAGGTCCTCGTCGTCCTCGCTCACCATGACGTCGAGCTCTTTGTCTTTCCGTACGACGCTCTCGGTGATGAACTCCTTGTGCTGCTCCTCCAGCCCACGCAGCTCCGCCTGCAGGCGCTCCAGGTGGAGCACTCGCCGGTTCCTCAGCAGCCGGCTGGGGAATGGGTTCATGTCGTTGAAGGCGATGCTGGTCAGCTTCCTGCATGGACACACGCAGGTGGAAAGGACTCGATCACCAACACAGAGGAACTGGAAACTGATCAGCTTGAGTGTTTCTGTTTTATGCTGCTTGATACTTCAGGTACTGCAGTTTGAGCAGGAAATACTGGACTGACTGGACCACATGTATCCGAGAGCTGCAGATACTTAAAAATCTTTAAATCGTTGTTACTGTGATCAGGGAAATTTAAACTTCTCACAAAATTTCAGTAAAAAGGGTTTGAAGCTCAAAGATTCAACAGCTACATCCGCTACACTTCTGAGAGTGTAACAGCTCGTAGATTAAGGCGGGTGGAGGCGAGTGCGTACCTGGCATTGGAGACGGTCTTTGTGAATGTTACGAGTTCAAAATTGGGGATGGAAACAAGAGAAACACCACAATAACAACACTGGTCCGGTCGGGTTGAGTCAAACGATGATTTAATGATCACACACGTGGGAGATGGACACTGTATGCAGACAGTCTCAGATCTCAAAATGGTGGAGCATTGCTCAAACTTTTATAGCCCCTGGTGCCTCCACCTTATCATAAAAAGCCAAAACATTTACATGCCTTCTCTCACACAGCGCCTAAGCTACGACCTTGGCTCCCTGCTTATCTGCTCCTGCTGCGATGGGGCAGAAAACTCCAGCATATTCTGTTCTCTTCTAATCAGACAAATAAGACAATAACTCTCTGTGTACAGTATTTCTTATAACTCAGCAGTATAATGCATCATACAGCAATATCCTTCATTCACAACAAGCCAGCAGTTTAATGTAATGCAAATCAGTTTAACTAATGCAATAGTTATCAGCTTCTTCTAATTCAGGAGAATAATGCAAACTAATCTACATAATAATTCACAATCTTTAATTCGGGGTATAACATGGCATAAAATAACACTACAATCCAACATGAAGAAGCGTAGGTACTGGTAGATCTCCACGCTGTCGTGAATCTTCAGGATGTCGTCCTCTTTGTATTTGAACAGAGCCAGAGTGTATCTGAAGATCACCTGCAGCACAGACACGCATTTCATAACAGGACACTCACGCCACACAATTAATTGGAAACTTTGAGGAGGTGAGTCATAAAATTACTCTTTCAGTTGTGGTGCAGTTGGGCCCTTTACTCATTACAGCTCTGATCGATTTCCAATAAGCCACTTGGTTCCTCAGTTGCCAGATAATATTAACATTTCACAAAGTAAACTTGTTTTGTATTATGAACACATGTTTTTGTTGGCTGGTTAGAGTTGCATGGATCGCAGATTTATCCGTTTTTTGAGAATATAAGCTGCTGACTGGTGAGCAGAATTTTCAGCTTGGTACGTTAGTGTTCATCGTCAGTTAATCATCAAACATATTTAGTGCTTATAACAAATATATTATGCTAAATAAAGACAGATTTTTCCACAATGTATATGATAGTAAGAGTTAGTAAACCTCTATTAAAGTCTTCCTCTGCAGTCTGTTGTTTCTTAGCTTCAGCATTGAAACTGAATTTAAAACAAAACATAGATGACATTCTGTCGCCTCGGCAACCACCAAGATCTCACTGCCTACAGACATTCAGTAACTCTCATTGGATAATGTTAATAAATATCTTTCACTAAATATGAACGTTTTCTACCTGTCCTTGTTTAAATTATGAAAGAAGTTATTATGCCTGAGAATCTCTAGAATGTCGAATACTTTCCACTAAACAGTTGTCTTCTACTTTGGTTAGTTTTTTTAACAACCATTTAAAAAACATATTTTGCTTTAGTTTTATTTTTTACTGCAATTCCTGTAGAGTAGCTTTTATAGTGTTAATTCAGTATGTGCTACAAAATAAAAGCCTTTCCTTTACATTAGGTTTGTGGGCATTTTATTTTGAATTGTTCTAATCATGGCACTTCAAAGGAACAGCGCATCACAGGAACAGCCTGTGATGTCACTGTGCACATTCTACTGAAAAACCTATAAATAGGGGAGACATTCAACCAACTTCAGTGGATCTCGGATGGCAGAAACACAAAACAACCTGGTTGTTAAAACAAAGACAAGGCAGACGCAGAGAAACGCAGACGCAAACGCTGACGCATCTACAATGGCAGAAGCAAAAAAAGCTGCACAACCAAATACTGAAAAGTCTCCTGTGGCACAACCACCAAAGGAAACGGTTGTGAAACCAAAGAAACAACAAAAGCAAAAACAGAAAAGAGTGGCTGAAGAACCAAGAAGACCAATTACTCGGGCATATGCCCGGGCTCTTCTTGAAGCTCAAAACACCACGGGTTATGGAGCAAACCCGAAAAATGAAGAAGTGCAAAAAAACACTGAAGCCACTCCTGAAAAAGAAAAGGCTGAATCCCTCCCCATTTCAAATGCAAAGGAGGACATGGAGAGAGAGGGAAATAGGAAGAACCACAGCAGACCAAACCCTGTGCCTAACGGAGGGACTTGGCAATATCAACCCAATCCCACATTTAGACCCCCGTTTAATCCCTGGCACGAGATTGCTGCTCTCAGACACCAACTGGAAGCCTCCCAATACCATCAGAACAACCTTTACTGTAAAATGGTAGGTGCAAACAAGAGGGCCTCTTATCACCAGCTTGAGGTGAACAAACTTCGTGAAGAAATTCACGAGAACAAGCGAAATTATGAGGAAACAATTAAAGACCTCATAGAGCAGCTGGAAGAGGCTTCTAGTAATAAGCCCAATGACATCAGTGAGACAGACACTCTCACAAATGACAATGAAGCTATTGTCATATTGGATGAGGTGATTGCTACCCTGCAGGACCAAATCAGCCACCCTACCACAGAGCAGTGTGTGGAGTCTGCCACTCCAACCACAGAGGCTTCACACACTGACTCTGTAGGACTGAAGTCCTCTAAGGAGGCTGAATTTGAGCTCAAATGTAGGATTCAGCAGGAGCAGATTGAGATGCTCCAGAAACAGCTCCTAGCAGCTCAAAATCAGCTTGAAGAGCAGGCTGTTAAACATAGGCAGGAGCAGGAGACACTCAACCTGGAAATCAGTGACCTGAAATCCCAGCTCTGCCCCAACAAGGCCCTTCATGATTTGAAGAGAGAATCTCCTGAGCGAGAGCTGAAAGAGGCCAAAGATTGCTCACTTAAAATCCCACAGCAGCACAAAGAACAAAATTCCACTGCTGCAAATGAAATGCATAAATGTGAGCCTCTGAAAGAAAACGAGACTGGAGAACAGGAGAAGATGGAAAAAGAGGACTCACTGCCATCCACTGCAATGTCTCTGCAGGAGCCTCAGAAAGAAAAAGACACCACAGAACAACAGAAGATCGAAAAAGAAGAGTCAGCTGCATTTTCTGTACAGGGATCTTTGCAAAGTCTACGAGACAAACAGAAAATGCTCAATGTCAAGGTGGCTGAACTCGAGAATGAAGTTAAGAGCCTGCCAGAGATTCCGCCAAGTAAGAAGAAGAAGAACAAGAAGAAGCGGAACTGTGTGCGTCCCCAATTTCACATAATTGGTGTCAACATCAAGTCCTAAAAATCATATTTATATACAACTAAATTGTCAGTGAACATTTGAACCCCTCTCGGTCGAGACAGAAGGCCACCCCTTCCTGAGCCCGGTTCTGTCAGAGGTTTCTTCCCATTAAGAGGGAGTTTTTCCTCTCCACTGTCGCAAAGTGCTTGCTCATAGGGGATTTGGGGGCTTTTTTTTTTTTTACACCAACCACTGGTAAGTTCACTGACATCAAATTTAAGACTCAGCAAATATGGAAATGGATCATTCGTCATCAAGTGAGGAATCATCCATTTAAAACATGTTTGCTGAGTCATATTTAGTTGTATATAAATATGATTTCTGTCACACTCAGGCCAATCACAGACTAATTTGGACAATTGGTAAAAAATAAATAAATTGAAAAAATTGAAAAAAAGTAGTTGTGTCATTGTTTCGTGTAGATTTCAAATAACATGCCATTTTATGTCAACGTATTTCTGTTACATTTGTAGTGCTCGTGGTTTTATATTCTTATGATCCTGTTTGTTTGATGAGTATATCCTTCTGCCTTACTTCACATATTTACTGCTGCTTGGCTAGCTTTAGTCATGCTAGCATCAGCACGGGTAGAAACAGATACACATCAGAGACATCACATGTAGCTTGTGTTTATGTTCAGAGTGACATCTGATTTAAAAGCAGGCAGCAAAGCACTGAGCAGCATATCAGTCAGCACAGAAAGCAAATGCCATAAATGTCATCAATTAGGCTGGAATAGTTTGTTGTTTGTCTTCTATTGTAAGTGCTTTACATTTCAGCATGACATCCTGTATGTGTCCTACACTGAGGACACTTGAAACTGGTCATTTTCTTAGAATGGAGCTAAAGATAAAAACAAAACAAAACAAAACTTTCATAAGAAACCTTTATTCTGCAGTAAGGGACATTAAAAACCTAATAATGTTATCATTAAAAATATTAAAATGTGAAGTAAATGGTAAATGGTAAATGGCCTGTATTTATATAGCGCTTTACTAGTCCCTAAGGACCCCAAAGCGCTTTACACATCCAGTCATCCACACATTCACACACTGGTGATGGCAAGCTACATTGTAGCCACAGACACCCTGGGGCGCACTGACAGAGAAGTAATCATAATTTTTGCACAAAATCAAAATAATCTGTTTATGACCCAGCAGTCTTAGCTAATTATAGGCCAATCTCCAACCTTCCTTTCATATCAAAAATCCTTGAAAGAGTAGTTGTCAAACAGCTAACAGATCATCTGCAGAGGAATGGCTTATTTGAAGAGTTTCAGTCAGGTTTCAGAGCTCATCACAGCACAGAAACAGCTTTAGTGAAGGTTACAAATGATCTTCTTATGGCCTCTGACAGTGGACTCATCTCTGTGCTTGTCCTGCTAGACCTCAGTGCAGCATTCCATACTGTCGACCATAATATCCTATTAGAGCGATTAGAACATGCTGTAGGTATTACAGGTACTGTGCTGCAGTGGTTTGAATCATATCTATCTAATAGACTCCAATTTGTACATGTAAATGGAGAGTCCTCTTCACACACTGAGGTTAATTATGGAGTTCCACAGGGTTCAGTGCTAGGACCAATTCTGTTTACATTATACATGCTTCCCCTAGGCAGTATCGTTAGAAGACATAGCATACATTTTCACTGCTATGCAGATGACACCCAGCTCTATCTGTCCATGAAGCCAGATAACACACACCAATTAGTTAAACTGCAGGAATGTCTTAAAGACATAAAGACCTGGATGGCCGCTAACTTTCTGCTTCTTAATTCAGATAAAACTGAGGTTATTGTACTCGGCCCTGAAAATCTTAGAAATATGGTATCTAACCAGATTCTTACTCTGGATGGCGTTACCTTGGCCTCCAGTAACGCGGTGAGGAACCTTGGAGTCATTTTTGACCAGGATATGTCCTTCAACGCACATATTAAACAAATATGTAAGACTGCGTTCTTCCATTTGCGCAACATCTCTAAAATTAGAAATATCTGTCTCAGAGTGATGCTGAAAAACTAGTTCATGCATTTATTACTTCCAGGCTGGACTACTGTAATTCATTATTATCAGGATGTCCAAAAAACTAGCTGAAAAGCCTTCAGCTAATCCAAAAGGCTGCAGCAAGAGTACTGACAGGGACTAGAAAGAGAGAGCAGATTTCTCCTGTTTTGGCTTCCCTTCATTGGCTTCCTGTTAAATCCAGAATTGAATTCAAAATCCTGCTCCTCACATACAAGGTCTTAAATAATCAGGCCCCATCTTATCTTAATGACCTTGTAGTACCATATCACCCTATTAGAGCACTTCGCTCTCGCTCTGCAGGCCTACTTGTTGTTCCTAGAGCAGGGCTCGCAAAATCGCTAGCCCGACGTCCCGGGGCTAGCGATTTTTCCAGTCGGGCTACCAAAATCTATCTCTTCCCTGCCCGTCGGGCTATCATAGGATATATGTCAATGCTTTTGCATTCTTTCGGAAATGTAGTTGGGTAATTATGTCATTGGCATCGGTGAGCCACTGTCAATATGTCACATATTGAAATCACGTTTGAATTTGCGCTTGTTTTTTGCTTCACTTTGCAATCGCGCGAACTGCGTATAGAGAGCGACAGTACTGATTGGTGAGTGACGATAATTTGCGCACCAATTCCTCTGACATCGTCTTATCAATCGTTAGCTTACTATGCAAACATGACAAGTGAACTCTCCCGCAGCAAGCTTAAACATGTGAGAGGTTGATCGCGCAGAGAATCGCTGACAACGTGAGTGCGTGTGTAAAAGCAGCAGGATATATATTTTAGCTCAGCCAAATAAGACAGGTCAGGGTGAAGAAGTGACAGCCAAAGAAAAGCTTACCACAAAACGGAAAAGAACAAAAAGAAAGTGCAGCTTTATGGTTTCATGGACAAAAGAATTTCTGTGGCTGCAATATGACAAGCTAAATAACCAGGGGTGCACATAAGTGGTCCGCAGGTGCGCATTCGCTGTCAAAATAAAAAACGCGCACAAGATAAGAAGTTGCAACGCGTGTTTGCGTACATAAGATTTTCTGGAGGAGGACAGACATTTGTTTAGAATGCTTAAAGATGTCGAAGAAGCTCCTTTAAGCAATTACTTTGGTGTTCCTCCACCTCCAAAGAAATGTCAGAAGGAGTCCGAACCACAAAAGAAGCGCGTGTTCTCGGAA
Organism: Aulonocara sp. 'chitande type north' Nkhata Bay; assembly: GCF_057382095.1. Lineage (NCBI taxonomy): Eukaryota > Metazoa > Chordata > Actinopteri > Cichliformes > Cichlidae > Aulonocara > Aulonocara sp. 'chitande type north' Nkhata Bay. The sequence continues at coordinate 5,128,664 of NC_141345.1, forward strand.
AAGTGGTTGCAGGAGGTGAGCTGGCTTCAAACAAATGATGAACGCACAGAGATGTGGTGCACAATGTGCCGTGAAAATCCCACTCTAGCGGACAAAAACAGTGCCTTTTATATGGACGCAAACGCGTGTTGCAACTTCTTATCTGGTGCGCGTCTTTTATTTTGACAGCGAATGCGCACCTGCGGACCACTTATGTGCACCCGTGTAAATAACATAATGTTCTGCCGGGTGTGTTGTTGGTTTTCCCTCGATTTCTGAGTCGACAAGCGTCTTTGTTACTGGGACCAGTAATTTTAAGAAAGGCCCCCATTAGAAGCCATGAGAAATGCAAGAAATGCATTATTATTATTCCAGAAATAAACAGTTAAACATTTTTCTGGAGTTACGATTTCATTTCAGTAGGTAAATAGTGTAAAACATATTTGCTTATATAGGAAATATCTGTTACACAGAGTGGTGATAGCATGACACGTTCAAGGTAACAGTGAATGAGCAACAACTGGACTTAACTTACTTGGTAGTTGAGCTTTAAGTTTAAATTAAACTTTTGGGTTGGATCTACGTGGCTGAAGCTGTTGTCAGCATTTATCCCTGTGTGGTATATATTTCTGTGTCTGAACTGTGATTTTATTTCCTGAGACAAACGATGTAAAAGCTGTGCTGCATTTGTCACATTGCAGAAACAAGCCCAAAGGCATTGTCCCGCTCATCGTCTGGATTTACGCTGCTTGTGGTAGACTGTGAGGTCGTTACTAGAATGATCTGCTTTCCCACTCCTATTTCATGTCACATGACAGTTCCCCATGCTTAGTAAACAATGTCTTATTACTCCTAAAATGTAAATAAAGACATCTAAAGGTGAAAACAAAATCATTTTTGTTTCCATGGACACTACTGTGGTGCATTCAAGTGTTGTCTGCATTTCTGTCATGGTGTGTTCGGGTGTATGGTACCTTGGTACCCTCATACAGGAAGGCGTCCCACAGAGGCATCAGGATGTCGCTGGGCAGACTCTCCACAAAAACCACCAGGAACCAGTTGAAGGTGACCAGAGAGACGTCAATGTTGTGATCCTCAAAGTGAGATGCCAGGCGAGGAAGCTTCTCCGCCATGAAGTCCTTCAGCACGCGCTGGTCCGCCTGAGCACAAAGACTCACAGAGATCAGCCTCACTGATCACTAAAACAGATCACAGCAGGCAAGCAGGTGAGTGTGTCTGCTGACCTGAGAGGCCAACCAGATTCTTGGTGTAGTAGTCCTGAGGCATGATGGCTTCCACGACTGCCACCAGACACCAGAAGGCGTCTTCGTCACTTTGGAGGACCAACAGAGCGAGGGCCGCTAACCTGTGGACATTGATGGAAGGTGACGTTGTGTCTGGAAGGCGGGTCCACATAAGAACTCAGATATAATATTTATATTTTTGCTCTAACCTGTTGAGTCCCTGGCAGCAGCCAATGGCAAGGTTGTGCCAGCCAGCAGGATGCTGCGGAGCTGCTGAAGGGCGGGGCTGGAGTCTGAAAGTAAGAGCTCGTTTAGACTCTATTCTGTGAACAGGCTTGCTCCCACGAATATGTGAATTCATCTGTAAAAGAGTTTAACTCTAATGCACCTGTTCCTCCTGCTCCCTGCTGCAGGGCGGCCTGTTGGACTACGAATGCCAGTGCGGAGCTAAGAAGATCAAAGAGGAGCTGTTGTTCTTGAACCTGCCAAAGTGAGTAACCTCAAATCGGTCCCCAAAGGCCTCAAACCACCACAGTTCAGTCGGTGTCAGTTTTGTTCATGTCATGTCCTCCTTGCGTCTTCCTTTGAGCCTCTCCTCTTTGTCTCATCTCTTTCAGTGTGCTGATCCTCCAGCTGAAGTGGTTTACGTTCACTCCATCGTTCACCGTGGAGAAGAAGAACAGCCCCATTGTTCTGACACAGCAGCTGGTGATCAGCCAGGACACAGCCTTTACTGAAGAGGTAAGGGAAAAGGCACACCGTTCATTTCAAGTATGGATGGAGCCCATTTCTAAGCTAACGGGTGGTGCCGCTACCCTCTCCCAGTAAACTGCTCGCTATTTGTTGGTCAGTGTGATCAGTCGTTTGGGCTCCTCAGCTTACAGCGGTGAGTGGGTGCTTTCAGACACATGTGCTGAATGCAGGTCAGCTTTGAAAGTTTATGAGACGTTAATAAGTGCGCCTTCTCCTCTCAGGACATTACGTCTGTGACGGCGTTCACCAGATGAGCGGAAGAGACGACGTCACAGACAGCCGGCTCACGTACGATGACGAGTTGGTCTGCCAGACCACGTGTGAGTCTGTGTGTGAGCAGCGGCAGAGAACAGCTTACCTGCTATTCTATAAAAGACAGGTGACGTCTCCCAGCAAACAGTCAGCATGTCTGTGCAAATATTCAGTGTAACTTGTAGAAAAACCCTCACACTCAGTTTATTTGTGTTTTTCTTTTTCTATTTCTTACTTTCTTTGCCGCACTAGAAAGGCAGCAGAGTTGGGACTCAGATCTGCAGCAACACCTTCATTGTTATTGTTATTATTGTCGTTAGTACTGTTGTTGTTATGATTGATATTGTTACTGTTATGATCAGTTTTATTATTATTATTATCATTGTTTATCTTTATTATTATTAGTAGTAATGTTGTTGTTTATGTTGTTATTGTTATTATTATTACTGGTATTTTTGACATTATTATTATTATTTTGTTGTTATTGTCATTATTAGTAGAAGTAGTATTAGTTATATCATTTTTATATCAGCCTGGAGTGAACAACATGAAAGCATGGATCCATCCTCCCTCACATTCACAATTCAGGCTGCTGGTGTAATCGTGCGGGGGATATTTTCCTGGTACACTTTGGGACCTTTAAATGCTACAGTCTGAGTATTGTTATGACCACAGTGTACCCTCTTCTGATGGCTGAAAGTAAAAGGGGGTCCAGTACCGGTTCCGGTACCAGGCCTACTGACAATTTAACATAATGTAAAATGGTAACATCGTAAACATAATGTTACCATTTAACATAATGTAAATGGTAACATTGTAAACAGAATGTTACCATTTAACACAATGTAAATGGTAACATTGTAAACAGAATGTTACCATTTAACACAATGTGAAATGGTAACATTGTAAACAGAATGTTACCATTTAACATAATGTTAAATGGTAACATTGTAAACAGAATGTTACCATTTAACACAATGTGAAATGGTAACATTGTAAACAGAATGTTACCATTTAACATAATGTAAAATGGTAACATTGTAAACAGAATGTTACCATTTAACACAATGTAAAATGGTAACATTGTAAACAGAATGTTACCATTTAACATAATGTAAAATGGTAACATTGTAAACAGAATGTTACCATTTAACACAATGTAAAATGGTAACATTGTAAACAGAATGTTACCATTTAACATAATGTAAAATGGTAACATTGTAAACAGAATGTTACCATTTAACATAATGTAAAATGGTAACATTGTAAACAGAATGTTACCATTTAACACAATGTAAAATGGTAACATTGTAAACAGAATGTTACCATTTAACATAATGTAAAATGGTAACATTGTAAACAGAATGTTACCATTTAACACAATGTAAAATGGTAACATTGTAAACAGAATGTTACCATTTAACACAATGTAAAATGGTAACATTGTAAACAGAATGTTACCATTTAACATAATGTAAAATGGTAACATTGTAAACAGAATGTTACCATTTAACATAATGTGAAATGGTAACATTGTAAACAGAATGTTACCATTTAACACAATGTAAAATGGTAACATTGTAAACAGAATGTTGCCATTTAACATTATGTTAAATATAACTAACGGATTTACTTTACCAAATGGACCATCCCGGCCTTGCCGTATTGGTCTATTTGATTCACCTTTGTTTTTATTGTTTATTTTATTTTCACTTGCTACACATAGGACAGACATGACTGGGGGAAAGAAAGGGGAGAAAGAAAGAGGGAAAGAAAAACAGCAGGGAAGAGGAATGGTGATAAAGGGCAAAAAACAAAAACCAACAAAACAAACAGACAAAAAATATATATATCAGTCACTTCAACTCAAAGAAGTCCAGACGCTTTTCTTTCCAAGCTCCTTTGACTGACTGTTAGGACAACTTATTTATTGCAAGCATGCAGTACAAGAATAACTCGATGTTTCTGACTTTGCATTACGAATTGTTTACCCACTGACAAACATTTCAAATGAAATTAAATTAAAAAACAATTTGTGGTAACCTGATTTTAATTCAAAAAGAATCATTAACAACACTTCTTGTAATGGTGTCAAAATCAGCCCAACTTTTATTTTCAAATGCAAAAAGTAAAAGAAAATGAGCCAACATACTGGACACATATAATTGTCAATATAATTGTTTATAAACAATTATACTGTCATCATTGTTACAGATATGGAAACTTTATTAACAATTTGTCCAAGTAAAAACATGCCCTGCTAATTGTTGGGGTTTTGTCTCCTCTAGCCCTTTCCTTTAAGCTCTTCTTTACATCCCCCCACCCCCACCTTTTCTTTTTTCTTAATAATATAACAATAAAAACAATTGGCTGCATTTTAAATGTGTCAGATCAATGTCTTTATTCAAGAATACAAGAAATGGTAATAGCTGCATGTGTGTTTGTGTGTGTGCATAATATCCATACTTTACTTGTTGGATCCAAATCCCACAAGGAATCAAATAAAACAAGAAGACAAACAAAAACAAAACAAAAATATATTTCTCTCCCTTCCCAGGTCAGGTTCACAAAAGCATTGCAGCTCTTTATTCCTCTTGTACAGCTCCAGAGTCTGTCAGCCAAAAAGAAACTACTGAGGTTCCAACACCCAGTGTTTCTGTAAACACAGATGAAAATGAACAGTCATCCACATCTAAAAGATTTGTAGATTCGAGGGACCGGTATAATACATCTAGTACATCTTTGTTTAAACCTCAGAACACAAAAAGGGAACAAACCATTGTATACAGATTTAAAAGTGCGCAAAGCAACGAACAGTCACCCTCTGAAACAGCTGAGGTTATCACAACCATTGTTTCTGTAAATACACAGGAACAGTCACCCACCTCAAAAAGATTAGTATATTCAAGGGACCAGTGTATCTACTCTGGTCAAAAGAATCCATGCTTCGTACTGATGTCCACAATTCTTTTTTATTCCTCTCACAATCATGGAGCACCGTGAAAACTAGAAACGAGTAAAATAATATCAATAGCACATATGACATCCATCTCAGCCACTTATTTCTTTTCACAAGGTGCACAAGTGCTTAACAAATAACAGCATAATGTTTTTACCGTGTACGCCTTGTAAAACCAGTAGTAGAAAAGTTGTAGGTTCGTGCTCTTGTGGGGGAGACGTATGTTATCCACCACCTCGATAGCTAGCCGAGAGTTCGAGGGTCACTAGAGCCGCCGAGAACGCATGAACTACTTACGGTAGGACGTTTTGCCAAAGTAAGACGTTTTGTCAGAACACCGAGTCCTCAGGAGGATGCAGCCCATGAATTTGGACACGATCTCAGATGCACTTCTGGTGTTGTCATGGCAACCCACACAAACATTTCAGCGTCAGCTACAATGAGGCGGAGCCCTTACTGAAACACTGAGCTCAGGTAGAGTGAAAGACAACATTTTTCCGCATCCAAAACAGCAGCGCTGTTCCTGTGACCTCTAGTAAAGCCTCTACTTGGGAAAAGGGAGTCTTTCATCAAAGCATCCTGCAGAAGTTGAATAAAAATATGCAAATGTTTAAATGATGCAACTTAATGAAGGCTGACAGCAGTTGTACTATTTTACATTGCAGCGAACAGGGGTGACCATTATTTTCAATGTTTTTACAGCATTTTTCACATTGAAAGTGAAATAATATAAATAATGTCTCAATTAAATTGCGTTAATATTTAAAAATACAAAAACTACAGCTTTGTTCACAAGCCAATAAAAATGTACTTGGGCCAGTGGTAAATGAAAATAACACTTATTCAGCACCTGGTTGTTGCTGTCATGGTCCCCGTGCCTGCTCGGCTGGCCCTGTGTGGCTACATGTTATGTTTTGTCTTTTCTCTCTCTCCTCTCTCTCTGCTCGCTGCCTGGGCGGAGCTCATTGTGAGCTCCCGGCCTCCACCACCTGTAGGCAATCACCTGTGGCTCCTCACCTTGTTTGCTCCCGCTATTTAAGGCAGTGACTGAGAGCACCTCGCCGCTGGACTATTGAGTAACGCTCGTCAGTGCTACTTTAGCCTCAGCCAGTTTTGAGCTCTGTCCGTGAAAGTTCCGTGCTAACTCTTGTTCTCTGTATGCAGATTTCTCGTGCTTGGTTTGGTGACTCTGGACGCTTTTCCCGACCCCTCTCCGCACCCCTGGGAACCCTGGCCCCCCTCTCCTTCACCTGTATATAGTGCACCTGGAGTGTGTAAATAAACCTGTTTTTCTGAGATTTCAGTCTGCGCCGAGTCCTCCCTGCTCCCCCATGACGGAATAGTCCAGCCAACCATGGACTCAGCAGACTCGGCTTCCTCGGCCCCAGCCCCGATTACCTTGGAGGAGCTACTACACCGGCACGAGCAGATGTTAGTCCGGCTCAGTGGAGAGGTGGCCGCCTTGGCTCTGGCCATCGCCCAACGAACACCACTAGAGGCGAGCCCCCCCGAGGCGAGCCCCCCGGAGCGCCCAGCCTCTGCTTCATCTCCTCAAGTAACATCAGGCTTTGCTGCAAGCGCTGCTGCACCACCTCTCTCCTCTGTGTCTTTGGATAAGCTGTTGCCCACACCTGAGGCATTCACGGGGGAGCTGGGGAAGTGCGCGGGGTTTTTGATGCAGTGCGCTATGCATTTTCGCCAATTGCCACATGTCTTTTCTAACGATGAGGTCAAGATCGCCTATTTCGTTCAGCTGTTACGTGACCGTGCTTTGACCTGGGCGCAGGCTCAACTTCAAGCAAACCCTATAATTACGTATGCTGACTTCCTTTCCAAGTTTAAGGCTGTGTTTGATAAGGGCTCCAGCACAGAAGCCGCCGGTCACCGCTTACTCAACCTTAAACAAGGTAAGCGCAGTATGGCTGATTATTCTGTTGATTTTTGGACCCTGGCAGCGCAAACAAAGTGGGGGCAGGAGGCATTAAGGACCACGTTACTAAATAACATCAACGACGACCTAAAGGACGAATTAATGATGCGTGAACTCCCTCAATCTCTGGAGGCTGTTATGTCGCTGTGTATTCAGGTGGATGATCGGCTGCGTGCGCGCCGGAGCGTGCGGAGGCACGCACCGCGGGAGCCGCGGGCAACAAGAGACCCTTCCCCCGAGTCACAAGGAGCCCGTGAGTACAGCGGGGGCGAGGAAGGAGAGCAGCCGATGCAGATAGGACGCTCCCGCCTTTCACCCGCGGAACGTCAGCGTCGGTTCTCCGCTGGTGAGTGCCTGTATTGCGGCCATAAGGGTCACTTTATCTCCACCTGCCCGGCTCTGGCAAAAGAGCGCGCCCACCAGTAATGGAAAGGGTACTGGTGGGCGACCTGTCTGGTAAACACTCCCATCCACGTTTTACATTGCCCGCAAAACTCACGATACAGACAGCGATTCACCCTCTTTCTGCATTAATAGACTCTGGTGCTGAGCAGAGCTTCATTGATATCTCACTAGCCACAAAGCTGAACGTTGCTACCACAGCTTTGCCTAATCCGCTCCGTGTGTCTGCCTTATCAGGCCAACGTTTGCCAGACATCACTCATATTACTGAACCCTTGTCTCTCACACTCTCCGGTAACCATACTGAAAGGATTAGCTTCTTCGTGTTCAAGACACCGTTTGCACCACTTGTGTTAGGTTACCCCTGGTTGGTGCAACATAACCCCCAGATAGACTGGAAGAAAGAGCGTGTTACGGGGTGGAGTGTGGAATGCCACATGAACTGTCTTAAAACTGCCACCCCCCCGGTCACTCGGCTAACCACAGTTGAGCCCACAGAGGAGTGCGATTTGTCCGCTGTTCCCTTTGTCTATCACGACCTGGCAGCAGTATTCAGCAAGGACAAAGCAAAAATGCTCCCCCCCCACAGGCCCTATGACTGTGCCATTGACCTCCTCCCGGGGGCGCCGCTTCCCTCTGGCCGCTTGTATAGTCTCACCCAACCTGAGAGAGAGACAATGGAGAAATACATCACCGACTCGCTGGCCGCGGGCATTATGCGGTCCTCTTCTTCTCCTGTGGGTGCGGGGTTTTTTTTCGTCAGCAAGAAAGACAAAACCCTCCGGCCGTGTATAGACTATCGTGGCCTCAACAGAATCACGATCAAAAACAAATACCCGCTGCCCCTTCTCTCCTCTGCCTTTGAACTACTTCAAGGGGCTACAGTGTTCACCAAACTCGATCTGAGAAACGCTTACCACCTAGTGAGGATTCGAAAGGGAGACGAGTGGAAGACGGCATTCAGTACACATCTTGGTCATTTTGAGTATTTGGTAATGCCCTTCGGTCTGACAAACGCCCCTGCTGTTTTCCAAGCGCTAGTCAATGATGTCCTCAGGGATTTTATTAACTGCTGTGCTTTTGTCTACCTTGATGACTTTCTTGTTTTTTCAAAGACTGTGAAGGAGCACAAAGTCCATGTGAGACAGATTCTCCAGCGCCTATTGGAGAACAGACTCTTTGTGAAGGCGGAGAAATGTGACTTCCACGTAGACTCAGTGGCGTTCTTGGGGTACATCATCGCTCAAGGTAATCTGAAGCCTGACCCGGCAAAGGTCCAAACAGTCCTAGACTGGCCCAAGCCCCCAAATCGCCTGCAGCTCCAGCGTTTTTTGGGCTTTGCCAATTTCTACAGGCGCTTCATTAAAGATTATAGTAAGATCGCATTGCCTCTCACAAGACTCACTTCCCCGAAGGTGTCGTTTCAGTGGGACCCGCCAGCCCAGGAGGCGTTCGCCTGCCTAAAGGAAAGGTTTGCCACCGCTCCTATCCTTCAACAGCCTGACCTCAACCAACAGTTCGTGGTGGAGGTGGATGCGTCGGAGACGGGGGTTGGGGCAGTCCTGTCTCAGCGCTTTAAAGGTAAACTCCACCCGTGTGCCTTCTTCTCTCGCCGCCTCTCACCAGCGGAGCGGAATTACGACATCGGGGACCGAGAACTGCTGGCTGTGAAACTCGCACTAGAGGAATGGAGGCACTGGCTAGAGGGCGCTGAGCATCCCTTTATTGTATGGACAGACCACAAAAACCTGGAGTACATCCGGTCAGCGAAGCGTCTCAACTCCCGGCAGGCCAGGTGGGCTCTGTTTTTCTCACGGTTTGACTTTTCTCTCACCTACAGGCCCGGGTCACGAAACGTAAAACCTGACGCCCTTTCCCGGCTGTTCACCGTTACGGAGAAAGACCCTGACCCTGAGCCCATCCTCCCCTCCTCCTGCGTGTTCGGAGCAGTCACTTGGGCGATTGAATCCCAAATCCTCGAGGCGCAAGTCACCGAACCCGACCCAGGGACGGGCCCACCAGGGCGGCTTTATGTTCCCACATCCGTCAGGTCACGTGTTCTCCAGTGGAGTCACACCACCCGCTTTTCCTGCCACCCTGGACTTCATCGCACGATCTCCTTCTTGCAACGTTACTTCTGGTGGCCCTCCCTGATAAAAGACACTAGAGACTATGTGACCGCCTGTCCCACGTGCGCTCAAAACAAGCGTCCCAACCAACCGCCGTCCGGGTTGCTCCAGCCTCTCCCCACTCCTGGCCGGCCCTGGTCCCACATCGCCCTGGACTTCGTCACGGGGCTGCCGTCCTCTTCAGGTAACACAGTAATACTAACCATTGTGGACTGCACATTTTGTTGCCCTCACAAAGCTCCCGACCGCACTGGAGACTGCTCAACTGCTCACGGCACATGTGTTTAGGGTACTTGAAGTATGTTGACGGAGCGTGCCAACCAGGAACTGGAAGCTGCCCTTCGCTGTGTTGTCTCCCACAATCAAGGCACCTGGAGCGACCAGTTACCATGGATTGAGTACGCTCATAACAGCCTCACGTCGTCCGCCACGGGAATGTCGCCGTTCGAGGCTTCTCTGGGGTACCAACCGCCGCTGTTTCCTGCTCTTGAAGGCGAGCATGCGGTCCCCTCTCTGCAACACCACCTCCGAAGGTGCCGTCGGGCCTGGCGTACTACCAGAGCGGCCCTGCTCCGAACCAAGGAGCGAAACAAGGCCCTCGCTGATCGCCGTCGGACCCCTGCCCCTGCATACGCCGCGGGTCAGAAGGTATGGCTGTCCACTCGCTTTGTGCCTATTCGCGCTGAGTCTAAGAAACTGGCGCCCACCTTCCTTGGGCCTTTTGAAATTGACTCTGTTGTCAACCCGGTGTCTGTTCGCCTGAAGCTGCGGCGCAATATGCGCATACACAACGTCTTCCACGTCTCTCAGGTCAAGCCCGTGCTCTCCAGCCCGCTGTGCCCCCCTCTTAGGGCCCCTCCGCCCGCCCAGCTTGTGGATGGTCAGGAGGTGTACGCCATCACTCGTATTATGGACTCTCGGCGCCGGGGACGGGGTTTCCAGTACCTGGTGGATTGGGAGGGCTACGGGCCGGAGGAACGGTCCTGGGTGCCCCGGTCGGCTGTCCTGGCCAAGGAGTTGATCCGGGACTTCCATCGTCGGTATCCGGGTAAGCCTGGTGGGTCGCCGGGAGGCTCCCGTTGAGGGGGGGGTACTGTCATGGTCCCCGTGCCTGCTCGGCTGGCCCTGTGTGGCTACATGTTATGTTTTGTCTTTTCTCTCTCTCCTCTCTCTCTGCTCGCTGCCTGGGCGGAGCTCATTGTGAGCTCCCGGCCTCCACCACCTGTAGGCAATCACCTGTGGCTCCTCACCTTGTTTGCTACCGCTATTTAAGGCAGTGACTGAGAGCACCTCGCCGCTGGACTATTGAGTAACGCTCGTCAGTGCTACTTTAGACACAGCCAGTTTTGAGCTCTGTCCGTGAAAGTTTGCAGATTTCTCGTGCTTGGTTTGGTGACTCTGGACGCTTTTCCCGACCCCTCTCCGCACCCCTGGGAACCCTGGCCCCCTTCTCCTTCACCTGTATATAGTGCACCTGGAGTGTGTAAATAAACCTGTTTTTCTGAGATTTCAGTCTGCGCTGAGTCCTCCCTGCTCCTCCGTGACAGATGCGGCTGCATCAGGACACCAGATGTTCAGCCTCCATCCTGTAGGCAGACTTATCCCCGTCTGAGAGGAGTCCAATAATGGTGGTGTCATCTGCAAGCTTAATTAATTTGACAGACTGGTGGTTGGAGGTGCGGCAGTTGGTGTACAGGGAGAAGGGCATAGAAGAAAGAACACAGCCCTGAGGGGAGCTCGTGCTGATGGTCCGGGAGTCCAAGACATTCTTCCCCAGCCTCACTGGTTGCTTCCTGTCCATCAGGAAGTCAGTGATCCACCGGCAGATGGGATCAGGCACATTCATCTGGGAAAGCAATCCTTGAAGAAGGCCTGAAAGGATGGTGTTGAAGGTAGAGCTGAAGTCCACAAACAGGATCCTGGCATAGATTCTGCAGGACAAAGTGTAGGGCCATGTTAATGGCATCGTCTACAGACCTGTTGGCTCTGTATGCAAACTGCAGGGGGTCCAGGAGGGGGGCCGTGAGGGTCTTAAGATAGGAGAGAACCAGGCGCTCAAAAGACTTCCTGACCAGATGTCAGAGCCACAGGTCTGTAGTCTTTTCGTCCAGTGATCTTTGGCTTCTTGAAAGCTATATATGATATAAAAATTATATAAAAACTGTTAATCAGCAAAAGAAATGATATCATAGTTCTTATAAAGAAAGCCTCTATCAATCAAACACCAGCAGTGTAGCAATGTTGTTCACTTACACTGTATATAAAACACTGATTTTGGCTACATCCAGTTTTTACTGTATTATAAACATTTTTTACCATGAAGAGTAAAGTGTTTGGCATTTTTGTCATTGTTATTGAGCTCAGAGATCAGGCCCAGCCCAGTATCTACCTGGTTATGAGCAAGGAGCTGGAGGTGATAACTCAACAATAACCAGGCCATGCATGCATGGATGGATGCATGGATGGATCAGTTTGTAGGCTGTGTGTGGTCAGCAGCAGGCTGCTGGGTGTGGACCAAGAGGGAAAGCCCAGCATGTGAAACCCATCAGCAGAAGGCCAGAACAAAGGTGCACAGACAAACGCAGCCCAGACACTCAGGCAGGACGAGTAAAATAAATGGCAGCAAACACAGTATGATGTGGTAAAATGTGCTTTCTTTCACAAACAGATAGCACAAACAAGAATCACAAGAATCTCCTTTGTGGTTCTTGTTTTTCTTTTGAGTACATTAATAAAAAGTTGAAATAAAGTGGCAATAAAATTCATGCACTGAAGACCACACGAAACCCTAATTCACCCTACTACCTGTTGCCTTCACATTCCATTTGCATCCCTTGTCCACAGAATCAAAAATGACCCTTCTTCGCTAAAGATCGAACATAAAGCAATTGCATTTTAAATGGAAGCCCATTTTGCATTAAGAAACACTATCAGCAATCAGAAATTGTATATATCAGAGTTCTCTGTTTTTACTGTCCTGAAAACTGCATTAATTCAGTGGATGCGGTTAGGTTCAAAACAACGTAATATAAGAGGGCAACCAATTCAATCTAAGAGGGATCCAATTTTTATCCATTCATGTACCAGCTACTGGCTTTTTGCTGTTATGTTCTCATATCGCATGAGAGTTTATTTGCCAGGTGTCAGAAGTCTAATAATGAATAAAGTTCAGGATATGCTTAAAAACTCACCTCAGTATAGCCGTCATCAGAAGGAAGTGCGCTTCACTGACTCATCAACTTGTCTCAGGCTTTCCACAAAGTTTCACAGTTGACCTTAAAGTAAGATGCTGCAAGCTTACCTTGCAGTGTATTACTTTTTAAGGTCTAAAGACCTTAAAGTGCGCTATAGATTGAAGTGATTTGAACTGACAACAGGGCTAATTCAGCACTTCAAGTTAACATCAATAAAAGTTTTTAAATTTATTCTGATTTCCGTTTGTTTTCATTGCCTGTGCTATCTGTTATTTAGTTCAAATTGTGGGTAGATAATGCTGTGCTGTCATGTGACCTGTTCTCTCATGTGTGCCTTTCTCTTGTTTTGTATGTATTTCTCGTTTGTTATTTATTCCTATTTTATTCCTGCAATTGGTATGGAATTCATTTTTAAAAAAAATTGATCAGTGTTTTGAAATTAGATGTGATGAAGATGTGACCTTAATTTACAAAATCAACATCATGTTGGATTCAATGAGACATGAAACTAGTGCATGAAACAGGTCTCAGTAAATGTTCTGATAGACTGCAATACACTGCCCCCTGCTGGTCATTATAAAGTCTGCAGATGTCATTTGACATGAATGTCATATTTGTGAAACAAAATAAAGGACTCTGTAAAATAAATGAAAATCAAATATTTATATACAGAATATTTATGTACAAATGCTGAAAAAGACATTTGAACAAGATGCACACCCAGTAAAATAAAAAAAAAAAAAAAAGAAAAGTCAGTTTTATCATGTGACTATCATGCTGTCATTTCTGCACAATGCACTTTACACCAGATCAAAATAAAACACTGTGAGGTCGTTCTAACCGGAAGCCCAGAGAGCTTCGACAATGCAGCACAATGCCCTGAAGCATCAGCATCAAAATATACTTCAAGTACCAAAAAGTACTCATTGTGCAGAATGCCCTATTTTTGAATAGCTGGACATTTTAATTACTTTATCACCAGCTGTGACTACAGCTGATAATCAACCATGTTTCATAGGGATGTGACTACATTTAGAAATGTCACGCATTTTTAGGTATAAAGCAAAAGATGCAATGAAATAAATAAGCTATCACATATTAATCCAAATGAATTCACTGAAATACATCTGCACATTTCTGCAGCCTGACTTATTACACACGTGAACACAGTACACATTTGTTTACTGCAAGCTTGTTTCAGAGATGTGATGCAGTTAAATCTGTATGCGTCTGTTTCCTTGTAGTGTTAGTAGAGATGGTGAACCTGACACAATCCTGTGTTTGGTGTGAAGGAAACCAGTTAACAGCCGGTTTAGTAAAATTCTCTTGAACTCATGGAAAACTCATCGTCGTCTCGAAGTGAGCAGCTGAAGCGTCCCGTGTGATCAGAGGTCCTCGTCGTCCTCGCTCACCATGACGTCGAGCTCTTTGTCTTTCCGTACGACGCTCTCGGTGATGAACTCCTTGTGCTGCTCCTCCAGCTCACGCAGCTCCGCCTGCAGGCGCTCCAGGTGGAGCACTCGCCGGTTCCTCAGCAGCCGGCTGGGGAGTGGGTTCATGTCGTTGAAGGCGATGCTGGTCAGCTTCCTGCATGGACACACGCAGGTGGAAAGGACTCGATCACCAACACAGAGGAACTGGAAACTGATCAGCTTGAGTGTTTCTGTTTTATGCTGCTTGATACTTCAGGTACTGCAGTTTGAGCGGGAAATACTGGACTGACTGGACCACATGTATCCGAGAGCTGCAGATACTTAAAAATCTTTAAATCGTTGTTACTGTGATCAGGGAAATTTAAACTTCTCACAAAATTTCAGTAAAAAGGGTTTGAAGCTCAAAGATTCAACAGCTACATCCGCTACACTTCTGAGAGTGTAACAGCTCGTAGATTAAGGCGGGTGGAGGCGAGTGCGTACCTGGCATTGGAGACGGTCTTTGTGAAGAAGCGTAGGTACTGGTAGATCTCCACGCTGTCGTGAATCTTCAGGATGTCGTCCTCTTTGTATTTGAACAGAGCCAGAGTGTATCTGAAGATCACCTGCAGCACAGACACGCATTTCATAACAGGACACTCACGCCACACAATTAATTGGAAACTTTGAGGAGGTGAGTCATAAATTACTCTTTCAGTTGTGGTGCAGTTGGGCCCTTTACTCATTACAGCTCTGATCGATTTCCAATAAGCCACTTGGTTCCTCAGTTGCCAGATAATATTAACTTACTTGGTAGTTGAGCTTTAAGTTTAAATTAAACTTTTGGGTTGGATCTACGTGGCTGAAGCTGTTGTCAGCATTTATCCCTGTGTGGTATATATTTCTGTGTCTGAACTGTGATTTTATTTCCTGAGACAAACGATGTAAAAGCTGTGCTGCATTTGTCACATTGCAGAAACAAGCCCAAAGCCATTGTCCCGCTCATCGTCTGGATTTACGCTGCTTGTGGTAGACTGTGAGGTCGTTACTAGAATTATCTGCTTTCCCACTCCTATTTCATGTCACATGACAGTTCCCCATGCTTAGTAAACAATGTCTTATTACTCCTAAAATGTAAATAAAGACATCTAAAGGTGAAAACAAAATCATTTTTGTTTCCATGGACACTACTGTGGTGCATTCAAGTGTTGTCTGCATTTCTGTCATGGTGTGTTCGGGTGTATGGTACCTTGGTACCCTCATACAGGAAGGCGTCCCACAGAGGCATCAGGATGTCGCTGGGCAGACTCTCCACAAAAACCACCAGGAACCAGTTGAAGGTGACCAGAGAGACGTCAATGTTGTGATCCTCAAAGTGAGATGCCAGGCGAGGAAGCTTCTCCGCCATGAAGTCCTTCAGCACGCGCTGGTCCGCCTGAGCACAAAGACTCACAGAGATCAGCCTCACTGATCACTAAAACAGATCACAGCAGGCAAGCAGGTGAGTGTGTCTGCTGACCTGAGAGGCCAACCAGATTCTTGGTGTAGTAGTCCTGAGGCATGATGGCTTCCACCACTGCCACCAGACACCAGAAGGCGTCTTCGTCACTTTGGAGGACCAACAGAGCGAGGGCCGCTAACCTGTGGACATTGATGGAAGGTGAGGTTCTGCCTGGAAGGCGGGTCCACATAAGAACTCAGATATAAAATTTATACTTTTGTTCTGACCTGTTGAGTACCTGGCAGTAGCCAATGGCAGGGTTATGCCCGGAGAAGGCCAGAAGGATGCGGCGGAGCTGCTGGAGGGCGGGGCTGGAGGGCGGGGCTGGACGGCGAGGAGAAGTGCTGATTGGTCGTCAGGGTTCGGTGAAGGTCCAGCTGGACCTGCCTGGAGGCAGGATTAGGAGCTGTCCGACTCTTCTCACACAGCTGGAAACAGAACAGGATTACTGAGTGCTCGCCAGCATTCCCAACAGGAAGAAGGAGGAGCCACCTGTGCTCAGGTGCGGATAAAGCACTCTCTCTCTCTACAGCTGTACCTGCTGATAGCGTTGCGTGTGGCACTCTTGGCTTGTCAAAGTTCTGGCTCGGACCAAACAGCGCCACACTCTCTGCCGATACTCCCGAGGGACGCCTTCACGCACCAGAATTTTGAGCTCAGGTGAGATGATGAAGTCATCGTCGGACCTGCCTGCAAGGTACTGAACCCAGCGGCTCAGCAGGGAGTGCTCCAGACCCTCCTACAGAGACAATGATGTATGATATAAAAAGAGGATAACCATTATCTGTTAAGCATTATGTTACAATTTAACATAATGTTACAGTTTAACATCATATAAAATTGTAACATTATGTTTACAATGTTACAATTTACAAATTGTAACATTGTAAACATAATGTTACAATTTTACATTATGTTACAGTTTAACATCATATAAAATTGTAACATTATGTTTACAATGTTACAATTTACAAATTGTAACATTGTAAACATAATGTTACAATTTTACATTATGTAACAATTTAACATCATATAAAATTGTAACATCATGTTTACAATGCTACAATTTACAAATTGTAACATTGTAAACATGATGTTACAATTTTACATGATGTTAAATTGTAGCTGTTAAGGGTGGTGAGTTAGCGAACCTAGACGCGGACTTCTCGTTTAAGTTGAACAGTGTCTTTATTTACAGTGAAGCCAAAATCAATCCACAGTTATCCACAGTGCAAGTCCCTTCAGTGCTCCTCTCCCCGTCTCCCCTTGTGTGTCCACAAAACTCCCTAGAATCAGTGAAGTGTCCCCTTCCGTCTCTCCGTCTCGATCGCGTCCAGGCTTATTAGGCAGCTCAGAGTGGCAGCACTTACGGGTCGGAGGTCTCCCGTTGCTACGCGACCGCGTAACAATCGCAGCGGAGAAAAAGTGGAGCGAGAGAGGAGAACAAAAAAACACACACACACAGGTCGACCGGTCGGGGAACCGTCCGACTCTGACAGTAACATAATGTAAAATTGTATTATGTTTACAATGTTACAATCCCTACCCTCACCTATGGCCACGAGCTGTGGGTAGTGACCGAAAGAACGAGATCGCGTATACAAGCGGCAGAAATGAGCTTCCTCCGAAGGGTGGCTGGCCTCTCCCTTAGAGATAGGGTGAGAAGTTCGGCCGTCCGGGAGGGGCTCAGAGTAGAGCAGCTGCTGCTCCACATCGAAAGGAGCCAGCTGAGGTGGTTCGGGCATCTGACAAGGATGCCCCCTGGGCGCCTCCTGGGTGAGGTGTTCCAGGCATGTCCCACCGGGAGCAGGCCCCGGGGCAGACCCAGGACACGCTGGAGAGATTATATCTCTCGGCTGGCCTGGGAACGCCTTGGGAAGCTTGAGCGGTCAGCAAAAGTCGACTTCCCCCATCACCCACTCATTCACAAAATTTCCCTCGGGCCGTGAACAGGTGATATAGCAATCACTATTACTGACACCACGTGACCCAAAGCTACGCCTATCCACAACATTCCGGCCCCTAATTATTACATTTTTACAGTAATAATTACACATCCAACACCATAACTCACAACACACACTTCATCATATCACAGACACCCAGTGAGACAACATAACATACTCAAAAGTCCACCAAAGTTATTTTCTCATGTCTTCTCTTCTTTTCTTCTGTCTGCACATGGTCAGTCAGTCATAGGCCAGAGGTTACCAGCACTTAGCCTAAATATAGTCAGTCTGATGTACATCTCATAACATTAAAGTCAATTCAAAGTTAGTTATGTCACACTGTGTCAAAAATGTCATAGTCATGGGTCAGAGGCCTCCTGAAGAAGGCATATCTTTGTGATGGGTCTGCACACATGGCTGGTTGGGGTCTTAATCCAGACCTGACGCACAAGCCCCCTTTCATCTGGTGCAGCTCCGGTGACTCTCCCAATGAGCCAAGAACCACGAGGTGCAGAATCATCCACTATAAGGACCACATCTCCAGGAACAAAGTTACGTTTAATCCTTCCCCATTTCTGGCGCTCTAATTCTGTGACTGGGACTCTCTTTGCATATCCTCTAGATATAAGATCTGTCATGAAGGCAGTGTAGTCTTTATGAAAGTCTTTATCTCTGATGAACCTTTTCTTCAAACCTAAGGCTCGTTGCTCAATTGCACAGTTGTCAGGCATTCTTATGTCTCGGTCTTTTAGTGGCAGGGCAATGCTGTAGTGCCAATCCCCCAAAGTCACCATCTTGCTGGCCAATTCCAGGAACTTCAAGTCTTCCTTTGACAGCCCCATCTGTTCATCATTGCTGCTCTCAGGAAAATCCATCTTGAACTGCTGTTTCCATAGCTTGTCCAGTGTGACAGCAGAAACTCTGTTGGCGGTAACTGTTGCCAAACATCCTGGCCTTCCACAGCATTCTCGATTAAGTGGCCCATTCACAGTCCAGCCGAGCACAGTCCTAATGGCAAAGGGTCCATCACCTACACTCCGGATGACCTCCAAAGGTTCTAGAGCTCTGGGCATATTCATGCCAATCAAAAGCTCAACATTGGCCTTAATTTCTGGCAAATGAACATGCTTCAAATGTGGCCAGTCAACCAGGTCCTGTTGATTTGAGATGTTACCAATATCTACAGGCATTTTATGCTGAGTGAAGAGGTTAGGCATATCACAGTACATGTCACTGTCCAATCCAGCAACTTCAAGTTCAGGTACAATGAAACTGTCCACCACTTTCTCCTGTCCCATGGTGCGCAGGAGAATCTTTGTCCTCCTCCCAGCAATATTCAGCTTGTCCATAAGACCCGCTGTACAAAAGGATGCTGAACTCCCTTGGTCCAGAAAGGCATACGTTTCCACTATTCTTTGACCTCTCTTTGATTTTACTTTAACTGGCACAATGGCAAGCTTACAGTCCTGTTCACCGGCCCCAGTAAGACCACTAGTCTGGATCGTAACAGGAATGTTATCTGCCTCATTATTAGGTTTGATTTCATGTACAGTGTAGTGTAAGCATTAAAAGATCATAAAAGGAAACACTAACATTTATGTGAAACTAATTGTAATAAAAAAAATGAACAGGTGCTTTATAGATTTAAAAGAAAGAATCTGAAAACAACACTTTTTTGGTCTGAGTGATCAAAGTAGAAAACAGAACTGATGTTCAAGAACAAACCATAGCTGCACTAATATTACACATCTCCATTGTTGTGGTGAACAGACATGTTGCTTTTAAAACCACATGCAGTGTGTGACCGTGACTGTTCACTGAGACCATGAACGCCACTTCGCTGAAGCCTTCGCCTTCTTCTTCTTCTTCTAAATTGGAAGCAGAAGGAGCACGAGCTGCTTTGATCTACTGAAAGGAAAAAGCAGAATATCTGAGTTGAAACCAGTCAGCTGAAACCAGTAAGACAGGAACAAATTCAATGCAGTGTCTCAGGTGGCTTAGCCTGTTACAACTGTTGATACAAGCTAAATACAGTTAACACACAGTGTCAGGGAGCTCCAGTGTGGGAACTAGTGGCTTTAGGTTTGTAGTCATTTAACTTTCATCCCTTCATTCATTTAATTCAGGAGGAAGAAATGTCAGCTGGGTGCAGGCTGGTTACATGCATTTGGTCCCATGCTGTCTTTAACTTGGTTCACTTTATGGCTGGGCTGTATGTGGGCTTATATCATGTTACTTGGGCAGGAGTTCCTGTCCCCTGTTAGACTTAGAAAGTTTCTCCATAAGTAGAGCTTCTAACTCTTCTAGCACATCTGTGGCTGACAGTTTTTTGGTGGCTCTTTTTACCCCACACTGGTTGTGAGTGTGTAAATAGCCCCACTAGTTATTTTGGGTTGCAGTTAACTTGGGAGGAAGAGGTAGGTCTGCCATGACTAGATGAATAACAATTATCTGGGATACATAAATTTCATAATGCATGCATGTATCTCTATAAACCTGCCTGAGGGCTGCCATTTTTTACATTCAGTTATTTCTTTGTTGAATCTAAATAATGAATGTGTTACAGTTAAACTGATACTGGTCAGTGTAAATGGCTCATTGGGACACAGAAACCTTTAAATTAAACCCTATCACCTGATATCGAGTGTCAAACAATATCAAAGCTGTAAAAGCTGTTTACAGTCAGAATTTATAAAACTATGATTGTAAATAAATTCAAACAAGTGAGCTTTTCTCTTTGTGCTGAATATCAACACTGTGATTTCTTAGACTGTAAGCTTTACTTTAGCACAACCAGTTGTAGAAGCTGCCACTCCAAATGTCTTTTGATAACAAGAAAAAAATACCTTTTCAGTCCACGGCCTGAAGTTCTTCTCTGACATCTTCTGCCATCGGCTTTGTCTGCTGGTTTGAAGACAATAAACCACAAAAAGATGATTTAGTCACTTTGTCTGCGTCATGCAGCTCGAATGTGTCGTGTAACGATGTTGAATAGCTGTCGTTATCCCTCTGCTGTGTCAGTAGGATTGTACTGTACAGCATCTCATTGATATGTGAGGAATGCTAATGTAACACGATAACAGACTTGCATCATTAAAACATAAAGGGCAGGAGATATTTAGATATTTTTATATTTATATTACATTTTATAGCTGACGGATATTACTAAATAGATAGAATTTACTAAATAGCTGGATGAACATGAAAAATATGACTATAATAACAAATTACCATGAGAGCCAGTAGAATTAATTCAACTGGACACTCAAAAGACGTCCTTAAATGCTCTTTAAGTGGCGGAACAGATGAACAAACAGTTAATCGCTTACTTGAGATGAAATCTGCTCAGCTACTTTGAAAACAGCTTCTAACTGGTTCATCCTTTAACAGGATGACTGCTCAGGGGTAAGGCCATCATGCAGTCCAGCAACCTTTATGGTTCTGCTTTGATTCACCAGGAACTATTAGGGAAACCTTCCAGCGCCTCCTGTGAAAGACACAGGCATAAACACACAAACATTTATTAACATGTTCCACAGTGTTCCAGTTTGATTTTCTCATCCTGTGGACAACAACGTACATGGATGCAGGTTTATTGTTAACTTTTGTAAGGTTTATTTAGTGAACATATCCAGCTGCAGCTCCACTGTGATCCTGAACTGGATAAGCACTTAAGAAAATGTGTCAATAAATGGACATACATCAACTTACTATATTTATCCAAACAGACGGGACCA
Source organism: Aulonocara sp. 'chitande type north' Nkhata Bay (assembly GCF_057382095.1). Lineage (NCBI taxonomy): Eukaryota > Metazoa > Chordata > Actinopteri > Cichliformes > Cichlidae > Aulonocara > Aulonocara sp. 'chitande type north' Nkhata Bay. The sequence continues at coordinate 5,150,105 of NC_141345.1, forward strand.
ATAATGCTTCACTGAGTTAGAGACTTTAATGTCTCTTCTATGTAAGAATGTCTCGTGCTGATATACCTGCAAACTTGACAACAAAGGTTTTTCAGACTGCATGTAGCTCTATGTCAGCTCACACATTTACATTTATGTCACACTTATTTCTGCTTTCCCATTTTATAATTATTACTTACATTTTGATTAGATACCTTGAGTTTGTAAATGATCAGATTACATAATTGGAATAAAATGTATCCAATTCAAGGTTGCGGGAGGATGAAGCCTATCCCAGCTGATACAGGACAAAGACAGGCTGCCAGTTTATCGCAGGGCTAACACAATATGTGTAACAGAAAATCCACTTAAATGTTTGATATTTCTTATAATAATCATAATTATGACTATTATTTAAAGGTTTCTTTATAAATACATTTTGATTTTTTATAACCTCTAAAATATAAACCTGAGCTGTTTCAGATTCTGACCTCTGACCTCACTGCAGCTCCCTCTTGGAAGTATGTCTGCTTCTTGTCCCCAGTGTTGACCACCTGCCCTTGATATCACGTACTGTACCTGAGGAACAAAAAAGGACAAACACTTGCCTTCATTTAAGAAGTACATTCATACAGAGGTAATCTATGGAAACACACTAGTTCAACCTTTGGGAGAAATCAGTTCCTGTGAAACATTTCTGTAAATTAACATCATATGGAGAATGAATGAAATGAGTTCTTCCGGTGACTCAGCAGTCAAACACTGACAAATGAAATCTAGTTAAACTATTAAGCATATTTGCTCTTCTGAAATCTGTGTTAAACAACAACAAACATAAATTAGTAACAAAAATACAGCTGAGTAGATATTACAAACCACCAGCAGCCATAATGCTCAATTTTAATCTTCAAATGTTTCTGAGCCGTCTTCAACCTGCTTTTAACACATTAAAGTCCCACAGTCAATGCAGCCTGACTCAATCCTAGATGTTCAGCACACAGAGGTACCGTTTGAAGTTTAGTGTTAACCTGAGTCACTGATCATTTGCAGTATTACAGAGTCTGGCAGTCTTTGCATGATGTCCACGTCACTATAAGTTTCTAGCTGACTCTCAGGTGTGCCAGCAGGAAAGAGTAATAATAACCTGCATCCTGAGGTTTGTCATGCAGGATTAAATTTACAGTGGCTTTGTTCACACAGCTAGGATTGTATTTTACACTGACCCTGGGTCAGTATAAGTATCATACAGTTTAAACGAAGCACTGAAACTTGCACATATTTATTACAGATGCACTGAAGCTAATCGAGATATTTGCTGTCAACCTGTGGCTGCGATTAATCACTTTACTGAAAACTTTATTAACTAGTAACTTCATCAGTCATGACAGAAGCTAATATTTCTGTGCTAACATCGTTTAACCAGTAACAGCTTTCCTCCAATATAAGCTAACGTTTACACCGTAACTTTAAGCTAGCACCATAAAGACGGTAAAACACGTAATAATATCTACAAATGCATCTTAAAGCTCTTATATTAGCACTCGGTGTATTACTAACATAACCACATTAACATTACTGACACTCGCTGACTTTTAATAGTCATTCTATAAATGCTGTCCGTTTAAATGGTCCTGTACCTGTACACACTGCATATCCACCGGATTCCAGCCAGAGTGGATTCTGGAGTCTTCCACGCTCCTGTTAGTGATCCTCCATCTGGATGGATGAGAACAACCTTCTGAACAATCTAGCAGGTCTCCTTGGGGGGCACGTCTCCCCACCCCCCAAGCGAGGGCCGTGGCACTGAAACTGCCGGCTGAGAGAAGGCTTGAAAAAAAAAGGACATTTATCATTTCTTCTTCAGCCAGCTTTTTTTCTCATCGTTTTTCCAAAGTACACATTAAGCTTCTTCTGCAATAACACACTAATTACACATGGAAACCTACCTACTTCTTTCTTCATCACAAACAATTACACTTTCTGTAAAGTGCTTTCAATAAAACAGAAAAGAAAAGTGTGTTTTGTTTTGTTTTTTTTATTCAAGATCTGTTCACATGTACTTAGCAAAGGTGAGTACACAGCATGAGGAAAGCCAAAAGCAAAGAGAGCGTATGAAGGTAATATTGAAGTAGGCTTCGTTTTGAAGTGGTGAAAGGCAAAGGCATGAGTGTAAGGTAATAAGGGGTAATGAGAGAGATGAAGAGCGGGCGGAGGACTTGGCTCAAGCAGGAAAAAGCAAAAAGGAAATGCGAGTGCGTTTCCCCGCCCCCCGCGCAGGGCCGTGGCACTGAGTTCGTGGGGGGTTCGAACTGGCGGAGTTCTGTAGCAGAGTCCCCGCCACATGTCATAAGCCAAACGACCGGCCGAGGGAAGACTTAAAAAAAAGGACATTTATCATTTCTTCTTCGGCCACCTTTTTTTCCCATTGTTTTTGCAAACTACACATTAAGCTTCTTCTGCAATAACACACTAATTACACATGCAAACCTACCTACTTCTTTCTTCATTACAAACAATTACACTTTCTGTAAAGTGCTTTCAATAAAACACAAAAGAAAAGTGTGTTTTGTTTTGTTTTTTTTATTCAAGATCTGTTCACATGTACTTAGCAAAGGTGAGTACACAGCGTGTTGGGTCTGGGCCTCTTTGCTTAGGCTGCTGCCCCCGCGACCCGGCCTCGGATAAAGCGGATGAAGATGCATGGATAGATGGACTGATGTTCCAATTGTAACATTATGTTTACAATGTTACAATTTCACATTATGTTAAATTGCAACATAATGTAAAATTGTAACGTTAAGTTTACAATGTTACGATTTTACATCATGTTACAATTTAATATAATGTAAAATCATAACATTAAGTTTACAATGTTACAATTGTAAATATAATTTACCCAATTAATTCTGTCATAACAGAAGTATGACTTCTCTGTGTTATTAATCCGTATTAATATCATAGGGAGATTAATATCCCTACAATATTAAGCATCAGACTTTATCAAATTTTCTAAAAACTTCTTTTGTTGGATAGTGTAGCGCAGCTGGATAGTGTAGTGGTAATACTACACATCTTTGGAGTCGCACGTTCGATTCCCACCCAGTATCCAGTAAGGGTCCTGGCTAGACCCCTCATGCTAACCAAAAATCCCTGGAATGGTGCGGCTACGTCTGCAGTCTCTCCGCTTGAATTTAGAGCTTGCTTGTTTGTTAAATGTATTATTTACTGTTTTTAGTTTACTCCATGACGGGGCTGGATATCGGGCGTCCTGCACCACCCATCCGGTCTGGAGCATAGCGAAACCATTTCTGCACTGTTTGAACGAAGGTAAACTCAGAAACTGCCCCCACCTGCTGAGTCAGGCCATCTAAGACAACAAAAACCCCCAAAAACAAACAAACAAAAAAACAGTAAAAAAGAGGGGTTCAATTAGAGTTCAAATATGAATAACCTCTCGCCAAAAGTCTTTAACAGCTAGAAAGCTGGCAAACTACTAAGCTGATCAACATGAAAGGCACAAGGTGGAAATCAGCAAACTGCTGCCTCACTTTGTTCACCTGTGCTCTATATTTCATGGTCCGGTTGGCTGCAGGACCAAACATTTGGCCTTACACCTTATTTCTTTATGTTTTGCTTCCAAGGTGCCAGACTTGTAGGTAACTTTTTACACTGACATGACCTCAGCAATAGTTTCCAGTCTTTCAACTTCCTTGGGCTTTGGCTGCTTTTTTACTCATTTTCAGTCCAGTCCTTCTACCTGACCATTTTCAGAGAACTCTAAGGAGCTTGGGGGAAAAAAGCAACCGGACTTCTTTAACTTTTTTGAAGACGTTTCGCTTCTCATCCCAGAAGCTTTTTCAGTTCACTGAAGCCTCATAAGAAAGTGACACAATGACATTTAGATAATAAAACTCGCCAAAAATGCACCTTAAGAACACTGTCTCTTTAAATACCCTCTTTTGCTTGGTCTGCTCCTTATTTTTTCCTCATTTTTTCTTACTTTGGAGGACCAGCAGAGCGAGGGCCGCTAACCTGTGGACATTGATGGAAGGTGACGTTGTGTCTGGAAGGCGGGTCCACATAAGAACTCAGATATAATATTTATATTTTTGTTCTAACCTGTTGAGTCCCTGGCAGCAGCCAATGGCAAGGTTGTGCCAGCCAGCAGGATGCTGCTGAAGGGCGGGGCTGGAGTCTGAAAGTAAGAGCTTGTTTAGACTCTATTCTGTGAACAGGCTTGCTCCCACGAATATGTGAATTCATCTGTAAAAGAGTTTAACTCTAATGCACCTGTTCCTCCTGCTCCCTGCTGCAGGGCGGCCTGTTGGACTACGAATGCCAGTGCGGAGCTAAGAAGATCAAAGAGGAGCTGTTGTTCTTGAACCTGCCAAAGTGAGTAACCTCAAATCGGTCCCCAAAGGCCTCAAACCACCACAGTTCAGTCGGTGTCAGTTTTGTTCATGTCATGTCCTCCTTGCATCTTCCTTTGAGCCTCTCCTCTTTGTCTCATCTCTTTCAGTGTGCTGATCCTCCATCTGAAGTGGTTTACGTTCACTCCATCATTCACCGTGGAGAAGAAGAACAGCCCCATTGTTCTGACACAGCAGCTGGTGATCAGCCAGGACACAGCCTTTACTGAAGAGGTAAGGGAAAAGGCACACCGTTCATTTCAAGTATGGATGGAGCCCATTTCTAAGCTAACGGGTGGTGCCGCTGCCCTCTCCCAGTAAACTGCTCGCTATTTGTTGGTCAGCGTGATCAGTCGTTTGGGCTCCTCAGCTTACAGCGGTGAGTGGGTGCTTTCAGACACATGTGCTGAATGCAGGTCAGCTTTGAAAGTTTATGAGACATTAATAAGTGCGCCTTCTCCTCTCAGGACATTACGTCTGTGACGGCGTTCACCAGATGAGCGGAAGAGACGACGTCACAGACAGCCGGCTCACGTACGATGACGAGTTGGTCTGCCAGACCACGTGTGAGTCTGTGTGTGAGCAGCGGCAGAGAACAGCTTACCTGCTATTCTATAAAAGACAGGTGACGTCTCCCAGCAAACAGTCAGCATGTCTGTGCAAATATTCAGTGTAACTTGTAGAAAAACCCTCACACTCAGTTTATTTGTGTTTTTCTTTTTCTATTTCTTACTTTCTTTGCCGCACTAGAAAGGCAGCAGAGTCGGGACTCAGATCTGCAGCAACACCTTCATTGTTATTGTTATTATTGTTGTTAGTACTCTTGTTGTTATGATTGATATTGTTACTGTTATGATCAGTTTTATTATTATTATTATCATTATTAATTTTTTAATACATTTGTTTATCTTTATTATTATTAGTAGTAATGTTGTTGTTTATGTTGTTATTGTTATTATTATTACTGGTATTTTTGACATTATTATTATTATTTTGTTGTTATTGTCATTATTAGTAGAAGTAGTATTAGTTATATCATTTTTATATCAGCCTGGAGTGAACAACATGAAAGCATGGATCCATCCTCCCTCACATTCACAATTCAGGCTGCTGGTGTAATCGTGCGGGGGATATTTTCCTGGTACACTTTGGGACCTTTAAATGCTACAGTCTGAGTATTGTTATGACCACAGTGTACCCTCTTCTGATGGCTGAAAGTAAAAGGGGGTCCAGTACCGGTTCCGGTACCAGGCCTACTGACAATCTAACATAATGTAAAATGGTAACATCGTAAACATAATGTTACAATTTAACATAATGTAAATGGTAACATTGTAAACATAATGTTACCATTTAACATAATGTAAAATGGTAACATTGTAAACAGAATGTTACCATTTAACATAATGTAAAATGGTAACATTGTAAACAGAATGTTACCATTTAACATAATGTAAAATGGTAACATTGTAAACAGAATGTTACCATTTAACACAATGTGAAATGGTAACATTGTAAACAGAATGTTACCATTTAACACAATGTAAAATGGTAACATTGTAAACAGAATGTTACCAATTAACACAATGTTAAATGGTAACATTGTAAACAGAATGTTACCATTTAACACAAGGTAAAATGGTAACATTGTAAACAGAATGTTACCATTTAACACAAGGTAAAATGGTAACATTGTAAACAGAATGTTACCATTTAACACAAGGTAAAATGGTAACATTGTAAACAGAATGTTACCATTTAACACAATGTAAAATGGTAACATTGTAAACAGAATGTTGCCATTTAACACAATGTAAAATGGTAACATTGTAAACAGAATGTTACCATTTAACACAAGGTAAAATGGTAACATTGTAAACAGAATGTTACCATTTAACACAAGGTAAAATGGTAACATTGTAAACAGAATGTTACCATTTAACACAATGTAAAATGGTAACATTGTAAACAGAATGTTGCCATTTAACATTATGTTAAATATAACTAACGGATTTACTTTACCAAATGGACCATCCCGGCCTTGCCGTATTGGTCTATTTGATTCACCTTTGTTTTTATTGTTTATTTTATTTTCACTTGCTACACATAGGACAGACATGACTGAGGGAAAGAAAGGGGAGAAAGAAAGAGGGAAAGAAAAACAGCAGGGAAGAGGAATGGTGATAAAGGGCAAAAAACAAAAACCAACAAAACAAACAGACAAAAAATATATATATCAGTCACTTCAACTCAAAGAAGTCCAGACGCTTTTCTTTCCAAGCTCCTTTGACTGACTGTTAGGACAACTTATTTATTGCAAGCATGCAGTACAAGAATAACTCGATGTTTCTGACTTTGCATTACGAATTGTTTACCCACTGACAAACCTTTCAAATGAAATTAAATTAAAAAACAATTTGTGGTAACCTGATTTTAATTCAAAAAGAATCATTAACAACACTTCTTGTAATGGTGTCAAAATCAACCCAACTTTTATTTTCAAATGCAAAAAGTAAAAGAAAATGAGCCAACATACTGGACACATATAATTGTAAATATAATTGTTTATAAACAATTATACTGTCATCATTGTTACAGATATGGAAACTTTATTAACAATTTGTCCAAGTAAAAAAATGCCCTGCTAATTGTTGGGGTTTTCTCTCCTCTAGCCCTTTCCTTTAAGCTCTTCTTTACATCCCCCCAACCCCACCTTTTCTTTTTTCTTAATAATATAACAATAACTTCCAGCTCTTTCAGAAACTTCCAGCTCTTTCAGACAGGGGCAGGTGAGTAAGTGACGGGCAGGTGAGTAAGTGACGGACAAGGTAAGCGACTCATGTTGTAACTGACGTCAGACGCCGGAGATTTTGGCGGAAAATTAAAGCAAATGGTAGTTTAGATTTGAACAAATTCATTTAAGCTTCAGCATTACCAAATACACTTATCAATTGTCTTATAACTAACACTATTTGTCTAAATAATCTCCAACACCCTGGAGAACAACGAGGAGAGTTTAGAGACTCTCCAAGATTACATCGATCAGTGCTTTCAGGATCTCGTGATGAAGAAGACCCCGTGTGCAGCTTCCCCGGCCAAAGCTGAGACGCCGTCGTCGAAAAGACAACGCCCGGCAGATTCCCCCGGCTCAACATCGCCAGCCGGCAAAGATATTGCCGACATATTGGAGTCAATCGACAAGCGATTGTCCAGTTTCGACGCAAGGCTGTCCTTGGTGGAGATTCTTCACCGAGAATTTAAATGCTTGCGAGAATCCCTGGAGTACAGCCAGCAGCAGGTGGAAACGCTTGCTGCTGAAAATGCCACGCTAAGGGAGTCGGTGAAATGTCTCACAGATAATGTTACCCAGCTCAATAGAGAAAATAAAAAAATAAAAGAAACAGTTATCGATCTACAAGCTCGTAGCATGCGTGATAATCTGGTATTTTCTGGTATTCCAGAAGCCGCTGGAGAGGACGCGGAGACCACGGTAAAAAGCTTCATCAAAACCCACCTGAAGCTGCCGGAGGACACTGTGAAGAACATCGTCTTCGATCGGGTACATCGCCTCGGCCCCATTCGGGCTACGGCCGGGAGACCACGTCCTATCGTGGCCAAATTCGGCCACTTCAAACAAAAGCAACATGTGAAAAGCCGCGGCAGGGAATTAAAAGGAACGGACTTCAGCGTGAACGACCAGTTCCCCAAAGAGATCTTGGAACGACGCAGGGTCCTCTTCCCAATCCGACGCGGCTTCATCCAGAAGGGCTCCCGCGCTGTCATCGCTGTGGACCGGCTGTACGTGGACGGACAGCTCCACCGCGACCCCAACATCACTCCGTGGCTGTATTAACCTCACACCAGATAAGAATCAGCTACACCATTTCCCTATCCACTCACACTAACTTGCATTAACATCTGTTTAACTTACCAGTATCAAATCGCATCTTAAAGTGTGATTTCATAGCAGAATTAACACCGTCACTCTCCGTCAGTGATTTAATTGGAATGTTTACGTTTTGTTTCTGTTTTTTTTTTCTTCTCGTTTTTTTTTTTTTTTTTTTTCCCTCCTCTCTTTTCCCCCTCTTGGTTTTATGCTGCTCACCCCTGTCCTTGGTTTCTTTCTTTATTCCTTTCACTGCCTCGATCACCTGCTTCGACACTCATCCACAAACATCCTTTATTTCGACACATATGCACCATGCGCTCAACGGCAGCACATTTACATCAGTCAGACAGCGCACACAGTCATATAAGATACACACACACACACACTTAAGCCAAGCCTACTCATATTAGTAACTATGCAAACACATAGTCAGACTCAGGGAGCATCTCGCCACACATTTTTTCTCTCTCTCCTTCTCTTTATTTATGAACAAGTGACGTATTCTCTCCACCTGTCTAAGCAACGCACACAGCATACCTCCCTAGTTATACACAAACATCTATGGGTACACTGAGGTTCATTACATGGAATATAAATGGAGCTGGCTCCAGAGAAAAGAGGTTAAAAATATTTAACCAACTCAAAAAACTACAGGCAGATGTTGTCCTATTACAAGAGACCCACAGACCTCTTAGAGGTTCGAATGAACTTAAAACACCTGAGTTTCCTAATGTGTTCTCAGCTTGTTATAATTCTAGACAAAGGGGAGTAGCAATTTTAATACATAAAAATATTAATTTCACAGTACTCGATACAGTTATAGATCCAGAGGGCAGATTCTTAATCATTAAACTATCTATACGTGATAAAAAGCTATGTATTGCAAGTGTATATGGTCCAAATGTTGATGATCCCTCATTCTTTCATGGTTTTTTCAGTGCACTCTCTGAACACTTAGATGGCACACTTGTTCTTGGAGGTGACCTCAACCTTGGACTAAATGAAGACATGGATAGGCTCAATACAGCGGGAACTCAGCGTAATTGGCAGTCCACAAATATAATCAAACAGTATATGAGCGACTTTGGTCTTTGCGATGCATGGCGCTCCCTTCACCCCACCAGTAAGGAATATACTTTTTTCTCACATGTCCATCACTCCTACTCTCGTCTGGATTATTTTTTGGTCAGCAGCTCACTGCTGAACGACATTTCAGACACTGAGATTCACCCTATAGCTGTCAGCGATCATGGTCCTGTATCTTTAACACTAATGCACAAGAATAATACTACGCCGAGAAAAAACTGGAGATTTAATATATCACTACTTAAAGATGAAGACTTTATTAAATATTTTAAAAAAGAGTGGACTTCATATTTGAACTATAATGACACTCCCGAAACATCAGCTTCTGTTCTATGGGAAGCAGGGAAAGCTGTGATGAGAGGTAAAATAATTTCTTTCTCATCACATAAAAAGAAAAAAGAAAACAAAAATATTCAGGAATTAGAAAAAAACATCAAATCACTAGAAGAAGCCTACGCGTCCCACCAAGATCAGGAAACATTGAACAAAATACGCAAAACAAAACTAGAATTAAATGAGATAATTGATAAAAAAACAAAATTCTTAGTACAAAGACTACGCCTACAAAATTATGAACATGGTAATAAATCCGGTCAATTTCTAGCAAACCAGCTAAAAATAAATAAAGAAAAAACAACTATATGTGCTGTTCAAGATTCATCTGGGAACACAATATATGATCCGATACAAATAAACAACATTTTCAGGGATTTCTATAAAACGTTGTATTCACCACAAATAAACCCATCTAAAAAAGAAATTGATCAGTTTTTGGACAACATAACTCTTCCAAAATTATTGGACACTCAAGCAATGGCACTGGATTCACCACTGACACCAGGTGAACTCCAGGAAGCCCTGATAAGTATGCACAATAATAAGGCTCCAGGTCCAGATGGCTTTCCTGCAGAATTCTACAAAGAATTCTGGTCGATTCTAGCACCAGTTTTCTACAGAACGTTGTTGGAAATTAAAGAAAAGGGCAGACTTCCATCAAATATGAATTCTGCAAACATTAATCTCCTGCTAAAACCAGGCAAAGACCCTGTATATCCCTCAAGCTATCGTCCAATATCCCTTATAAATGTAGACCTTAAAATAATCTGCAAAGCTCTCTCAAAGAGACTGGAGAAAATAACCCCCCTCTTAATTCATCCTGACCAAACTGGTTTCATAAAAGGTAGGCACTCATCAACAAATACACGTAGATTACTTAATTTGATAGACTACTCATACAGTAAAAACCTTGAAACTACAATATTCTCTTTAGACGCAGAAAAAGCATTTGACAGAGTTAACTGGAAATTTCTATTTGCAACTTTACACAAATTTGGTTTTGGATCCTCTTTCATAAACTGGTTAAAAATATTATATAATTCCCCAACAGCTTGTGTTAGAACAAATGACCAGACATCCTCCAGCTTCTGTCTCTTGAGGGGCACCAGGCAGGGATGCCCACTCTCCCCTTCACTATTTGCAATTTTTATTGAACCACTAGCAGCAGCAATTAGACAGAATTCAGTAATTAAGGGCATAAAATGCAAGAACGTGGAACATAAAATCAGCCTTTATGCGGATGATGTGTTACTCTTTCTCCAAAATTCACAAACCAATATCTCTGGGGTGATTGAATTGATAAACTCTTTTGCAAGAATATCAGATTACTCAATTAACTGGTCAAAATCTACAGTCCTACCGATTAATTGCTCCTTCCATAATTCCTCTTCTACACCACTGCAATCGGGAAATATAAAATATTTAGGTATTAATGTTTCTCCCAAGCTTGCAGATCTAACTAAATTAAACCATATCCCACTTTTAAAGAAGGTAGAAGATGATCTGGCTAGATGGAAATGTCTACCCATATCACTCATGGGAAGGGTTGCCGCTATAAAAATGATGGTCTTACCAAAAATAAATTATTTATTCTCAATGATCCCAACTAAACCGCCACAAGATTGGTTCAGATCTCTAGATTCATGTATGTCCAAATTCCTTTGGAAAAATAAACCCCCACGTATAAGCTTAAAAACACTACAAAAGACCAAGGATAAAGGAGGACTAGAACTGCCTAACTTTCAGCACTACTTCTTAGCCAACAGGCTTCAGTTTATCTCAGGATGGCTAAAACACACCCTCTTAGATGAACCTTGGCTAGATGTAGAACAAGCACTCTGCAATAATCTAGAGATCTCAGACCTACCATTTATCAGCTCAAACATCCAACGACATGAATGCTTTAAAAGCATCAACATCAGCTCTTCTCTGACAGCATGGTGGGAGTTTCTAAAATTGACGGCGTCTTCATTAATCCCATGCAAACGTACACCTATCTGGAACAACCCTGACATATTACAAAACAATAATATGATAAACTTTTCAGATTGGAGTGATAAAGGAATCAAATATTTAGAACATATACTAGAAGGAACAGAATTTATTTCATTTGACGGACTAGTTACACAATATGGGATCAACAAGAAAAGATTTTTAGAATATCAACAAATTAAATCCATAGTAAAAAAGAAATTTAAACCGGGTCAAGTTGAACTACAAACACCACCAAGTGTGGTTCAATTTCTTACTCTTAAACCCCCCAAATTACTATCCAAAATATACAGAATGCTTTCTAAAACAGATGAATCAATATCACTTCCTATTGCAAAATGGGAAGCAGATTTATCAGTTAACTTAGACCTAAACTTCTGGTCTCAGATTTGCTTAAAAACCTTTCATCTAATTAGAAATCCCAGTCTTCAATTAATTCAATACAAAATATTACATAGAGTGCACTATACAGGTCATCGGATGTTCAAGATGGGCTTTACGTCTACCAACAACTGCTCACACTGCCAAACCAATTCACTGGACAATTATATCCACGCTCTTTGGTTCTGTCCACCAGTTCAGAAGTTTTGGCGCGAGATATGTGAAGACTTATCGAAGTGTCTGAAATGTAACATTCCAACTTCCCCCTTAGTGTGTTTGTTGGGCAGCTTAGATAATGTCACTTCAGAAAAGAATATCGCCCATATGGTTTTCACTGCCCTATGCATAGCCAAGAAAACAGTCCTCATGAACTGGAAAAATAAAAATAATCTTAATTCTAACCAATATAGAAATTATCTATTAGATTACATTAGTCTTGATACAGCCTCTGCCACCACATCAGATCAATTGCTCTGGGCTCCTTTGATCAGCTCCATCACCTAGTGGGGGTGGGGGGTCATAGTTTGGTCCCGCCTTCACTGTTGTGATTGGTGTGGGGGTAGGGACAGGCTTAGGGCGTCGGGGGGTTCCCCGGAGGCATCTTCCTTGGGGGGCTCAACCCGGGGTAGCGGTCATGTCCGGTTAGGGGCTCTGTTGGCTCTCAGGTGACTGTTTCCTCGCGGCTGCGTGCAGCGGGGCTAGGGGAGGGTCTGTGCTGACGGACGTGGGTTACTGACCTGGTAGCCTGGCTGCCCCTGGGTGGGTCCGGGATGGGCGTGAGGTTCTGGGGGCGCTCCGTCTCTGGGCTGGGACCCGGACCGGGCCTCGGGGGCTTGGGTCCTGGTTGGTGTGTTGCCGGGGTTGTGGGCGGGTGGGTGCATGGGGGCCCAGCCCTGGAGCAGGGTGCCGCCGGTGCGTCGAGCCACCTGGGGGGCTCTTCAACTGGTGGGGGAGATTGTCACATCTTGCAGGAGCTTTCCTCTCCTCAGGAGCTGCCTCTGCAGGAGGGGGAGATACAGGAGAGGTGGAGGAAGATCTCAGCCTGGGTGTTTATTGTCTTATGTAGTCTGGAAGATGAGTGGATGGTGGGGTGGGTGCAGTTTTCTCTGTGGTGGGGTTGGGTGGACTGTCCCGGGCTCTGTGGGGCCGGGCGGCGCTGCTGCACTGGGCCCGGTCTGGATGGGCCTGGGCCCCCTTTCCCTGGCGGGTCGCGGAGTATGGGGGTGCCTACTGGGGTCAGCGGGGGAGCTGGCCCCAGGGAGGGGTCACTTGCCCCTCCCTTCCTTCCCTCCCCATCTCCAGCTGCCTCCCTCTTCCCGCTCCACCACAACCACCCACACATGCAGGGCCTTGGAGTAGGGGTATGTCACCAGGGTGCAGAGGAGGCTACCCCCCCCCCCCCCCCCCCCCCCCCCCCTCTGTCCCCTTCTGGCTGCCTCTGCCTCAATTTTATCCCACAACTTAGACATTCACATTACTCACACTCTCATTACACATACATATAGGATCTTGGGGGTGGGCACGATACACGGAGTCCAAAGTAACATCAGGGTGTACACCCCACCCCTGGCATCGTTGCCCACCTCTCAATTTTAAATACACGTAGACATTGAGGGCTAGCAGGAGGGACCATGCGCTTACCTGCTGCTCTCTGGCAGGTAGCTCCAAGCCCTCCTGGGTTTTAAATGCACCTTAGAACACACATGCATCAACATTACAATGAGCGGGTGGAGGGAGGTTCGGAGTCTTCTCTCACCCCCGTTCTCTGCGACCTGCTGGAGCAGGGGGGCTAGGACTAGGAGGAGGAGTTGGCTGTCCGACTGCGGTCTGGAGTGTGGAGCCTTCCTGCTGCTGCGGAGTCGGGGCGGTCTGCCTCCCCCCACCGCAGGGAAAAGGGAAACACCACCTGGGTCTGGGTGCAGTTCCCCCCTCCAGGAGCGGGGGCACCTAGACCCGGTTTGTAGAGTACGCTTGGGGAGTGTGATCGTGTGTACAACGTCTCTTTATGTCTGTCTCCACGTTGGTTGAGTGTGGAGTAAGTGCATATGAGAGCATGAGGGTGGGAATGGATGTTTGTATCTGTGTGTGCCTGTATGTCTGTGTCTATATGTCAGGTTGGGTGTCAGGCGCCACCTCTCTGGGGACATCTTAGGCCCTCCAAGGTATGGAGGCCTATCTCCCCCTACCACCACTTCCCCTGCCAGTGGCGGACCCCCTCAGACATCGGTGCGTTGGTGGTTCTTTGTGTCCGGGGATGGGCGTCCAGGTACACACCGGCTCACTCCTTGGCGGCCGCTTATCGGGGCCTGGAGCCTGGGGCTCGCTCGGGCCACTTCGGAGGTGGGGTGCCCCCGGCCTCTCGGCCTGGGGCTCGGTCACTCAGGCGCAGCTGGCTGCCGGCGGAGCTCACGGGCGCGTCACTGCAACTCCCCCTGGCTTCTGCTCCGCGGCTGCTGAGTGAGCCCTCATCTGGGACTCTCCTCAGCTCTTTCTGGGACAGTGGCGCGGCTGCCCCTCTGTTGGTCTTCCTTGGTCTGTTGTGTTCTGGGGGCCTCTGGATGTCTGGAGTTTTGATCTCCTCCACACCTGCTTCACGCCCTGGAGGACGGGGCTGTGGCCCCCCCACACCCTCTAGCAGATTATTACATGAAAGAACCTTTTAAAAAAACAAAAAACAAGCGCGTCCATGCTCACAGGTGTACACACGGGTGATCACACCCACAAACTACACCCTTTTTGGCTCCTACCTCAAAGCACACTGTGTTCTGTTGATCTTATGTGCTGCACAATAATGTTTAACATTTAGTATTTACTGTCATATTCCCATATATCATTGATGTTGTTTATTCTATTACTCTTGTTCTCTTCTGCTTGCTTTCTTTTTTCTTTCTCAGCAGGTGATCCAGGTGATTGATATATGCATTTTTTTTCTCTGCCCGTTCTGTTGGTTTTTGTCTTTTGCCCTTCTCCCCCGTCCCTCTTCTCAGCTGTTTCTCTTTCCCTCTTTCTTTCTCCCCTTCTTTCCCCCAGTCAAGTCTGTCCCGTATTCAGTAAGTGAAAATAAAATAAACAATAAAAGGTGAATCAAATGGACCATTACGGCAAGGCTGGGATGGTCAGTTTGGTAAAGTAAATCCGTTGGGCATCTTTCTTTGCCTTTAGACAACAATTCTGATGGCAAAAGAGCCAAACGGGACAGGCCAAAAAAAAAAAAAAAAAAAAAAAAAATAATAATATAACAATAAAAACAATTGGCTGCATTTTAAATGTGTCAGATCAATGTCTTTATTCAAGAATACAAGAAATGGTAATAGCTGCATGTGTGTTTGTGTGTGTGCATAATATGCATACTTTATTTGTTGGATCCAAATCCCACAAGGAATCAAATAAAACAAGAAGACAAACAAAAACAAAACAAAAATATATTTCTCTCCCTTCCCAGGTCAGGTTCACGAAAGCATTGCAGCTCTTTATTCCTCTTGTACAGCTCCAGAGTCTGTCAGCCAAAAAGAAACTACTGAGGTTCCAACACCCAGTGTTTCTGTAAACACAGATGAAAATGAACAGTCATCCACATCTAAAAGATTTGTAGATTCGAGGGACTGGTATAATACATCTAGTACATCTTTGTTTAAACCTCAGAACACAAAAAGGGAACAAACCATTGTATACAGATTTAAAAGTGCGCAAAGCAACGAACAGTCACCCTCTGAAACAGCTGAGGTTATCACAACCATTGTTTCTGTAAATACACAGGAACAGTCACCCACCTCAAAAAGATTAGTATATTCAAGGGACCAGTGTATCTACTCTGGTCAAAAGAATCCATGCTTCGTACTGATGTCCACAATTCTTTTTTATTCCTCTCACAATCATGGAGCACCGTGAAAACTAGAAACGAGTAAAATAATATCAATAGCACATATGACATCCATCTCAGCCACTTATTTCTTTTCACAAGGTGCACAAGTGCTTAACAAATAACAGCATAATGTTTTTACCGTGTACGCCTTGTAAAACCAGTAGTAGAAAAGTTGTAGGTTCGTGCTCTTGTGGGGGAGACGTATGTTATCCACCACCTCGATAGCTAGCCGAGAGTTCGAGGGTCACTAGAGCCGCCGAGAACGCATGAACTACTTACGGTAGGACGTTTTGCCAAAGTAAGACGTTTTGTCAGAACACCGAGTCCTCAGGAGGATGCAGCCCATGAATTTGGACACGATCTCAGATGCACTTCTGGTGTTGTCATGGCAACCCACACAAACATTTCAGCGTCAGCTACAATGAGGCGGAGCCCTTACTGAAACACTGAGCTCAGGTAGAGTGAAAGACAACATTTTTCCGCATCCAAAACAGCAGCGCTGTTCCTGTGACCTCTAGTAAAGCCTCTACTTGGGAAAAGGGAGTCTTTCATCAAAGCATCCTGCAGAAGTTGAATAAAAATATGCAAATGTTTAAATGATGCAACTTAATGAAGGCTGACAGCAGTTGTACTATTTTACATTGCAGCGAACAGGGGTGACCATTATTTTCAACGTTTTTACAGCATTTTTCACATTGAAAGTGAAATAATATAAATAATGTCTCAATTAAATTGCGTTAATATTTAAAAATACAAAAACTACAGCTTTGTTCACAAGCCAATAAAAATGTACTTGGGCCAGTGGTAAATGAAAATAACACTTATTCAGCACCTGGTTGTTGCGGCTGCATCAGGACACCAGATGTTCAGCCTCCATCCTGTAGGCAGACTTATCCCCGTCTGAGAGGAGTCCAATAATGGTGGTGTCATCTGCAAGCTTAATTAATTTGACAGACTGGTGGTTGGAGGTGCGGCAGTTGGTGTACAGGGAGAAGGGCATAGAAGAAAGAACACAGCCCTGAGGGGAGCTCGTGCTGATGGTCCGGGAGTCCAAGACATTCTTCCCCAGCCTCACTGGTTGCTTCCTGTCCGTCAGGAAGTCAGTGATCCACCGGCAGATGGGATCAGGCACATTCATCTGGGAAAGCAATCCTTGAAGAAGGTCTGAAAGGATGGTGTTGAAGGTAGAGCTGAAGTCCACAAACAGGATCCTAGCATAGATTCTGCAGGACAAAGTGTAGGGCCATGTTGATGGCATCGTCTACAGACCTGTTGGCTCTGTATGCAAACTGCAGGGGGTCCAGGAGGGGGGCCGTGAGGGTCTTAAGATAGGAGAGAACCAGGCGCTCAAAAGACTTCCTGACCAGATGTCAGAGCCACAGGTCTGTAGTCTTTTCGTCCAGTGATCTTTGGCTTCTTGAAAGCTATATATGATATAAAAATTATATAAAAACTGTTAATCAGCAAAAGAAATGATATCATAGTTCTTATAAAGAAAGCCTCTATCAATCAAACACCAGCAGTGTAGCAATGTTGTTCACTTACACTGTATATAAAACACTGATTTTGGCTACATCCAGTTTTTACTGTATTATAAACATTTTTTACCATGAAGAGTAAAGTGTTTGGCATTTTTGTCATTGTTATTGAGCTCAGAGATCAGGCCCAGCCCAGTATCTACCTGGTTATGAGCAAGGAGCTGGAGGTGATAACTCAACAATAACCAGGCCATGCATGCATGGATGGATGCATGGATGGATCAGTTTGTAGGCTGTGTGTGGTCAGCAGCAGGCTGCTGGGTGTGGACCAAGAGGGAAAGCCCAGCATGTGAAACCCATCAGCAGAAGGCCAGAACAAAGGTGCACAGACAAACGCAGCCCAGACACTCAGGCAGGACGAGTAAAATAAATGGCAGCAAACACAGTATGATGTGGTAAAATGTGCTTTCTTTCACAAACAGATAGCACAAACAAGAATCACAAGAATCTCCTTTGTGGTTCTTGTTTTTCTTTTGAGTACATTAATAAAAAGTTGAAATAAAGTGGCAATAAAATTCATGCACTGAAGACCACACGAAACCCTAATTCACCCTACTACCTGTTGCCTTCACATTCCATTTGCATCCCTTGTCCACAGAATCAAAAATGACCCTTCTTCGCTAAAGATCGAACATAAAGCAATTGCATTTTAAATGGAAGCCCATTTTGCATTAAGAAACACTATCAGCAATCAGAAATTGTGTATATCAGAGTTCTCTGTTTTTACTGTCCTGAAAACTGCATTAATTCAGTGGATGCGGTTAGGTTCAAAACAACGTAATATAAGAGGGCAACCAATTCAATCTAAGAGGGATCCAATTTTTATCCATTCATGTACCAGCTACTGGCTTTTTGCTGTTATGTTCTCATATCGCGTGAGAGTTTATTTGCCAGGTGTCAGAAGTCTAATAATAAAGCTCCGGCACAACGTGGTCGAAGTTACCCGCATATCGGATCGCATCATGTCAGTGAAGATCGACGCCGACCCGACCGTCCTACGGATTATCTCCTGCTATGCACCACAGACCAACTGCCCCGACGAGGAGAAGACAGAATTCTGGCGCGCCCTCGACGACCACCTGCAAACGATTAGCCCTGAGGAACACGTGGCGGTAGGCGGCGACCTAAATGGACATGTAGGCAAGGGGAGAGACGGATATCACCGATTCCATGGCGGCCAAGGATTTGGGACCAGAAACGACGACGGTTGCCGGGTACTGGACTACGCAGAGGCCCACGATCTTGCCGTGACCAACACCTTCTTCAAAAAGAAGCCGGCACACCTCATCACGTACTCCAGCGGCGGCAGAGACACCCAAATCGACTACTGGCTAGTCACGAACGTAAAAGTCATACCATCAACCAATATTGGCCCTCAACATCGGCTACTTGTGATGGATCTCCGACTCAACCTTGGCCAACGACGACGAAGAACACCAACCACGACGGTGGAGAAGATCAAGTGGTGGCGCCTCCCTGAGGGATCCAATTTTTATCCATTCATGTACCAGCTACTGGCTTTTTGCTGTTATGTTCTCATATCGCGTGAGAGTTTATTTGCCAGGTGTCAGAAGTCTAATAATGAATAAAGTTCAGGATATGCTTAAAAACTCACCTCAGTATAGCCGTCATCAGAAGGAAGTGCGCTTCACTGACTCATCAACTTGTCTCAGGCTTTCCACAAAGTTTCACAGTTGACCTTAAAGTAAGATGCTGCAAGCTTACCTTGCAGTGTATTACTTTTTAAGGTCTAAAGACCTTAAAGTGCGCTATAGATTGAAGTGATTTGAACTGACAACAGGGCTAATTCAGCACTTCAAGTTAACATCAATAAAAGTTTTTAAATTTATTCTGATTTCCGTTTGTTTTCATTGCCTGTGCTATCTGTTATTTAGTTCAAATTGTGGGTAGATAATGCTGTGCTGTCATGTGACCTGTTCTCTCATGTGTGCCTTTCTCTTGTTTTGTATGTATTTCTCGTTTGTTATTTATTCCTATTTTATTCCTGCAATTGGTATGGAATTCATTTGTTTTTTAAATTGATCAGTGTTTTGAAATTAGATGTGATGAAGATGTGACCTTAATTTACAAAATCAACATCATGTTGGATTCAATGAGACATGAAACTAGTGCATGAAACAGGTCTCAGTAAATGTTCTCATAGACTGCAATACACTGCCCCCTGCTGGTCATTATAAAGTCTGCAGATGTCATTTGACATGAATGTCATATTTGTGAAACAAAATAAAGGACTCTGTAAAATAAATGAAAATCAAATATTTATATACAGAATATTTATGTACAAATGCTGAAAAAGACATTTGAACAAGATGCACACCCAGTAAAATTAAAAAAAAAAAAAGAAAAGTCAGTTTTATCATGTGACTATCATGCTGTCATTTCTGCACAATGCACTTTACACCAGATCAAAATAAAACACTGTGAGGTCGTTCTAACCGGAAGCCCAGAGAGCTTCGACAATGCAGCACAATGCCCTGAAGCATCAGCATCAAAATATACTTCAAGTACCAAAAAGTACTCATTGTGCAGAATGCCCTATTTTTGAATAGCTGGACATTTTAATTACTTTATCACCAGCTGTGACTACAGCTGATAATCAACCATGTTTCATAGGGATGTGACTACATTTAGAAATGTCACGCATTTTTAGGTATAAAGCAAAAGATGCAATGAAATAAATAAGCTATCACATATTAATCCAAATGAATTCACTGAAATACATCTGCACATTTCTGCAGCCTGACTTATTACACACGTGAACACAGTACACATTTGTTTACTGCAAGCTTGTTTCAGAGATGTGATGCAGTTAAATCTGTATGCGTCTGTTTCCTTGTAGTGTTAGTAGAGATGGTGAACCTGACACAATCCTGTGTTTGGTGTGAAGGAAACCAGTTAACAGCCGGTTTAGTGAAATTCTCTTGAACTCATGGAAAACTCATCGTCGTCTCGAAGTGAGCAGCTGAAGCGTCCCGTGTGATCAGAGGTCCTCGTCGTCCTCGCTCACCATGACGTCGAGCTCTTTGTCTTTCCGTACGACGCTCTCGGTGATGAACTCCTTGTGCTGCTCCTCCAGCTCACGCAGCTCCGCCTGCAGGCGCTCCAGGTGGAGCACTCGCCGGTTCCTCAGCAGCCGGCTGGGGAATGGGTTCATGTCGTTGAAGGCGATGCTGGTCAGCTTCCTGCATGGACACACGCAGGTGGAAAGGACTCGATCACCAACACAGAGGAACTGGAAACTGATCAGCTTGAGTGTTTCTGTTTTATGCTGCTTGATACTTCAGGTACTGCAGTTTGAGCAGGAAATACTGGACTGACTGGACCACATGTATCCGAGAGCTGCAGATACTTAAAAATCTTTAAATCGTTGTTACTGTGATCAGGGAAATTTAAACTTCTCACAAAATTTCAGTAAAAAGGGTTTGAAGCTCAAAGATTCAACAGCTACATCCGCTACACTTCTGAGAGTGTAACAGCTCGTAGATTAAGGCGGGTGGAGGCGAGTGCGTACCTGGCATTGGAGACGGTCTTTGTGAATGTTACGAGTTCAAAATTGGGGATGGAAACAAGAGAAACACCACAATAACAACACTGGTCCGGTCGGGTTGAGTCAAACGATGATTTAATGATCACACACGTGGGAGATGGACACTGTATGCAGACAGTCTCAGATCTCAAAATGGTGGAGCATTGCTCAAACTTTTATAGCCCCTGGTGCCTCCACCTTATCATAAAAAGCCTAAACATTTACATGCCTTCTCTCACACAGCGCCTAAGCTACGACCTTGGCTCCCTGCTTATCTGCTCCTGCTGCGATGGGGCAGAAAACTCCAGCATATTCTGTTCTCTTCTAATCAGACAAATAAGACAATAACTCTCTGTGTACAGTATTTCTTATAACTCAGCAGTATAATGCATCATACAGCAATATCCTTCATTCACAACAAGCCAGCAGTTTAATGTAATGCAAATCAGTTTAACTAATGCAATAGTTATCAGCTTCTTCTAATTCAGGAGAATAATGCAAACTAATCTACATAATAATTCACAATCTTTAATTCGGGGTATAACATGGCATAAAATAACACTACAATCCAACAATTCCCCCTGATGAGGTCATTAAAATAATGACCTCACAAACACCCTTCAATGCAGTGTGGCCGGGTTCATCTCTTCTCACTCCTGAGGTCCTTTGTCCCCCTGAGGGGCGAACCATATGTGGGATGACCTCTGTGTTTGCGCAATTCAGATGCAAGAAAAACTATGATTCCAACAGTAGCAGGTCCAGATGACACTCCCCAGGTCTCCCACAGCTTTATTTTGGTGCTACCTCATACCCTTCAGACGTACTCAGACTAGAACCTCTGTCCAAACAGCTTTTAGCCTTTATTTTATTGCTAGTGATTCAGAATTGGTCCAAACATTCAGAATGTCCCAGGGACTTACTCTAATCATATCTTATGTGTGTGTAAGCGTGTTTTGCATTTAGCCCTCTGCACTCAAAGTCAATACCTACAATATATCAGTCCGGACAGTCACGCCGAACGAAGCTTATGACCTTCAAAAGACCAAGTGCCAACTCGTTTTAACAGTGTTCTGGTAGCGATGCCAGCAGTCTTTGAGAATTTGAAATGATACATGCAGTTTATCCTTTTTCCACCTCCGTTCTGCTCGACGACATTCCCTCTTAACAGCACGACTGCTCTCATTAAACCAAGGCTCAGGTTTAGCCTTAAGCTGCCTGGTTTTTAAAGGAGCCACAGAGTCCATGATTTTTTGACAGCAAGAATTAAACCAGGAATGTAGGTCTTCTGTGTCAGAGGAAACAAAGTCAGAAGGCCCGCCGAGCTGATTAAAAGCAGCAGAAAACTGCACAGCAGTGGCGGGGTTAATAACCCGACAGCACCGAGTAGCAGCGCCAGGTTTAACTGCGGTATATGTCAAACCAAC
The DNA here is from genome assembly GCF_057382095.1 of Aulonocara sp. 'chitande type north' Nkhata Bay. Taxonomy (NCBI): domain Eukaryota; kingdom Metazoa; phylum Chordata; class Actinopteri; order Cichliformes; family Cichlidae; genus Aulonocara; species Aulonocara sp. 'chitande type north' Nkhata Bay. Next base: position 5,172,548 of record NC_141345.1, read on the forward strand.
GTTGAATAACACAGGCATATGATCTGAGAGTGCACAGTCACAAATCTCCAAGTCAGTGACAGGCAGACCATATGACAGAACAAGGTCCAGTGTGTGTCCGTGCTCATGTGTAGGGCCACGTACGGACTGTACCAGGCTAAAAGAGTCAATAAGGCTTAAAAAGTCCTTTACCAGTGGCTTATCAGGACAGCATACATGTATATTAAAATCTCCAACAATAAGAACACTATCATAGTTGGGCATAATCCCAGCTAAAAAATCAGAAAAGTCGTTTATGAAGTTCTTATTGTATTTCGGGGGGCGATAGATGACAGCGCAGAAAATCGGGTTTGTACGACTCACCTCAAATGAGGTAAGTTCAAAGCTGGAGAACGAAGGCTGTAGAAAACACTGCTTACATTTAAAATCCTTTTTGTAAACAGTCACTGTGCCTCCACCTCTGCCTGACGTCCGTGGCGAGTTAAAATAGCAACAATCCACAGGTAAAAGTTCAGATAGAACACTGGACTCACCAACACTCAGCCACGTCTCAGTCACACACAGAAAATCCAGATCACGGGAACTGAAGAAGTCCCGAAGAATAAAAGTTTTGTTTAAAAGTGATCTGGCGTTCACCAGGCCAATCCTAGCTGGAGCTGGAGTTGGCGCTCGGGGTTCAGGAGGTCCAGAAACCCGCCGCAGCGATCTCAGATTCCGATAATGTTGACAGCGGAGGTTTAGCCTGGGAGGGCATGGGCAGCGAGGCCGAGGAGCATCATCATCAAAGCCGACCACAGGCACCAAACAGGTATCGACAGGATCCAGAAAACGCCGAGACGCAAACAGCCTTGGCAAGAATCCATGCACTGGTCGGAAAACAGCAGAATAATTCTTTAGATAAACCTTTAGCTTCACCAGGCGACCGCTTCGTTTACCCCGGCGACGAGGACGCTTTCGCCGGGAAGGTAGCGTGGGAACCCGGTACAGGTAACCCGGGGTTTCCGATGCAAATGGGGGCAGGGGTTGCTGCCCACCAGCTCCAAAGGACACAATATTTTGGACCACAGGTTTGAGGTCCAATAGTGTCTGGCGATCATACCTCAGCAGAGACTTTGTTTCATGAATGACACAAATTAAAAATAACATAAACAGGAACAAACTTGGCAGTGACAGACGAGCAGCCACACACACCGGCGCCATCTTGCCAATCTTCAGTGTGAGGTTTCCCTCAGAAGCATGTAGAACAGGGGTGGGCAATTCCAGATGAAAATGAACAGTCATCCACATCTAAAAGATTTGTAGATTCGAGGGACCGGTATAATACATCTAGTACATCTTTGTTTAAACCTCAGAACACAAAAAGGGAACAAACCATTGTATACAGATTTAAAAGTGCGCAAAGCAACGAACAGTCACCCTCTGAAACAGCTGAGGTTATCACAACCATTGTTTCTGTAAATACACAGGAACAGTCACCCACCTCAAAAAGATTAGTATATTCAAGGGACCAGTGTATCTACTCTGGTCAAAAGAATCCATGCTTCGTACTGATGTCCACAATTCTTTTTTATTCCTCTCACAATCATGGAGCACCGTGAAAACTAGAAACGAGTAAAATAATATCAATAGCACATATGACATCCATCTCAGCCACTTATTTCTTTTCACAAGGTGCACAAGTGCTTAACAAATAACAGCATAATGTTTTTACCGTGTACGCCTTGTAAAACCAGTAGTAGAAAAGTTGTAGGTTCGTGCTCTTGTGGGGGAGACGTATGTTATCCACCACCTCGATAGCTAGCCGAGAGTTCGAGGGTCACTAGAGCCGCCGAGAACGCATGAACTACTTACGGTAGGACGTTTTGCCAAAGTAAGACGTTTTGTCAGAACACCGAGTCCTCAGGAGGATGCAGCCCATGAATTTGGACACGATCTCAGATGCACTTCTGGTGTTGTCATGGCAACCCACACAAACATTTCAGCGTCAGCTACAATGAGGCGGAGCCCTTACTGAAACACTGAGCTCAGGTAGAGTGAAAGACAACATTTTTCCGCATCCAAAACAGCAGCGCTGTTCCTGTGACCTCTAGTAAAGCCTCTACTTGGGAAAAGGGAGTCTTTCATCAAAGCATCCTGCAGAAGTTGAATAAAAATATGCAAATGTTTAAATGATGCAACTTAATGAAGGCTGACAGCAGTTGTACTATTTTACATTGCAGCGAACAGGGGTGACCATTATTTTCAACGTTTTTACAGCATTTTTCACATTGAAAGTGAAATAATATAAATAATGTCTCAATTAAATTGCGTTAATATTTAAAAATACAAAAACTACAGCTTTGTTCACAAGCCAATAAAAATGTACTTGGGCCAGTGGTAAATGAAAATAACACTTATTCAGCACCTGGTTGTTGCGGCTGCATCAGGACGCCAGATGTTCAGCCTCCATCCTGTAGGCAGACTTATCCCCGTCTGAGAGGAGTCCAATAATGGTGGTGTCATCTGCAAGCTTAATTAATTTGACAGACTGGTGGTTGGAGGTGCGGCAGTTGGTGTACAGGGAGAAGGGCATAGAAGAAAGAACACAGCCCTGAGGGGAGCTCGTGCTGATGGTCCGGGAGTCCAAGACATTCTTCCCCAGCCTCACTGGTTGCTTCCTGTCCGTCAGGAAGTCAGTGATCCACCGGCAGATGGGATCAGGCACATTCATCTGGGAAAGCAATCCTTGAAGAAGGTCTGAAAGGATGGTGTTGAAGGTAGAGCTGAAGTCCACAAACAGGATCCTAGCATAGATTCTGCAGGACAAAGTGTAGGGCCATGTTGATGGCATCGTCTACAGACCTGTTGGCTCTGTATGCAAACTGCAGGGGGTCCAGGAGGGGGGCCGTGAGGGTCTTAAGATAGGAGAGAACCAGGCGCTCAAAAGACTTCCTGACCAGATGTCAGAGCCACAGGTCTGTAGTCTTTTCGTCCAGTGATCTTTGGCTTCTTGAAAGCTATATATGATATAAAAATTTTATAAAAACTGTTAATCAGCAAAAGAAATGATATCATAGTTCTTATAAAGAAAGCCTCTATCAATCAAACACCAGCAGTGTAGCAATGTTGTTCACTTACACTGTATATAAAACACTGATTTTGGCTACATCCAGTTTTTACTGTATTATAAACATTTTTTACCATGAAGAGTAAAGTGTTTGGCATTTTTGTCATTGTTATTGAGCTCAGAGATCAGGCCCAGCCCAGTATCTACCTGGTTATGAGCAAGGAGCTGGAGGTGATAACTCAACAATAACCAGGCCATGCATGCATGGATGGATGCATGGATGGATCAGTTTGTAGGCTGTGTGTGGTCAGCAGCAGGCTGCTGGGTGTGGACCAAGAGGGAAAGCCCAGCATGTGAAACCCATCAGCAGAAGGCCAGAACAAAGGTGCACAGACAAACGCAGCCCAGACACTCAGGCAGGACGAGTAAAATAAATGGCAGCAAACACAGTATGATGTGGTAAAATGTGCTTTCTTTCACAAACAGATAGCACAAACAAGAATCACAAGAATCTCCTTTGTGGTTCTTGTTTTTCTTTTGAGTACATTAATAAAAAGTTGAAATAAAGTGGCAATAAAATTCATGCACTGAAGACCACACGAAACCCTAATTCACCCTACTACCTGTTGCCTTCACATTCCATTTGCATCCCTTGTCCACAGAATCAAAAATGACCCTTCTTCACTAAAGATCGAACATAAAGCAATTGCATTTTAAATGGAAGCCCATTTTGCATTAAGAAACACTATCAGCAATCAGAAATTGTGTATATCAGAGTTCTCTGTTTTTACTGTCCTGAAAACGGCATTAATTCAGTGGATGCGGTTAGGTTCAAAACAACGTAATATAAGAGGGCAACCAATTCAATCTAAGAGGGATCCAATTTTTATCCATTCATGTACCAGCTACTGGCTTTTTGCTGTTATGTTCTCATATCGCGTGAGAGTTTATTTGCCAGGTGTCAGAAGTCTAATAATGAATAAAGTTCAGGATATGCTTAAAAACTCACCTCAGTATAGCCGTCATCAGAAGGAAGTGCGCTTCACTGACTCATCAACTTGTCTCAGGCTTTCCACAAAGTTTCACAGTTGACCTTAAAGTAAGATGCTGCAAGCTTACCTTGCAGTGTATTACTTTTTAAGGCCTAAAGACCTTAAAGTGCGCTATAGATTGAAGTGATTTGAACTGACAACAGGGCTAATTCAGCACTTCAAGTTAACATCAATAAAAGTTTTTAAATTTATTCTGATTTCCGTTTGTTTTCATTGCCTGTGCTATCTGTTATTTAGTTCAAATTGTGGGTAGATAATGCTGTGCTGTCATGTGACCTGTTCTCTCATGTGTGCCTTTCTCTTGTTTTGTATGTATTTCTCATTTGTTATTTATTCCTATTTTATTCCTGCAATTGGTATGGAATTCATTTTTTTTAAAATTGATCAGTGTTTTAAAATTAGATGTGATGAACATGTGACCTTAATTTACAAAATCAACATCATGTTGGATTCAATGAGACATGAAACTAGTGCATGAAACAGGTCTCAGTAAATGTTCTCATAGACTGCAATACACTGCCCCCTGCTGGTCATTATAAAGTCTGCAGATGTCATTTGACATGAATGTCATATTTGTGAAACAAAATAAAGGACTCTGTAAAATAAATGAAAATCAAATATTTATATACAGAATATTTATGTACAAATGCTGAAAAAGACATTTGAACAAGATGCACACCCAGTAAAATAAAAAAAAAAAAGGAAAGTCAGTTTTATCATGTGACTATCATGCTGTCATTTCTGCACAATGCACTTTACACCAGATCAAAATAAAACACTGTGAGGTCGTTCTAACCGGAAGCCCAGAGAGCTTCGACAATGCAGCACAATGCCCTGAAGCATCAGCATCAAAATATACTTCAAGTACCAAAAAGTACTCATTGTGCAGAATGCCCTATTTTTGAATAGCTGGACATTTAATTACTTTATCACCAGCTGTGACTACAGCTGATAATCAACCATGTTTCATAGGGATGTGACTACATTTAGAAATGTCACGCATTTTTAGGTATAAAGCAAAAGATGCAATGAAATAAATAAGCTATCACATATTAATCCAAATGAATTCACTGAAATACATCTGCACATTTCTGCATCCTGACTTGTTACACACGTGAACACAGTACACATTTGTTTACTGCAAGCTTGTTTCAGAGATGTGATGCAGTTAAATCTGTATGCGTCTGTTTCCTTGTAGTGTTAGTAGAGATGGTGAACCTGACACAATCCTGTGTTTGGTGTGAAGGAAACCAGTTAACAGCCGGTTTAGTAAAATTCTCTTGAACTCATGGAAAACTCATCGTCGTCTCGAAGTGAGCAGCTGAAGCGTCCCGTGTGATCAGAGGTCCTCGTCGTCCTCGCTCACCATGACGTCGAGCTCTTTGTCTTTCCGTACGACGCTCTCGGTGATGAACTCCTTGTGCTGCTCCTCCAGCTCACGCAGCTCCACCTGCAGGCGCTCCAGGTGGAGCACTTGCCGGTTCCTCAGCAGCCGGCTGGGGAATGGGTTCATGTCGTTGAAGGCGATGCTGGTCAGCTTCCTGCATGGACACACGCAGGTGGAAAGGACTCGATCACCAACACAGAGGAACTGGAAACTGATCAGCTTGAGTGTTTCTGTTTTATGCTGCTTGATACTTCAGGTACTGCAGTTTGAGCAGGAAATACTGGACTGACTGGACCACATGTATCCGAGAGCTGCAGATACTTAAAAATCTTTAAATCGTTGTTACTGTGATCAGGGAAATTTAAACTTCTCACAAAATTTCAGTAAAAAGGGTTTGAAGCTCAAAGATTCAACAGCTACATCCGCTACACTTCTGAGAGTGTAACAGCTCGTAGATTAAGGCGGGTGGAGGCGAGTGCGTACCTGGCATTGGAGACGGTCTTTGTGAAGAAGCGTAGGTACTGGTAGATCTCCACGCTGTCGTGAATCTTCAGGATGTCGTCCTCTTTGTATTTGAACAGAGCCAGAGTGTATCTGAAGATCACCTGCAGCACAGACACTCATTTCATAACAGGACACTCACGCCACACAATTAATTGGAAACTTTGAGGAGGTGAGTCATAAAATTACTCTTTCAGTTGTGGTGCAGTTGGGCCCTTTACTCATTACAGCTCTGATCGATTTCCAATAAGCCACTTGGTTCCTCAGTTGCCAGATAATATTAACTTACTTGGTAGTTGAGCTTTAAGTTTAAATTAAACTTTTGGGTTGGATCTACGTGGCTGAAGCTGTTGTCAGCATTTATCCCTGTGTGGTATATATTTCTGTGTCTGAACTGTGATTTTATTTCCTGAGACAAACGATGTAAAAGCTGTGCTGCATTTGTCACATTGCAGAAACAAGCCCAAAGCCATTGTCCCGCTCATCGTCTGGATTTACGCTGCTTGTGGTAGACTGTGAGGTCGTTACTAGAATGATCTGCTTTCCCACTCCTATTTCATGTCACATGACAGTTCCCCATGCTTAGTAAACAATGTCTTATTACTCCTAAAATGTAAATAAAGACATCTAAAGGTGAAAACAAAATCATTTTTGTTTCCATGGACACTACTGTGGTGCATTCAAGTGTTGTCTGCATTTCTGTCATGGTGTGTTCGGGTGTATGGTACCTTGGTACCCTCATACAGGAAGGCGTCCCACAGAGGCATCAGGATGTCGCTGGGCAGACTCTCCACAAAAACCACCAGGAACCAGTTGAAGGTGACCAGAGAGACGTCAATGTTGTGATCCTCAAAGTGAGATGCCAGGCGAGGAAGCTTCTCCGCCATGAAGTCCTTCAGCACGCGCTGGTCCGCCTGAGCACAAAGACTCACAGAGATCAGCCTCACTGATCACTAAAACAGATCACAGCAGGCAAGCAGGTGAGTGTGTCTGCTGACCTGAGAGGCCAACCAGATTCTTGGTGTAGTAGTCCTGAGGCATGATGGCTTCCACCACTGCCACCAGACGGCGTCTTCGTCACTTTGGAGGACCAGCAGAGCGAGGGCCGCTAACCTGTGGACATTGATGGAAGGTGAGGTTCTGCCTGGAAGGCGGGTCCACATAAGAACTCAGATATAAAATTTATACTTTTGTTCTGACCTGTTGAGTACCTGGCAGTAGCCAATGGCAGGGTTATGCCCGGAGAAGGCCAGAAGGATGCGGCGGAGCTGCTGGAGGGCAGGGCTGAAGGGTGGGGCTGGAGGGCGGGGCTGGGCGGCGAGGAGAAGTGCTGATTGGTCGTCAGGGTTCGGTGAAGGTCCAGCTGGACCTGCCTGGAGGCAGGATTAGGAGCTGTCCGACTCTTCTCACACAGCTGGAAACAGAACAGGATTACTGAGTGCTCGCCAGCATTCCCAACAGGAAGGAGGAGGAGCCACCTGTGCTCAGGTGCGGATAAAGCACTCTGTTGGCAGAGGTATGAAAATGCGCAGTAAAATCTAACGTGCATAGCTAACTTCATCAACGACATTTTGGGAGGAATAATCACACATCAGCCTTCGGCCATTTTTTGATGAACGCATACGCCCCCTAGAGCGCGCTAACTTTATTAACAGCCACACAAATGTAAAGCACACATCAAACATAAATAAACCATTTGACTGTCTCCATAATTGAGAGCATTTTCTCTTCTTATTTCAACACCCCCACTTGCTCTCATATTATGATGCTCTTAAGTAAACAAAAAAAACAACAAACAAAAGGTTTCTTCCTCAGTACTGTATACATGTTCGTATACCATGTTAATGCCCAAACATAAACTTCTCAAACTTGAACAGCTTAACTTTTGTTGCAGGCTTTGTCATTACATCTGCAACCATCTCTTCTGTTGAACAATAATCCAGAGTTATTTTTCCTGCACTCACAGTTGATCTCACAAAGTTGTACTTTATGTCAACATGTTTACATCTCTGTCTCGTCACAGGATTCTTCGCCAACGCAATTGCACCCTGATTATCTTCATGAACTTTTGGCGGTGCATATTTTTGTCCATCAATACCTTGTAACAGTTGCATTAGGTACAAAACTTCTTGTAGGGTCGCAGCTAAAGCCATGTACTCCGCTTCACAGGTAGATAATGCAACAGTAGGTTGTCTTTTGGTTTTCCATGAGATTAAAGGACCATCTACAGACAAGCTTATGCAATAACCAGTTGTACTCCGTCTGTCTGTTACATCAGCTGCCCAATCAGCATCGCTGTATGCCCACAACCTCAGTTCTTTGTTGTCACATTTCCTGTAACACAGTTCTTTCTCGGTTGTCCCTTTCAGATACCTCAGTACTAGAGCAGGGCGATATGGCCAAAAATATTTATCACGATATATATTTGAAAATTTGCGATAACGATATAACTGACGATATAATTGATGCGAGACAAAATGCAACTCCACAACATTACTAGCGCAAAAAGAAAACCTTCCATTTATTTTCACTTAAATAAGAAGCTGGTTTTTATGTACATTAAAGCTTTATAAAAATGTAACAGTGCAAATACAACTTCCTTGCTGAAAGTTTAATCAAAAGGCATTTCCAGTAGAAATGGGCTGACATATCCTGAGCATAACCATATATAATATCCACTGAAGTTAAAAAGAGGTGCTTTGCAAAATTAAACTGCAGTATGCAATACGTATTTTTCGGACCATAAGGTGCACGGGATTATAACGCACATCAAGCGAAACAAAGCAGTCAGATAAATCAAACTTTATTAAACTCATTCTTCTTGCTTCCTCCACTTCTGTACCATTGATTCATTAATGTTGAATTCTCTGGCAGCTGCTCTATTCCCATGTTGCTGCAGTATATTAATGACTAACCTCGTATTGTGGATGGATTATCTCAGTTGTTCTCCTGACTGAAGTTTGGTCTGTTTACAGCACCCTGCCATGCGATTGCATTTGTCTCTAACCATGAGGAACCTTAACGTTAACTTTTATAAGTGGAAAAGTGTTAGTGTTCGTCCTCCAGCTTCCCTGTTTATGTTATGCTAACATAGCTGTGTCGCTAGCGATTACGTAGCACATCATTATATACCAGCTAGCCCAACTTCAGTAACCCTACAAACGTCACTGCTGTTTAGTTTCCTGTCTTCATTTATGTTGGAAGTGATAGCAGAGCTGTACGTTTGATTTTTTTCAGAAATCTCTCAGTCAGAACATGCAATATCATGCTTAGGTAACTAGCGAGCTAACTTCCGCTAGCTTCCCGCTAACTTCTAACTCTGTTAAATGTAATAAATTTTGTTTTAATGGATGCCTGGAAGTTAAACTTCATAGTTACACCTGGTAAAGCAGCAATGCTGATCGTTTTATTAAAGATGAAAGAATTTAGACAGTTTTTAACGCTCAGTGATGCTGCAGTGTTCGTTTGAACTGAAGTATAAGGAGTTTAGGACCCAGATTACTCCCAGATTTAAGAGCATCTTAGTCCGACAAATACGACAATAACGACGGCCGCTTGCATGTTCTGCAAAAAAATGTGCTTTGTCGTGTATCTGACGGACAAACACCAAACCAGTTCCACATCACTGAAGTTGCACCATTTTTACAAACCAATTCTGGTTCATCTGTTTCACTCAACAATCGGCCATGTGCGTATGAAAACAAAGGCACTGCGCATGCGCGTTTTACTCATATTCTATCGCGATATTTCATTTTCCTATTGTTGCCTAACATTATACCGGTATTACCGTGAACGGTATAATATGGCCCAGCCCTACTCAGTACATGTTTTACTGTAGTCCATTTGTCTTCAGTTGGCTCAGTAAAGTACTGTGAAAGTTTACTGACTATAAAACTCAAGTCCGGTCTTGTGCATGTAGCCAAATAGATCAGACTACCAACTGCCTCTCTGTACCTTTTGACATCACTCATCTTTTCTGCATCATCAGCATAGTTCAGTTTTTGCTCACAAGGTGTCTGTCTTTCTTTACAATCCTGCATGTTGAATCTTTCAAGTATTTTTTCCACATATTGTTTTTGTGACATTTTTACACAGTTATCACTCTGGTCAAAATCTATACCAATGAAATGTCTCAGTTTACCCAAATCCTTCATTTTGAATTTTGCTGCAAGCATTTTCTTCACAACAGTTAGTTCACTTTCATCACTAGCAGCAATGATCAGGTCATCTACCCATACAATCAGAATCACCTTCTTATTTTCTGTCATTTTTGTGTAAACACAATGGTCAGCGGGGTTTTGCACAAAGTTGTTCTCACTCAGATATTCATGCAACAACTTGTTCCAATTCCGGCCTGATTGTTTTAGCCCATATAGCGACTTGTTCTTTTTTTTTTTTTTTTTTTTTTTTTCTCTTTTGGCCTGTCCCGTTTGGCTCTTTTGCCATCAGAATTGTTGTCTAAAGGCAAAGAAAGATGCCCAACGGATTTACTTTACCAAACTGACCATCCCAGCCTTGCCGTAATGGTCCATTTGATTCACCTTTTATTGTTTATTTTATTTTCACTTACTGAATACGGGACAGACTTGACTGGGGGAAAGAAGGGGAGAAAGAAAGAGGGAAAGAGAAACAGCTGAGAAGAGGGACGGGGGAGAAGGGCAAAAGACAAAAACCAACAGAACGGGCAGAGAAAAAAAAATGCATATATCAATCACCTGGATCACCTGCTGAGAAAGAAAAAAGCAAGCAAGCAGAAGAGAACAAGAGTAATAGAATAAACAACATCACAATGATATATGGGAATATGACAGTAAATACTAAATGTTAAACATTATTGTGCAGCACATAAGATCAACAGAACACAGTGTGCTTTGAGGTAGGAGCCAAAAAGGGTGTAGTTTGTGGGTGTGATCACCCGTGTGTACACCTGTGAGCATGGACGCGCTTGTTTTTTTAAAAGGTTCCTTCATGTAATAATCTGCTAGAGGGTGTGGAGGGGCCACAGCCCCGTCCTCCAGGGCGTGAAGCAGGTGTGGAGGAGATCAAAACTCCAGACATCCAGAGGCCCCCAGAACACAAGAGACCAAGGAAGACCAACAGAGGGGCAGCTGCGCCACTGTCCCGGAAAGAGCTGAGCAGAGTCCCAGATGAGGGCTCACTCAGCAGCCGCGGAGCAGAAGCCAGGGGGAGTTGCAGTGACGCGCCCGTGAGCTCCGCCGGCAGCCAACTGCGCCTGAGTGACCGAGCCCCAGGCCGAGAGGCCGGGGGCACCCCACCTCTGAAGTGGCCCGAGCGAGCCCCAGGCTCCAGGCCCCGATAAGCGGCCGCCAAGGAGTGAGCCGGTGTGTACCTGGACGCCCATCCCCGGACACAAAGAACCACCAACGCACCGATGTCTGAGGGGGTCCGCCACTGGCAGGGGAAGTGGTGGTAGGGGGAGATAGGCCTCCAAACCTTGGAGGGCCTGAGATGTCCCCAGAGAGGTGGCGCCTGACTTTTTCAACTTGCACACCAGTTTTTCATTTGTGTCGGATTTTACCTCATAACCCTCAGGTTGTTCCATGAATACCTCACAATCTATTGGTGCATGAAGATAGGCAGCTTTAACATCCATCTGGTGTAAAAGCATGTTTTCTTGTGCTGCCTTTTGCATCAACACTCTGATACTAGTCAGGTTAGCAGTAGGGGAAAAGGTTTCTTCATAATCCACACCTATCCTCTGACTATATCCTTTAGCAACATAACGTGCCTTGTACTTCTCAGATCCATCAACATTGTTTTTGACTGCGTACACCCATCTACCCCCCACTGTCTTCTTACCCTCAGGCAAAGTGGTTAAGGTAAATGTGTCATTTTCTCTTAGATTGCATCTCTTCATCCATTGCACTGACCCATTTCTCTGAGTTAGATGAAGTTATTGCTTCCTTGAATGTTTGGGGAATGTTACACATTGCTCTGTAACAATAATCCATGTTTGTAAGTACTTGATCACAATCCTCCTTATCAGTAACATATTCACTTAAATACCCAGGCCTCTTTCTCACTCTGGAAGGATACCTTGCAGCCTCGCAGTCGAGTTCATTCTCCTGTGACTGGCTGCTCATCTCAGACATGCTTACTGGGATCTGTTCCTGAGTATCTGTGTGTTCTGTACTCACATCAGTCTGTTCTCTGGTCTTGGTGAACCTGTTTGGTGTCTCAAAGTCACCCTCATCATCTGGCACCTTGTCAGTCTGTGTTTGTCTCTCTACTCTTGTTTTAGTCTCAAACTTCACCAGTCTATGCTTCTGTACTTTCCCACTGCCCGGGTAGTAGACCATATAAGCTGGACTGTTCTTGTCATATCCAACAAAAATTCCTTTCTCACACCTTGAGTCTAGTTTTCTCTTGTTCTGCCTGTAGGCATAACACACTGACCCAAATGTCTGCATCCTGGAAAGGTTTGGCCTTCTTCCTGTCAGCATTAAATATGGTGTCTGTTCTGTGCGTCTGTTAAAACATCTATTCCTCACTACAGCTGCTGTTTGCACTGCGTAAGTCCACAACTCTTTAGGTAACTGTTTCTCTATTAACATACACCTGGCCATATCAAAAAGAGTACGCCAATTGCGTTCTGCAGTACCATTTTGGTGTGGTGAGTATGGTGCTGAGGTCTCATGCCTGATTCCATTTTTGCTAAGGAGTGCCTGATACTCATTTCCCATAAACTCTGTTCCATTGTCAGACCTGATACATTTAACTTGCCCATACGGGGCTGTATCAGCCAAAAACTTCTGTGTTGCTTTTGCTGTGTCACTCTTATTTTTCAGAAAATACACAAACACTGCACTGGAATAGTCATCAGTGAATGATAGTGCAAATCTATATCCATCTCTGGACTCTGAGTCTACTGGACCAGCTAGATCTGTGTGTACCAGCTCTAAGGCGGTTTTGGCTCGTGCATCAGGGTCCCTGTTTCTAGTTTGAACAAACTTTCCCTGTGTGCACACTTCACACTTCACCAGCCGGCAGGTGTGGCAAGGCATCCAGCACCTAACCAACTATAAGATCAATCTCGGAGCTGCGGACGGTGACCTGGAGCTGGCAGAGGAGCTGAATATCTTCTTTGCCCGCTTTGAGACCAGGGTACCGGAGGTATTGGAGCCACAGCAGCAACACGCCACCCATAGCAGCACCACCCTCACCCTGGAAGAGCACGAGGTGAGGCGCATGCTGCAGGCTGTTAACCCGAGGAAGGCGGCGGGTCCTGATGGTGTGCCAGGTCGAATATTGAGGGATTGTGCAGGACAGCTGGCTGGGATCTTCACCAGGATTTTTAACAAATCCCTCGCACAGGCGACTGTCCCACTCTGCCTGAAGTCCTCCACCATAGTCCCCTTGCCTAAGAAGCCCCACATCACCGGCCTGAATGACTACAGACCGGTGGCACTCACCCCAGTGGTAATGAAATGCTTTGAGAAGCTGGTCCGCAGACACATCACAGCAGCCCTGCCCCGCAGCCTGGATCCACACCAGTTTGCCTACAGAGCAAACCGATCCACGGAAGACGCTGTAGCCACAGCACTCCATGCTGCATTAACTCACCTGGAAGAGCATGGTAGCTATGTGCGGATGCTCTTCGTGGATTACTGCTCAGCTTTTAACAACATCCTTCCACACAAACTGGTGGCCAAGCTACAAGACCTGGGGCTTCCATACAGCACCTGCATGTGGATCAATAGCTTCCTCTCGGGCCGTAGACAGAGAGTCAGAGTTGGCCATCACACATCCTCAGCCCTGAGTCTCAGCACTGGCTCACCCCAGGGCTGTGTGCTCAGTCCACTGCTCTACTCTCTCTACACACACGACTGCACTCCTCGCCACCACAGCAACATCTTTGTGAAATTTGCAGATGACACCACAGTGGTGGGGCTCATTTCCAAGGGAGACGAGTCTACGTACAGAGACGAGGTGGAGCAGCTGACGTCATGGTGTAAGGCCAATAACCTCCTCCTCAACACTTCAAAAACCAAAGAACTCATAATAGACTTCAGAAGGAAAAAGGCAGAGATCCAACCACTATTCATAAATGGGGACTGTGTAGAAAGGGTGGCAAGCTTCCGCTTCCTGGGAGTCAATATAGAGGAGAACCTTTCCTGGAGTGTGAACACCTCCGAGCTGCTGAAAAAGGCCCAACAGAGACTGTACTTCCTGAGAATTCTCAGGAGGAATAACATCACACAGAGACTGCTGGTGTCCTTCTACAGAGCCACCATTGAGAGTGTTCTAACTTACTGCATATGCATCTGGTACACTAGCTGCACAGGGGCTCAGAGGAAAGCACTCCAAGGGATCATTAACACCGCCCAAAAGATCACTGGCTGCCCTCTCCCCACACTGGAAGTTCTACACAACGCCCACTGTTTTAAAAAGGCCCAAAACATCATAAAAGACACCTCACATCCTGGCCACTCCCTGTTCGAACTGTTGCCCTCAGGCAGACGGTACAGGGCAATCAGAGCAAGGACTAATAGACTCAAACACAGCTGTTATCCAACTGCAATAACACATCTGAATACTACAAAAAAATGTCCATCACGCCACTCTTGTGTTAATCTATGCACGGTCTGAAGTAGGGCTGGGCGATATATCGAGTTTTTTAAAAATATCGATATATTTTCATACGAGATATAAGATGTGGCAATATCGTTTATATCGATATAGTCTATGTTACGTTATAATTATACTTGTGGAGCCGCAGGTTTGCCTCTCTTTCGTCCACTTTTGTCTCTACGCAACGTTACTCGGCCTCACCTCTCCTTCACTGAACACAACTCCCCCTCCCCCATAGCTTCACCTGCAGGCAATGACAAGATGAAAGCGGAAAATCTCCGTTAGCGAGTTACCGTGCGTGGGGCTGGACGGCGTCAACGTGTTAGCGAGCTAACCGCGCTAACGACATGCAGCCAGCCTAAAATCCTTTCATTTTCTCAAAAATCGACAGTGCGCCTTATGTATGAATTCTGGTTGTGCTTACTGACCGCGAACCGATTTTATGTGGTACACAGCGCTCGGCAATCTGTCAAAAAATGTTTTAATATGACTTTGCTAAGCTACGGAGCTGCACCACTTGATGGATTGTCGGAGGATTACGGCTACCGAGGAGGAGCCTCGCGGAGTGATACGTACTGTGTGTGTATAAGGACCACAAGTGGCACCTGTTCAGAGACGTGGTGCAGCTGTGAAATCTGTCTCTTTGTTATTATGCTCAGCGTCTATTAGTTTACATTTTGACTGCACAATTGTGAGCTTTTTGTTATGCACAAAACCAACATTGTTTTCTTTTATTTATGGACCATGATTATTTAATAAATGCTGATAATTTATTTTTGAGTAATTTCTTCATGTACATCTACACTGTATGTAAATAAAAGTGCCCGTGTGACATCTGGGACACAGTGTGACTAAGAACTCTCTTTTTGTTCTTAACTTATGGCTTTAAAAAAAAAATCGAGATATATATCTTATATCGCCATCCAGCTAAAAAATATCGAGATATGAATTTTGGGTCATATCGCCCAGCCCTAGTCTGAAGCATGTGTGTGGGAATGTATGTGAATGTTTTACTGTTATATCTTATTAGTATTTTAAGTATTCTATTTTATTTATTGAATTTTATTGTTTTATTTATATTTTGATATTGCTAGGGATGATGCAATGATCGGGGACCATTCTTAATTTCGTTGTTCTCATGACAATGAAGTTTCTGATTCTGATTCTGAAATGCAAGACAGATTTGTCTGTTTTTCCTTTGATTGCCATACCATCAACAACCCCCTGTAATTTCTGAATGTCATCATAATTACAGTGACCAAGAATTTCATGCCATGTTTGCATGTCATAGCAACCCTTACACTGGTCTTTACCTTCAGTGTTTACTGTTTGTAGGTAGTACAGTCTGTTGTACTCATATATTGGGAACCTTGTACCGTCTTTGTGTCGCAGGGTGTCTTTTCCTTGCTTGAAGATCATAGTTGCTCCATTTGAGGTAGCTGCTTTCACAGAGAAGATGTCTTGTGGATACGATGGGATGTACAGTGCCTGTTTCAAGGTTGTTTTGTGGCACTGCCCCCTGCTGTCCATCAAGCAAAACTCTGCCTCCCCTCTTTGCTCTGCAACTCCAGTGCACTTGGTGCCGTCAGCCAACTCTAGGTAGTGTGACTTGGGCTAGAAACTTTACATGTGCTGAATGCAGGTCAGCTTTGAAAGTTTATGAGACGTTAATAAGTGCGCCTTCTCCTCTCAGGACATTACGTCTGTGACGGCGTTCACCAGATGAGCGGAAGAGACGACGTCACAGACAGCCGGCTCACGTACGATGACGAGTTGGTCTGCCAGACCACGTGTGAGTCTGTGTGTGAGCAGCGGCAGAGAACAGCTTACCTGCTATTCTATAAAAGACAGGTGACGTCTCCCAGCAAACAGTCAGCATGTCTGTGCAAATATTCAGTGTAACTTGTAGAAAAACCCTCACACTCAGTTTATTTGTGTTTTTCTTTTTCTATTTCTTACTTTCTTTGCCGCACTAGAAAGGCAGCAGAGTCGGGACTCAGATCTGCAGCAACACCTTCATTGTTATTGTTATTATTGTTGTTAGTACTGTTGTTGTTATGATTGATATTGTTACTGTTATGATCAGTTTTATTATTATTATTATCATTATTAATTTTTTAATACATTTGTTTATCTTTATTATTATTAGTAGTAATGTTGTTGTTTATGTTGTTATTGTTATTATTATTACTGGTATTTTTGACATTATTATTATTATTTTGTTGTTATTGTCATTATTAGTAGAAGTAGTATTAGTTATATCATTTTTATATCAGCCTGGAGTGAACAACATGAAAGCATGGATCCATCCTCCCTCACATTCACAATTCAGGCTGCTGGTGTAATCGTGCGGGGGATATTTTCCTGGTACACTTTGGGACCTTTAAATGCTACAGTCTGAGGATTGTTATGACCACAGTGTACCCTCTTCTGATGGCTGAAAGTAAAAGGGGGTCCAGTACCGGTTCCGGTACCAGGCCTACTGACAATTTAACATAATGTAAAATGGTAACATCGTAAACATAATGTTACCATTTAACATAATGTAAATGGTAACATTGTAAACATAATGTTACCATTTAACACAATGTGAAATGGTAACATTGCAAACAGAATGTTACCATTTAACACAATGTTAAATGGTAACATTGTAAACAGAATGTTACCATTTAACATAATGTAAAATGGTAACATTGTAAACAGAATGTTACCATTTAACACAATGTAAAATGGTAACATTGTAAACAGAATGTTACCATTTAACATAATGTAAAATGATAACATTGTAAACAGAATGTTACCATTTAACACAATGTAAAATGGTAACATTGTAAACAGAATGTTACCATTTAACATAATGTAAAATGATAACATTGTAAACAGAATGTTACCATTTAACACAATGTAAAATGGTAACATTGTAAACAGAATGTTACCATTTAACATAATGTGAAATGGTAACATTGTAAACAGAATGTTGCCATTTAACATTATGTTAAATATAACTAACGGATTTACTTTACCAAATGGACCATCCCGGCCTTGCCGTATTGGTCTATTTGATTCACCTTTGTTTTTATTGTTTATTTTATTTTCACTTGCTACACATAGGACAGACATGACTGGGGGAAAGAAAGGGGAGAAAGAAAGAGGGAAAGAAAAACAGCAGGGAAGAGGAATGGTGATAAAGGGCAAAAAACAAAAACCAACAAAACAAACAGACAAAAAATATATATATCAGTCACTTCAACTCAAAGAAGTCCAGACGCTTTTCTTTCCAAGCTCCTTTGACTGACTGTTAGGACAACTTATTTATTGCAAGCATGCAGTACAAGAATAACTCGATGTTTCTGACTTTGCATTACGAATTGTTTACCCACTGACAAACATTTCAAATGAAATTAAATTAAAAAACAATTTGTGGTAACCTGATTTTAATTCAAAAAGAATCATTAACAACACTTCTTGTAATGGTGTCAAAATCAGCCCAACTTTTATTTTCAAATGCAAAAAGTAAAAGAAAATGAGCCAACATACTGGACACATATAATTGTCAATATAATTGTTTATAAACAATTATACCGTCATCATTGTTACAGATATGGAAACTTTATTAACAATTTGTCCAAGTAAAAAAATGCCCTGCTAATTGTTGGGGTTTTCTCTCCTCTAGCCCTTTCCTTTAAGCTCTTCTTTACATCCCCCCACCCCCACCTTTTCTTTTTTCTTAATAATATAACAATAAAAACAATTGGCTGCATTTTAAATGTGTCAGATCAATGTCTTTATTCAAGAATACAAGAAATGGTAATAGCTGCATGTGTGTTTGTGTGTGTGCATAATATGCATACTTTACTTGTTGGATCCAAATCCCACAAGGAATCAAATAAAACAAGAAGACAAACAAAAACAAAACAAAAATATATTTCTCTCCCTTCCCAGGTCAGGTTCACAAAAGCATTGCAGCTCTTTATTCCTCTTGTACAGCTCCAGAGTCTGTCAGCCAAAAAGAAACTACTGAGGTTCCAACACCCAGTGTTTCTGTAAACACAGATGAAAATGAACCGTCATCCACATCTAAAAGATTTGTAGATTCGAGGGACCGGTATAATACATCTAGTACATCTTTGTTTAAACCTCAGAACACAAAAAGGGAACAAACCATTGTATACAGATTTAAAAGTGCGCAAAGCAACGAACAGTCACCCTCTGAAACAGCTGAGGTTATCACAACCATTGTTTCTGTAAATACACAGGAACAGTCACCCACCTCAAAAAGATTAGTATATTCAAGGGACCAGTGTATCTACTCTGGTCAAAAGAATCCATGCTTCGTACTGATGTCCACAATTCTTTTTTATTCCTCTCACAATCATGGAGCACCGTGAAAACTAGAAACGAGTAAAATAATATCAATAGCACATATGACATCCATCTCAGCCACTTATTTCTTTTCACAAGATGCACAAGTGCTTAACAAATAACAGCATAATGTTTTTACCGTGTACGCCTTGTAAAACCAGTAGTAGAAAAGTTGTAGGTTCGTGCTCTTGTGGGGGAGACGTATGTTATCCACCACCTCGATAGCTAGCCGAGAGTTCGAGGGTCACTAGAGCCGCCGAGAACGCATGAACTACTTACGGTAGGACGTTTTGCCAAAGTAAGACGTTTTGTCAGAACACCGAGTCCTCAGGAGGATGCAGCCCATGAATTTGGACACGATCTCAGATGCACTTCTGGTGTTGTCATGGCAACCCACACAAACATTTCAGCGTCAGCTACAATGAGGCGGAGCCCTTACTGGGACACTGAGCTCAGGTAGAGTGAAAGACAACATTTTTCCGCATCCAAAACAGCAGCGCTGTTCCTGTGACCTCTAGTAAAGCCTCTACTTGGGAAAAGGGAGTCTTTCATCAAAGCATCCTGCAGAAGTTGAATAAAAATATGCAAATGTTTAAATGATGCAACTTAATGAAGGCTGACAGCAGTTGTACTATTTTACATTGCAGCGAACAGGGGTGACCATTATTTTCAACGTTTTTACAGCATTTTTCACATTGAAAGTGAAATAATATAAATAATGTCTCAATTAAATTGCGTTAATATTTAAAAATACAAAAACTACAGCTTTGTTCACAAGCCAATAAAAATGTACTTGGGCCAGTGGTAAATGAAAATAACACTTATTCAGCACCTGGTTGTTGCGGCTGCATCAGGACACCAGATGTTCAGCCTCCATCCTGTAGGCAGACTTATCCCCGTCTGAGAGGAGTCCAATAATGGTGGTGTCATCTGCAAGCTTAATTAATTTGACAGACTGGTGGTTGGAGGTGCGGCAGTTGGTGTACAGGGAGAAGGGCATAGAAGAAAGAACACAGCCCTGAGGGGAGCTCGTGCTGATGGTCCGGGAGTCCAAGACATTCTTCCCCAGCCTCACTGGTTGCTTCCTGTCTGTCAGGAAGTCAGTGATCCACCGGCAGATGGGATCAGGCACATTCATCTGGGAAAGCAATCCTTGAAGAAGGTCTGAAAGGATGGTGTTGAAGGCCAAGGTCTACAGACCTGTTGGCTCTGTATGCAAACTGCAGGGGGTCCAGGAGGGGGGCCGTGAGGGTCTTAAGATAGGAGAGAACCAGGCGCTCAAAAGACTTCCTGACCAGATGTCAGAGCCACAGGTCTGTAGTCTTTTCGTCCAGTGATCTTTGGCTTCTTGAAAGCTATATATGATATAAAAATTATATAAAAACTGTTAATCAGCAAAAGAAATGATATCATAGTTCTTATAAAGAAAGCCTCTATCAATCAAACACCAGCAGTGTAGCAATGTTGTTCACTTACACTGTATATAAAACACTGATTTTGGCTACATCCAGTTTTTACTGTATTATAAACATTTTTTACCATGAAGAGTAAAGTGTTTGGCATTTTTGTCATTGTTATTGAGCTCAGAGATCAGGCCCAGCCCAGTATCTACCTGGTTATGAGCAAGGAGCTGGAGGTGATAACTCAACAATAACCAGGCCATGCATGCATGGATGGATGCATGGATGGATCAGTTTGTAGGCTGTGTGTGGTCAGCAGCAGGCTGCTGGGTGTGGACCAAGAGGGAAAGCCCAGCATGTGAAACCCATCAGCAGAAGGCCAGAACAAAGGTGCACAGACAAACGCAGCCCAGACACTCAGGCAGGACGAGTAAAATAAATGGCAGCAAACACAGTATGATGTGGTAAAATGTGCTTTCTTTCACAAACAGATAGCACAAACAAGAATCACAAGAATCTCCTTTGTGGTTCTTGTTTTTCTTTTGAGTACATTAATAAAAAGTTGAAATAAAGTGGCAATAAAATTCATGCACTGAAGACCACACGAAACCCTAATTCACCCTACTACCTGTTGCCTTCACATTCCATTTGCATCCCTTGTCCACAGAATCAAAAATGACCCTTCTTCACTAAAGATCGAACATAAAGCAATTGCATTTTAAATGGAAGCCCATTTTGCATTAAGAAACACTATCAGCAATCAGAAATTGTGTATATCAGAGTTCTCTGTTTTTACTGTCCTGAAAACTGCATTAATTCAGTGGATGCGGTTAGGTTCAAAACAACGTAATATAAGAGGGCAACCAATTCAATCTAAGAGGGATCCAATTTTTATCCATTCATGTACCAGCTACTGGCTTTTTGCTGTTATGTTCTCATATCGCGTGAGAGTTTATTTGCCAGGTGTCAGAAGTCTAATAATAAAGCTCCGGCACAACGTGGTCGAAGTTACCCGCATATCGGATCGGATCATGTCAGTGAAGATCGACGCCGACCCGACCGTCCTACGGATTATCTCCTGCTATGCACCACAGACCAACTGCCCCGACGAGGGGAAGACAGAATTCTGGCGCGCCCTCGACGACCACCTGCAAACGATTAGCCCTGAGGAACACGTGGCGGTAAGCGGCGACCTAAACGGACACTTAGGCAAGGGGAGAGACGGATATCACCGATTCCATGGCGGCCAAGGATTTGGGACCAGAAACGACGACGGTTGCCGGGTACTGGACTACGCAGAGGCCCACGATCTTGCCGTGACCAACACCTTCTTCAAAAAGAAGCCGGCACACCTCATCACGTACTCCAGCGGCGGCAGAGACACCCAAATCGACTACTGGCTAGTCCGAAGACCCCATCTCAGCCTAGTCACGAACGTAAAAGTCATACCATCAACCAATATTGGCCCTCAACATCGGCTACTTGTGATGGATCTCCGACTCAACCTTGGCCAACGACGACGAAGAACACCAACCACGACGGTGGAGAAGATCAAGTGGTGGCGCCTCCCTGAGGGATCCAATTTTTATCCATTCATGTACCAGCTACTGGCTTTTTGCTGTTATGTTCTCATATCGCGTGAGAGTTTATTTGCCAGGTGTCAGAAGTCTAATAATGAATAAAGTTCAGGATATGCTTAAAAACTCACCTCAGTATAGCCGTCATCAGAAGGAAGTGCGCTTCACTGACTCATCAACTTGTCTCAGGCTTTCCACAAAGTTTCACAGTTGACCTTAAAGTAAGATGCTGCAAGCTTACCTTGCAGTGTATTACTTTTTAAGGTCTAAAGACCTTAAAGTGCGCTATAGATTGAAGTGATTTGAACTGACAACAGGGCTAATTCAGCACTTCAAGTTAACATCAATAAAAGTTTTTAAATTTATTCTGATTTCCGTTTGTTTTCATTGCCTGTGCTATCTGTTATTTAGTTCAAATTGTGGGTAGATAATGCTGTGCTGTCATGTGACCTGTTCTCTCATGTGTGCCTTTCTCTTGTTTTGTATGTATTTCTCGTTTGTTATTTATTCCTATTTTATTCCTGCAATTGGTATGGAATTCATTTTTTTTTTAAATTGATCAGTGTTTTGAAATTAGATGTGATGAAGATGTGACCTTAATTTACAAAATCAACATCATGTTGGATTCAATGAGACATGAAACTAGTGCATGAAACAGGTCTCAGTAAATGTTCTCATAGACTGCAATACACTGCCCCCTGCTGGTCATTATAAAGTCTGCAGATGTCATTTGACATGAATGTCATATTTGTGAAACAAAATAAAGGACTCTGTAAAATAAATGAAAATCAAATATTTATATACAGAATATTTATGTACAAATGCTGAAAAAGACATTTGAACAAGATGCACACCCAGTAAAATTAAAAAAAAAAAGAAAAGTCAGTTTTATCATGTGACTATCATGCTGTCATTTCTGCACAATGCACTTTACACCAGATCAAAATAAAACACTGTGAGGTCGTTCTAACCGGAAGCCCAGAGAGCTTCGACAATGCAGCACAATGCCCTGAAGCATCAGCATCAAAATATACTTCAAGTACCAAAAAGTACTCATTGTGCAGAATGCCCTATTTTTGAATAGCTGGACATTTTAATTACTTTATCACCAGCTGTGACTACAGCTGATAATCAACCATGTTTCATAGGGATGTGACTACATTTAGAAATGTCACGCATTTTTAGGTATAAAGCAAAAGATGCAATGAAATAAATAAGCTATCACATATTAATCCAAATGAATTCACTGAAATACATCTGCACATTTCTGCAGCCTGACTTATTACACACGTGAACACAGTACACATTTGTTTACTGCAAGCTTGTTTCAGAGATGTGATGCAGTTAAATCTGTATGCGTCTGTTTCCTTGTAGTGTTAGTAGAGATGGTGAACCTGACACAATCCTGTGTTTGGTGTGAAGGAAACCAGTTAACAGCCGGTTTAGTAAAATTCTCTTGAACTCATGGAAAACTCATCGTCGTCTCGAAGTGAGCAGCTGAAGCGTCCCGTGTGATCAGAGGTCCTCGTCGTCCTCGCTCACCATGACGTCGAGCTCTTTGTCTTTCCGTACGACGCTCTCGGTGATGACCTCCTTGTGCTGCTCCTCCAGCTCACGCAGCTCCGCCTGCAGGCGCTCCAGGTGGAGCACTCGCCGGTTCCTCAGCAGCCGGCTGGGGAATGGGTTCATGTCGTTGAAGGCGATGCTGGTCAGCTTCCTGCATGGACACACGCAGGTGGAAAGGACTCGATCACCAACACAGAGGAACTGGAAACTGATCAGCTTGAGTGTTTCTGTTTTATGCTGCTTGATACTTCAGGTACTGCAGTTTGAGCAGGAAATACTGGACTGACTGGACCACATGTATCCGAGAGCTGCAGATACTTAAAAATCTTTAAATCGTTGTTACTGTGATCAGGGAAATTTAAACTTCTCACAAAATTTCAGTAAAAAGGGTTTGAAGCTCAAAGATTCAACAGCTACATCCGCTACACTTCTGAGAGTGTAACAGCTCGTAGATTAAGGCGGGTGGAGGCGAGTGCGTACCTGGCATTGGAGACGGTCTTTGTGAAGAAGCGTAGGTACTGGTAGATCTCCACGCTGTCGTGAATCTTCAGGATGTCGTCCTCTTTGTATTTGAACAGAGCCAGAGTGTATCTGAAGATCACCTGCAGCACAGACACGCATTTCATAACAGGACACTCACGCCACACAATTAATTGGAAACTTTGAGGAGGTGAGTCATAAAATTACTCTTTCAGTTGTGGTGCAGTTGGGCCCTTTACTCATTACAGCTCTGATCGATTTCCAATAAGCCACTTGGTTCCTCAGTTGCCAGATAATATTAACTTACTTGGTAGTTGAGCTTTAAGTTTAAATTAAACTTTTGGGTTGGATCTACGTGGCTGAAGCTGTTGTCAGCATTTATCCCTGTGTGGTATATATTTCTGTGTCTGAACTGTGATTTTATTTCCTGAGACAAACGATGTAAAAGCTGTGCTGCATTTGTCACATTGCAGAAACAAGCCCAAAGCCATTGTCCCGCTCATCGTCTGGATTTACGCTGCTTGTGGTAGACTGTGAGGTCGTTACTAGAATTATCTGCTTTCCCACTCCTATTTCATGTCACATGACAGTTCCCCATGCTTAGTAAACAATGTCTTATTACTCCTAAAATGTAAATAAAGACATCTAAAGGTGAAAACAAAATCATTTTTGTTTCCATGGACACTACTGTGGTGCATTCAAGTGTTGTCTGCATTTCTGTCATGGTGTGTTCGGGTGTATGGTACCTTGGTACCCTCATACAGGAAGGCGTCCCACAGAGGCATCAGGATGTCGCTGGGCAGACTCTCCACAAAAACCACCAGGAACCAGTTGAAGGTGACCAGAGAGACGTCAATGTTGTGATCCTCAAAGTGAGATGCCAGGCGAGGAAGCTTCTCCGCCATGAAGTCCTTCAGCACGCGCTGGTCCGCCTGAGCACAAAGACTCACAGAGATCACAGTCCACCAGATTCTTGGTGTAGTAGTCCTGAGGCATGATGGCTTCCACCACTGCCACCAGACACCAGAAGGCGTCTTCGTCACTTTGGAGGACCAGCAGAGCGAGGGCCGCTAACCTGTGGACATTGATGGAAGGTGAGGTTCTGCCTGGAAGGCGGGTCCACATAAGAACTCAGATATAAAATTTATACTTTTGTTCTGACCTGTTGAGTACCTGGCAGTAGCCAATGGCAGGGTTATGCCCGGAGAAGGCCAGAAGGATGCGGCGGAGCTGCTGGAGGGCAGGGCTGGAGGGCGGGGCTGGACGGCGAGGAGAAGTGCTGATTGGTCGTCAGGGTTCGGTGAAGGTCCAGCTGGACCTGCCTGGAGGCAGGATTAGGAGCTGTCCGACTCTTCTCACACAGCTGGAAACAGAACAGGATTACTGAGTGCTCGCCAGCATTCCCGACAGGAAGAAGGAGGAGCCACCTGTGCTCAGGTGCGGATAAAGCACTCTCTCTCTCTACAGATGTACCTGCTGATAGCGTTGCGTGTGGCACTCTTGGCTTGTCAAAGTTCTGGCTCGGACCAAACAGCGCCACACTCTCTGCCGATACTCCCGAGGGACGCCTTCACACCAGAATTTTGAGCTCAGGTGAGATGATGAAGTCATCGTCGGACCTGCCTGCAAGGTACTGAACCCAGCGGCTCAGCAGGGAGTGCTCCAGACCCTCCTACAGAGACAATGATGTATGATATAAAAAGAGGATAACCATTATCTGTTAAGCATTATGTTACAATTTAACATAATGTAAAATTGTAACATTGTAAACATAATGTTACAATTTTACATTATGTTACAGTTTAACATAAAGTAAAATTGTAACATTATGTTTACAATGTTACAATTTACAAATTGTAACATTGTAAACATAATGTTACAATTTTACATTATGTAACAATTTAACATAATGTAAAATTGTAACATTATGTTTACAATGTTACAATTTTACATGATGTTAAATTGTAGCTGTTAAGGGTGGTGAGTTAGCGAACCTAGACGCGGACTTCTCGTTTAAGTTGAACAGTGTCTTTATTTACAGTGAAGCCAAAATCAATCCACAGTTATCCACAGTGCAAGTCCCTTCAGTGCTCCTCTCCCCGTCTCCCCTCGTGTGTCCACAAAACTCCCTAGAATCAGTGAAGTGTCCCCTTCCGTCTCTCCGTCTCGATCGCGTCCAGGCTTAGTAGGCAGCTCAGAGTGGCAGCACTTACGGGTCGGAGGTAACAATCGCAGCGGAGAAAAAGCAGAGCGAGAGAGGAGAACAAAAAAACACACACACACAGGTCGACCGGTCGGGGCACCGTCCGACTCTGACAGTAACATAATGTAAAATTGTATTATGTTTACAATGTTACAATCCCTACCCTCACCTATGGCCACGAGCTGTGGGTAGTGACCGAAAGAACGAGATCGCGTATACAAGCGGCAGAAATGAGCTTCCTCCGAAGGGTGGCTGGCCTCTCCCTTAGAGATAGGGTGAGAAGTTCGGCCGTCCGGGAGGGGCTCAGAGTAGAGCAGCTGCTGCTCCACATCGAAAGGAGCCAGCTGAGGTGGTTCGGGCATCTGACAAGGATGCCCCCTGGGCGCCTCCTGGGTGAGGTGTTCCAGGCATGTCCCACCGGGAGGAGGCCCCGGGGCAGACCCAGGACACGCTGGAGAGATTATATCTCTCGGCTGGCCTGGGAACGCCTTGGTGTTCCCCCGGATAAGCTGGAGGAGGTGGCTGGGGAGAGGGAGGTCTGGGCCTCTTTGCTTAGGCTGCTGCCCCCGCGACCTCGGATAAAGCGGATGAAGATGGATGGATGGATGTTACAATTGTAAAATTGTAACATTATGTTTACAATGTTACAATTTCACATTATGTTAAATTGCAACATGATGTAAAATCGTAACATTAAGTTTACAATGTTACAATTGTAAATATAATTTACCCAATTAATTCTGTCATAACAGAAGTATGACTTCTCTGTGTTATTAATCCGTATTAATATCATAGGGATATTAATATCCCTACAATATTAAGCATCAGACTTTATCAAATTTTCTAAAAACTTTTTTTGTTGGATAGTGTAGCGCAGCTGGATAGTGTAGTGGTAATACTACACATCTTTGGAGTCGCACGTTCGATTCCCACCCAGTATCCAGTAAGGGTCCTGGCTAGACCCCTCATGCTAACCAAAAATCCCTGGAATGGTGCGGCTATGTCTGCAGTCTCTCCGCTTAAATTTAGAGCTTGCTTGTTTGTTAAATGTATTATTTACTGTTTTTAGTTTACTCCATGACGGGGCTGGATATCGGGCGTCCTGCACCACCCATCCGGTCTGGAGCATAGCGAAACCATTTCTGCACTGTTTGAACGAAGGTGAACTCAGAAACTGCCCCCACCTGCTGAGTCAGGCCATCTAAGACAACAAAAAACCCCAAAAACAAACAAACAAAAAAACAGTAAAAAAGAGGGGTTCAATTAGAGTTCAAATATGA
Organism: Aulonocara sp. 'chitande type north' Nkhata Bay; assembly: GCF_057382095.1. Taxonomy (NCBI): domain Eukaryota; kingdom Metazoa; phylum Chordata; class Actinopteri; order Cichliformes; family Cichlidae; genus Aulonocara; species Aulonocara sp. 'chitande type north' Nkhata Bay. Next base: position 5,199,973 of record NC_141345.1, read on the forward strand.
ATAACCTCTCGCCAAAAGTCTTTAACAGCTAGAAAGCTGGCAAACTACTAAGCTGATCAACATGAAAGGCACAAGGTGGAAATCAGCAAACTGCTGCCTCACTTTGTTCACCTGTGCTCTATATTTCATAGTCCGGTTGGCTGCAGGACCAAACATTTGGCCTTACACCTTATTTCTTTATGTTTTGCTTCCAAGGTGCCAGACTTGTAGGTAACTTTTTACACTGACATGACCTCAGCAATAGTTTCCAGTCTTTCAACTTCCTTGGGCTTTGGCTGCTTTTTTACTCATTTTCAGTCCAGTCCTTCTACCTGACCATTTTCAGAGAACTCTAAGGAGCTTGGGGGAAAAAAGCAACCGGACTTCTTTAACTTTTTTGAAGACGTTTCGCTTCTCATCCCAGAAGCTTTTTCAGTTCACTGAAGCCTCATAAGAAAGTGACACAATGACATTTAGATAATAAAACTCGCCAAAAATGAACCTTAAGAGCACTGTCTCTTTAAATACCCTCTTTTGCTTGGTCTGCTCCTTATTTTTTCTCATTTTTTCTTACTTTGGAGGACCAGCAGAGCGAGGGCCGCTAACCTGTGGACATTCATGGAAGGTGACGTTGTGTCTGGAAGGCGGGTCCACATAAGAACTCAGATATAATATTTATATTTTTGTTCTAACCTGTTGAGTCCCTGGCAGCAGCCAATGGCAAGGTTGTGCCAGCCAGCAGGATGCTGCGGAGCTGCTGAAGGGCGGGGCTGGAGTCTGAAAGTAAGAGCTCGTTTAGACTCTATTCTGTGAACAGGCTTGCTCCCACGAATATGTGAATTCATCTGTAAAAGAGTTTAACTCTAATGCACCTGTTCCTCCTGCTCCCTGCTGCAGGGCGGCCTGTTGGACTACGAATGCCAGTGCGGAGCTAAGAAGATCAAAGAGGAGCTGTTGTTCTTGAACCTGCCAAAGTGAGTAACCTCAAATCGGTCCCCAAAGGCCTCAAACCACCACAGTTCAGTCGGTGTCAGTTTTGTTCATGTCATGTCCTCCTTGCGTCTTCCTTTGAGCCTCTCCTCTTTGTCTCATCTCTTTCAGTGTGCTGATCCTCCATCTGAAGTGGTTTACGTTCACTCCATCGTTCACCGTGGAGAAGAAGAACAGCCCCATTGTTCTGACACAGCAGCTGGTGATCAGCCAGGACACAGCCTTTACTGAAGAGGTAAGGGAAAAGGCACACCGTTCATTTCAAGTATGGATGGAGCCCATTTCTAAGCTAACGGGTGGTGCCGCTGCCCTCTCCCAGTAAACTGCTCGCTATTTGTTGGTCAGCGTGATCAGTCGTTTGGGCTCCTCAGCTTACAGCGGTGAGTGGGTGCTTTCAGACACATGTGCTGAATGCAGGTCAGCTTTGAAAGTTTATGAGACGTTAATAAGTGCGCCTTCTCCTCTCAGGACATTACGTCTGTGACGGCGTTCACCAGATGAGCGGAAGAGACGACGTCACAGACAGCCGGCTCACGTACGATGACGAGTTGGTCTGCCAGACCACGTGTGAGTCTGTGTGTGAGCAGCGGCAGAGAACAGCTTACCTGCTATTCTATAAAAGACAGGTGACGTCTCCCAGCAAACAGTCAGCATGTCTGTGCAAATATTCAGTGTAACTTGTAGAAAAACCCTCACACTCAGTTTATTTGTGTTTTTCTTTTTCTATTTCTTACTTTCTTTGCCGCACTAGAAAGGCAGCAGAGTCGGGACTCAGATCTGCAGCAACACCTTCATTGTTATTGTTATTATTGTTGTTAGTACTCTTGTTGTTATGATTGATATTGTTACTGTTATGATCAGTTTTATTATTATTATTATCATTATTAATTTTTTAATACATTTGTTTATCTTTATTATTATTAGTAGTAATGTTGTTGTTTATGTTGTTATTGTCATTATTAGTAGAAGTAGTATTAGTTATATCATTTTTATATCAGCCTGGCGTGAACAACATGAAAGCATGGATCCATCCTCCCTCACATTCACAATTCAGGCTGCTGGTGTAATCGTGCGGGGGATATTTTCCTGGTACACTTTGGGACCTTTAAATGCTACAGTCTGAGTATTGCTATGACCACAGTGTACCCTCTTCTGATGGCTGAAAGTAAAAGGGGGTCCAGTACCGGTTCCGGTACCAGGCCTACTGACAATCTAACATAATGTAAAATGGTAACATCGTAAACATAATGTTACAATTTAACATAATGTAAATGGTAACATTGTAAACATAATGTTACCATTTAACATAATGTAAATGGTAACATTGTAAACAGAATGTTACCATTTAACACAATGTAAAATGGTAACATTGTAAACAGAATGTTACCAATTAACACAATGTTAAATGGTAACATTGTAAACAGAATGTTACCATTTAACACAAGGTAAAATGGTAACATTGTAAACAGAATGTTACCATTTAACACAATGTAAAATGGTAACATTGTAAACAGAATGTTACCATTTAACATAATGTAAAATGGTAACATTGTAAACAGAATGTTACCATTTAACACAATGTAAAATGGTAACATTGTAAACAGAATGTTACCATTTAACACAAGGTAAAATGGTAACATTGTAAACAGAATGTTACCATTTAACATAATGTGAAATGGTAACATTGTAAACAGGATGTTGCCATTTAACATTATGTTAAATATAACTAACGGATTTACTTTACCAAATGGACCATCCCGGCCTTGCCGTATTGGTCTATTTGATTCACCTTTGTTTTTCTTGTTTATTTTATTTTCACTTGCTACACATAGGACAGACATGACTGGGGGAAAGAAAGGGGAGAAAGAAAGAGGGAAAGAAAAACAGCAGGGAAGAGGAATGGTGATAAAGGGCAAAAAACAAAAACCAACAAAACAAACAGACAAAAAATATATATATCAGTCACTTCAACTCAAAGAAGTCCAGACGCTTTTCTTTCCAAGCTCCTTTGACTGACTGTTAGGACAACTTATTTATTGCAAGCATGCAGTACAAGAATAACTCGATGTTTCTGACTTTGCATTACGAATTGTTTACCCACTGACAAACATTTCAAATGAAATTAAATTAAAAAACAATTTGTGGTAACCTGATTTTAATTCAAAAAGAATCATTAACAACACTTCTTGTAATGGTGTCAAAATCAGCCCAACTTTTATTTTCAAATGCAAAAAGTAAAAGAAAATGAGCCAACATACTGGACACATATAATTGTCAATATAATTGTTTATAAACAATTATACCGTCATCATTGTTACAGATATGGAAACTTTATTAACAATTTGTCCAAGTAAAAAAATGCCCTGCTAATTGTTGGGGTTTTCTCTCCTCTAGCCCTTTCCTTTAAGCTCTTCTTTACATCCCCCCACCTTTTCTTTTTTCTTAATAATATAACAATAAAAACAATTGGCTGCATTTTAAATGTGTCAGATCAATGTCTTTATTCAAGAATACAAGAAATGGTAATAGCTGCATGTGTGTTTGTGTGTGTGCATAATATGCATACTTTACTTGTTGGATCCAAATCCCACAAGGAATCAAATAAAACAAGAAGACAAATTATCCTTTCAAAAAAACAGAGATTGTGGATGCGTCTGGCTTTCATAACTGGATGCAGGATAATACTTAGGCACTGGAAGTCATCCAGCCCCTGTTCTCTCAGGGAATGGACTGAACAAATGTCTAAGATGGCATCATATGAACGGGTTATGTACAGAATTAAGGGGAGAGAAGACATTTTTGAGCAGGTCTGGGGTCCTTTTTTGGTGTACATCGACAATGTCTCCTAGATATTATGATAAATGTTCTTTTGGGGGGGGGGGGGGGGGGGGGGTTCATGTGTCATTGGTATTTTTGTTGTTGTCTTTTTTTTTTTTTTTTTTTTTTTTTACTTTGAAAGTCAGTAGAGGGAAGAAATTGTCTTAATGTCATCAGTGGTCAAGGTTATGTTTTGTTTTTAGGCACCTGGGTGTTTTGCCCCCATTACTTTTGTTTTTGCTGATGTTTCCCAGGAGGCGGTATATCATTTTGTTTCTCCTGGTTTTTTTTTTTTTTTTTTGTTTGTTTGTTTGTTTGTCTGTTTGTCTTAGTTACTGTTAGTCCTTATTTGTTGGTTGTTGTTAAGAAACGGACAGAGAACTGACAGTATGATTATTCCAGTTGTATATTTGTTAACGTTTCTGTCCATCCAAAATATGAATAAAAAAAAAAAAAAAAAAAAAACAAGAAGACAAACAAAAACAAAACAAAAATCTATTTCTCTCCCTTCCCAGGTCAGGTTCACAAAAGCATTGCAGCTCTTTATTCCTCTTGTACAGCTCCAGAGTCTGTCAGCCAAAAAGAAACTACTGAGGTTCCAACACCCAGTGTTTCTGTAAACACAGATGAAAATGAACAGTCATCCACATCTAAAAGATTTGTAGATTCGAGGGACCGGTATAATACATCTAGTACATCTTTGTTTAAACCTCAGAATAGAGGTCTGCGCGGGAATGTTTTTTTAGTCCCGCTCCCGCCCGCTCCCGCAAGGTTTTGTACCGCACCCGACCGCTCCCGCTGTATATTCAGTCTTTGTTCACCCGCTGCCCGCTTAGAATAATTTTCTACCCGACCCGACCGTTCCCGCTAAATTTAGATCTGGTTTCCAAAATCTCACATTTAAATGGGGTACCACCAAAAAATAGAGATAACAGATAAAACTGCAGGTTGTGCAATGATTGTATTTATTTTTCTTAAACAAGATGCATTTATCTGTCAACATGCAACATTTATCTTTTAACATGGAAAACGTGTTGCAAAAATAAAATAAATAAAAACGAATACAGCATTGTGGCCTACTTGTTATTTTTATGTAAAATACAAACGTAACATTTTTCTGTCAACACAGTAGGGAAAGTGTCGCGAAAAAAAAAAAGTCACTTAAAATTGTAAACAAAAGAACAAAATAGTTGGCCACTGCGAAATTAAATGGTTGTTTAAACTATCAGTTTAACGAAAAAATGTCCCAATGTCGAATTCAAGGTCTCTCCTACAAAAGAAAATATGCATATATAAATACAACAATAAACGACATCTCAAAATTATAAACTATTAATCAAATGAACGAAACTTACTTAAAAAATCCAAATTATTTTAAATTTCCATGCAGGAAAAGAATGTCACTGACTGATGAGGGTTTCAGTACTGAACGTCTCTCCTCCAAAATCCGACCACAAAGGCTGAATGCTCTCTCGGAAGGTGCACTCGTTGCCGGGATGCAGAGGACAAATCTTGCAAGGTTGCTCAGGGCAGGGAACTGGGAACTGTTGGAATTCCACCACTGCAAAATGTTTTGTTGACTTGATAATTCAAGTTTCATGGTCCTGTACTCCTGAATCTGAACATCTAGTGATTTTGATCCACATGATTCTTCCTCTTCCTCCCAATCTGAAAATTTATGAAGAACAGTAGGCCTTTTGGCAGGTGTTGGTTCAACATCCTCATCATGTGCATGATCAAACTTTAAATCTTCGATCATCTCCTTGACTCCCTGTATCACATTCTGTCGCCCTCTTTCATCTAACATTCTCAGACCTCGCAGATTTGGTGTCAGAAAGGTTGCTATTTTATAAAGCATGTGAACAGAATGGGATGAAGTGCTGTCTGCTGACAGTAATTCTTTCAGCCGTGTTACACAGACGGTTGCAATTTCAGAGAGCAGAGGGTCTTTTGTGGCTGATGTACAGTGCTCAATTAATCGCACAGACCACGGAAGAACAAGTGAGGCACTGGGAGCTGTGTTATCAGTTTCCAAGTCGTCAGTTGCCTCTTTGAAGGGTTTTAGGAATGATACTAGTAACTTAAGAGTACTGATGCTAATGCGTCCGATCTTGTCATAATTATTGCTCTCAGTCAGCACAGATGCAATGTCTTCGTACTGTTCCAAGACAGAATTTAACATGTCAAAGTTAGAGTTCCATCGTGTCTCTATGGATTGTTTCAGTGACTTTTTAAGCTTGCCCTGCTGTCCTGAGTGTTTGAAATATGTAACCAACTTTTTAACATCAGTCAGAAGGCTAGCGATCTCTGGAGACTTTTCGATTATGGCAGTACCAAACGCACTGGAGAGAGTCACGTTTAGTATGTGCGCTGTGCAGTTTAGCCTCGTGTATTCTCGTAAGGCACTGATCATGTTGGCTCCACGATCTGTGACAAAAATAATCTTTTTGCCCATGTCTGTCGCATCAATGCCAAACACTCTGAGATTCTGCAGCAGGTGCCTTCGAATGTTTTCACCTGTCTTTGAGGTGCTTGGGTCAAAAGGGGCAGCAAAAAGCACTCTTGAAGGTAGCTCAGATTGCTCATTAACGTAATGGATGGTTGCAGACAAAAAGGAAGTTTTTCGATATGTTTCTGTCCATATGTCTGCTGTAACAGCGCATCCAAACTTCGATATTGTTGCAGTGATTTCCTCCACAACATGTTTACGTAGACTCTGAGCCCTCATTTCAACATTTCTTGACACCGTTGTGGGGTGTGGTAGTATCTCACAGACATCGAATTTTCCTATTCTTGCTGCTGTGTCGACCAAATGTTGGGCCAGCTGTGTGAAGCCTTTTCCAGAGATGGTATCATACGGTCGAATGTCTTGGCAAACAAACTGAACACATTTGTCTCTGGTTTCTTTTTTAAACTTCTCTGGCACCAGCAAAGATTTAGTAAATGCCAGTTTTGTTTGCCCCTTTGTGATGGGACATGAGTGCCGCCTTAAACCTGAGGTTCCAGTCTTGTGACTGCAAAAGGGTAAAACTTTGAGGCATTTATCGCATTGTACAAAGGGTAATTTTTTTCCATTTGTGTCTATGACGCATGAAAAACACTCCCATACATCAGACTTGCCTGATGTGGGTTTCCTTAAAGTAAACTGACCGTTGTCTAATCCCAGCTGAACGTCCTTCAAGGAAATTGCATCTTCAGTTTGCTCTGCCATGTTGGTAAAGCGCGCTCTGATGCAGGTGATGCGCGCACAGAGTCACAGACTGTGCAAGTAAAATGCACGTGCAAAAAGCACTGATCCATGCGCTCAGTGCGTGTAACAGGCGTGAGCACTGGCTGTACCAGTGCTCAATTAGAATGAGGAAATCACAGATATGCTGTTCCGAAAAAATGTCGGGCACGCTATATTTTCAGACCGCCCGCTCCCGTTCAAATTACACCAGAGTTACCGACCGCTACCGCATTTTATTTGGAAATTTATTCCCGCGCCGCAAGAAATCTGGTCGGGTCCCGCGGCTCCCGCGGGACAGCCGCGGGAATGCAGACCTCTACCTCAGAACACAAAAAGGGAACAAACCATTGTATACAGATTTAAAAGTGCGCAAAGCAACGAACAGTCACCCTCTGAAACAGCTGAGGTTATCACAACCATTGTTTCTGTAAATACACAGGAACAGTCACCCACCTCAAAAAGATTAGTATATTCAAGGGACCAGTGTATCTACTCTGGTCAAAAGAATCCATGCTTCGTACTGATGTCCACAATTCTTTTTTATTCCTCTCACAATCATGGAGCACCGTGAAAACTAGAAACGAGTAAAATAATATCAATAGCACATATGACATCCATCTCAGCCACTTATTTCTTTTCACAAGATGCACAAGTGCTTAACAAATAACAGCATAATGTTTTTACCGTGTACGCCTTGTAAAACCAGTAGTAGAAAAGTTGTAGGTTCGTGCTCTTGTGGGGGAGACGTATGTTATCCACCACCTCGATAGCTAGCCGAGAGTTCGAGGGTCACTAGAGCCGCCGAGAACGCATGAACTACTTACGGTAGGACGTTTTGCCAAAGTAAGACGTTTTGTCAGAACACCGAGTCCTCAGGAGGATGCAGCCCATGAATTTGGACACGATCTCAGATGCACTTCTGGTGTTGTCATGGCAACCCACACAAACATTTCAGCGTCAGCTACAATGAGGCGGAGCCCTTACTGAAACACTGAGCTCAGGTAGAGTGAAAGACAACATTTTTCCGCATCCAAAACAGCAGCGCTGTTCCTGTGACCTCTAGTAAAGCCTCTACTTGGGAAAAGGGAGTCTTTCATCAAAGCATCCTGCAGAAGTTGAATAAAAATATGCAAATGTTTAAATGATGCAACTTAATGAAGGCTGACAGCAGTTGTACTATTTTACATTGCAGCGAACAGGGGTGACCATTATTTTCAACGTTTTTACAGCATTTTTCACATTGAAAGTGAAATAATATAAATAATGTCTCAATTAAATTGCGTTAATATTTAAAAATACAAAAACTACAGCTTTGTTCACAAGCCAATAAAAATGTACTTGGGCCAGTGGTAAATGAAAATAACACTTATTCAGCACCTGGTTGTTGCGGCTGCATCAGGACACCAGATGTTCAGCCTCCATCCTGTAGGCAGACTTATCCCCGTCTGAGAGGAGTCCAATAATGGTGGTGTCATCTGCAAGCTTAATTAATTTGACAGACTGGTGGTTGGAGGTGCGGCAGTTGGTGTACAGGGAGAAGGGCATAGAAGAAAGAACACAGCCCTGAGGGGAGCTCGTGCTGATGGTCCGGGAGTCCAAGACATTCTTCCCCAGCCTCACTGGTTGCTTCCTGTCCGTCAGGAAGTCAGTGATCCACCGGCAGATGGGATCAGGCACATTCATCTGGGAAAGCAATCCTTGAAGAAGGTCTGAAAGGATGGTGTTGAAGGTAGAGCTGAAGTCCACAAACAGGATCCTAGCATAGATTCTGCAGGACAAAGTGTAGGGCCATGTTGATGGCATCGTCTACAGACCTGTTGGCTCTGTATGTGTCACACAGTGGAAAATTGTGTTTTTATATTTTGTTTTGGATCAGACTGTGTTGGTACAGGGTGTCGATTTTATTTGCATGATTTTATTGTAATAGTGATATTGCATGTTTGTTTATTGATATTCCTATTGCATGATTTTATCTCTATATTTATAGTGTGTGTTTAGTGTTGATTGAACAATATGTTTTTTTATTATTCCACTGTGGATTAAGCGGACAATTTTAGACACCTGTGAGGTGGGGGCGTTCCCCGAGGTGGCCTATCAGCCACCAAACTGACTTAAGGGAGATGGTAAGCGCAGAGACAAAAAAAGAGAGAGACACACGAAAAGTGGAGAGCTGGAAAACAAAACGTGTGCAAGCCAGCATATGAACAGAAGGACCTCCGGCCTGACTGTGGGGCGCCACGAGACATTCGGCGATCGGCCAGCATAACCCGGCGATCCAGTCCCGACGGACAGAATAGCGACCGTGGGAGGCGACGCGTGAAATCCACAGTAGGGCAGGGGTACGCCTCTGCCTGCATCTGTGAGTATCGCTTTCCCACTGTTGGGCGCTAGGAGTAGCTTTGCCGGGGAAGGGTAACAGCGGCTGCGCTGACAACGTTGCTGGCCCGTGTCTGTTGTTTCAGGGCGGAGCTACGAGGGAGGCCGTGCGAGGAGGTGGAGAGTAGCTGGACTGCACGATTGCGCACAGTCAGGTGGAGATAGGAGCCTCCTCCCTGGTCTTCTGCTGTCGAGAGTCCACATCCCGGAAGAGGAGTTCCTCTCCTGTCTCTCTCAGCTCAGGAGAATTTGCCCGTGTGTTGCTGGACTGGGAGAATTAGGACCCTGGGGGGAGTTTTTAGTATAGGGAAAAACATTCATTTAGCTTTGTATTTTTAGCGTTTAATCCTTCCTGCCGGCAGGGTTTTTAGCGGGTTGTAAACACTATTTTTTATTGTATACGGGGATTTTAGCTTGTATTTGGGGTTCAGATTGTGTTTTATCCTGAAAATAAATGGTGTGTTTGAAGCCAGCTAAGTTTCTGTGCTCTGAGCGCTGACCCACTCACTCCCCTTTCTGCTTGTATAGGCGTGGTGGTGAAGACTTAGTTCCACCAGTTTAGCGGCTACATATGCAAACTGCAGGGGGTCCAGGAGGGGGGCCGTGAGGGTCTTAAGATAGGAGAGAACCAGGCGCTCAAAAGACTTCCTGACCAGATGTCAGAGCCACAGGTCTGTAGTCTTTTCGTCCAGTGATCTTTGGCTTCTTGAAAGCTATATATGATATAAAAATTATATAAAAACTGTTAATCAGCAAAAGAAATGATATCATAGTTCTTATAAAGAAAGCCTCTATCAATCAAACACCAGCAGTGTAGCAATGTTGTTCACTTACACTGTATATAAAACACAGATTTTGGCTACATCCAGTTTTTACTGTATTATAAACATTTTTTACCATGAAGAGTAAAGTGTTTGGCATTTTTGTCATTGTTATTGAGCTCAGAGATCAGGCCCAGCCCAGTATCTACCTGGTTATGAGCAAGGAGCTGGAGGTGATAACTCAACAATAACCAGGCCATGCATGCATGGATGGATGCATGGATGGATCAGTTTGTAGGCTGTGTGTGGTCAGCAGCAGGCTGCTGGGTGTGGACCAAGAGGGAAAGCCCAGCATGTGAAACCCATCAGCAGAAGGCCAGAACAAAGGTGCACAGACAAACGCAGCCCAGACACTCAGGCAGGACGAGTAAAATAAATGGCAGCAAACACAGTATGATGTGGTAAAATGTGCTTTCTTTCAAAAACAGATAGCACAAACGAGAATCACAAGAATCTCCTTTGTGGTTCTTGTTTTTCTTTTGAGTACATTAATAAAAAGTTGAAATAAAGTGGCAATAAAATTCATGCACTGAAGACCACACGAAACCCTAATTCACCCTACTACCTGTTGCCTTCACATTCCATTTGCATCCCTTGTCCACAGAATCAAAAATGACCCTTCTTCACTAAAGATCGAACATAAAGCAATTGCATTTTAAATGGAAGCCCATTTTGCATTAAGAAACACTATCAGCAATCAGAAATTGTGTATATCAGAGTTCTCTGTTTTTACTGTCCTGAAAACTGCATTAATTCAGTGGATGCGGTTAGGTTCAAAACAACGTAATATAAGAGGGCAACCAATTCAATCTAAGAGGGATCCAATTTTTATCCATTCATGTACCAGCTACTGGCTTTTTGCTGTTATGTTCTCATATCGCGTGAGAGTTTATTTGCCAGGTGTCAGAAGTCTAATAATGAATAAAGTTCAGGATATGCTTAAAAACTCACCTCAGTATAGCCGTCATCAGAAGGAAGTGCGCTTCACTGACTCATCAACTTGTCTCAGGCTTTCCACAAAGTTTCACAGTTGACCTTAAAGTAAGATGCTGCAAGCTTACCTTGCAGTGTATTACTTTTTAAGGTCTAAAGACCTTAAAGTGCGCTATAGATTGAAGTGATTTGAACTGACAACAGGGCTAATTCAGCACTTCAAGTTAACATCAATAAAAGTTTTTAAATTTATTCTGATTTCCGTTTGTTTTCATTGCCTGTGCTATCTGTTATTTAGTTCAAATTGTGGGTAGATAATGCTGTGCTGTCATGTGACCTGTTCTCTCATGTGTGCCTTTCTCTTGTTTTGTATGTATTTCTCGTTTGTTATTTATTCCTATTTTATTCCTGCAATTGGTATGGAATTCTTTTTAAAAAAAAATTGATCAGTGTTTTGAAATTAGATGTGATGAAGATGTGACCTTAATTTACAAAATCAACATCATGTTGGATTCAATGAGACATGAAACTAGTGCATGAAACAGGTCTCAGTAAATGTTCTCATAGACTGCAATACACTGCCCCCTGCTGGTCATTATAAAGTCTGCAGATGTCATTTGACATGAATGTCATATTTGTGAAACAAAATAAAGGACTCTGTAAAATAAATGAAAATCAAATATTTATATACAGAATATTTATGTACAAATGCTGAAAAAGACATTTGAACAAGATGCACACCCAGTAAAATTAAAAAAAAGAAGAAAAGTCAGTTTTATCATGTGACTATCATGCTGTCATTTCTGCACAATGCACTTTACACCAGATCAAAATAAAACACTGTGAGGTCGTTCTAACCGGAAGCCCAGAGAGCTTCGACAATGCAGCACAATGCCCTGAAGCATCAGCATCAAAATATACTTCAAGTACCAAAAAGTACTCATTGTGCAGAATGCCCTATTTTTGAATAGCTGGACATTTTAATTACTTTATCACCAGCTGTGACTACAGCTGATAATCAACCATGTTTCATAGGGATGTGACTACATTTAGAAATGTCACGCATTTTTAGGTATAAAGCAAAAGATGCAATGAAATAAATAAGCTATCACATATTAATCCAAATGAATTCACTGAAATACATCTGCACATTTCTGCAGCCTGACTTATTACACACGTGAACACAGTACACATTTGTTTACTGCAAGCTTGTTTCAGAGATGTGATGCAGTTAAATCTGTATGCGTCTGTTTCCTTGTAGTGTTAGTAGAGATGGTGAACCTGACACAATCCTGTGTTTGGTGTGAAGGAAACCAGTTAACAGCCGGTTTAGTAAAATTCTCTTGAACTCATGGAAAACTCATCGTCGTCTCGAAGTGAGCAGCTGAAGCGTCCCGTGTGATCAGAGGTCCTCGTCGTCCTCGCTCACCATGACGTCGAGCTCTTTGTCTTTCCGTACGACGCTCTCTGTGATGAACTCCTTGTGCTGCTCCTCCAGCTCACGCAGCTCCGCCTGCAGGCGCTCCAGGTGGAGCACTCGCCGGTTCCTCAGCAGCCGGCTGGGGAATGGGTTCATGTCGTTGAAGGCGATGCTGGTCAGCTTCCTGCATGGACACACGCAGGTGGAAAGGACTCGATCACCAACACAGAGGAACTGGAAACTGATCAGCTTGAGTGTTTCTGTTTTATGCTGCTTGATACTTCAGGTACTGCAGTTTGAGCAGGAAATACTGGACTGACTGGACCACATGTATCCGAGAGCTGCAGATACTTAAAAATCTTTAAATCGTTGTTACTGTGATCAGGGAAATTTAAACTTCTCACAAAATTTCAGTAAAAAGGGTTTGAAGCTCAAAGATTCAACAGCTACATCCGCTACACTTCTGAGAGTGTAACAGCTCGTAGATTAAGGCGGGTGGAGGCGAGTGCGTACCTGGCATTGGAGACGGTCTTTGTGAAGAAGCGTAGGTACTGGTAGATCTCCACGCTGTCGTGAATCTTCAGGATGTCGTCCTCTTTGTATTTGAACAGAGCCAGAGTGTATCTGAAGATCACCTGCAGCACAGACACGCATTTCATAACAGGACACTCACGCCACACAATTAATTGGAAACTTTGAGGAGGTGAGTCATAAATTACTCTTTCAGTTGTGGTGCAGTTGGGCCCTTTACTCATTACAGCTCTGATCGATTTCCAATAAGCCACTTGGTTCCTCAGTTGCCAGATAATATTAACTTACTTGGTAGTTGAGCTTTAAGTTTAAATTAAACTTTTGGGTTGGATCTACGTGGCTGAAGCTGTTGTCAGCATTTATCCCTGTGTGGTATATATTTCTGTGTCTGAACTGTGATTTTATTTCCTGAGACAAACGATGTGTTTTGCTGTGCTGCATTTGTCACATTGCAGAAACAAGCCCAAAGCCATTGTCCCGCTCATCGTCTGGATTTACGCTGCTTGTGGTAGACTGTGAGGTCCTTACTAGAATTATCTGCTTTCCCACTCCTATTTCATGTCACATGACAGTTCCCCATGCTTAGTAAACAATGTCTTATTACTCCTAAAATGTAAATAAAGACATCTAAAGGTGAAAACAAAATCATTTTTGTTTCCATGGACACTACTGTGGTGCATTCAAGTGTTGTCTGCATTTCTGTCATGGTGTGTTCGGGTGTATGGTACCTTGGTACCCTCATACAGGAAGGCGTCCCACAGAGGCATCAGGATGTCGCTGGGCAGACTCTCCACAAAAACCACCAGGAACCAGTTGAAGGTGACCAGAGAGACGTCAATGTTGTGATCCTCAAAGTGAGATGCCAGGCGAGGAAGCTTCTCCGCCATGAAGTCCTTCAGCACGCGCTGGTCCGCCTGAGCACAAAGACTCACAGAGATCAGCCTCACTGATCACTAAAACAGATCACAGCAGGCAAGCAGGTGAGTGTGTCTGCTGACCTGAGAGGCCACCAGATTCTTGGTGTAGTAGTCCTGAGGCATGATGGCTTCCACCACTGCCACCAGACACCAGAAGGCGTCTTCGTCACTTTGGAGGACCAGCAGAGCGAGGGCCGCTAACCTGTGGACATTCATGGAAGGTGAGGTTCTGCCTGGAAGGCGGGGCCACATAAGAACTCAGATATAAAATTTATACTTTTGTTCTGACCTGTTGAGTACCTGGCAGTAGCCAATGGCAGGGTTATGCCCGGAGAAGGCCAGAAGGATGCGGCGGAGCTGCTGGAGGGCAGGGCTGGAGGGCGGGGCTGGACGGCGAGGAGAAGTGCTGATTGGTCGTCAGGGTTCGGTGAAGGTCCAGCTGGACCTGCCTGGAGGCAGGATTAGGAGCTGTCCGACTCTTCTCACACAGCTGGAAACAGAACAGGATTACTGAGTGCTCGCCAGCATTCCCGACAGGAAGAAGGAGGAGCCACCTGTGCTCAGGTGCGGATAAAGCACTCTCTCTCTCTACAGCTGTACCTGCTGATAGCGTTGCGTGTGGCACTCTTGGCTTGTCAAAGTTCTGGCTCGGACCAAACAGCGCCACACTCTCTGCCGATACTCCCGAGGGACGCCTTCACGCACCAGAATTTTGAGCTCAGGTGAGATGATGAAGTCATCGTCGGACCTGCCTGCAAGGTACTGAACCCAGCGGCTCAGCAGGGAGTGCTCCAGACCCTCCTACAGAGACAATGATGTATGATATAAAAAGAGGATAACCATTATCTGTTAAGCATTATGTTACAATTTAACATAATGTAAAATTGTAATATTGTAAACATAATGTTACAATTTTACATTATGTAACAATTTAACATAATGTAAAATTGTAACATTGTAAACATAATGTTACAATTTTACTTTATGTTACAGTTTAACATCATATAAAATTGTAACATTATGTTTACAATGTTACAATTTACAAATTGTAACATGATGTTACAATTTTACATGATGTTAAATTGTAGCTGTTAAGGGTGGTGAGTTAGCGAACCTAGACGCGGACTTCTCGTTTAAGTTGAACAGTGTCTTTATTTACAGTGAAGCCAAAATCAATCCACAGTTATCCACAGTGCAAGTCCCTTCAGTGCTCCTCTCCCCGTCTCCCCTCGTGTGTCCACAAAACTCCCTAGAATCAGTGAAGTGTCCCCTTCCGTCTCTCCGTCTCGATCGCGTCCAGGCTTAGTAGGCAGCTCAGAGCGGCAGCACTTACGGGTCGGAGGTCTCCCGTTGCTACGCGACCGCGTAACAATCGCAGCGGAGAAAAAGCAGAGCGAGAGAGGAGAACAAAAAAACACACACACACAGGTCGACCGGTCGGGGCACCGTCCGATTCTGACAGTAACATAATGTAAAATTGTATTATGTTTACAATGTTACAATCCCTACCCTCACCTATGGCCACGAGCTGTGGGTAGTGACCGAAAGAACGAGATCGCGTATACAAGCGGCAGAAATGAGCTTCCTCCGAAGGGTGGCTGGCCTCTCCCTTAGAGATAGGGTGAGAAGTTCGGCCGTCCGGGAGGGGCTCAGAGTAGAGCAGCTGCTGCTCCACATCGAAAGGAGCCAGCTGAGGTGGTTCGGGCATCTGACAAGGATGCCCCCTGGGCGCCTCCTGGGTGAGGTGTTCCAGGCATGTCCCACCGGGAGCAGGCCCCGGGGCAGACCCAGGACACGCTGGAGAGATTATATCTCTCGGCTGGCCTGGGAACGCCTTGGTGTTCCCCCGGATAAGCTGGAGGAGGTGGCTGGGGAGAGGGAGGTCTGGGCCTCTTTGCTTAGGCTGCTGCCCCCGCGACCTCGGATAAAGCGGATGAAGATGGATGGATGGATGGATGGATGGATGTTACAATTGTAAAATTGTAACATTATGTTTACAATGTTACAATTTCACATTATGTTAAATTGCAACATGATGTAAAATCGTAACGTTAAGTTTACAATGTTACAATTGTAAATATAATTTACCCAATTAATTCTGTCATAACAGAAGTATGACTTCTCTGTGTTATTAACCCGTATTAATATCATAGGGATATTAATATCCCTACAATATTAAGCATCAGACTTTATCAAATTTTCTAAAAACTTTTTTTGTTGGATAGTGTAGCGCAGCTGGATAGTGTAGTGGTAATACTACACATCTTTGGAGTCGCACGTTCGATTCCCACCCAGTATCCAGTAAGGGTCCTGGCTAGACCCCTCATGCTAACCAAAAATCCCTGGAATGGTGCGGCTATGTCTGCAGTCTCTCCGCTTAAATTTAGAGCTTGCTTGTTTGTTAAATGTATTATTTACTGTTTTTAGTTTACTCCATGACGGGGCTGGATATCGGGCGTCCTGCACCACCCATCCGGTCTGGAGCATAGCGAAACCATTTCTGCACTGTTTGAACGAAGGTAAACTCAGAAACTGCCCCCACCTGCTGAGTCAGGCCATCTAAGACAACAAAAAACCCCAAAACAAACAAACAAAAAAACAGTAAAAAAGAGGGGTTCAATTAGAGTTCAAATATGAATAACCTCTCGCCAAAAGTCTTTAACAGCTAGAAAGCTGGCAAACTACTAAGCTGATCAACATGAAAGGCACAAGGTGGAAATCAGCAAACTGCTGCCTCACTTTGTTCACCTGTGCTCTATATTTCATGGTCCGGTTGGCTGCAGGACCAAACATTTGGCCTTACACCTTATTTCTTTATGTTTTGCTTCCAAGGTGCCAGACTTGTAGGTAACTTTTTACACTGACATGACCTCAGCAATAGTTTCCAGTCTTTCAACTTCCTTGGGCTTTGGCTGCTTTTTTACTCATTTTCAGTCCAGTCCTTCTACCTGACCATTTTCAGAGAACTCTAAGGAGCTTGGGGGAAAAAAGCAACCGGACTTCTTTAACTTTTTTGAAGACGTTTCGCTTCTCATCCCAGAAGCTTTTTCAGTTCACTGAAGCCTCATAAGAAAGTGACACAATGACATTTAGATAATAAAACTCGCCAAAAATGCACCTTAAGAACACTGTCTCTTTAAATACCCTCTTTTGCTTGGTCTGCTCCTTATTTTTTCCTCATTTTTTCTTACTTTGGAGGACCAGCAGAGCGAGGGCCGCTAACCTGTGGACATTCATGGAAGGTGAGGTTCTGCCTGGAAGGCGGGTCCACATAAGAACTCAGATATAATATTTATATTTTTGTTCTAACCTGTTGAGTCCCTGGCAGCAGCCAATGGCAAGGTTGTGCCAGCCAGCAGGATGCTGCTGAAGGGCGGGGCTGGAGTCTGAAAGTAAGAGCTCGTTTAGACTCTATTCTGTGAACAGGCTTGCTCCCACGAATATGTGAATTCATCTGTAAAAGAGTTTAACTCTAATGCACCTGTTCCTCCTGCTCCCTGCTGCAGGGCGGCCTGTTGGACTACGAATGCCAGTGCGGAGCTAAGAAGATCAAAGAGGAGCTGTTGTTCTTGAACCTGCCAAAGTGAGTAACCTCAAATCGGTCCCCAAAGGCCTCAAACCACCACAGTTCAGTCGGTGTCAGTTTTGTTCATGTCATGTCCTCCTTGCGTCTTCCTTTGAGCCTCTCCTCTTTGTCTCATCTCTTTCAGTGTGCTGATCCTCCATCTGAAGTGGTTTACGTTCACTCCATCGTTCACCGTGGAGAAGAAGAACAGCCCCATTGTTCTGACACAGCAGCTGGTGATCAGCCAGGACACAGCCTTTACTGAAGAGGTAAGGGAAAAGGCACACCGTTCATTTCAAGTATGGATGGAGCCCATTTCTAAGCTAACGGGTGGTGCCGCTGCCCTCTCCCAGTAAACTGCTCGCTATTTGTTGGTCAGCGTGATCAGTCGTTTGGGCTCCTCAGCTTACAGCGGTGAGTGGGTGCTTTCAGACACATGTGCTGAATGCAGGTCAGCTTTGAAAGTTTATGAGACGTTAATAAGTGCGCCTTCTCCTCTCAGGACATTACGTCTGTGACGGCGTTCACCAGATGAGCGGAAGAGACGACGTCACAGACAGCCGGCTCACGTACGATGACGAGTTGGTCTGCCAGACCACGTGTGAGTCTGTGTGTGAGCAGCGGCAGAGAACAGCTTACCTGCTATTCTATAAAAGACAGGTGACGTCTCCCAGCAAACAGTCAGCATGTCTGTGCAAATATTCAGTGTAACTTGTAGAAAAACCCTCACACTCAGTTTATTTGTGTTTTTCTTTTTCTATTTCTTACTTTCTTTGCCGCACTAGAAAGGCAGCAGAGTCGGGACTCAGATCTGCAGCAACACCTTCATTGTTATTGTTATTATTGTTGTTAGTACTGTTGTTGTTATGATTGATATTGTTACTGTTATGATCAGTTTTATTATTATTATTATCATTATTAATTTTTTAATACATTTGTTTATCTTTATTATTATTAGTAGTAATGTTGTTGTTTATGTTGTTATTGTTATTATTATTACTGGTATTTTTGACATTATTATTATTATTTTGTTGTTATTGTCATTATTAGTAGAAGTAGTATTAGTTATATCATTTTTATATCAGCCTGGAGTGAACAACATGAAAGCATGGATCCATCCTCCCTCACATTCACAATTCAGGCTGCTGGTGTAATCGTGCGGGGGATATTTTCCTGGTACACTTTGGGACCTTTAAATGCTACAGTCTGAGTATTGCTATGACCACAGTGTACCCTCTTCTGATGGCTGAAAGTAAAAGGGGGTCCAGTACCGGTTCCGGTACCAGGCCTACTGACAATTTAACATAATGTAAAATGGTAACATCGTAAACATAATGTTACAATTTAACATAATGTAAATGGTAACATTGTAAACATAATGTTACCATTTAACACAATGTGAAATGGTAACATTGTAAACAGAATGTTACCATTTAAGCACAATGTGAAATGGTAACATTCTAAACAGAATGTTACCATTTAACACAATGTAAAATGGTAACATAGTAAACAGAATGTTACCATTTAACATAATGTAAAATGGTAACATTGTAAACAGAATGTTACCATTTAACACAATGTAAAATGGTAACATTGTAAACAGAATGTTACCATTTAACACAATGTAAAATGGTAACATTGTAAACAGAATGTTACCATTTAACATAATGTAAAATGGTAACATTGTAAACAGAATGTTACCATTTAACACAATGTAAAATGGTAACATTGTAAACAGAATGTTACCATTTAACATAATGTGAAATGGTAACATTGTAAACAGAATGTTACCATTTAACATAATGTGAAATGGTAACATTGTAAACAGAATGTTGCCATTTAACATTATGTTAAATATAACTAACGGATTTACTTTACCAAATGGACCATCCCGGCCTTGCCGTATTGGTCTATTTGATTCACCTTTGTTTTTATTGTTTATTTTATTTTCACTTGCTACACATAGGACAGACATGACTGGGGGAAAGAAAGGGGAGAAAGAAAGAGGGAAAGAAAAACAGCAGGGAAGAGGAATGGTGATAAAGGGCAAAAAACAAAAACCAACAAAACAAACAGACAAAAAATATATATATCAGTCACTTCAACTCAAAGAAGTCCAGACGCTTTTCTTTCCAAGCTCCTTTGACTGACTGTTAGGACAACTTATTTATTGCAAGCATGCAGTACAAGAATAACTCGATGTTTCTGACTTTGCATTACGAATTGTTTACCCACTGACAAACATTTCAAATGAAATTAAATTAAAAAACAATTTGTGGTAACCTGATTTTAATTCAAAAAGAATCATTAACAACACTTCTTGTAATGGTGTCAAAATCAGCCCAACTTTTATTTTCAAATGCAAAAAGTAAAAGAAAATGAGCCAACATACTGGACACATATAATTGTCAATATAATTGTTTATAAACAATTATACTGTCATCATTGTTACAGATATGGAAACTTTATTAACAATTTGTCCAAGTAAAAAAATGCCCTGCTAATTGTTGGGGTTTTCTCTCCTCTAGCCCTTTCCTTTAAGCTCTTCTTTACACCCCCCCCAACCCCACCTTTTCTTTTTTCTTAATAATATAACAATAAAAACAATTGGCTGCATTTTAAATGTGTCAGATCAATGTCTTTATTCAAGAATACAAGAAATGGTAATAGCTGCATGTGTGTTTGTGTGTGTGCATAATATGCATACTTTACTTGTTGGATCCAAATCCCACAAGGAATCAAATAAAACAAGAAGACAAACAAAAACAAAACAAAAATATATTTCTCTCCCTTCCCAGGTCAGGTTCACAAAAGCATTGCAGCTCTTTATTCCTCTTGTACAGCTCCAGAGTCTGTCAGCCAAAAAGAAACTACTGAGGTTCCAACACCCAGTGTTTCTGTAAACACAGATGAAAATGAACAGTCATCCACATCTAAAAGATTTGTAGATTCGAGGGACCGGTATAATACATCTAGTACATCTTTGTTTAAACCTCAGAACACAAAAAGGGAACAAACCATTGTATACAGATTTAAAAGTGCGCAAAGCAACGAACAGTCACCCTCTGAAACAGCTGAGGTTATCACAACCATTGTTTCTGTAAATACACAGGAACAGTCACCCACCTCAAAAAGATTAGTATATTCAAGGGACCAGTGTATCTACTCTGGTCAAAAGAATCCATGCTTCGTACTGATGTCCACAATTCTTTTTTATTCCTCTCACAATCATGGAGCACCGTGAAAACTAGAAACGAGTAAAATAATATCAATAGCACATATGACATCCATCTCAGCCACTTATTTCTTTTCACAAGATGCACAAGTGCTTAACAAATAACAGCATAATGTTTTTACCGTGTACGCCTTGTAAAACCAGTAGTAGAAAAGTTGTAGGTTCGTGCTCTTGTGGGGGAGACGTATGTTATCCACCACCTCGATAGCTAGCCGAGAGTTCGAGGGTCACTAGAGCCGCCGAGAACGCATGAACTACTTACGGTAGGACGTTTTGCCAAAGTAAGACGTTTTGTCAGAACACCGAGTCCTCAGGAGGATGCAGCCCATGAATTTGGACACGATCTCAGATGCACTTCTGGTGTTGTCATGGCAACCCACACAAACATTTCAGCGTCAGCTACAATGAGGCGGAGCCCTTACTGGGACACTGAGCTCAGGTAGAGTGAAAGACAACATTTTTCCGCATCCAAAACAGCAGCGCTGTTCCTGTGACCTCTAGTAAAGCCTCTACTTGGGAAAAGGGAGTCTTTCATCAAAGCATCCTGCAGAAGTTGAATAAAAATATGCAAATGTTTAAATGATGCAACTTAATGAAGGCTGACAGCAGTTGTACTATTTTACATTGCAGCGAACAGGGGTGACCATTATTTTCAAAGTTTTTACAGAATTTTTCACATTGAAAGTGAAATAATATAAATAATGTCTCAATTAGGAGGTGGTCAACAAGTACAAGTACCTCGGGCTGTGGGTGGACAATAAACTGTACTGGTCATGCAACACAGAGCACCTGTATAAAAAAGCCCAAAGCCGACTGTACTTCCTCAGGAGGCTGAGGTCTTTTAACATCTGCAGGAAGCTCCTGAGGATGTTTTACCAGTCAGTGGTTGCTGGAGTACTTTTATATGCTGTGGTGTGCTGGGGGAGCAGCACAGCAAAGAAGGACTCATCCAGGCTGGAGAAACTGATCAGGAGGGCTAGCTCTGTGGTCGGCATGAAGCTGGACACTCTGGTGACAGTGGCAGAGAAAAGGACATTAAAGAAACTGATGGACATTATGGACAATGCCAGGCATCCTCTGCACACGGCCATTAACAACCAGAAGAGTCTGTTCAGTGACAGGTTGCTTCTCCCAAAGACAAGAACTAACAGACTTAAAAACTCCTTTGTCCCACACGCCATCAGACTGTTTAACTCCTCTCTGGAGGGGAGAGGGAGGGGAGACAGGAGGACAAAGGAGGGGGGAACAACTAAGCTGTAGTGCCTCTTCACCTCACTGTGCAATACCTTTTGTGCAATACTTTTGTAAATAGTCAACGGTGCAATAGACTCAATACTTGAAATGTGCAATTCACTTGTATTTTTATTTTTATTCCTATTTATTATATTTATCCCCTTCGTATATTTTATTTATATTGTCTCTGTATTTATATATATGTGTGTGTGTGTATAACTCTGTAACTTCTGTCGGTGCTGTGCTTTTTTGGAAATCGAATTTCCCAGAGGAACCCACCCGAGGGATTAATAAAGTTCTATCTAATCTAATCTAATCTAATTAAATTGCGCTAACGGAGTCGTGGCTAACATTGCTAACATTGCTAACAGCGGTAAGAGGAAAGGAGGGGGACTGGCAGTTTTTGTGAACGACAGATGGTGTAACCCTGGGCACATCACTGTAAAAGAGCAACTCTGCAGCAGAGACATTGAGCTGTTAGCCGTTAGCATGCGTCCGTACTACCTGCCCCGGGAGTTCTCGCATGTTATCGCGATAACAGCGTATGTCCCCCCCCTCGGCCAACGCGGATGCAGCCTGTGACTCTCTCCACTCTGTGGTCAGCAGACTGCAAACACAATCACCGAGAGCCCTTCTCATAATATCAGGGGACTTCAATCATGCCTCACTGGACTCCACACTGCCCACCTTCACCCAGTATGTGACCTGCCCAACCAGAGTCAATAAAACACTGGACTTACTGTATGCCAATGCAGAAGAGGCATACAGTTCATCACCTCTCCCTCCCCTGGGCAGATCTGATCACAACCTGGTGCACCTTGTCCCTGTGTATGAGCCCTTAGTGCGCAGGGAGCCACCAGCCACCCGCACAGTACAGAGATGGTCAGAGGAGAGCGAGGAGGCTCTTAAGGATTGTTTTGAGTCGACTGTGTGGGAGGTGATTTGTGATGACCACGGTGAGGACATCGACAGCCTTACTACATGCATTACTGACTATATAAACTTCTGTGTGGATAACACTGTACCTACCAGGACTGTACGGTGTTTCTCCAACAACAAACCTTGGATTACCCCAGAAATTAAAGCTGTCCTCAAGCAGAAGAGGAGGGCCTTCAAATCCAGAGACAAAGAGGAGTTGAAAAGGGTGCAGAGAGAGCTGAGGGGACTGATAAGGAATGGGAAGGAGAGCTACAGGCAGAAGATGGAGAACCAGCTTCAACAAAACAACGTTGGTGAAGTCTGGAGAGGCCTCAGAACCATCTCGGGCCACAAACAGCAGAACTCTCTGCCTGGGAGGGATGTGAGATGGGCAAATGAACTGAATCATTTCTTCAACAGATTTGACTCAGCCATGAGGCAGTCTGCAACATCGGCTGCAGACTCACCCACCCCCACTGCTGCTGTTCCACCTCAGACACTTCACACCTCCTCTATTCACCCTGCTCACTCCCCCCCACCCCCAACAACAGCATCCAATACACACTCAACACAAGGCTCCAGCCTGTCTCTCTCAACCACCCAGGTTAGGAGGGAACTGAGGAGGATTAATGGCAAGAAGGCAGCGGGTCCAGATGGCATCAGCTCGAGGGTCGTCAGGTCCTGCGCGGACCAACTGTGTGGGGTGATGGAGCACCTCTTCAACCTGAGCCTGAGGTTGGGAAGAGTTCCACAGCTCTGGAAAACCTCCTGTGTTGTACCAGTGCCAAAGACTTCACGCCCCAAGGACCTCAACAGCTACAGGCCGGTGGCTCTGACATCCCACCTGATGAAGACCCTGGAGCGGTTGGTCCTGGCTCAGCTTCGGCGCCTAATAAGCTCATCACTGGACCCACTTCAGTTTGCCTACCAGCCTGGCATTGGAGCGGATGATGCCGTCATTCACCTCCTACATCGTTCCCTCGCTCACCTGGAGACCGCTGGAAGCACTGTGAGAATCATGTTCTTTGATTTCTCCAGTGCCTTCAACACCATTCTTCCCTCGGTTCTAAAGGACAAGCTGGTGAACTCTGGAGTGGACCATCACCTCACTACCTGGATCCTGGACTACCTCACCGACCGACCACAGTATGTGAGGACTCAGGGCTGTGTGTCGGACAGGGTCGTCTGCAGTACGGGGGCCCCACAGGGAACGGTTCTGGCTCCGTTCCTCTTCACCATCTACACTGCAGACTTCTCCCACAATTCCACCCAGTGCTTCCTGCAGAAGTTCTCTGATGACTCTGCAATAGTCGGCCTCATCACTGATGGGGACGACAAGGAGTACAGAGGTCTGACCCAAGACTTTGTGGACTGGTGCCAGCTGAACTACCTCCAGATCAACGCCAGTAAAACCAAGGAGCTGGTGGTAGACTTCCGCAGGCACAAGCATTCTCCACTGCAACCACTGAACATCCAAGGTATGGACATTGAGGCTGTGGACAGCTACAGGTACCTTGGTGTTCATCTGAACAATAGACTGGACTGGACTCATAACTCAGACGCCCTCTACAGGAAAGGGCAGAGCAGGCTGTACCTGCTGCGGAGACTCAGGTCGTTTGGAGTGGAGGGCCCACTCCTGAAGAAATTCTATGACTCTGTTGTGGCTTCTGCTATCTTTTATGGTGTGGTCTGCTGGGGCGGCAGCATCTCTGCTGGGGACAGGAAGAGACTGAACAGGGTGATCCGAAGGGCCAGCTCTGTTCTAGGATGCCCTCTGGACCCAGTGGAGGTGGTGAGTGACAGGAGAACGGGGGCTAAGCTGTCATCCCTGATGGACAACATCTCCCACCCCATGCAGCAGACTGTGACAGCACTGAGCAGCTCCTTCAGTGGGAGACTGCGGCACCCACGGTGTGGGACGGAGAGATTTCGCAGGTCTTTCCTCCCCACTGCTGTCAGACTCCATAATAAAGACTTTAACAGATCAAGCACACACATCCATACATATGCAATAACACTAAGTGCAATAATCCTTTCTGTCATCGTTGTATTTTTACTCAGTTGTATATAGTATTTGTATTCTATTTTTATCTTATTGTATATTTATTTTATTTTATTCTACTGTATATAGTATTTTATTTCATTCTATTCTGTACAGTTGTGTACTGTATTTATTCTTATTGTATTCTAATTTTTGCCTCATAACTTTTGCACTGTCCACTTCCTGCTGTGACAAAACAAATTTCCCACGTGTGGGACTAATAAAGGTTATCTTATCTTATCTTATCTTATCTTAATATTTAAAAATACAAAAACTACAGCTTTGTTCATCTGCAAGCTTAATTAATTTGACAGACTGGTGGTTGGAGGTGCGGCAGTTGGTGTACAGGGAGAAGGGCATAGAAGAAAGAACACAGCCCTGAGGGGAGCTCGCGTTGATGGTCCGGGAGTCCAAGACATTCTTCCCCAGCCTCACTGGTTGCTTCCTGTCCGTCAGGAAGTCAGTGATCCACCGGCAGATGGGATCAGGCACATTCATCTGGGAAAGCAATCCTTGAAGAAGATCTGAAAGGATGGTGTTGAAGGTAGAGCTGAAGTCCACAAACAGGATCCTAGCATAGATTCTGCAGGACAAAGTGTAGGGCCATGTTGATGGCATCGTCTACAGACCTGTTGGCTCTGTATGCAAACTGCAGGGGGTCCAGGAGGGGGGCCGTGAGGGTCTTAAGATAGGAGAGAACCAGGCGCTCAAAAGACTTCCTGACCAGATGTCAGAGCCACAGGTCTGTAGTCTTTTCGTCCAGTGATCTTTGGCTTCTTGAAAGCTATAAATGATATAAAAATTATATAAAAACTGTTAATCAGCAAAAGAAATGATATCATAGTTCTTATAAAGAAAGCCTCTATCAATCAAACACCAGCAGTGTAGCAATGTTGTTCACTTACACTGTATATAAAACACAGATTTTGGCTACATCCAGTTTTTACTGTATTATAAACATTTTTTACCATGAAGAGTAAAGTGTTTGGCATTTTTGTCATTGTTATTGAGCTCAGAGATCAGGCCCAGCCCAGTATCTACCTGGTTATGAGCAAGGAGCTGGAGGTGATAACTCAACAATAACCAGGCCATGCATGCATGGATGGATGCATGGATGGATCAGTTTGTAGGCTGTGTGTGGTCAGCAGCAGGCTGCTGGGTGTGGACCAAGAGGGAAAGCCCAGCATGTGAAACCCATCAGCAGAAGGCCAGAACAAAGGTGCACAGACAAACGCAGCCCAGACACTCAGGCAGGACGAGTAAAATAAATGGCAGCAAACACAGTATGATGTGGTAAAATGTGCTTTCTTTCACAAACAGATAGCACAAACAAGAATCACAAGAATCTCCTTTGTGGTTCTTGTTTTTCTTTTGAGTACATTAATAAAAAGTTGAAATAAAGTGGCAATAAAATTCATGCACTGAAGACCACACGAAACCCTAATTCACCCTACTACCTGTTGCCTTCACATTCCATTTGCATCCCTTGTCCACAGAATCAAAAATGACCCTTCTTCACTAAAGATCGAACATAAAGCAATTGCATTTTAAATGGAAGCCCATTTTGCATTAAGAAACACTATCAGCAATCAGAAATTGTGTATATCAGAGTTCTCTGTTTTTACTGTCCTGAAAACTGCATTAATTCAGTGGATGCGGTTAGGTTCAAAACAACGTAATATAAGAGGGCAACCAATTCAATCTAAGAGGGATCCAATTTTTATCCATTCATGTACCAGCTACTGGCTTTTTGCTGTTATGTTCTCATATCGCGTGAGAGTTTATTTGCCAGGTGTCAGAAGTCTAATAATGAATAAAGTTCAGGATATGCTTAAAAACTCACCTCAGTATAGCCGTCATCAGAAGGAAGTGCGCTTCACTGACTCATCAACTTGTCTCAGGCTTTCCACAAAGTTTCACAGTTGACCTTAAAGTAAGATGCTGCAAGCTTACCTTGCAGTGTATTACTTTTTAAGGTCTAAAGACCTTAAAGTGCGCTATAGATTGAAGTGATTTGAACTGACAACAGGGCTAATTCAGCACTTCAAGTTAACATCAATAAAAGTTTTTAAATTTATTCTGATTTCCGTTTGTTTTCATTGCCTGTGCTATCTGTTATTTAGTTCAAATTGTGGGTAGATAATGCTGTGCTGTCATGTGACCTGTTCTCTCATGTGTGCCTTTCTCTTGTTTTGTATGTATTTCTCGTTTGTTATTTATTCCTATTTTATTCCTGCAATTGGTATGGAATTCATTTTTTTTAAAAATTGATCAGTGTTTTGAAATTAGATGTGATGAAGATGTGACCTTAATTTACAAAATCAACATCATGTTGGATTCAATGAGACATGAAACTAGTGCATGAAACAGGTCTCAGTAAATGTTCTCATAGACTGCAATACACTGCCCCCTGCTGGTCATTATAAAGTCTGCAGATGTCATTTGACATGAATGTCATATTTGTGAAACAAAATAAAGGACTCTGTAAAATAAATGAAAATCAAATATTTATATACAGAATATTTATGTACAAATGCTGAAAAAGACATTTGAACAAGATGCACACCCAGTAAAATTAAAAAAAAGAAGAAAAGTCAGTTTTATCATGTGACTATCATGCTGTCATTTCTGCACAATGCACTTTACACCAGATCAAAATAAAACACTGTGAGGTCGTTCTAACCGGAAGCCCAGAGAGCTTCGACAATGCAGCACAATGCCCTGAAGCATCAGCATCAAAATATACTTCAAGTACCAAAAAGTACTCATTGTGCAGAATGCCCTATTTTTGAATAGCTGGACATTTTAATTACTTTATCACCAGCTGTGACTACAGCTGATAATCAACCATGTTTCATAGGGATGTGACTACATTTAGAAATGTCACGCATTTTTAGGTATAAAGCAAAAGATGCAATGAAATAAATAAGCTATCACATATTAATCCAAATGAATTCACTGAAATACATCTGCACATTTCTGCAGCCTGACTTATTACACACGTGAACACAGTACACATTTGTTTACTGCAAGCTTGTTTCAGAGATGTGATGCAGTTAAATCTGTATGCGTCTGTTTCCTTGTAGTGTTAGTAGAGATGGTGAACCTGACACAATCCTGTGTTTGGTGTGAAGGAAACCAGTTAACAGCCGGTTTAGTAAAATTCTCTTGAACTCATGGAAAACTCATCGTCGTCTCGAAGTGAGCAGCTGAAGCGTCCCGTGTGATCAGAGGTCCTCGTCGTCCTCGCTCACCATGACGTCGAGCTCTTTGTCTTTCCGTACGACGCTCTCTGTGATGAACTCCTTGTGCTGCTCCTCCAGCTCACGCAGCTCCGCCTGCAGGCGCTCCAGGTAGAGCACTCGCCGGTTCCTCAGCAGCCGGCTGGGGAATGGGTTCATGTCGTTGAAGGCGATGCTGGTCAGCTTCCTGCATGGACACACGCAGGTGGAAAGGACTCGATCACCAACACAGAGGAACTGGAAACTGATCAGCTTGAGTGTTTCTGTTTTATGCTGCTTGATACTTCAGGTACTGCAGTTTGAGCAGGAAATACTGGACTGACTGGACCACATGTATCCGAGAGCTGCAGATACTTAAAAATCTTTAAATCGTTGTTACTGTGATCAGGGAAATTTAAACTTCTCACAAAATTTCAGTAAAAAGGGTTTGAAGCTCAAAGATTCAACAGCTACATCCGCTACACTTCTGAGAGTGTAACAGCTCGTAGATTAAGGCGGGTGGAGGCGAGTGCGTACCTGGCATTGGAGACGGTCTTTGTGAAGAAGCGTAGGTACTGGTAGATCTCCACGCTGTCGTGAATCTTCAGGATGTCGTCCTCTTTGTATTTGAACAGAGCCAGAGTGTATCTGAAGATCACCTGCAGCACAGACACGCATTTCATAACAGGACACTCACGCCACACAATTAATTGGAAACTTTGAGGAGGTGAGTCATAAAATTACTCTTTCAGTTGTGGTGCAGTTGGGCCCTTTACTCATTACAACTCTGATCGATTTCCAATAAGCCACTTGGTTCCTCAGTTGCCAGATAATATTAACTTACTTGGTAGTTGAGCTTTAAGTTTAAATTAAACTTTTGGGTTAGATCTACGTGGCTGAAGCTGTTGTCAGCATTTATCCCTGTGTGGTATATATTTCTGTGTCTGAACTGTGATTTTATTTCCTGAGACAAACGATGTAAAAGCTGTGCTGCATTTGTCACATTGCAGAAACAAGCCCAAAGCCATTGTCCCGCTCATCGTCTGGATTTACGCTGCTTGTGGTAGACTGTGAGGTCGTTACTAGAATGATCTGCTTTCCCACTCCTATTTCATGTCACATGACAGTTCCCCATGCTTAGTAAACAATGTCTTATTACTCCTAAAATGTAAATAAAGACATCTAAAGGTGAAAACAAAATCATTTTTGTTTCCATGGACACTACTGTGGTGCATTCAAGTGTTGTCTGCATTTCTGTCATGGTGTGTTCGGGTGTATGGTACCTTGGTACCCTCATACAAGAAGGCGTCCCACAGAGGCATCAGGATGTCGCTGGTCCGCCTGTCCACAAAAACCACCAGGAACCAGTTGAAGGTGACCAGAGAGACGTCAATGTTGTGATCCTCAAAGTGAGATGCCAGGCGAGGAAGCTTCTCCGCCATGAAGTCCTTCAGCACGCGCTGGTCCGCCTGAGCACAAAGACTCACAGAGATCAGCCTCACTGATCACTAAAACAGATCACAGCAGGCAAGCAGGTGAGTGTGTCTGCTGACCTGAGAGGCCAACCAGATTCTTGGTGTAGTAGTCCTGAGGCATGATGGCTTCCACGACTGCCACCAGACACCAGAAGGCGTCTTCGTCACTTTGGAGGACCAACAGAGCGAGGGCCGCTAACCTGTGGACATTCATGGAAGGTGACGTTGTGTCTGGAAGGCGGGTCCACATAAGAACTCAGATATAATATTTATATTTTTGTTCTAACCTGTTGAGTCCCTGGCAGCAGCCAATGGCAAGGTTGTGCCAGCCAGCAGGATGCTGCGGAGCTGCTGAAGGGCGGGGCTGGAGTCTGAAAGTAAGAGCTCGTTTAGACTCTATTCTGTGAACAGGCTTGCTCCCACGAATATGTGAATTCATCTGTAAAAGAGTTTAACTCTAATGCACCTGTTCCTCCTGCTCCCTGCTGCAGGGCGGCCTGTTGGACTACGAATGCCAGTGCGGAGCTAAGAAGATCAAAGAGGAGCTGTTGTTCTTGAACCTGCCAAAGTGAGTAACCTCAAATCGGTCCCCAAAGGCCTCAAACCACCACAGTTCAGTCGGTGTCAGTTTTGTTCATGTCATGTCCTCCTTGCGTCTTCCTTTGAGCCTCTCCTCTTTGTCTCATCTCTTTCAGTGTGCTGATCCTCCAGCTGAAGTGGTTTACGTTCACTCCATCATTCACCGTGGAGAAGAAGAACAGCCCCATTGTTCTGACACAGCAGCTGGTGATCAGCCAGGACACAGCCTTTACTGAAGAGGTAAGGGAAAAGGCACACCGTTCATTTCAAGTATGGATGGAGCCCATTTCTAAGCTAACGGGTGGTGCCGCTGCCCTCTCCCAGTAAACTGCTCGCTATTTGTTGGTCAGCGTGATCAGTCGTTTGGGCTCCTCAGCTTACAGCGGTGAGTGGGTGCTTTCAGACACATGTGCTGAATGCAGGTCAGCTTTGAAAGTTTATGAGACGTTAATAAGTGCGCCTTCTCCTCTCAGGACATTACGTCTGTGACGGCGTTCACCAGATGAGCGGAAGAGACGACGTCACAGACAGCCGGCTCACGTACGATGACGAGTTGGTCTGCCAGACCACGTGTGAGTCTGTGTGTGAGCAGCGGCAGAGAACAGCTTACCTGCTATTCTATAAAAGACAGGTGACGTCTCCCAGCAAACAGTCAGCATGTCTGTGCAAATATTCAGTGTAACTTGTAGAAAAACCCTCACACTCAGTTTATTTGTGTTTTTCTTTTTCTATTTCTTACTTTCTTTGCCGCACTAGAAAGGCAGCAGAGTCGGGACTCAGATCTGCAGCAACACCTTCATTGTTATTGTTATTATTGTTGTTAGTACTGTTGTTGTTATGATTGATATTGTTACTGTTATGATCAGTTTTATTATTATTATTATCATTATTAATTTTTTAATACATTTGTTTATCTTTATTATTATTAGTAGTAATGTTGTTGTTTATGTTGTTATTGTTATTATTATTACTGGTATTTTTGACATTATTATTATTATTTTGTTGTTATTGTCATTATTAGTAGAAGTAGTATTAGTTATATCATTTTTATATCAGCCTGGAGTGAACAACATGAAAGCATGGATCCATCCTCCCTCACATTCACAATTCAGGCTGCTGGTGTAATCGTGCGGGGGATATTTTCCTGGTACACTTTGGGACCTTTAAATGCTACAGTCTGAGTATTGTTATGACCACAGTGTACCCTCTTCTGATGGCTGAAAGTAAAAGGGGGTCCAGTACCGGTTCCGGTACCAGGCCTACTGACAATTTAACATAATGTAAAATGGTAACATTGTAAACAGAATGTTACCATTTAACACAATGTAAAATGGTAACATTGTAAACAGAATGTTACCATTTAACACAATGTAAAATGGTAACATTGTAAACAGAATGTTACCATTTAACACAATGTGAAATGGTAACATTGTAAACAGAATGTTACCATTTAACACAATGTAAAATGGTAACATTGTAAACAGAATGTTGCCATTTAACATTATGTTAAATATAACTAACGGATTTACTTTACCAAATGGACCATCCCGGCCTTGCCATATTGGTCTATTTGATTCACCTTTGTTTTTATTGTTTATTTTATTTTCACTTGCTACACATAGGACAGACATGACTGGGGGAAAGAAAGGGGAGAAAGAAAGAGGGAAAGAAAAACAGCAGGGAAGAGGAATGGTGATAAAGGGCAAAAAACAAAAACCAACAAAACAAACAGACAAAAAATATATATATCAGTCACTTCAACTCAAAGAAGTCCAGACGCTTTTCTTTCCAAGCTCCTTTGACTGACTGTTAGGACAACTTATTTATTGCAAGCATGCAGTACAAGAATAACTCGATGTTTCTGACTTTGCATTACGAATTGTTTACCCACTGACAAACATTTCAAATGAAATTAAATTAAAAAACAATTTGTGGTAACCTGATTTTAATTCAAAAAGAATCATTAACAACACTTCTTGTAATGGTGTCAAAATCAGCCCAACTTTTATTTTCAAATGCAAAAAGTAAAAGAAAATGAGCCAACATACTGGACACATATAATTGTCAATATAATTGTTTATAAACAATTATACTGTCATCATTGTTACAGATATGGAAACTTTATTAACAATTTGTCCAAGTAAAAAAATGCCCTGCTAATTGTTGGGGTTTTCTCTCCTCTAGCCCTTTCCTTTAAGCTCTTCTTTACATCCCCCCACCCCCACCTTTTCTTTTTTCTTAATAATATAACAATAAAAACAATTGGCTGCATTTTAAATGTGTCAGATCAATGTCTTTATTCAAGAATACAAGAAATGGTAATAGCTGCATGTGTGTTTGTGTGTGTGCATAATATGCATACTTTACTTGTTGGATCCAAATCCCACAAGGAATCAAATAAAACAAGAAGACAAATTATCCTTTAAAAAAAACAGAGATTGTGGATGCGTCTGGCTTTCATAACTGGATGCAGGATAATACTTAGGCACTGGAAGTCATCCAGCCCCTGTTCTCTCAGGGAATGGACTGAACAAATGTCTAAGATGGCATCATATGAACGGGTTATGTACAGAATTAAGGGGAGAGAAGACATTTTTGAGCAGGTCTGGGGTCCTTTTTTGGTGTACATCGACAATGTCTCCTAGATATTATGATAAATGTTCTTTTGGGGGGGGGGGGGGGGGGGGGGGGGGGGTTCATGTGTCATTGGTATTTTTGTTGTTGTCTTTTTTTTTTTTTTTTTTTTGTACTTTGAAAGTCAGTAGAGGGAAGAAATTGTCTTAATGTCATCAGTGGTCAAGGTTATGTTTTGTTTTTAGGCACCTGGGTGTTTTGCCCCCATTACTTTTGTTTTTGCTGATGTTTCCCAGGAGGCGGTATATCATTTTGTTTCTCCTGGTTTTTTTTTTTTGGTTTTTTTTTTGTTTTGTTTTTTTGTTTGTTTGTTTGTCTGTTTGTCTTAGTTACTGTTAGTCCTTATTTGTTGGTTGTTGTTAAGAAACGGACAGAGAACTGACAGTATGATTATTCCAGTTGTATATTTGTTAACGTTTCTGTCCATCCAAAATATGAATAAAAAAAAAACAAAAAAAAAAACAAGAAGACAAACAAAAACAAAACAAAAATATATTTCTCTCCCTTCCCAGGTCAGGTTCACAAAAGCATTGCAGCTCTTTATTCCTCTTGTACAGCTCCAGAGTCTGTCAGCCAAAAAGAAACTACTGAGGTTCCAACACCCAGTGTTTCTGTAAACACAGATGAAAATGAACAGTCATCCACATCTAAAAGATTTGTAGATTCGAGGGACCGGTATAATACATCTAGTACATCTTTGTTTAAACCTCAGAACACAAAAAGGGAACAAACCATTGTATACAGATTTAAAAGTGCGCAAAGCAACGAACAGTCACCCTCTGAAACAGCTGAGGTTATCACAACCATTGTTTCTGTAAATACACAGGAACAGTCACCCACCTCAAAAAGATTAGTATATTCAAGGGACCAGTGTATCTACTCTGGTCAAAAGAATCCATGCTTCGTACTGATGTCCACAATTCTTTTTTATTCCTCTCACAATCATGGAGCACCGTGAAAACTAGAAACGAGTAAAATAATATCAATAGCACATATGACATCCATCTCAGCCACTTATTTCTTTTCACAAGGTGCACAAGTGCTTAACAAATAACAGCATAATGTTTTTACCGTGTACGCCTTGTAAAACCAGTAGTAGAAAAGTTGTAGGTTCGTGCTCTTGTGGGGGAGACGTATGTTATCCACCACCTCGATAGCTAGCCGAGAGTTCGAGGGTCACTAGAGCCGCCGAGAACGCATGAACTACTTACGGTAGGACGTTTTGCCAAAGTAAGACGTTTTGTCAGAACACCGAGTCCTCAGGAGGATGCAGCCCATGAATTTGGACACGATCTCAGATGCACTTCTGGTGTTGTCATGGCAACCCACACAAACATTTCAGCATCAGCTACAATGAGGTGGAGCCCTTACTGAGACACTGAGCTCAGGTAGAGTGAAAGACAACATTTTTCTGCATCCAAAACAGCAGCGCTGTTCCTGTGACCTCTAGTAAAGCCTCTACTTGGGAAAAGGGAGTCTTTCATCAAAGCATCCTGCAGAAGTTGAATAAAAATATGCAAATGTTTAAATGATGCAACTTAATGAAGGCTGACAGCAGTTGTACTATTTTACATTGCAGCGAACAGGGGTGACCATTATTTTCAACGTTTTTACAGCATTTTTCACATTGAAAGTGAAATAATATAAATAATGTCTCAATTAAATTGCGTTAATATTTAAAAATACAAAAACTACAGCTTTGTTCACAAGCCAATAAAAATGTACTTGGGCCAGTGGTAAATGAAAATAACACTTATTCAGCACCTGGTTGTTGCGGCTGCATCAGGACACCAGATGTTCAGCCTCCATCCTGTAGGCAGACTTATCCCCGTCTGAGAGGAGTCCAATAATGGTGGTGTCATCTGCAAGCTTAATTAATTTGACAGACTGGTGGTTGGAGGTGCGGCAGTTGGTGTACAGGGAGAAGGGCATAGAAGAAAGAACACAGCCCTGAGGGGAGCTCGTGCTGATGGTCCGGGAGTCCAAGACATTCTTCCCCAGCCTCACTGGTTGCTTCCTGTCCGTCAGGAAGTCAGTGATCCACCGGCAGATGGGATCAGGCACATTCATCTGGGAAAGCAATCCTTGAAGAAGGTCTGAAAGGATGGTGTTGAAGGTAGAGCTGAAGTCCACAAACAGGATCCTAGCATAGATTCTGCAGGACAAAGTGTAGGGCCATGTTGATGGCATCGTCTACAGACCTGTTGGCTCTGTATGCAAACTGCAGGGGGTCCAGGAGGGGGGCCGTGAGGGTCTTAAGATAGGAGAGAACCAGGCGCTCAAAAGACTTCCTGACCAGATGTCAGAGCCACAGGTCTGTAGTCTTTTCGTCCAGTGATCTTTGGCTTCTTGAAAGCTATAAATGATATAAAAATTATATAAAAACTGTTAATCAGCAAAAGAAATGATATCATAGTTCTTATAAAGAAAGCCTCTATCAATCAAACACCAGCAGTGTAGCAATGTTGTTCACTTACACTGTATATAAAACACTGATTTTGGCTACATCCAGTTTTTACTGTATTATAAACATTTTTTACCATGAAGAGTAAAGTGTTTGGCATTTTTGTCATTGTTATTGAGCTCAGAGATCAGGCCCAGCCCAGTATCTACCTGGTTATGAGCAAGGAGCTGGAGGTGATAACTCAACAATAACCAGGCCATGCATGCATGGATGGATGCATGGATGGATCAGTTTGTAGGCTGTGTGTGGTCAGCAGCAGGCTGCTGGGTGTGGACCAAGAGGGAAAGCCCAGCATGTGAAACCCATCAGCAGAAGGCCAGAACAAAGGTGCACAGACAAACGCAGCCCAGACACTCAGGCAGGACGAGTAAAATAAATGGCAGCAAACACAGTATGATGTGGTAAAATGTGCTTTCTTTCACAAACAGATAGCACAAACAAGAATCACAAGAATCTCCTTTGTGGTTCTTGTTTTTCTTTTGAGTACATTAATAAAAAGTTGAAATAAAGTGGCAATAAAATTCATGCACTGAAGACCACACGAAACCCTAATTCACCCTACTACCTGTTGCCTTCACATTCCATTTGCATCCCTTGTCCACAGAATCAAAAATGACCCTTCTTCGCTAAAGATCGAACATAAAGCAATTGCATTTTAAATGGAAGCCCATTTTGCATTAAGAAACACTATCAGCAATCAGAAATTGTGTATATCAGAGTTCTCTGTTTTTACTGTCCTGAAAACTGCATTAATTCAGTGGATGCGGTTAGGTTCAAAACAACGTAATATAAGAGGGCAACCAATTCAATCTAAGAGGGATCCAATTTTTATCCATTCATGTACCAGCTACTGGCTTTTTGCTGTTATGTTCTCATATCGCGTGAGAGTTTATTTGCCAGGTGTCAGAAGTCTAATAATAAAGCTCCGGCACAACGTGGTCGAAGTTACCCGCATATCGGATCGCATCATGTCAGTGAAGATCGACGCCGACCCGACCGTCCTACGGATTATCTCCTGCTATGCACCACAGACCAACTGCCCCGACGAGGAGAAGACAGAATTCTGGCGCGCCCTCGACGACCACCTGCAAACGATTAGCCCTGAGGAACACGTGGCGGTAGGCGGCGACCTAAATGGACATGTAGGCAAGGGGAGAGACGGATATCACCGATTCCATGGCGGCCAAGGATTTGGGACCAGAAACGACGACGGTTGCCGGGTACTGGACTACGCAGAGGCCCACGATCTTGCCGTGACCAACACCTTCTTCAAAAAGAAGCCGGCACACCTCATCACGTACTCCAGCGGCGGCAGAGACACCCAAATCGACTACTGGCTAGTCCGAAGACCCCATCTCAGCCTAGTCACGAACGTAAAAGTCATACCATCAACCAATATTGGCCCTCAACATCGGCTACTTGTGATGGATCTCCGACTCAACCTTGGCCAACGACGACGAAGAACACCAACCACGACGGTGGAGAAGATCAAGTGGTGGCGCCTCCCTGAGGGATCCAATTTTTATCCATTCATGTACCAGCTACTGGCTTTTTGCTGTTATGTTCTCATATCGCGTGAGAGTTTATTTGCCAGGTGTCAGAAGTCTAATAATGAATAAAGTTCAGGATATGCTTAAAAACTCACCTCAGTATAGCCGTCATCAGAAGGAAGTGCGCTTCACTGACTCATCAACTTGTCTCAGGCTTTCCACAAAGTTTCACAGTTGACCTTAAAGTAAGATGCTGCAAGCTTACCTTGCAGTGTATTACTTTTTAAGGTCTAAAGACCTTAAAGTGCGCTATAGATTGAAGTGATTTGAACTGACAACAGGGCTAATTCAGCACTTCAAGTTAACATCAATAAAAGTTTTTAAATTTATTCTGATTTCCGTTTGTTTTCATTGCCTGTGCTATCTGTTATTTAGTTCAAATTGTGGGTAGATAATGCTGTGCTGTCATGTGACCTGTTCTCTCATGTGTGCCTTTCTCTTGTTTTGTATGTATTTCTCGTTTGTTATTTATTCCTATTTTATTCCTGCAATTGGTATGGAATTCATTTTTTAAAAAAATTGATCAGTGTTTTGAAATTAGATGTGATGAAGATGTGACCTTAATTTACAAAATCAACATCATGTTGGATTCAATGAGACATGAAACTAGTGCATGAAACAGGTCTCAGTAAATGTTCTCATAGACTGCAATACACTGCCCCCTGCTGGTCATTATAAAGTCTGCAGATGTCATTTGACATGAATGTCATATTTGTGAAACAAAATAAAGGACTCTGTAAAATAAATGAAAATCAAATATTTATATACAGAATATTTATGTACAAATGCTGAAAAAGACATTTGAACAAGATGCACACCCAGTAAAATTAAAAGAAAAAAAAGAAAAGTCAGTTTTATCATGTGACTATCATGCTGTCATTTCTGCACAATGCACTTTACACCAGATCAAAATAAAACACTGTGAGGTCGTTCTAACCGGAAGCCCAGAGAGCGTCGACAATGCAGCACAATGCCCTGAAGCATCAGCATCAAAATATACTTCAAGTACCAAAAAGTACTCATTGTGCAGAATGCCCTATTTTTGAATAGCTGGACATTTTAATTACTTTATCACCAGCTGTGACTACAGCTGATAATCAACCATGTTTCATAGGGATGTGACTACATTTAGAAATGTCACGCATTTTTAGGTATAAAGCAAAAGATGCAATGAAATAAATAAGCTATCACATATTAATCCAAATGAATTCACTGAAATACATCTGCACATTTCTGCAGCCTGACTTATTACACACGTGAACACAGTACACATTTGTTTACTGCAAGCTTGTTTCAGAGATGTGATGCAGTTAAATCTGTATGCGTCTGTTTCCTTGTAGTGTTAGTAGAGATGGTGAACCTGACACAATCCTGTGTTTGGTGTGAAGGAAACCAGTTAACAGCCGGTTTAGTAAAATTCTCTTGAACTCATGGAAAACTCATCGTCGTCTCGAAGTGAGCAGCTGAAGCGTCCCGTGTGATCAGAGGTCCTCGTCGTCCTCGCTCACCATGACGTCGAGCTCTTTGTCTTTCCGTACGACGCTCTCGGTGATGAACTCCTTGTGCTGCTCCTCCAGCTCACGCAGCTCCGCCTGCAGGCGCTCCAGGTGGAGCACTCGCCGGTTCCTCAGCAGCCGGCTGGGGAATGGGTTCATGTCGTTGAAGGCGATGCTGGTCAGCTTCCTGCATGGACACACGCAGGTGGAAAGGACTCGATCACCAACACAGAGGAACTGGAAACTGATCAGCTTGAGTGTTTCTGTTTTATGCTGCTTGATACTTCAGGTACTGCAGTTTGAGCAGGAAATACTGGACTGACTGGACCACATGTATCCGAGAGCTGCAGATACTTAAAAATCTTTAAATCGTTGTTACTGTGATCAGGGAAATTTAAACTTCTCACAAAATTTCAGTAAAAAGGGTTTGAAGCTCAAAGATTCAACAGCTACATCCGCTACACTTCTGAGAGTGTAACAGCTCGTAGATTAAGGCGGGTGGAGGCGAGTGCGTACCTGGCATTGGAGACGGTCTTTGTGAAGAAGCGTAGGTACTGGTAGATCTCCACGCTGTCGTGAATCTTCAGGATGTCGTCCTCTTTGTATTTGAACAGAGCCAGAGTGTATCTGAAGATCACCTGCAGCACAGACACGCATTTCATAACAGGACACTCACGCCACACAATTAATTGGAAACTTTGAGGAGGTGAGTCATAAAATTACTCTTTCAGTTGTGGTGCAGTTGGGCCCTTTACTCATTACAGCTCTGATCGATTTCCAATAAGCCACTTGGTTCCTCAGTTGCCAGATAATATTAACTTACTTGGTAGTTGAGCTTTAAGTTTAAATTAAACTTTTGGGTTGGATCTACGTGGCTGAAGCTGTTGTCAGCATTTATCCCTGTGTGGTATATATTTCTGTGTCTGAACTGTGATTTTATTTCCTGAGACAAACGATGTAAAAGCTGTGCTGCATTTGTCACATTGCAGAAACAAGCCCAAAGCCATTGTCCCGCTCATCGTCTGGATTTACGCTGCTTGTGGTAGACTGTGAGGTCGTTACTAGAATGATCTGCTTTCCCACTCCTATTTCATGTCACATGACAGTTCCCCATGCTTAGTAAACAATGTCTTATTACTCCTAAAATGTAAATAAAGACATCTAAAGGTGAAAACAAAATCATTTTTGTTTCCATGGACACTACTGTGGTGCATTCAAGTGTTGTCTGCATTTCTGTCATGGTGTGTTCGGGTGTATGGTACCTTGGTACCCTCATACAGGAAGGCGTCCCACAGAGGCATCAGGATGTCGCTGGGCAGACTCTCCACAAAAACCACCAGGAACCAGTTGAAGGTGACCAGAGAGACGTCAATGTTGTGATCCTCAAAGTGAGATGCCAGGCGAGGAAGCTTCTCCGCCATGAAGTCCTTCAGCACGCGCTGGTCCGCCTGAGCACAAAGACTCACAGAGATCAGCCTCACTGATCACTAAAACAGATCACAGCAGGCAAGCAGGTGAGTGTGTCTGCTGACCTGAGAGGCCACCAGATTCTTGGTGTAGTAGTCCTGAGGCATGATGGCTTCCACCACTGCCACCAGACACCAGAAGGCGTCTTCGTCACTTTGGAGGACCAGCAGAGCGAGGGCCGCTAACCTGTGGACATTGATGGAAGGTGAGGTTCTGCCTGGAAGGCGGGTCCACATAAGAACTCAGATATAAAATTTATACTTTTGTTCTGACCTGTTGAGTACCTGGCAGTAGCCAATGGCAGGGTTATGCCCGGAGAAGGCCAGAAGGATGCGGCGGAGCTGCTGGAGGGCAGGGCTGAAGGGTGGGGCTGGAGGGCGGGGCTGGACGGCGAGGAGAAGTGCTGATTGGTCGTCAGGGTTCGGTGAAGGTCCAGCTGGACCTGCCTGGAGGCAGGATTAGGAGCTGTCCGACTCTTCTCACACAGCTGGAAACAGAACAGGATTACTGAGTGCTCGCCAGCATTCCCAACAGGAAGGAGGAGGAGCCACCTGTGCTCAGGTGCGGATAAAGCACTCTGTTGGCAGAGGTATGAAAATGCGCAGTAAAATCTAACGTGCATAGCTAACTTCATCAACGACATTTTGGGAGGAATAATCACACATCAGCCTTCGGCCATTTTTTGATGAACGCATACGCCCCCTAGAGCGCGCTAACTTTATTAACAGCCACACAAATGTAAAGCACACATCAAACATAAATAAACCATTTGACTGTCTCCATAATTGAGAGCATTTTCTCTTCTTATTTCAACACCCCCACTTGCTCTCATATTATGATGCTCTTAAGTAAACAAAAAAAACAACAAACAAAAGGTTTCTTCCTCAGTACTGTATACATGTTCGTATACCATGTTAATGCCCAAACATAAACTTCTCAAACTTGAACAGCTTAACTTTTGTTGCAGGCTTTGTCATTACATCTGCAACCATCTCTTCTGTTGAA
Source organism: Aulonocara sp. 'chitande type north' Nkhata Bay (assembly GCF_057382095.1). Lineage (NCBI taxonomy): Eukaryota > Metazoa > Chordata > Actinopteri > Cichliformes > Cichlidae > Aulonocara > Aulonocara sp. 'chitande type north' Nkhata Bay. The sequence goes on from NC_141345.1 coordinate 5,240,869, forward strand.
CAATAATCCAGAGTTATTTTTCCTGCACTCACAGTTGATCTCACAAAGTTGTACTTTATGTCAACATGTTTACATCTCTGTCTCGTCACAGGATTCTTCGCCAACGCAATTGCACCCTGATTATCTTCATGAACTTTTGGCGGTGCATATTTTTGTCCATCAATACCTTGTAACAGTTGCATTAGGTACAAAACTTCTTGTAGGGTCGCAGCTAAAGCCATGTACTCCGCTTCACAGGTAGATAATGCAACAGTAGGTTGTCTTTTGGTTTTCCATGAGATTAAAGGACCATCTACAGACAAGCTTATGCAATAACCAGTTGTACTCCGTCTGTCTGTTACATCAGCTGCCCAATCAGCATCGCTGTATGCCCACAACCTCAGTTCTTTGTTGTCACATTTCCTGTAACACAGTTCTTTCTCGGTTGTCCCTTTCAGATACCTCAGTACTAGAGCAGGGCGATATGGCCAAAAATATTTATCACGATATATATTTGAAAATTTGCGATAACGATATAACTGACGATATAATTGATGCGAGACAAAATACAACTCCACAACATTACTAGCGCAAAAAGAAAACCTTCCATTTATTTTCACTTAAATAAGAAGCTGGTTTTTATGTACATTAAAGCTTTATAAAAATGTAACAGTGCAAATACAAATTCCTTGCTGAAAGTTTAACCAAAAGGCATTTCCAGTAGAAATGGGCTGACATATCCTGAGCATAACCATATATAATATCCACTGAAGTTAAAAAGAGGTGCTTTGCAAAATTAAACTGCAGTATGCAATACGTATTTTTCGGACCATAAGGTGCACGGGATTATAACGCACATCAAGCGAAACAAAGCAGTCAGATAAATCAAACTTTATTAAACTCATTCTTCTTGCTTCCTCCACTTCTGTACCATTGATTCATTAATGTTGAATTCTCTGGCAGCTGCACTATTCCCATGTTGTTGCAGTATATTAATGACTAACCTCGTATTGTGGATGGATTATCTCAGTTGTTCTCCTGACTGAAGTTTGGTCTGTTTACAGCACCCTGCCATGCGATTGCATTTGTCTCTAACCATGAGGAACCTTAACGTTAACTTTTATAAGTGGAAAAGTGTTAGTGTTCGTCCTCCAGCTTCCCTGTTTATGTTATGCTAACATAGCTGTGTCGCTAGCGATTACGTAGCACATCATTATATACCAGCTAGCCCAACTTCAGTAACCCTACAAACGTCACTGCTGTTTAGTTTCCTGTCTTCATTTATGTTGGAAGTGATAGCAGAGCTGTACGTTTGATTTTTTTCAGAAATCTCAGTCAGAACATGCAATATCATGCTTAGGTAACTAGCGAGCTAACTTCCGCTAGCTTCCCGCTAACTTCTAACTCTGTTAAATGTAATAAATTTTGTTTTAATGGATGCCTGGAAGTTAAACTTCATAGTTACACCTGGTAAAGCAGCAATGCTGATCGTTTTATTAAAGATGAAAGAATTTAGACAGTTTTTAACGCTCAGTGATGCTGCAGTGTTCGTTTGAACTGAAGAATTAAGGAGTTTAGGACCCAGATTACTCCCAGATTTAAGAGCATCTTAGTCCGACAAATACGACAATAACGACGGCCGCTTGCATGTTCTGCAAAAAAATGTGCTTTGTCGTGTATCTGACGGACAAACACCAAACCAGTTCCACATCACTGAAGTTGCACCATTTTTACAAACCAATTCTGGTTCATCTGTTTCACTCAACAATCGGCCATGTGCGTATGAAAACAAAGGCACTGCGCATGCGCGTTTTACTCATATTCTATCGCGATATTTCATTTTCCTATTGTTGCCTAACATTATACCGGTATTACCGTGAACGGTATAATATGGCCCAGCCCTACTCAGTACATGTTTTACTGTAGTCCATTTGTCTTCAGTTGGCTCAGTAAAGTACTGTGAAAGTTTCCTGACTATAAAACTCAAGTCCGGTCTTGTGCATGTAGCCAAATAGATCAGACTACCAACTGCCTCTCTGTACCTTTTGACATCACTCATCTTTTCTGCATCATCAGCATAGTTCAGTTTTTGCTCACAAGGTGTCTGTCTTTCTTTACAATCCTGCATGTTGAATCTTTCAAGTATTTTTTCCACATATTGTTTTTGTGACATTTTTACACAGTTATCACTCTGGTCAAAATCTATACCAATGAAATGTCTCAGTTTACCCAAATCCTTCATTTTGAATTTTGCTGCAAGCATTTTCTTCACAACAGTTAGTTCACTTTCATCACTAGCAGCAATGATCAGGTCATCTACCCATACAATCAGAATCACCTTCTTATTTTCTGTCATTTTTGTGTAAACACAATGGTCAGCGGGGTTTTGCACAAAGTCGTTCTCACTCAGATATTCATGCAACAACTTGTTCCAATTCCGGCCTGATTGTTTTAGCCCATATAGCGACTTTTTCAACTTGCACACCAGTTTTTCATTTGTGTCGGATTTTACCTCATAACCCTCAGGTTGTTCCATGAATACCTCACAATCTATTGGTGCATGAAGATAGGCAGCTTTAACATCCATCTGGTGTAAAAGCATGTTTTCTTGTGCTGCCTTTTGCATCAACACTCTGATACTAGTCAGGTTAGCAGTAGGGGAAAATGTTTCTTCATAATCCACACCTATCCTCTGACTATATCCTTTAGCAACATAACGTGCCTTGTACTTCTCAGATCCATCAACATTGTTTTTGACTGCGTACACCCATCTACCCCCCACTGTCTTCTTACCCTCAGGCAAAGTGGTTAAGGTAAATGTGTCATTTTCTCTTAGTGATTGCATCTCTTCATCCATTGCACTGACCCATTTCTCTGAGTTAGATGAAGTTACTGCTTCCTTGAATGTTTGGGGAATGTTACACATTGCTCTGTAACAATAATCCATGTTTGTAAGTACTTGATCACAATCCTCCTTATCAGTAACATATTCACTTAAATACCCAGGCCTCTTTCTCACTCTGGAAGGATACCTTGCAGCCTCGCAGTCGAGTTCATTCTCCTGTGACTGGCTGCTCATCTCAGACATGCTTACTGGGATCTGTTCCTGAGTATCTGTGTGTTCTGTACTCACATCAGTCTGTTCTCTGGTCTTGGTGAACCTGTTTGGTGTCTCAAAGTCACCCTCATCATCTGGCACCTTGTCAGTCTGTGTTTGTCTCTCTACTCTTGTTTTAGTCTCAAACTTCACCAGTCTATGCTTCTGTACTTTCCCACTGCCCGGGTAGTAGACCATATAAGCTGGACTGTTCTTGTCATATCCAACAAAAATTCCTTTCTCACACCTTGAGTCTAGTTTTCTCTTGTTCTGCCTGTAGGCATAACACACTGACCCAAATGTCTGCATCCTGGAAAGGTTTGGCCTTCTTCCTGTCAGCATTAAATATGGTGTCTGTTCTGTGCGTCTGTTAAAACATCTATTCCTCACTACAGCTGCTGTTTGCACTGCGTAAGTCCACAACTCTTTAGGTAACTGTTTCTCTATTAACATAAGATAAGATAAGATAACTCTTTATTGTCATTGCACAGTCATACATAGTACAGTAGTACAATGAAATTGGAAAAAACTGTCCTACGTCGGCACTACATATAACACAACACGACACGATATGACACATCACAACGTAACAAACAACACAACACAGTATATTAACTTAGTATAAAAAAGAAGAATAAGTGTATGTGTATTGCACACTGTTATTATTGCACATTAATTATTATTGCACCTTGTTATAAATATAAATATTATTGTTATCGTTTTAAACATTGTTACCTCCCCCTAAAAAGTCCAGGGAGGTATCCAGTCAGGTCAGCTATTTACATTGATCAGGGCTATTGCCCTGTTGTAAAAGCTGTCCTTGAGTCTATTTGTTCGGGACCTCAGCAGCCTGAACCTCCTGCCAGACGGCAGCAGCTTAAACACCTTAAACAGCTTAAACATACACCTGGCCATATCAAAAAGAGTACGCCAATTGCGTTCTGCAGTACCATTTTGGTGTGGTGAGTATGGTGCTGAGGTCTCATGCCTGATTCCATTTTTGCTAAGGAGTGCCTGATACTCATTTCCCATAAACTCTGTTCCATTGTCAGACCTGATACATTTAACTTGCCCATACGGGGCTGTATCAGCCAAAAACTTCTGTGTTGCTTTTGCTGTGTCACTCTTATTTTTCAGAAAATACACAAACACTGCACTGGAATAGTCATCAGTGAATGATAGTGCAAATCTATATCCATCTCTGGACTCTGAGTCTACTGGACCAGCTAGATCTGTGTGTACCAGCTCTAAGGCGGTTTTGGCTCGTGCATCAGGGTCCCTGTTTCTAGTTTGAACAAACTTTCCCTGTGTGCACACTTCACACTTCACCAGCCGGCAGGTGTGGCAAGGCATCCAGCACCTAACCAACTATAAGATCAATCTCGGAGCTGCGGACGGTGACCTGGAGCTGGCAGAGGAGCTGAATATCTTCTTTGCCCGCTTTGAGACCAGGGTACCGGAGGTATTGGAGCCACAGCAGCAACACGCCACCCATAGCAGCACCACCCTCACCCTGGAAGAGCACGAGGTGAGGCGCATGCTGCAGGCTGTTAACCCGAGGAAGGCGGCGGGTCCTGATGGTGTGCCAGGTCGAATATTGAGGGATTGTGCAGGACAGCTGGCTGGGATCTTCACCAGGATTTTTAACAAATCCCTCGCACAGGCGACTGTCCCACTCTGCCTGAAGTCCTCCACCATAGTCCCCTTGCCTAAGAAGCCCCACATCACCGGCCTGAATGACTACAGACCGGTGGCACTCACCCCAGTGGTAATGAAATGCTTTGAGAAGCTGGTCCGCAGACACATCACAGCAGCCCTGCCCCGCAGCCTGGATCCACACCAGTTTGCCTACAGAGCAAACCGATCCACGGAAGACGCTGTAGCCACAGCACTCCATGCTGCATTAACTCACCTGGAAGAGCATGGTAGCTATGTGCGGATGCTCTTCGTGGATTACTGCTCAGCTTTTAACAACATCCTTCCACACAAACTGGTGGCCAAGCTACAAGACCTGGGGCTTCCATACAGCACCTGCATGTGGATCAATAGCTTCCTCTCGGGCCGTAGACAGAGAGTCAGAGTTGGCCATCACACATCCTCAGCCCTGAGTCTCAGCACTGGCTCACCCCAGGGCTGTGTGCTCAGTCCACTGCTCTACTCTCTCTACACACACGACTGCACTCCTCGCCACCACAGCAACATCTTTGTGAAATTTGCAGATGACACCACAGTGGTGGGGCTCATTTCCAAGGGAGACGAGTCTACGTACAGAGACGAGGTGGAGCAGCTGACGTCATGGTGTAAGGCCAATAACCTCCTCCTCAACACTTCAAAAACCAAAGAACTCATAATAGACTTCAGAAGGAAAAAGGCAGAGATCCAACCACTATTCATAAATGGGGACTGTGTAGAAAGGGTGGCAAGCTTCCGCTTCCTGGGAGTCAATATAGAGGAGAACCTTTCCTGGAGTGTGAACACCTCCGAGCTGCTGAAAAAGGCCCAACAGAGACTGTACTTCCTGAGAATTCTCAGGAGGAATAACATCACACAGAGACTGCTGGTGTCCTTCTACAGAGCCACCATTGAGAGTGTTCTAACTTACTGCATATGCATCTGGTACACTAGCTGCACAGGGGCTCAGAGGAAAGCACTCCAAGGGATCATTAACACCGCCCAAAAGATCACTGGCTGCCCTCTCCCCACACTGGAAGTTCTACACAACGCCCACTGTTTTAAAAAGGCCCAAAACATCATAAAAGACACCTCACATCCTGGCCACTCCCTGTTCGAACTGTTGCCCTCAGGCAGACGGTACAGGGCAATCAGAGCAAGGACTAATAGACTCAAACACAGCTGTTATCCAACTGCAATAACACATCTGAATACTACAAAAAAATGTCCATCACGCCACTCTTGTGTTAATCTATGCACGGTCTGAAGTAGGGCTGGGCGATATATCGAGTTTTTTAAAAATATCGATATATTTTCATACGAGATATAAGATGTGGCAATATCGTTTATATCGATATAGTCTATGTTACGTTATAATTATACTTGTGGAGCCGCAGGTTTGCCTCTCTTTCGTCCACTTTTGTCTCTACGCAACGTTACTCGGCCTCACCTCTCCTTCACTGAACACAACTCCCCCTCCCCCATAGCTTCACCTGCAGGCAATGACAAGATGAAAGCGGAAAATCTCCGTTAGCGAGTTACCGTGCGTGGGGCTGGACGGCGTCAACGTGTTAGCGAGCTAACCGCGCTAACGACATGCAGCCAGCCTAAAATCCTTTCATTTTCTCAAAAATCGACAGTGCGCCTTATGTATGAATTCTGGTTGTGCTTACTGACCGCGAACCGATTTTATGTGGTACACAGCGCTCGGCAATCTGTCAAAAAATGTTTTAATATGACTTTGCTAAGCTACGGAGCTGCACCACTTGATGGATTGTCGGAGGATTACGGCTACCGAGGAGGAGCCTCGCGGAGTGATACGTACTGTGTGTGTATAAGGACCACAAGTGGCACCTGTTCAGAGACGTGGTGCAGCTGTGAAATCTGTCTCTTTGTTATTATGCTCAGCGTCTATTAGTTTACATTTTGACTGCACAATTGTGAGCTTTTTGTTATGCACAAAACCAACATTGTTTTCTTTTATTTATGGACCATGATTATTTAATAAATGCTGATAATTTATTTTTGAGTAATTTCTTCATGTACATCTACACTGTATGTAAATAAAAGTGCCCGTGTGACATCTGGGACACAGTGTGACTAAGAACTCTCTTTTTGTTCTTAACTTATGGCTTTAAAAAAAAAATCGAGATATATATCTTATATCGCCATCCAGCTAAAAAATATCGAGATATGAATTTTGGGTCATATCGCCCAGCCCTAGTCTGAAGCATGTGTGTGGGAATGTATGTGAATGTTTTACTGTTATATCTTATTAGTATTTTAAGTATTCTATTTTATTTATTGAATTTTATTGTTTTATTTATATTTTGATATTGCTAGGGATGATGCAATGATCGGGGACCATTCTTAATTTCGTTGTTCTCATGACAATGAAGTTTCTGATTCTGATTCTGAAATGCAAGACAGATTTGTCTGTTTTTCCTTTGATTGCCATACCATCAACAACCCCCTGTAATTTCTGAATGTCATCATAATTACAGTGACCAAGAATTTCATGCCATGTTTGCATGTCATAGCAACCCTTACACTGGTCTTTACCTTCAGTGTTTACTGTTTGTAGGTAGTACAGTCTGTTGTACTCATATATTGGGAACCTTGTACCGTCTTTGTGTCGCAGGGTGTCTTTTCCTTGCTTGAAGATCATAGTTGCTCCATTTGAGGTAGCTGCTTTCACAGAGAAGATGTCTTGTGGATACGATGGGATGTACAGTGCCTGTTTCAAGGTTGTTTTGTGGCACTGCCCCCTGCTGTCCATCAAGCAAAACTCTGCCTCCCCTCTTTGCTCTGCAACTCCAGTGCACTTGGTGCCGTCAGCCAACTCTACGTAGTGTGACTTGGGCTGGAAACTGTCGTCGAATCTCCTGAACTTCGTTATATCTGTAACAATATGCGAAGTTGCCCCTGTGTCCACCATCAGACCCTTTTTGTTGATGCCATGCTCTGACTGGAACGCTGCACCCTCGCTGCTTACCCGGAATGCGTAGTCTTTGCTACCCCACTCCTCGGAAACTTTCCGTGCATTGTCTTGCCGCCGTTTCCGTCTGCATGTTGAGTCCCGATGGGTGGTGCTCGCTACACCACTGCTTGCGCTGACACGTCCTGGCTTTGTGTCCCTTTAGTCCGCATCTGAAACACACTATGTCTGCGTTGCCGGCCCCACGGTCATTCGATTTTTCAAACGTGGGATTGTCGCTCGGTCGTGCACGTGCTTTCATGATGTTGTCATCTGACGCTGCGGCGCGCATTTTCTCTGTGTCTTCAAAGCTTCGCAGTTTAGTTTTAAATTCAGCAAAAGTCACTTCAACTTCACTTTGTGTGACATGGATAGCAAACGGTTTGAACGATTCTGGCAGTCCCTTCAAAACCATTGCTACCAATAGCCCATCACTCAAAGTTTCACCAGCATTCCTCAGGGCTGTGATTATTGTCTCTGCTCGTATCACATACTCAGTCACACTCTCACTTTTGGAGCGAAGTGAGTTCTGTGTACAGGCTAATTATACGAGGCTTTCCTTTACCTGCATAATAGTTTCTTAGAATCCCCAGCGCCTTCCGTCCATCATCCGCTGCTTCTCGCATAACAAGAGACAAACTTTTGTCATCCAGAAACTGGATCAGCTCCGCGTAGGCCTCTGCATTCTTTGCTCTCTCTTCTTCTCCCTCCGCGTCGGTAGGCTGCTTCAAAATAATGTCTCTTAAACCTTGCAGACGAAGGTGGCCCAAAAATTTCGTCTCCCATAGTTCGTAATTCTTTTCATCCCCATCAAAAACTAGCCGAGCCCAACGGCTATTTGACTCAGCGGCTCGTCGGCTCATGGCGCTAGCATGGTATGCTAATCCTCACCGAGTGCGCAGTACGTCGCGGCGTTTCTCTCGGTGGCAAAACGACATGGACTCTTTTGGAAAACTTCTTAGCTTCCTGGGCCCATAACCTGTTGGCAGAGGTATGAAAATGCGCAGTAAAATCTAACGTGCATAGCTAACTTCATCAACGACATTTTGGGAGGAATAATCACACATCAGCCTTCGGCCATTTTTTGATGAACGCATACGCCCCCTAGAGCGCGCTAACTTTATTAACAGCCACACAAATGTAAAGCACACATCAAACATAAATAAACCATTTGACTGTCTCCATAATTGAGAGAATTTTCTCTTCTTATTTCAACACACTCTCTCTCTCTACAGCTGTACCTGCTGATAGCGTTGCGTGTGGCACTCTTGGCTTGTCAAAGTTCTGGCTCGGACCAAACAGCGCCACACTCTGCCGATACTCCCGAGGGACGCCTTCACGCACCAGAATTTTGAGCTCAGGTGAGATGATGAAGTCATCGTCGGACCTGCCTGCAAGGTACTGAACCCAGCGGCTCAGCAGGGGGTGCTCCAGACCCTCCTACAGAGACAATGATGTATGATATAAAAAGAGGATAACCATTATCTGTTAAGCATTATGTTACAATTTAACATAATGTAAAATTGTAACATTGTAAACATAATGTTACAATTTTAATCCGTATTAATATCATAGGGAGATTAATATCCCTACAATATTAAGCATCAGACTTTATCAAATTTTCTAAAAACTTTTTTTGTTGGATAGTGTAGCGCAGCTGGATAGTGTAGTGGTAATACTACATATCTTTGGAGTCGCACGTTCGATTCCCACCCAGTATCCAGTAAGGGTCCTGGCTAGACCCCTCATGCTAACCAAAAATCCCTGGAATGGTGCGGCTACGTCTGCAGTCTCTCCGCTTAAATTTAGAGCTTGCTTGTTTGTTAAATGTATTATTTACTGTTTTTAGTTTACTCCATGACGGGGCTGGATATCGGGTGTCCTGCACCACCCATCCGGTCTGGAGCATAGCGAAACCATTTCTGCACTGTTTGAACGAAGGTAAACTCAGAAACTGCCCCCACCTGCTGAGTCAGGCCATCTAAGACAACAAAAACCCCCAAAAACAAACAAACAAAAAAACAGTAAAAAAGAGGGGTTCAATTAGAGTTCAAATATGAATAACCTCTCGCCAAAAGTCTTTAACAGCTAGAAAGCTGGCAAACTACTAAGCTGATCAACATGAAAGGCACAAGGTGGAAATCAGCAAACTGCTGCCTCACTTTGTTCACCTGTGCTCTATATTTCATGGTCCGGTTGGCTGCAGGACCAAACATTTGGCCTTACACCTTATTTCTTTATGTTTTGCTTCCAAGGTGCCAGACTTGTAGGTAACTTTTTACACTGACATGACCTCAGCAATAGTTTCCAGTCTTTCAACTTCCTTGGGCTTTGGCTGCTTTTTTACTCATTTTCAGTCCAGTCCTTCTACCTGACCATTTTCAGAGAACTCTAAGGAGCTTGGGGGAAAAAAGCAACCGGACTTCTTTAACTTTTTTGAAGACGTTTCGCTTCTCATCCCAGAAGCTTTTTCAGTTCACTGAAGCCTCATAAGAAAGTGACACAATGACATTTAGATAATAAAACTCGCCAAAAATGCACCTTAAGAACACTGTCTCTTTAAATACCCTCTTTTGCTTGGTCTGCTCCTTATTTTCTCTCATTTTTTCTTACTTTGGAGGACCAGCAGAGCGAGGGCCGCTAACCTGTGGACATTCATGGAAGGTGACGTTGTGTCTGGAAGGCGGGTCCACATAAGAACTCAGATATAATATTTATATTTTTGTTCTAACCTGTTGAGTCCCTGGCAGCAGCCAATGGCAAGGTTGTGCCAGCCAGCAGGATGCTGCTGAAGGGCGGGGCTGGAGTCTGAAAGTAAGAGCTTGTTTAGACTCTATTCTGTGAACAGGCTTGCTCCCACGAATATGTGAATTCATCTGTAAAAGAGTTTAACTCTAATGCACCTGTTCCTCCTGCTCCCTGCTGCAGGGCGGCCTGTTGGACTACGAATGCCAGTGCGGAGCTAAGAAGATCAAAGAGGAGCTGTTGTTCTTGAACCTGCCAAAGTGAGTAACCTCAAATCGGTCCCCAAAGGCCTCAAACCACCACAGTTCAGTCGGTGTCAGTTTTGTTCATGTCATGTCCTCCTTGCGTCTTCCTTTGAGCCTCTCCTCTTTGTCTCATCTCTTTCAGTGTGCTGATCCTCCAGCTGAAGTGGTTTACGTTCACTCCATCGTTCACCGTGGAGAAGAAGAACAGCCCCATTGTTCTGACACAGCAGCTGGTGATCAGCCAGGACACAGCCTTTACTGAAGAGGTAAGGGAAAAGGCACACCGTTCATTTCAAGTATGGATGGAGCCCATTTCTAAGCTAACGGGTGGTGCCGCTGCCCTTTCCCAGTAAACTGCTCGCTATTTGTTGGTCAGCGTGATCAGTCGTTTGGGCTCCTCAGCTTACAGCGGTGAGTGGGTGCTTTCAGACACATGTGCTGAATGCAGGTCAGCTTTGAAAGTTTATGAGACGTTAATAAGTGCGCCTTCTCCTCTCAGGACATTACGTCTGTGACGGCGTTCACCAGATGAGCGGAAGAGACGACGTCACAGACAGCCGGCTCACGTACGATGACGAGTTGGTCTGCCAGACCACGTGTGAGTCTGTGTGTGAGCAGCGGCAGAGAACAGCTTACCTGCTATTCTATAAAAGACAGGTGACGTCTCCCAGCAAACAGTCAGCATGTCTGTGCAAATATTCAGTGTAACTTGTAGAAAAACCCTCACACTCAGTTTATTTGTGTTTTTCTTTTTCTATTTCTTACTTTCTTTGCCGCACTAGAAAGGCAGCAGAGTCGGGACTCAGATCTGCAGCAACACCTTCATTGTTATTGTTATTATTGTTGTTAGTACTGTTGTTATTATGATTGATATTGTTACTGTTATGATCAGTTTTATTATTATTATTATCATTATTAATTTTTTAATACATTTGTTTATCTTTATTATTATTAGTAGTAATGTTGTTGTTTATGTTGTTATTGTTATTATTATTACTGGTATTTTTGACACTATTATTATTATTTTGTTGTTATTGTCATTATTAGTAGAAGTAGTATTAGTTATATCATTTTTATATCAGCCTGGAGTGAACAACATGAAAGCATGGATCCATCCTCCCTCACATTCACAATTCAGGCTGCTGGTGTAATCGTGCGGGGGATATTTTCCTGGTACACTTTGGGACCTTTAAATGCTACAGTCTGAGTATTGTTATGACCACAGTGTACCCTCTTCTGATGGCTGAAAGTAAAAGGGGGTCCAGTACCGGTTCCGGTACCAGGCCTACTGACAATTTAACATTATGTTAAATGGTAACATTGTAAACAGAATGTTACCATTTAACACAATGTGAAATGGTAACATTGTAAACAGAATGTTACCATTTAACATAATGTAAATGGTAACATTGTAAACATAATGTTACCATTTAACATAATGTTAAATGGTAACATTGTAAACAGAATGTTACCATTTAACACAATGTGAAATGGTAACATTGTAAACAGAATGTTACCATTTAACACAATGTAAAATGGTAACATTGTAAACAGAATGTTACCATTTAACACAATGTGAAATGGTAACATCGTAAACATAATGTTACAATTTAACATAATGTAAATGGTAACATTGTAAACATAATGTTACCATTTAACATAATGTTAAATGGTAACATTGTAAACAGAATGTTACAATTTAACATAATGTAAATGGTAACATTGTAAACATAATGTTACCATTTAACATAATGTTAAATGGTAACATTGTAAACAGAATGTTACCATTTAACACAATGTGAAATGGTAACATTGTAAACAGAATGTTACCATTTAACATAATGTTAAATGGTAACATTGTAAACAGAATGTTACCATTTAACACAATGTGAAATGGTAACATTGTAAACAGAATGTTACCATTTAACACAATGTAAAATGGTAACATTGTAAACAGAATGTTACCATTTAACATAATGTGAAATGGTAACATTGTAAACAGAATGTTACCATTTAACATAATGTGAAATGGTAACATTGTAAACAGAATGTTACCATTTAACACAATGTAAAATGGTAACATTGTAAACATAATGTTACCATTTAACACAATGTAAAATGGTAACATTGTAAACAGAATGTTACCATTTAACATAATGTAAAATGGTAACATTGTAAACAGAATGTTACCATTTAACATAATGTGAAATGGTAACATTGTAAACAGAATGTTACCATTTAACACAATGTAAAATGGTAACATTGTAAACAGAATGTTACCATTTAACACAATGTAAAATGGTAACATTGTAAACAGAATGTTACCATTTAACATAATGTGAAATGGTAACATTGTAAACAGAATGTTGCCATTTAACATTATGTTAAATATAACTAACGGATTTACTTTACCAAATGGACCATCCCGGCCTTGCCGTATTGGTCTATTTGATTCACCTTTGTTTTTATTGTTTATTTTATTTTCACTTGCTACACATAGGACAGACATGACTGGGGGAAAGAAAGGGGAGAAAGAAAGAGGGAAAGAAAAACAGCAGGGAAGAGGAATGGTGATAAAGGGCAAAAAACAAAAACCAACAAAACAAACAGACAAAAAATATATATATCAGTCACTTCAACTCAAAGAAGTCCAGACGCTTTTCTTTCCAAGCTCCTTTGACTGACTGTTAGGACAACTTATTTATTGCAAGCATGCAGTACAAGAATAACTCGATGTTTCTGACTTTGCATTACGAATTGTTTACCCACTGACAAACATTTCAAATGAAATTAAATTAAAAAACAATTTGTGGTAACCTGATTTTAATTCAAAAAGAATCATTAACAACACTTCTTGTAATGGTGTCAAAATCAGCCCAACTTTTATTTTCAAATGCAAAAAGTAAAAGAAAATGAGCCAACATACTGGACACATATAATTGTCAATATAATTGTTTATAAACAATTATACTGTCATCATTGTTACAGATATGGAAACTTTATTAACAATTTGTCCAAGTAAAAAAATGCCCTGCTAATTGTTGGGGTTTTCTCTCCTCTAGCCCTTTCCTTTAAGCTCTTCTTTACATCCCCCCACCTTTTCTTTTTTCTTAATAATATAACAATAAAAACAATTGGCTGCATTTTAAATGTGTCAGATCAATGTCTTTATTCAAGAATACAAGAAATGGTAATAGCTGCATGTGTGTTTGTGTGTGTGCATAATATGCATACTTTACTTGTTGGATCCAAATCCCACAAGGAATCAAATAAAACAAGAAGACAAAGAAAAACAAAACAAAAATATATTTCTCTCCCTTCCCAGGTCAGGTTCACAAAAGCATTGCAGCTCTTTATTCCTCTTGTACAGCTCCAGAGTCTGTCAGCCAAAAAGAAACTACTGAGGTTCCAACACCCAGTGTTTCTGTAAACACAGATGAAAATGAACAGTCATCCACATCTAAAAGATTTGTAGATTCGAGGGACCGGTATAATACATCTAGTACATCTTTGTTTAAACCTCAGAACACAAAAAGGGAACAAACCATTGTATACAGATTTAAAAGTGCGCAAAGCAACGAACAGTCACCCTCTGAAACAGCTGAGGTTATCACAACCATTGTTTCTGTAAATACACAGGAACAGTCACCCACCTCAAAAAGATTAGTATATTCAAGGGACCAGTGTATCTACTCTGGTCAAAAGAATCCATGCTTCGTACTGATGTCCACAATTCTTTTTTATTCCTCTCACAATCATGGAGCACCGTGAAAACTAGAAACGAGTAAAATAATATCAATAGCACATATGACATCCATCTCAGCCACTTATTTCTTTTCACAAGGTGCACAAGTGCTTAACAAATAACAGCATAATGTTTTTACCGTGTACGCCTTGTAAAACCAGTAGTAGAAAAGTTGTAGGTTCGTGCTCTTGTGGGGGAGACGTATGTTATCCACCACCTCGATAGCTAGCCGAGAGTTCGAGGGTCACTAGAGCCGCCGAGAACGCATGAACTACTTACGGTAGGACGTTTTGCCAAAGTAAGACGTTTTGTCAGAACACCGAGTCCTCAGGAGGATGCAGCCCATGAATTTGGACACGATCTCAGATGCACTTCTGGTGTTGTCATGGCAACCCACACAAACATTTCAGCGTCAGCTACAATGAGGCGGAGCCCTTACTGAAACACTGAGCTCAGGTAGAGTGAAAGACAACATTTTTCCGCATCCAAAACAGCAGCGCTGTTCCTGTGACCTCTAGTAAAGCCTCTACTTGGGAAAAGGGAGTCTTTCATCAAAGCATCCTGCAGAAGTTGAATAAAAATATGCAAATGTTTAAATGATGCAACTTAATGAAGGCTGACAGCAGTTGTACTATTTTACATTGCAGCGAACAGGGGTGACCATTATTTTCAACGTTTTTACAGCATTTTTCACATTGAAAGTGAAATAATATAAATAATGTCTCAATTAAATTGCGTTAATATTTAAAAATACAAAAACTACAGCTTTGTTCACAAGCCAATAAAAATGTACTTGGGCCAGTGGTAAATGAAAATAACACTTATTCAGCACCTGGTTGTTGCGGCTGCATCAGGACACCAGATGTTCAGCCTCCATCCTGTAGGCAGACTTATCCCCGTCTGAGAGGAGTCCAATAATGGTGGTGTCATCTGCAAGCTTAATTAATTTGACAGACTGGTGGTTGGAGGTGCGGCAGTTGGTGTACAGGGAGAAGGGCATAGAAGAAAGAACACAGCCCTGAGGGGAGCTCGTGCTGATGGTCCGGGAGTCCAAGACATTCTTCCCCAGCCTCACTGGTTGCTTCCTGTCCGTCAGGAAGTCAGTGATCCACCGGCAGATGGGATCAGGCACATTCATCTGGGAAAGCAATCCTTGAAGAAGGTCTGAAAGGATGGTGTTGAAGGTAGAGCTGAAGTCCACAAACAGGATCCTAGCATAGATTCTGCAGGACAAAGTGTAGGGCCATGTTGATGGCATCGTCTACAGACCTGTTGGCTCTGTATGCAAACTGCAGGGGGTCCAGGAGGGGGGCCGTGAGGGTCTTAAGATAGGAGAGAACCAGGCGCTCAAAAGACTTCCTGACCAGATGTCAGAGCCACAGGTCTGTAGTCTTTTCGTCCAGTGATCTTTGGCTTCTTGAAAGCTATATATGATATAAAAATTATATAAAAACTGTTAATCAGCAAAAGAAATGATATCATAGTTCTTATAAAGAAAGCCTCTATCAATCAAACACCAGCAGTGTAGCAATGTTGTTCACTTACACTGTATATAAAACACTGATTTTGGCTACATCCAGTTTTTACTGTATTATAAACATTTTTTACCATGAAGAGTAAAGTGTTTGGCATTTTTGTCATTGTTATTGAGCTCAGAGATCAGGCCCAGCCCAGTATCTACCTGGTTATGAGCAAGGAGCTGGAGGTGATAACTCAACAATAACCAGGCCATGCATGCATGGATGGATCAGTTTGTAGGCTGTGTGTGGTCAGCAGCAGGCTGCTGGGTGTGGACCAAGAGGGAAAGCCCAGCATGTGAAACCCATCAGCAGAAGGCCAGAATAAAGGTGCACAGACAAACGCAGCCCAGACACTCAGGCAGGACAAGTAAAATAAATGGCAGCAAACACAGTATGATGTGGTAAAATGTGCTTTCTTTCACAAACAGATAGCACAAACAAGAATCACAAGAATCTCCTTTGTGGTTCTTGTTTTTCTTTTGAGTACATTAATAAAAAGTTGAAATAAAGTGGCAATAAAATTCATGCACTGAAGACCACACGAAACCCTAATTCACCCTACTACCTGTTGCCTTCACATACCATTTGCATCCCTTGTCCACAGAATCAAAAATGACCCTTCTTCACTAAAGATCGAACATAAAGCAATTGCATTTTAAATGGAAGCCCATTTTGCATTAAGAAACACTATCAGCAATCAGAAATTGTGTATATCTGAGTTCTCTGTTTTTACTGTCCTGAAAACTGCATTAATTCAGTGGATGCGGTTAGGTTCAAAACAACGTAATATAAGAGGGCAACCAATTCAATCTAAGAGGGATCCAATTTTTATCCATTCATGTACCAGCTACTGGCTTTTTGCTGTTATGTTCTCATATCGCGTGAGAGTTTATTTGCCTGGTGTCAGAAGTCTAATAATAAAGCTCCGGCACAACGTGGTCGAAGTTACCCGCATATCGGATCGCATCATGTCAGTGAAGATCGACGCCGACCCGACCGTCCTACGGATTATCTCCTGCTATGCACCACAGACCAACTGCCCCGACGAGGAGAAGACAGAATTCTGGCGCGCCCTCGACGACCACCTGCAAACGATTAGCCCTGAGGAACACGTGGCGGTAGGCGGTGACCTAAACGGACATGTAGGCAAGGGGAGAGACGGATATCACCGATTCCATGGCGGCCAAGGATTTGGGACCAGAAACGACGACGGTTGCCGGGTACTGGACTACGCAGAGGCCCACGATCTTGCCGTGACCAACACCTTCTTCAAAAAGAAGCCGGCACACCTCATCACGTACTCCAGCGGCGGCAGAGACACCCAAATCGACTACTGGCTAGTCTGAAGACCCCATCTCAGCCTAGTCACGAACGTAAAAGTCATACCATCAACCAATATTGGCCCTCAACATCGGCTACTTGTGATGGATCTCCGACTCAACCTTGGCCAACGACGACGAAGAACACCAACCACGACGGTGGAGAAGATCAAGTGGTGGCGCCTCCCTGAGGGATCCAATTTTTATCCATTCATGTACCAGCTACTGGCTTTTTGCTGTTATGTTCTCATATCGCATGAGAGTTTATTTGCCAGGTGTCAGAAGTCTAATAATGAATAAAGTTCAGGATATGCTTAAAAACTCACCTCAGTATAGCCGTCATCAGAAGGAAGTGCGCTTCACTGACTCATCAACTTGTCTCAGGCTTTCCACAAAGTTTCACAGTTGACCTTAAAGTAAGATGCTGCAAGCTTACCTTGCAGTGTATTACTTTTTAAGGTCTAAAGACCTTAAAGTGCGCTATAGATTGAAGTGATTTGAACTGACAACAGGGCTAATTCAGCACTTCAAGTTAACATCAATACAAGTTTTTAAATTTATTCTGATTTCCGTTTGTTTTCATTGCCTGTGCTATCTGTTATTTAGTTCAAATTGTGGGTAGATAATGCTGTGCTGTCATGTGACCTGTTCTCTCATGTGTGCCTTTCTCTTGTTTTGTATGTATTTCTCGTTTGTTATTTATTCCTATTTTATTCCTGCAATTGGTATGGAATTCATTTTTTAAAAAAATTGATCAGTGTTTTGAAATTAGATGTGATGAAGATGTGACCTTAATTTACAAAATCAACATCATGTTGGATTCAATGAGACATGAAACTAGTGCATGAAACAGGTCTCAGTAAATGTTCTCATAGACTGCAATACACTGCCCCCTGCTGGTCATTATAAAGTCTGCAGATGTCATTTGACATGAATGTCATATTTGTGAAACAAAATAAAGGACTCTGTAAAATAAATGAAAATCAAATATTTATATACAGAATATTTATGTACAAATGCTGAAAAAGACATTTGAACAAGATGCACACCCAGTAAAATTTAAAAAAAAAAGAAAAGTCAGTTTTATCATGTGACTATCATGCTGTCATTTCTGCACAATGCACTTTACACCAGATCAAAATAAAACACTGTGAGGTCGTTCTAACCGGAAGCCCAGAGAGCTTCGACAATGCAGCACAATGCCCTGAAGCATCAGCATCAAAATATACTTCAAGTACCAAAAAGTACTCATTGTGCAGAATGCCCTATTTTTGAATAGCTGGACATTTTAATTACTTTATCACCAGCTGTGACTACAGCTGATAATCAACCATGTTTCATAGGGATGTGACTACATTTAGAAATGTCACGCATTTTTAGGTATAAAGCAAAAGATGCAATGAAATAAATAAGCTATCACATATTAATCCAAATGAATTCACTGAAATACATCTGCACATTTCTGCAGCCTGACTTATTACACACGTGAACACAGTACACATTTGTTTACTGCAAGCTTGTTTCAGAGATGTGATGCAGTTAAATCTGTATGCGTCTGTTTCCTTGTAGTGTTAGTAGAGATGGTGAACCTGACACAATCCTGTGTTTGGTGTGAAGGAAACCAGTTAACAGCCGGTTTAGTGAAATTCTCTTGAACTCATGGAAAACTCATCGTCGTCTCGAAGTGAGCAGCTGAAGCGTCCCGTGTGATCAGAGGTCCTCGTCGTCCTCGCTCACCATGACGTCGAGCTCTTTGTCTTTCCGTACGACGCTCTCGGTGATGAACTCCTTGTGCTGCTCCTCCAGCTCACGCAGCTCCGCCTGCAGGCGCTCCAGGTGGAGCACTCGCCGGTTCCTCAGCAGCCGGCTGGGGAATGGGTTCGTGTCGTTGAAGGCGATGCTGGTCAGCTTCCTGCATGGACACACGCAGGAGGAAAGGACTCGATCACCAACACAGAGGAACTGGAAACTGATCAGCTTGAGTGTTTCTGTTTTATGCTGCTTGATACTTCAGGTACTGCAGTTTGAGCAGGAAATACTGGACTGACTGGACCACATGTATCCGAGAGCTGCAGATACTTAAAAATCTTTAAATCGTTGTTACTGTGATCAGGGAAATTTAAACTTCTCACAAAATTTCAGTAAAAAGGGTTTGAAGCTCAAAGATTCAACAGCTACATCCGCTACACTTCTGAGAGTGTAACAGCTCGTAGATTAAGGCGGGTGGAGGCGAGTGCGTACCTGGCATTGGAGACGGTCTTTGTGAAGAAGCGTAGGTACTGGTAGATCTCCACGCTGTCGTGAATCTTCAGGATGTCGTCCTCTTTGTATTTGAACAGAGCCAGAGTGTATCTGAAGATCACCTGCAGCACAGACACGCATTTCATAACAGGACACTCACGCCACACAATTAATTGGAAACTTTGAGGAGGTGAGTCATAAAATTACTCTTTCAGTTGTGGTGCAGTTGGGCCCTTTACTCATTACAGCTCTGATCGATTTCCAATAAGCCACTTGGTTCCTCAGTTGCCAGATAATATTAACTTACTTGGTAGTTGAGCTTTAAGTTTAAATTAAACTTTTGGGTTGGATCTACGTGGCTGAAGCTGTTGTCAGCATTTATCCCTGTGTGGTATATATTTCTGTGTCTGAACTGTGATTTTATTTCCTGAGACAAACGATGTAAAAGCTGTGCTGCATTTGTCACATTGCAGAAACAAGCCCAAAGCCATTGTCCCGCTCATCGTCTGGATTTACGCTGCTTGTGGTAGACTGTGAGGTCGTTACTAGAATGATCTGCTTTCCCACTCCTATTTCATGTCACATGACAGTTCCCCATGCTTAGTAAACAATGTCTTATTACTCCTAAAATGTAAATAAAGACATCTAAAGGTCAAAACAAAATCATTTTTGTTTCCATGGACACTACTGTGGTGCATTCAAGTGTTGTCTGCATTTCTGTCATGGTGTGTTCGGGTGTATGGTACCTTGGTACCCTCATACAGGAAGGCGTCCCACAGAGGCATCAGGATGTCGCTGGGCAGACTCTCCACAAAAACCACCAGGAACCAGTTGAAGGTGACCAGAGAGACGTCAATGTTGTGATCCTCAAAGTGAGATGCCAGGTGAGGAAGCTTCTCCGCCATGAAGTCCTTCAGCACGCGCTGGTCCGCCTGAGCACAAAGACTCACAGAGATCAGCCTCACTGATCACTAAAACAGATCACAGCAGGCAAGCAGGTGAGTGTGTCTGCTGACCTGAGAGGCCAACCAGATTCTTGGTGTAGTAGTCCTGAGGCATGATGGCTTCCACCACTGCCACCAGACACCAGAAGGCGTCTTCGTCACTTTGGAGGACCAGCAGAGCGAGGGCCGCTAACCTGTGGACATTCATGGAAGGTGAGGTTCTGCCTGGAAGGCGGGTCCACATAAGAACTCAGATATAAAATTTATACTTTTGTTCTGACCTGTTGAGTACCTGGCAGTAGCCAATGGCAGGGTTATGCCCGGAGAAGGCCAGAAGGATGCGGCGGAGCTGCTGGAGGGCAGGGCTGGAGGGCGGGGCTGGACGGCGAGGAGAAGTGCTGATTGGTCGTCAGGGTTCGGTGAAGGTCCAGCTGGACCTGCCTGGAGGCAGGATTAGGAGCTGTCCGACTCTTCTCACACAGCTGGAAACAGAACAGGATTACTGAGTGCTCGCCAGCATTCCCGACAGGAAGAAGGAGGAGCCACCTGTGCTCAGGTGCGGATAAAGCACTCTCTCTCTCTACAGCTGTACCTGCTGATAGCGTTGCGTGTGGCACTCTTGGCTTGTCAAAGTTCTGGCTCGGACCAAACAGCGCCACACTCTCTGCCGATACTCCCGAGGGACGCCTTCACGCACCAGAATTTTGAGCTCAGGTGAGATGATGAAGTCATCGTCGGACCTGCCTGCAAGGTACTGAGCCCAGCGGCTCAGCAGGGGGTGCTCCAGACCCTCCTACAGAGACAATGATGTATGATATAAAAAGAGGATAACCATTATCTGTTAAGCATTATGTTACAATTTAACATAATGTAAAATTGTAACATTGTAAACATAATGTTACAATTTTACATTATGTTACAGTTTAACATAAAGTAAAATTGTAACATTATGTTTACAATGTTACAATTTACAAATTGTAACATTGTAAACATAATGTTACAATTTTACTTTATGTAACAATTTAACATAATGTAAAATTGTAACATTGTAAACATAATGTTACAATTTTACTTTATGTTACAGTTTAACATCATATAAAATTGTAACATTATGTTTACAATGTTACAATTTACAAATTGTAACATGATGTTACAATTTTACATGATGTTAAATTGTAGCTGTTAAGGGTGGTGAGTTAGCGAACCTAGACGCGGACTTCTCGTTTAAGTTGAACAGTGTCTTTATTTACAGTGAAGCCAAAATCAATCCACAGTTATCCACAGTGCAAGTCCCTTCAGTGCTCCTCTCCCCGTCTCCCCTCGTGTGTCCACAAAACTCCCTAGAATCAGTGAAGTGTCCCCTTCCGTCTCTCCGTCTCGATCGCGTCCAGGCTTAGTAGGCAGCTCAGAGCGGCAGCACTTACGGGTCGGAGGTCTCCCGTTGCTACGCGACCGCGTAACAATCGCAGCGGAGAAAAAGCGGAGCGAGAGAGGAGAACAAAAAAACACACACACACAGGTCGACCGGTCGGGGCACCGTCCGACTCTGACAGTAACATAATGTAAAATTGTATTATGTTTACAATGTTACAATCCGTACCCTCACCTATGGCCACGAGCTGTGGGTAGTGACCGAAAGAACGAGATCGCGTATACAAGCGGCAGAAATGAGCTTCCTCCGAAGGGTGGCTGGCCTCTCCCTTAGAGATAGGGTGAGAAGTTCGGCCGTCCGGGAGGGGCTCAGAGTAGAGCAGCTGCTGCTCCACATCGAAAGGAGCCAGCTGAGGTGGTTCGGGCATCTGACAAGGATGCCCCCTGGGCGCCTCCTGGGTGAGGTGTTCCAGGCATGTCCCACCGGGAGGAGGCCCCGGGGCAGACCCAGGACACGCTGGAGAGATTATATCTCTCGGCTGGCCTGGGAACGCCTTGGTGTTCCCCCGGATAAGCTGGAGGAGGTGGCTGGGGAGAGGGAGGTCTGGGCCTCTTTGCTTAGGCTGCTGCCCCCGCGACCTCGGATAAAGCGGATGAAGATGGATGGATGGATGGATGGATGGATGGATGGATGTTACAATTGTAAAATTGTAACATTATGTTTACAATGTTACAATTTCACATTATGTTAAATTGCAACATGATGTAAAATCGTAACATTAAGTTTACAATGTTACAATTGTAAATATAATTTACCCAATTAATTCTGTCATAACAGAAGTATGACTTCTCTGTGTTATTAATCCGTATTAATATTGTAGGGATATTAATATCCCTACAATATTAAGCATCAGACTTTATCAAATTTTCTAAAAACTTTTTTTGTTGGATAGTGTAGCGCAGCTGGATAGTGTAGTGGTAATACTACACATCTTTGGAGTCGCACGTTCGATTCCCACCCAGTATCCAGTAAGGGTCCTGGCTAGACCCCTCATGCTAACCAAAAATCCCTGGAATGGTGCGGCTATGTCTGCAGTCTCTCCGCTTAAATTTAGAGCTTGCTTGTTTGTTAAATGTATTATTTACTGTTTTTAGTTTACTCCATGATGGGGCTGGATATCGGGCGTCCTGCACCACCCATCCGGTCTGGAGCATAGCGAAACCATTTCTGCACTGTTTGAACGAAGGCAAACTCAGAAACTGCCCCCACCTGCTGAGTCAGGCCATCTAAGACAACAAAAACCCCCAAAAACAAACAAACAAAAAAACAGTAAAAAAGAGGGGTTCAATTAGAGTTCAAATATGAATAACCTCTCGCCAAAAGTCTTTAACAGCTAGAAAGCTGGCAAACTACTAAGCTGATCAACATGAAAGGCACAAGGTGGAAATCAGCAAACTGCTGCCTCACTTTGTTCACCTGTGCTCTATATTTCATAGTCCGGTTGGCTGCAGGACCAAACATTTGGCCTTACACCTTATTTCTTTATGTTTTGCTTCCAAGGTGCCAGACTTGTAGGTAACTTTTTACACTGACATGACCTCAGCAATAGTTTCCAGTCTTTCAACTTCCTTGGGCTTTGGCTGCTTTTTTACTCATTTTCAGTCCAGTCCTTCTACCTGACCATTTTCAGAGAACTCTAAGGAGCTTGGGGGAAAAAAGCAACCGGACTTCTTTAACTTTTTTGAAGACGTTTCGCTTCTCATCCCAGAAGCTTTTCCAGTTCACTGAAGCCTCATAAGAAAGTGACACAATGACATTTAGATAATAAAACTCGCCAAAAATGCACCTTAAGAGCACTGTCTCTTTAAATACCCTCTTTTGCTTGGTCTGCTCCTTATTTTTTCCTCATTTTTTCTTACTTTGGAGGACCAGCAGAGCGAGGGCCGCTAACCTGTGGACATTCATGGAAGGTGAGGTTCTGCCTGGAAGGCGGGTCCACATAAGAACTCAGATATAATATTTATATTTTTGTTCTGACCTGTTGAGTCCCTGGCAGCAGCCAATGGCAAGGTTGTGCCAGCCAGCAGGATGCTGCTGAAGGGCGGGGCTGGAGTCTGAAAGTAAGAGCTCGTTTAGACTCTATTCTGTGAACAGGCTTGCTCCCACGAATATGTGAATTCATCTGTAAAAGAGTTTAACTCTAATGCACCTGTTCCTCCTGCTCCCTGCTGCAGGGCGGCCTGTTGGACTACGAATGCCAGTGCGGAGCTAAGAAGATCAAAGAGGAGCTGTTGTTCTTGAACCTGCCAAAGTGAGTAACCTCAAATCGGTCCCCAAAGGCCTCAAACCACCACAGTTCAGTCGGTGTCAGTTTTGTTCATGTCATGTCCTCCTTGCGTCTTCCTTTGAGCCTCTCCTCTTTGTCTCATCTCTTTCAGTGTGCTGATCCTCCAGCTGAAGTGGTTTACGTTCACTCCATCGTTCACCGTGGAGAAGAAGAACAGCCCCATTGTTCTGACACAGCAGCTGGTGATCAGCCAGGACACAGCCTTTACTGAAGAGGTAAGGGAAAAGGCACACCGTTCATTTCAAGTATGGATGGAGCCCATTTCTAAGCTAACGGGTGGTGCCGCTGCCCTCTCCCAGTAAACTGCTCGCTATTTGTTGGTCAGCGTGATCAGTCGTTTGGGCTCCTCAGCTTACAGCGGTGAGTGGGTGCTTTCAGACACATGTGCTGAATGCAGGTCAGCTTTGAAAGTTTATGAGACGTTAATAAGTGCGCCTTCTCCTCTCAGGACATTACGTCTGTGACGGCGTTCACCAGATGAGCGGAAGAGACGATGTCACAGACAGCCGGCTCACGTACGATGACGAGTTGGTCTGCCAGACCACGTGTGAGTCTGTGTGTGAGCAGCGGCAGAGAACAGCTTACCTGCTATTCTATAAAAGACAGGTGACGTCTCCCAGCAAACAGTCAGCATGCCTGTGCAAATATTCAGTGTAACTTGTAGAAAAACCCTCACACTCAGTTTATTTGTGTTTTTCTTTTTCTATTTCTTACTTTCTTTGCCGCACTAGAAAGGCAGCAGAGTCGGGACTCAGATCTGCAGCAACACCTTCATTGTTATTGTTATTATTGTTGTTAGTACTGTTGTTATTATGATTGATATTGTTACTGTTATGATCAGTTTTATTATTATTATTATCATTATTAATTTTTTAATACATTTGTTTATCTTTATTATTATTAGTAGTAATGTTGTTGTTTATGTTGTTATTGTTATTATTATTACTGGTATTTTTGACATTATTATTATTATTTTGTTGTTATTGTCATTATTAGTAGAAGTAGTATTAGTTATATCATTTTTATATCAGCCTGGAGTGAACAACATGAAAGCATGGATCCATCCTCCCTCACATTCACAATTCAGGCTGCTGGTGTAATTGTGCGCGGGATATTTTCCTGGTACACTTTGGGACCTTTAAATGCTACAGTCTGAGTATTGTTATGACCACAGTGTACCCTCTTCTGATGGCTGAAAGTAAAAGGGGGTCCAGTACCGGTTCCGGTACCAGGCCTACTGACAATCTAACATAATGTAAAATGGTAACATCGTAAACATAATGTTACAATTTAGCATAATGTAAATGGTAACATTGTAAACATAATGTTACCATTTAACATAATGTAAATGGTAACATTGTAAACAGAATGTTACCATTTAACATAATGTAAATGGTAACATTGTAAACATAATGTTACCATTTAACATAATGTAAAATGGTAACATTGTAAACAGAATGTTACCATTTAACATAATGTAAAATGGTAACATTGTAAACAGAATGTTACCATTTAACACAATGTGAAATGGTAACATTGTAAACAGAATGTTACCATTTAACATAATGTAAAATGGTAACATTGTAAACAGAATGTTACCATTTAACACAAGGTAAAATGGTAACATTGTAAACAGAATGTTACCAATTAACACAATGTTAAATGGTAACATTGTAAACAGAATGTTACCATTTAACACAAGGTAAAATGGTAACATTGTAAACAGAATGTTACCATTTAACACAAGGTAAAATGGTAACATAGTAAACAGAATGTTACCATTTAACACAATGTAAAATGGTAACATTGTAAACAGAATGTTACCATTTAACACAATGTAAAATGGTAACATTGTAAACAGAATGTTACCATTTATCACAATGTAAAATGGTAACATTGTAAACAGAATGTTACCATTTAACACAATGTAAAATGGTAACATTGTAAACAGAATGTTACCATTTAACATAATGTAAAATGGTAACATTGTAAACAGAATGTTACCATTTAACACAATGTAAAATGGTAACATTGTAAACAGAATGTTGCCATTTAACATTATGTTAAATATAACTAACGGATTTACTTTACCAAATGGACCATCCCGGCCTTGCCGTATTGGTCTATTTGATTCACCTTTGTTTTTATTGTTTATTTTATTTTCACTTGCTACACATAGGACAGACATGACTGGGGGAAAGAAAGGGGAGAAAGAAAGAGGGAAAGAAAAACAGCAGGGAAGAGGAATGGTGATAAAGGGCAAAAAACAAAAACCAACAAAACAAACAGACAAAAAATATATATATCAGTCACTTCAACTCAAAGAAGTCCAGACGCTTTTCTTTCCAAGCTCCTTTGACTGACTGTTAGGACAACTTATTTATTGCAAGCATGCAGTACAAGAATAACTCGATGTTTCTGACTTTGCATTACGAATTGTTTACCCACTGACAAACATTTCAAATGAAATTAAATTAAAAAACAATTTGTGGTAACCTGATTTTAATTCAAAAAGAATCATTAACAACACTTCTTGTAATGGTGTCAAAATCAGCCCAACTTTTATTTTCAAATGCAAAAAGTAAAAGAAAATGAGCCAACATACTGGACACATATAATTGTCAATATAATTGTTTATAAACAATTATACTGTCATCATTGTTACAGATATGGAAACTTTATTAACAATTTGTCCAAGTAAAAAAATGCCCTGCTAATTGTTGGGGTTTTCTCTCCTCTAGCCCTTTCCTTTAAGCTCTTCTTTACATCCCCCCACCTTTTCTTTTTTCTTAATAATATAACAATAAAAACAATTGGCTGCATTTTAAATGTGTCAGATCAATGTCTTTATTCAAGAATACAAGAAATGGTAATAGCTGCATGTGTGTTTGTGTGTGTGCATAATATGCATACTTTACTTGTTGGATCCAAATCCCACAAGGAATAAAATAAAACAAGAAGACAAATTATCCTTTCAAAAAAACAGAGATTGTGGATGCGTCTGGCTTTCATAACTGGATGCAGGATAATACTTAGGCACTGGAAGTCATCCAGCCCCTGTTCTCTCAGGGAATGGACTGAACAAATGTCTAAGATGGCATCATATGAACGGGTTATGTACAGAATTAAGGGGAGAGAAGACATTTTTGAGCAGGTCTGGGGTCCTTTTTTGGTGTACATCGACAATGTCTCCTAGATATTATGATAAATGTTCTTTTGGGGGGGTTTCATGTGTCATTGGTATTTTTGTTGTTGTCTTTTTTTTTTTTTTTTTTTTTTTTTACTTTGAAAGTCAGTAGAGGGAAGAAATTGTCTTAATGTCATCAGTGGTCAAGGTTATGTTTTGTTTTTAGGCACCTGGGTGTTTTGCCCCCATTACTTTTGTTTTTGCTGATGTTTCCCAGGAGGCGGTATATCATTTTGTTTCTCCTGGTTTTTTTGTTTTTTTTGTTTTTTGTTTTTTTTGTTTTTTTGTTTGTTTGTTTGTCTGTTTGTCTTAGTTACTGTTAGTCCTTATTTGTTGGTTGTTGTTAAGAAACGGACAGAGAACTGACAGTATGATTATTCCAGTTGTATATTTGTTAACGTTTCTGTCCATCCAAAATATGAATAAAAAAAAACAAAAAAAAAAAAACAAGAAGACAAAGAAAAACAAAACAAAAATATATTTCTCTCCCTTCCCAGGTCAGGTTCACAAAAGCATTGCAGCTCTTTATTCCTCTTGTACAGCTCCAGAGTCTGTCAGCCAAAAAGAAAATACTGAGGTTCCAACACCCAGTGTTTCTGTAAACACAGATGAAAATGAACAGTCATCCACATCTAAAAGATTTGTAGATTCGAGGGACCGGTATAATACATCTAGTACATCTTTGTTTAAACCTCAGAATAGAGGTCTGCGCGGGAATGTTTTTTTAGTCCCGCTCCCGCCCGCTCCCGCAAGGTTTTGTACCGCACCCGACCGCTCCCGCTGTATATTCAGTCTTTGTTCACCCGCTGCCCGCTTAGAATAATTTTCTACCCGACCCGACCGTTCCCGCTAAATTTAGATCTGGTTTCCAAAATCTCACATTTAAATGGGGTACCACCAAAAAATAGAGATAACAGATAAAACTGCAGGTTGTGCAATGATTGTATTTATTTTTCTTAAACAAGATGCATTTATCTGTCAACATGCAACATTTATCTTTTAACATGGAAAACGTGTTGCAAAAATAAAATAAATAAAAACGAATACAGCATTGTGGCCTACTTGTTATTTTTATGTAAAATACAAACGTAACATTTTTCTGTCAACACAGTAGGGAAAGTGTCGCGAAAAAAAAAAAGTCACTTAAAATTGTAAACAAAAGAACAAAATAGTTGGCCACTGCGAAATTAAATGGTTGTTTAAACTATCAGTTTAACGAAAAAATGTCCCAATGTCGAATTCAAGGTCTCTCCTACAAAAGAAAATATGCATATATAAATACAACAATAAACGACATCTCAAAATTATAAACTATTAATCAAATGAACGAAACTTACTTAAAAAATCCAAATTATTTTAAATTTCCATGCAGGAAAAGAATGTCACTGACTGATGAGGGTTTCAGTACTGAACGTCTCTCCTCCAAAATCCGACCACAAAGGCTGAATGCTCTCTCGGAAGGTGCACTCGTTGCCGGGATGCAGAGGACAAATCTTGCAAGGTTGCTCAGGGCAGGGAACTGGGAACTGTTGGAATTCCACCACTGCAAAATGTTTTGTTGACTTGATAATTCAAGTTTCATGGTCCTGTACTCCTGAATCTGAACATCTAGTGATTTTGATCCACATGATTCTTCCTCTTCCTCCCAATCTGAAAATTTATGAAGAACAGTAGGCCTTTTGGCAGGTGTTGGTTCAACATCCTCATCATGTGCATGATCAAACTTTAAATCTTCGATCATCTCCTTGACTCCCTGTATCACATTCTGTCGCCCTCTTTCATCTAACATTCTCAGACCTCGCAGATTTGGTGTCAGAAAGGTTGCTATTTTATAAAGCATGTGAACAGAATGGGATGAAGTGCTGTCTGCTGACAGTAATTCTTTCAGCCGTGTTACACAGACGGTTGCAATTTCAGAGAGCAGAGGGTCTTTTGTGGCTGATGTACAGTGCTCAATTAATCGCACAGACCACGGAAGAACAAGTGAGGCACTGGGAGCTGTGTTATCAGTTTCCAAGTCGTCAGTTGCCTCTTTGAAGGGTTTTAGGAATGATACTAGTAACTTAAGAGTACTGATGCTAATGCGTCCGATCTTGTCATAATTATTGCTCTCAGTCAGCACAGATGCAATGTCTTCGTACTGTTCCAAGACAGAATTTAACATGTCAAAGTTAGAGTTCCATCGTGTCTCTATGGATTGTTTCAGTGACTTTTTAAGCTTGCCCTGCTGTCCTGAGTGTTTGAAATATGTAACCAACTTTTTAACATCAGTCAGAAGGCTAGCGATCTCTGGAGACTTTTCGATTATGGCAGTACCAAACGCACTGGAGAGAGTCACGTTTAGTATGTGCGCTGTGCAGTTTAGCCTCGTGTATTCTCGTAAGGCACTGATCATGTTGGCTCCACGATCTGTGACAAAAATAATCTTTTTGCCCATGTCTGTCGCATCAATGCCAAACACTCTGAGATTCTGCAGCAGGTGCCTTCGAATGTTTTCACCTGTCTTTGAGGTGCTTGGGTCAAAAGGGGCAGCAAAAAGCACTCTTGAAGGTAGCTCAGATTGCTCATTAACGTAATGGATGGTTGCAGACAAAAAGGACGTTTTTCGATATGTTTCTGTCCATATGTCTGCTGTAACAGCGCATCCAAACTTCGATATTGTTGCAGTGATTTCCTCCACAACATGTTTACGTAGACTCTGAGCCCTCATTTCAACATTTCTTGACACCGTTGTGGGGTGTGGTAGTATCTCACAGACATCGAATTTTCCTATTCTTGCTGCTGTGTCGACCAAATGTTGGGCCAGCTGTGTGAAGCCTTTTCCAGAGATGGTATCATACGGTCGAATGTCTTGGCAAACAAACTGAACACATTTGTCTCTGGTTTCTTTTTTAAACTTCTCTGGCACCAGCAAAGATTTAGTAAATGCCAGTTTTGTTTGCCCCTTTGTGATGGGACATGAGTGCCGCCTTAAACCTGAGGTTCCAGTCTTGTGACTGCAAAAGGGTAAAACTTTGAGGCATTTATCGCATTGTACAAAGGGTAATTTTTTTCCATTTGCGTCTATGACGCATGAAAAACACTCCCATACATCAGACTTGCCTGATGTGGGTTTCCTTAAAGTAAACTGACCGTTGTCTAATCCCAGCTGAACGTCCTTCAAGGAAATTGCATCTTCAGTTTGCTCTGCCATGTTGGTAAAGCGCGCTCTGATGCAGGTGATGCGCGCACAGAGTCACAGACTGTGCAAGTAAAATGCACGTGCAAAAAGCACTGATCCATGCGCTCAGTGCGTGTAACAGGCGTGAGCACTGGCTGTACCAGTGCTCAATTAGAATGAGGAAATCACAGATATGCTGTTCCGAAAAAATGTCGGGCACGCTATATTTTCAGACCGCCCGCTCCCGTTCAAATTACACCAGAGTTACCGACCGCTACCGCATTTTATTTGGAAATTTATTCCCGCGCCGCAAGAAATCTGGTCGGGTCCCGCGGCTCCCGCGGGACAGCCGCGGGAATGCAGACCTCTACCTCAGAACACAAAAAGGGAACAAACCATTGTATACAGATTTAAAAGTGCGCAAAGCAACGAACAGTCACCCTCTGAAACAGCTGAGGTTATCACAACCATTGTTTCTGTAAATACACAGGAACAGTCACCCACCTCAAAAAGATTAGTATATTCAAGGGACCAGTGTATCTACTCTGGTCAAAAGAATCCATGCTTCGTACTGATGTCCACAATTCTTTTTTATTCCTCTCACAATCATGGAGCACCGTGAAAACTAGAAACGAGTAAAATAATATCAATAGCACATATGACATCCATCTCAGCCACTTATTTCTTTTCACAAGATGCACAAGTGCTTAACAAATAACAGCATAATGTTTTTACCGTGTACGCCTTGTAAAACCAGTAGTAGAAAAGTTGTAGGTTCGTGCTCTTGTGGGGGAGACGTATGTTATCCACCACCTCGATAGCTAGCCGAGAGTTCGAGGGTCACTAGAGCCGCCGAGAACGCATGAACTACTTACGGTAGGACGTTTTGCCAAAGTAAGACGTTTTGTCAGAACACCGAGTCCTCAGGAGGATGCAGCCCATGAATTTGGACACGATCTCAGATGCACTTCTGGTGTTGTCATGGCAACCCACACAAACATTTCAGCGTCAGCTACAATGAGGCGGAGCCCTTACTGAAACACTGAGCTCAGGTAGAGTGAAAGACAACATTTTTCCGCATCCAAAACAGCAGCGCTGTTCCTGTGACCTCTAGTAAAGCCTCTACTTGGGAAAAGGGAGTCTTTCATCAAAGCATCCTGCAGAAGTTGAATAAAAATATGCAAATGTTTAAATGATGCAACTTAATGAAGGCTGACAGCAGTTGTACTATTTTACATTGCAGCGAACAGGGGTGACCATTATTTTCAACGTTTTTCCAGCATTTTTCACATTGAAAGTGAAATAATATAAATAATGTCTCAATTAAATTGCGTTAATATTTAAAAATACAAAAACTACAGCTTTGTTCACAAGCCAATAAAAATGTACTTGGGCCAGTGGTAAATGAAAATAACACTTATTCAGCACCTGGTTGTTGCGGCTGCATCAGGACACCAGATGTTCAGCCTCCATCCTGTAGGCAGACTTATCCCCGTCTGAGAGGAGTCCAATAATGGTGGTGTCATCTGCAAGCTTAATTAATTTGACAGACTGGTGGTTGGAGGTGCGGCAGTTGGTGTACAGGGAGAAGGGCATAGAAGAAAGAACACAGCCCTGAGGGGAGCTCGTGCTGATGGTCCGGGAGTCCAAGACATTCTTCCCCAGCCTCACTGGTTGCTTCCTGTCCGTCAGGAAGTCAGTGATCCACCGGCAGATGGGATCAGGCACATTCATCTGGGAAAGCAATCCTTGAAGAAGGTCTGAAAGGATGGTGTTGAAGGTAGAGCTGAAGTCCACAAACAGGATCCTAGCATAGATTCTGCAGGACAAAGTGTAGGGCCATGTTGATGGCATCGTCTACAGACCTGTTGGCTCTGTATGCAAACTGCAGGGGGTCCAGGAGGGGGGCCGTGAGGGTCTTAAGATAGGAGAGAACCAGGCGCTCAAAAGACTTCCTGACCAGATGTCAGAGCCACAGGTCTGTAGTCTTTTCGTCCAGTGATCTTTGGCTTCTTGAAAGCTATATATGATATAAAAATTATATAAAAACTGTTAATCAGCAAAAGAAATGATATCATAGTTCTTATAAAGAAAGCCTCTATCAATCAAACACCAGCAGTGTAGCAATGTTGTTCACTTACACTGTATATAAAACACTGATTTTGGCTACATCCAGTTTTTACTGTATTATAAACATTTTTTACCATGAAGAGTAAAGTGTTTGGCATTTTTGTCATTGTTATTGAGCTCAGAGATCAGGCCCAGCCCAGTATCTACCTGGTTATGAGCAAGGAGCTGGAGGTGATAACTCAACAATAACCAGGCCATGCATGCATGGATGGATCAGTTTGTAGGCTGTGTGTGGTCAGCAGCAGGCTGCTGGGTGTGGACCAAGAGGGAAAGCCCAGCATGTGAAACCCATCAGCAGAAGGCCAGAACAAAGGTGCACAGACAAACGCAGCCCAGACACTCAGGCAGGACGAGTAAAATAAATGGCAGCAAACACAGTATGATGTGGTAAAATGTGCTTTCTTTCACAAACAGATAGCACAAACAAGAATCACAAGAATCTCCTTTGTGGTTCTTGTTTTTCTTTTGAGTACATTAATAAAAAGTTGAAATAAAGTGGCAATAAAATTCATGCACTGAAGACCACACGAAACCCTAATTCACCCTACTACCTGTTGCCTTCACATTCCATTTGCATCCCTTGTCCACAGAATCAAAAATGACCCTTCTTCACTAAAGATCGAACATAAAGCAATTGCATTTTAAATGGAAGCCCATTTTGCATTAAGAAACACTATCAGCAATCAGAAATTGTGTATATCAGAGTTCTCTGTTTTTACTGTCCTGAAAACTGCATTAATTCAGTGGATGCGGTTAGGTTCAAAACAACGTAATATAAGAGGGCAACCAATTCAATCTAAGAGGGATCCAATTTTTATCCATTCATGTACCAGCTACTGGCTTTTTGCTGTTATGTTCTCATATCGCGTGAGAGTTTATTTGCCAGGTGTCAGAAGTCTAATAATAAAGCTCCGGCACAACGTGGTCGAAGTTACCCGCATATCGGATCGCATCATGTCAGTGAAGATCGACGCCGACCCGACCGTCCTACGGATTATCTCCTGCTATGCACCACAGACCAACTGCCCCGACGAGGAGAAGACAGAATTCTGGCGCGCCCTCGACGACCACCTGCAAACGATTAGCCCTGAGGAACACGTGGCGGTAGGCGGCGACCTAAACGGACATGTAGGCAAGGGGAGAGACGGATATCACCGATTCCATGGCGGCCAAGGATTTGGGACCAGAAACGACGACGGTTGCCGGGTACTGGACTACGCAGAGGCCCACGATCTTGCCGTGACCAACACCTTCAAAAAGAAGCCGGCACACCTCATCACGTACTCCAGCGGCGGCAGAGACACCCAAATCGACTACTGGCTAGTCCGAAGACCCCATCTCAGCCTAGTCACGAACGTAAAAGTCATACCATCAACCAATATTGGCCCTCAACATCGGCTACTTGTGATGGATCTCCGACTCAACCTTGGCCAACGACGACGAAGAACACCAACCACGACGGTGGAGAAGATCAAGTGGTGGCGCCTCCCTGAGGGATCCAATTTTTATCCATTCATGTACCAGCTACTGGCTTTTTGCTGTTATGTTCTCATATCGCATGAGAGTTTATTTGCCAGGTGTCAGAAGTATAATAATGAATAAAGTTCAGGATATGCTTAAAAACTCACCTCAGTATAGCCGTCATCAGAAGGAAGTGCGCTTCACTGACTCATCAACTTGTCTCAGGCTTTCCACAAAGTTTCACAGTTGACCTTAAAGTAAGATGCTGCAAGCTTACCTTGCAGTGTATTACTTTTTAAGGTCTAAAGACCTTAAAGTGCGCTATAGATTGAAGTGATTTGAACTGACAACAGGGCTAATTCAGCACTTCAAGTTAACATCAATAAAAGTTTTTAAATTTTACTCTGATTTCCGTTTGTTTTCATTGCCTGTGCTATCTGTTATTTAGTTCAAATTGTGGGTAGATAATGCTGTGCTGTCATGTGACCTGTTCTCTCATGTGTGCCTTTCTCTTGTTTTGTATGTATTTCTCGTTTGTTATTTATTCCTATTTTATTCCTGCAATTGGTATGGAATTCATTTTTTTAAAAAATTGATCAGTGTTTTGAAATTAGATGTGATGAACATGTGACCTTAATTTACAAAATCAACATCATGTTGGATTCAATGAGACATGAAACTAGTGCATGAAACAGGTCTCAGTAAATGTTCTCATAGACTGCAATACACTGCCCCCTGCTGGTCATTATAAAGTCTGCAGATGTCATTTGACATGAATGTCATATTTGTGAAACAAAATAAAGGACTCTGTAAAATAAATGAAAATCAAATATTTATATACAGAATATTTATGTACAAATGCTGAAAAAGACATTTGAACAAGATGCACACCCAGTAAAATTAAAAAAAAGAAGAAAAGTCAGTTTTATCATGTGACTATCATGCTGTCATTTCTGCACAATGCACTTTACACCAGATCAAAATAAAACACTGTGAGGTCGTTCTAACCGGAAGCCCAGAGAGCTTCGACAATGCAGCACAATGCCCTGAAGCATCAGCATCAAAATATACTTCAAGTACCAAAAAGTACTCATTGTGCAGAATGCCCTATTTTTGAATAGCTGGACATTTTAATTACTTTATCACCAGCTGTGACTACAGCTGATAATCAACCATGTTTGATAGGGATGTGACTACATTTAGAAATGTCACGCATTTTTAGGTATAAAGCAAAAGATGCAATGAAATAAATAAGCTATCACATATTAATCCAAATGAATTCACTGAAATACATCTGCACATTTCTGCAGCCTGACTTATTACACACGTGAACACAGTACACATTTGTTTACTGCAAGCTTGTTTCAGAGATGTGATGCAGTTAAATCTGTATGCGTCTGTTTCCTTGTAGTGTTAGTAGAGATGGTGAACCTGACACAATCCTGTGTTTGGTGTGAAGGAAACCAGTTAACAGCCGGTTTAGTAAAATTCTCTTGAACTCATGGAAAACTCATCGTCGTCTCGAAGTGAGCAGCTGAAGCGTCCCGTGTGATCAGAGGTCCTCGTCGTCCTCGCTCACCATGACGTCGAGCTCTTTGTCTTTCCGTACGACGCTCTCGGTGATGACCTCCTTGTGCTGCTCCTCCAGCTCACGCAGCTCCGCCTGCAGGCGCTCCAGGTGGAGCACTCGCCGGTTCCTCAGCAGCCGGCTGGGGAATGGGTTCATGTCGTTGAAGGCGATGCTGGTCAGCTTCCTGCATGGACACACGCAGGTGGAAAGGACTCGATCACCAACACAGAGGAACTGGAAACTGATCAGCTTGAGTGTTTCTGTTTTATGCTGCTTGATACTTCAGGTACTGCAGTTTGAGCAGGAAATACTGGACTGACTGGACCACATGTATCCGAGAGCTGCAGATACTTAAAAATCTTTAAATCGTTGTTACTGTGATCAGGGAAATTTAAACTTCTCACAAAATTTCAGTAAAAAGGGTTTGAAGCTCAAAGATTCAACAGCTACATCCGCTACACTTCTGAGAGTGTAACAGCTCGTAGATTAAGGCGGGTGGAGGCGAGTGCGTACCTGGCATTGGAGACGGTCTTTGTGAAGAAGCGTAGGTACTGGTAGATCTCCACGCTGTCGTGAATCTTCAGGATGTCGTCCTCTTTGTATTTGAACAGAGCCAGAGTGTATCTGAAGATCACCTGCAGCACAGACACGCATTTCATAACAGGACACTCACGCCACACAATTAATTGGAAACTTTGAGGAGGTGAGTCATAAAATTACTCTTTCAGTTGTGGTGCAGTTGGGCCCTTTACTCATTACAGCTCTGATCGATTTCCAATAAGCCACTTGGTTCCTCAGTTGCCAGATAATATTAACTTACTTGGTAGTTGAGCTTTAAGTTTAAATTAAACTTTTGGGTTGGATCTACGTGGCTGAAGCTGTTGTCAGCATTTATCCCTGTGTGGTATATATTTCTGTGTCTGAACTGTGATTTTATTTCCTGAGACAAACGATGTAAAAGCTGTGCTGCATTTGTCACATTGCAGAAACAAGCCCAAAGCCATTGTCCCGCTCATCGTCTGGATTTACGCTGCTTGTGGTAGACTGTGAGGTCGTTACTAGAATTATCTGCTTTCCCACTCCTATTTCATGTCACATGACAGTTCCCCATGCTTAGTAAACAATGTCTTATTACTCCTAAAATGTAAATAAAGACATCTAAAGGTGAAAACAAAATCATTTTTGTTTCCATGGACACTACTGTGGTGCATTCAAGTGTTGTCTGCATTTCTGTCATGGTGTGTTCGGGTGTATGGTACCTTGGTACCCTCATACAGGAAGGCGTCCCACAGAGGCATCAGGATGTCGCTGGGCAGACTCTCCACAAAAACCACCAGGAACCAGTTGAAGGTGACCAGAGAGACGTCAATGTTGTGATCCTCAAAGTGAGATGCCAGGCGAGGAAGCTTCTCCGCCATGAAGTCCTTCAGCACGCGCTGGTCCGCCTGAGCACAAAGACTCACAGAGATCAGCCTCACTGATCACTAAAACAGATCACAGCAGGCAAGCAGATGAGTGTGTCTGCTGACCTGAGAGGCCACCAGATTCTTGGTGTAGTAGTCCTGAGGCATGATGGCTTCCACCACTGCCACCAGACACCAGAAGGCGTCTTCGTCACTTTGGAGGACCAGCAGAGCGAGGGCCGCTAACCTGTGGACATTGATGGAAGGTGAGGTTCTGCCTGGAAGGCGGGTCCACATAAGAACTCAGATATAAAATTTATACTTTTGTTCTGACCTGTTGAGTACCTGGCAGTAGCCAATGGCAGGGTTATGCCCGGAGAAGGCCAGAAGGATGCGGCGGAGCTGCTGGAGGGCAGGGCTGGAGGGCGGGGCTGGACGGCGAGGAGAAGTGCTGATTGGTCGTCAGGGTTCGGTGAAGGTCCAGCTGGACCTGCCTGGAGGCAGGATTAGGAGCTGTCCGACTCTTCTCACACAGCTGGAAACAGAACAGGATTACTGAGTGCTCGCCAGCATTCCCAACAGGAAGGAGGAGGAGCCACCTGTGTTCAGGTGCGGATAAAGCACTCTCTCTCTCTACAGCTGTACCTGCTGATAGCGTTGCATGTGGCACTCTTGGCTTGTCAAAGTTCTGGCTCGGAACAAACAGCGCCACACTCTCTGCCGATACTCCCGAGGGACGCCTTCACGCACCAGAATTTTGAGCTCAGGTGAGATGATGAAGTCATCGTCGGACCTGCCTGCAAGGTACTGAGCCCAGCGGCTCAGCAGGGGGTGCTCCAGACCCTCCTACAGAGACAATGATGTATGATATAAAAAGAGGATAACCATTATCTGTTAAGCATTATGTTACAATTTTACATAATGTAAAATTGTAATATTGTAAACATAATGTTACAATTTTACATTATGTTACAGTTTAACATCATATAAAATTGTAACATTATGTTTACAATGTTACAATTTACAAATTGTAACATTGTAAACATAATGTTACAATTTTACATTATGTAACAATTTAACATAATGTAAAATTGTAACATTGTAAACATAATGTTACAATTTTACATTATGTTGCAGTTTAACATCATATAAAATTGTAACATTATGTTTACAATGTTACAATTTACAAATTGTAACATTGTAAACATAATGTTACAATTTTACATTATGTAACAATTTAACATAATGTAAAATTGTAACATTGTAAACATAATGTTACAATTTTACATTATGTTACAGTTTAACATCATATAAAATTGTAACATTATGTTTACAATGTTACAATTTACAAATTGTAAACATGATGTTACAATTTTACATGATGTTAAATTGTAGCTGTTAAGGGTGGTGAGTTAGCGAACCTAGACGCGGACTTCTCGTTTAAGTTGAACAGTGTCTTTATTTACAGTGAAGCCAAAATCAATCCACAGTTATCCACAGTGCAAGTCCCTTCAGTGCTCCTCTCCCCGTCTCCCCTCGTGTGTCCACAAAACTCCCTAGAATCAGTGAAGTGTCCCCTTCCGTCTCTCCGTCTCGATCGCGTCCAGGCTTATTAGGCAGCTCAGAGTGGCAGCACTTACGGGTCGGAGGTAACAATCGCAGCGGAGAAAAAGCGGAGCGAGAGAGGAGAACAAAAAAACACACACACACAGGTCGACCGGTCGGGGCACCGTCCGACTCTGACAGTAACATAATGTAAAATTGTATTATGTTTACAATGTTACAATCCCTACCCTCACCTATGGCCACGAGCTGTGGGTAGTGACCGAAAGAACGAGATCGCGTATACAAGCGGCAGAAATGAGCTTCCTCCGAAGGGTGGCTGGCCTCTCCCTTAGAGATAGGGTGAGAAGTTCGGCCGTCCGGGAGGGGCTCAGAGTAGAGCAGCTGCTGCTCCACATCGAAAGGAGCCAGCTGAGGTGGTTCAGGCATCTGACAAGGATGCCCCCTGGGCGCCTCCTGGGTGAGGTGTTCCAGGCATGTCCCACCGGGAGGAGGCCCCGGGGCAGACCCAGGACACGCTGGAGAGATTATATCTCTCGGCTGGCCTGGGAACGCCTTGGGACGCTTGAGCGGTCAGCAAAAGTCGACTTCCCCCATCACCCACTCATTCACAAAATTTCCCTCGGACCGTGAACAGGTGATATAGCAATCACTATTACTGACACCACGTGACCCAAAGCTACGCCTATCCACAACATTCCGGCCCCTAATTATTACATTTTTACAGTAATAATTACACATCCAACACCATAACTCACAACACACACTTCATCATATCACAGACACCCAGTGAGACAACATAACATACTCAAAAGTCCACCAAAGTTATTTTCTCATGTCTTCTCTTCTTTTCTTCTGTCTGCACATGGTCAGTCAGTCATAGGCCAGAGGTTACCAGCACTTAGCCTAAATATAGTCAGTCTGATGTACATCTCATAACATTAAAGTCAATTCAAAGTTAGTTATGTCACACTGTGTCAAAAATGTCATAGTCATGGGTCAGAGGCCTCCTGAAGAAGGCATATCTTTGTGATGGGTCTGCACACATGGCTGGTTGGGGTCTTAATCCAGACCTGACGCACAAGCCCCCTTTCATCTGGTGCAGCTCCGGTGACTCTCCCAATGAGCCAAGAACCACGAGGTGCAGAATCATCCACTATAAGGACCACATCTCCAGGAACAAAGTTACGTTTAATCCTTCCCCATTTCTGGCGCTCTAATTCTGTGACTGGGACTCTCTTTGCATATCCTCTAGATATAAGATCTGTCATGAAGGCAGTGTAGTCTTTATGAAAGTCTTTATCTCTGATGAACCTTTTCTTCAAACCTAAGGCTCGTTGCTCAATTGCACAGTTGTCAGGCATTCTTATGTCTCGGTCTTTTAGTGGCAGGGCAATGCTGTAGTGCCAATCCCCCAAAGTCACCATCTTGCTGGCCAATTCCAGGAACTTCAAGTCTTCCTTTGACAGCCCCATCTGTTCATCATTGCTGCTCTCAGGAAAATCCATCTTGAACTGCTGTTTCCATAGCTTGTCCAGTGTGACAGCAGAAACTCTGTTGGCGGTAACTGTTGCCAAACATCCTGGCCTTCCACAGCATTCTCGATTAAGTGGCCCATTCACAGTCCAGCCGAGCACAGTCCTAATGGCAAAGGGTCCATCACCTACACTCCGGATGACCTCCAAAGGTTCTAGAGCTCTGGGCATATTCATGCCAATCAAAAGCTCAACATTGGCCTTAATTTCTGGCAAATGAACATGCTTCAAATGTGGCCAGTCAACCAGGTCCTGTTGATTTGAGATGTTACCAATATCTACAGGCATTTTATGCTGAGTGAAGAGGTTAGGCATATCACAGTACATGTCACTGTCCAATCCAGCAACTTCAAGTTCAGGTACAATGAAACTGTCCACCACTTTCTCCTGTCCCATGGTGCGCAGGAGAATCTTTGTCCTCCTCCCAGCAATATTCAGCTTGTCCATAAGACCCGCTGTACAAAAGGATGCTGAACTCCCTTGGTCCAGAAAGGCATACGTTTCCACTATTCTTTGACCTCTCTTTGATTTTACTTTAACTGGCACAATGGCAAGCTTACAGTCCTGTTCACCGGCCCCAGTAAGACCACTAGTCTGGATCGTAACAGGAATGTTATCTGCCTCATTATTAGGTTTGATTTCATGTACAGTGTAGTGTAAGCATTAAAAGATCATAAAAGGAAACACTAACATTTATGTGAAACTAATTGTAATAAAAAAAATGAACAGGTGCTTTATAGATTTAAAAGAAAGAATCTGAAAACAACACTTTTTTGGTCTGAGTGATCAAAGTAGAAAACAGAACTGATGTTCAAGAACAAACCATAGCTGCACTAATATTACACATCTCCATTGTTGTGGTGAACAGACATGTTGCTTTTAAAACCACATGCAGTGTGTGACCGTGACTGTTCACTGAGACCATGA
Organism: Aulonocara sp. 'chitande type north' Nkhata Bay; assembly: GCF_057382095.1. Classification (NCBI taxonomy): domain Eukaryota; kingdom Metazoa; phylum Chordata; class Actinopteri; order Cichliformes; family Cichlidae; genus Aulonocara; species Aulonocara sp. 'chitande type north' Nkhata Bay. The sequence continues at coordinate 5,282,007 of NC_141345.1, forward strand.
ACGCCACTTCGCTGAAGCCTTCGCCTTCTTCTTCTTCTTCTAAATTGGAAGCAGAAGGAGCACGAGCTGCTTTGATCTACTGAAAGGAAAAAGCAGAATATCTGAGTTGAAACCAGTCAGCTGAAACCAGTAAGACAGGAACAAATTCAATGCAGTGTCTCAGGTGGCTTAGCCTGTTACAACTGTTGATACAAGCTAAATACAGTTAACACACAGTGTCAGGGAGCTCCAGTGTGGGAACTAGTGGCTTTAGGTTTGTAGTCATTTAACTTTCATCCCTTCATTCATTTAATTCAGGAGGAAGAAATGTCAGGTGGGTGCAGGCTGGTTACATGCATTTGGTCCCATGCTGTCTTTAACTTGGTTCACTTTATGGCTGGGCTGTATGTGGGCTTATATCATGTTACTTGGGCAGGAGTTCCTGTCCCCTGTTAGACTTAGAAAGTTTCTCCATAAGTAGAGCTTCTAACTCTTCTAGCACATCTGTGGCTGACAGTTTTTTGGTGGCTCTTTTTACCCCACACTGGTTGTGAGTGTGTAAATAGCCCCACTAGTTATTTTGGGTTGCATGTATGTATGTTGCATGTATCTCTATAAACCTGCCTGAGGGCTGCCATTTTTTACATTCAGTTATTTCTTTGTTGAATCTAAATAATGAATGTGTTACAGTTAAACTGACACTGATCAGTGTAAATGGCTCATTGGGACACAGAAACCTTTAAATTAAACCCTATCACCTGATATCGAGTGTCAAACAATATCAAAGCTGTAAAAGCTGTTTACAGTCAGAATTTATAAAACTATGATTGTAAATAAATTCAAACAAGTGAGCTTTTCTCTTTGTGCTGAATATCAACACTGTGATTTCTTAGACTGTAAGCTTTACTTTAGCACAACCAGTTGTAGAAGCTGCCACTCCAAATGTCTTTTGATAACAAGAAAAAAATACCTTTTCAGTCCACGGCCTGAAGTTCTTCTCTGACATCTTCTGCCATCGGCTTTGTCTGCTGGTTTGAAGACAATAAACCACAAAAAGATGATTTAGTCACTTTGTCTGCGTCATGCAGCTCGAATGTGTCGTGTAACGATGTTGAATAGCTGTCGTTATCCCTCTGCTGTGTCAGTAGGATTGTACTGTACAGCATCTCATTGATATGTGAGGAATGCTAATGTAACACGATAACAGACTTGCATCATTAAAACATAAAGGGCAGGAGATATTTAGATATTTTTATATTTATATTACATTTTATAGCTGACGGATATTACTAAATAGATAGAATTTACTAAATAGCTGGATGAACATGAAAAATATGACTATAATAACAAATTACCATGAGAGCCAGTAGAATTAATTCAACTGGACACTCAAAAGACGTCCTTAAATGCTCTTTAAGTGGCGGAACAGATGAACAAACAGTTAATCGCTTACTTGAGATGAAATCTGCTCAGCTACTTTGAAAACAGCTTCTAACTGGTTCATCCTTTAACAGGATGACTGCTCAGGGGTAAGGCCATCATGCAGTCCAGCAACCTTTATGGTTCTGCTTTGATTCACCAGGAACTATTAGGGAAACCTTCCAGCGCCTCCTGTGAAAGACACAGGCATAAACACACAAACATTTATTAACATGTTCCACAGTGTTCCAGTTTGATTTTCTCATCCTGTGGACAACAACGTACATGGATGCAGGTTTATTGTTAACTTTTGTAAGGTTTATTTAGTGAACATATCCAGCTGCAGCTCCACTGTGATCCTGAACTGGATAAGCACTTAAGAAAATGTGTCAATAAATGGACATACATCAACTTACTATATTTATCCAAACAGACGGGACCAATAATGCTTCACTGAGTTAGAGACTTTAATGTCTCTTCTATGTAAGAATGTCTCGTGCTGATATACCTGCAAACTTGACAACAAAGGTTTTTCAGACTGCATGTAGCTCTATGTCAGCTCACACATTTACATTTATGTCACACTTATTTCTGCTTTCCCATTTTATAATTATTACTTACATTTTGATTAGATACCTTGAGTTTGTAAATGATCAGATTACATAATTGGAATAAAATGTATCCAATTCAAGGTTGCGGGAGGATGAAGCCTATCCCAGCTGATACAGGACAAAGACAGGCTGCCAGTTTATCGCAGGGCTAACACAATATGTGTAACAGAAAATCCACTTAAATGTTTGATATTTCTTATAATAATCATAATTATGACTATTATTTAAAGGTTTCTTTATAAATACATTTTGATTTTTTATAACCTCTAAAATATAAACCTGAGCTGTTTCAGATTCTGACCTCTGACCTCACTGCAGCTCCCTCTTGGAAGTATGTCTGCTTCTTGTCCCCAGTGTTGACCACCTGCCCTTGATATCACGTACTGTACCTGAGGAACAAAAAAGGACAAACACTTGCCTTCATTTAAGAAGTACATTCATACAGAGGTAATCTATGGAAACACACTAGTTCAACCTTTGGGAGAAATCAGTTCCTGTGAAACATTTCTGTAAATTAACATCATATGGAGAATGAATGAAATGAGTTCTTCCGGTGACTCAGCAGTCAAACACTGACAAATGAAATCTAGTTAAACTATTGAGCATATTTGCTCTTCTGAAATCTGTGTTAAACAACAACAAACATAAATTAGTAACAAAAATACAGCTGAGTAGATATTACAAACCACCAGCAGCCATAATGCTCAATTTTAATCTTCAAATGTTTCTGAGCCGTCTTCAACCTGCTTTTAACACATTAAAGTCCCACAGTCAATGCAGCCTGACTCAATCCTAGATGTTCAGCACACAGAGGTACCGTTTGAAGTTTAGTGTTAACCTGAGTCACTGATCATTTGCAGTATTACAGAGTCTGGCAGTCTTTGCATGATGTCCACGTCACTATAAGTTTCTAGCTGACTCTCAGGTGTGCCAGCAGGAAAGAGTAATAATAACCTGCATCCTGAGGTTTGTCATGCAGGATTAAATTTACAGTGGCTTTGTTCACACAGCTAGGATTGTATTTTACACTGACCCTGGGTCAGTATAAGTATCATACAGTTTAAACGAAGCACTGAAACTTGCACATATTTATTACAGATGCACTGAAGCTAATCGAGATATTTGCTGTCAACCTGTGGCTGCGATTAATCACTTTACTGAAAACTTTATTAACTAGTAACTTCATCAGTCATGACAGAAGCTAATATTTCTGTGCTAACATCGTTTAACCAGTAACAGCTTTCCTCCAATATAAGCTAACGTTTACACCGTAACTTTAAGCTAGCACCATAAAGACGGTAAAACACGTAATAATATCTACAAATGCATCTTAAAGCTCTTATATTAGCACTCGGTGTATTACTAACATAACCACATTAACATTACTGACACTCGCTGACTTTTAATAGTCATTCTATAAATGCTGTCCGTTTAAATGGTCCTGTACCTGTACACACTGCATATCCACCGGATTCCAGCCAGAGTGGATTCTGGAGTCTTCCACGCTCCTGTTAGTGATCCTCCATCTGGATGGATGAGAACAACCTTCTGAACAATCTAGCAGGTCTCCTTGGGGGGCACGTCTCCCCACCCCCCAAGCGAGGGCCGTGGCACTGAAACTGCCGGCTGAGAGAAGGCTTGAAAAAAAAAGGACATTTATCATTTCTTCTTCAGCCAGCTTTTTTTCTCATCGTTTTTCCAAAGTACACATTAAGCTTCTTCTGCAATAACACACTAATTACACATGGAAACCTACCTACTTCTTTCTTCATTACAAACAATTACACTTTCTGTAAAGTGCTTTCAATAAAACAGAAAAGAAAAGTGTGTTTTGTTTTGTTTTTTTTATTCAAGATCTGTTCACATGTACTTAGCAAAGGTGAGTACACAGCATGAGGAAAGCCAAAAGCAAAGAGAGCGTATGAAGGTAATATTGAAGTAGGCTTCGTTTTGAAGTGGTGAAAGGCAAAGGCATGAGTGTAAGGTAATAAGGGGTAATGAGAGAGATGTAGAGCGGGCGGAGGACTTGGCTCAAGCAGGAAAAAGCAAAAAGGAAATGCGAGTGCGTTTCCCCGCCCCCCGCGCAGGGCCGTGGCAGTGAGTTCGTGGGGGGTTCGAACTGGCGGAGTTCTGTAGCAGAGTCCCCGCCACATGTCATAAGCCAAACGACCGGCCGAGGGAATACTTAAAAAAAAGGACATTTATCTTTTCTTCTTCGGCCACCTTTTTTTCCCATTGTTTTTGCAAACTACACATTAAGCTTCTTCTGCAATAACACACTAATTACACATGCAAACCTACCTACTTCTTTCTTCATTACAAACAATTACACTTTCTGTAAAGTGCTTTCAATAAAACACAAAAGAAAAGTGTGTTTTGTTTTGTTTTTTTTATTCAAGATCTGTTCACATGTACTTAGCAAAGGTGAGTACACAGCGTGTTGGGTCTGGGCCTCTTTGCTTAGGCTGCTGCCCCCGCGACCCGGCCTCGGATAAAGCGGATGAAGATGCATGGATAGATGGACTGATGTTCCAATTGTAACATTATGTTTACAATGTTACAATTTCACATTATGTTAAATTGCAACATAATGTAAAATTGTAACGTTAAGTTTACAATGTTACGATTTTACATCATGTTACAATTTAATATAATGTAAAATCATAACATTAAGTTTACAATGTTACAATTGTAAATATAATTTACCCAATTAATTCTGTCATAACAGAAGTATGACTTCTCTGTGTTATTAATCCGTATTAATATTGTAGGGATATTAATATCCCTACAATATTAAGCATCAGACTTTATCAAATTTTCTAAAAACTTCTTTTGTTGGATAGCGTAGCGCAGCTGGATAGTGTAGTGGTAATACTACACATCTTTGGAGTCGCACGTTCGATTCCCACCAAGTATCCAGTAAGGGTCCTGGCTAGACCCCTCATGCTAACCAAAAATCCCTGGAATGGTGCGGCTATGTCTGCAGTCTCTCCGCTTAAATTTAGAGCTTGCTTGTTTGTTAAATGTATTATTTACTGTTTTTAGTTTACTCCATGACGGGGCTGGATATCGGGCGTCCTGCACCACCCATCCGGTCTGGAGCATAGCGAAACCATTTCTGCACTGTTTGAACGAAGGTAAACTCAGAAACTGCCCCCACCTGCTGAGTCAGGCCATCTAAGACAACAAAAACCCCCAAAAACAAACAAACAAAAAAACAGTAAAAAAGAGGGGTTCAATTAGAGTTCAAATATGAATAACCTCTCGCCAAAAGTCTTTAACAGCTAGAAAGCTGGCAAACTACTAAGCTGATCAACATGAAAGGCACAAGGTGGAAATCAGCAAACTGCTGCCTCACTTTGTTCACCTGTGCTCTATATTTCATGGTCCGGTTGGCTGCAGGACCAAACATTTGGCCTTACACCTTATTTCTTTATGTTTTGCTTCCAAGGTGCAAGACTTGTAGGTAACTTTTTACACTGACATGACCTCAGCAATAGTTTCCAATCTTTCAACTTCCTTGGGCTTTGGCTGCTTTTTTACTCATTTTCAGTCCAGTCCTTCTACCTGACCATTTTCAGAGAACTCTAAGGAGCTTGGGGGAAAAAAGCAACCGGACTTCTTTAACTTTTTTGAAGACGTTTCGCTTCTCATCCCAGAAGCTTTTTCAGTTCACTGAAGCCTCATAAGAAAGTGACACAATGACATTTAGATAATAAAACTCGCCAAAAATGCACCTTAAGAGCACTGTCTCTTTAAATACCCTCTTTTGCTTGGTCTGCTCCTTATTTTTTCTCATTTTTTCTTACTTTGGAGGACCAGCAGAGCGAGGGCCGCTAACCTGTGGACATTGATGGAAGGTGACGTTGTGTCTGGAAGGCGGGTCCACATAAGAACTCAGATATAATATTTATATTTTTGTTCTAACCTGTTGAGTCCCTGGCAGCAGCCAATGGCAAGGTTGTGCCAGCCAGCAGGATGCTGCTGAAGGGCGGGGCTGGAGTCTGAAAGTAAGAGCTCGTTTAGACTCTATTCTGTGAACAGGCTTGCTCCCACGAATATGTGAATTCATCTGTAAAAGAGTTTAACTCTAATGCACCTGCTCCTCCTGCTCCCTGCTGCAGGGCGGCCTGTTGGACTACGAATGCCAGTGCGGAGCTAAGAAGATCAAAGAGGAGCTGTTGTTCTTGAACCTGCCAAAGTGAGTAACCTCAAATCGGTCCCCAAAGGCCTCAAACCACCACAGTTCAGTCGGTGTCAGTTTTGTTCATGTCATGTCCTCCTTGCGTCTTCCTTTGAGCCTCTCCTCTTTGTCTCATCTCTTTCAGTGTGCTGATCCTCCATCTGAAGTGGTTTACGTTCACTCCATCATTCACCGTGGAGAAGAAGAACAGCCCCATTGTTCTGACACAGCAGCTGGTGATCAGCCAGGACACAGCCTTTACTGAAGAGGTAAGGGAAAAGGCACACCGTTCATTTCAAGTATGGATGGAGCCCATTTCTAAGCTAACGGGTGGTGCCGCTGCCCTCTCCCAGTAAACTGCTCGCTATTTGTTGGTCAGCGTGATCAGTCGTTTGGGCTCCTCAGCTTACAGCGGTGAGTGGGTGCTTTCAGACACATGTGCTGAATGCAGGTCAGCTTTGAAAGTTTATGAGACGTTAATAAGTGCGCCTTCTCCTCTCAGGACATTACGTCTGTGACGGCGTTCACCAGATGAGCGGAAGAGACGACGTCACAGACAGCCGGCTCACGTACGATGACGAGTTGGTCTGCCAGACCACGTGTGAGTCTGTGTGTGAGCAGCGGCAGAGAACAGCTTACCTGCTATTCTATAAAAGACAGGTGACGTCTCCCAGCAAACAGTCAGCATGTCTGTGCAAATATTCAGTGTAACTTGTAGAAAAACCCTCACACTCAGTTTATTTGTGTTTTTCTTTTTCTATTTCTTACTTTCTTTGCCGCACTAGAAAGGCAGCAGAGTCGGGACTCAGATCTGCAGCAACACCTTCATTGTTATTGTTATTATTGTTGTTAGTACTCTTGTTGTTATGATTGATATTGTTACTGTTATGATCAGTTTTATTATTATTATTATCATTATTAATTTTTTAATACATTTGTTTATCTTTATTATTATTAGTAGTAATGTTGTTGTTTATGTTGTTATTGTTATTATTATTACTGGTATTTTTGACATTATTATTATTATTTTGTTGTTATTGTCATTATTAGTAGAAGTAGTATTAGTTATATCATTTTTATATCAGCCTGGAGTGAACAACATGAAAGCATGGATCCATCCTCCCTCACATTCACAATTCAGGCTGCTGGTGTAATTGTGCGCGGGATATTTTCCTGGTACACTTTGGGACCTTTAAATGCTACAGTCTGAGTATTGTTATGACCACAGTGTACCCTCTTCTGATGGCTGAAAGTAAAAGGGGGTCCAGTACCGGTTCCGGTACCAGGCCTACTGACAATCTAACATAATGTAAAATGGTAACATCGTAAACATAATGTTACAATTTAGCATAATGTAAATGGTAACATTGTAAACATAATGTTACCATTTAACATAATGTAAATGGTAACATTGTAAACAGAATGTTACCATTTAACATAATGTTAAATGGTAACATTGTAAACAGAATGTTACCATTTAACATAATGTAAAATGGTAACATTGTAAACAGAATGTTACCATTTAACATAATGTTAAATGGTAACATTGTAAACAGAATGTTACCATTTAACACAATGTAAAATGGTAACATTGTAAACAGAATGTTACCATTTAACACAAGGTAAAATGGTAACATTGTAAACAGAATGTTACCATTTAACACAATGTAAAATGGTAACATTGTAAACAGAATGTTACCATTTAACACAAGGTAAAATGGTAACATTGTTAACAGAATGTTACCATTTAACATAATGTTAAATGGTAACATTGTAAACAGAATGTTACCATTTAACACAATGTAAAATGGTAACATTGTAAACAGAATGTTACCATTTAACACAAGGTAAAATGGTAACATTGTTAACAGAATGTTACCATTTAACATAATGTAAAATGGTAACATTGTAAACAGAATGTTACCATTTAACACAATGTAAAATGGTAACATTGTAAACAGAATGTTACCATTTAACATAATGTAAAATGGTAACATTGTCACGGACCCGGTGCCGGGGACTCGGGGTTCGTGAACAGTGTGGACCTTTATTGTTATTAGTGTATTGGATGTACGTTTGCTGCACTGTGCTCTTGTGTTCCATGCTGGTGTGTGTGTGTGTGTGTGTGTGTGTGTGTGTGTGTGTGTGTGTGTGTGTGTGTGTGAGGCTGGAGGATGAAGGACAGCCACCTGCAGGCCTGATGGGTGTGGCCCTGCCAGCTGCTGGTCACGCCTAGCTTACCACACACCTGCTTCTGATCAGGATCGTCGGGGGAGCTACTTAACAGAGCGATGGAGCTTCCTCCGGCGCAGGATCGTTGAGTTAGACTCCATGAGGACAGCGGAACACAGGACTGCAAGACACACGGGGTGTGTGAAGGCACAGGGGCAGAGAGCACGGGATACCAGCACTTGGGAGAAGACACGTCACGGGAGTCGAGGGAGCACTTTTGGAGATTTAATGTGTGGTGTACAATTACCTCACTGTAAATAAACCCACTGTTCATTCCATTAAGTCTGCGTTTTGGGTCCTTTCTCCTACATCCCCCACGGTCTGCCCTCCAGACCGTGACAAACATTGTAAACAGAATGTTACCATTTAACATAATGTGAAATTGTAACATTGTAAACAGAATGTTGCCATTTAACATTATGTTAAATATAACTAACGGATTTACTTTACCAAATGGACCATCCCGGCCTTGCCGTATTGGTCTATTTGATTCACCTTTGTTTTTATTGTTTATTTTATTTTCACTTGCTACACATAGGACAGACATGACTGGGGGAAAGAAAGGGGAGAAAGAAAGAGGGAAAGAAAAACAGCAGGGAAGAGGAATGGTGATAAAGGGCAAAAAACAAAAACCAACAAAACAAACAGACAAAAAATATATATATCAGTCACTTCAACTCAAAGAAGTCCAGACGCTTTTCTTTCCAAGCTCCTTTGACTGACTGTTAGGACAACTTATTTATTGCAAGCATGCAGTACAAGAATAACTCGATGTTTCTGACTTTGCATTACGAATTGTTTACCCACTGACAAACATTTCAAATGAAATTAAATTAAAAAACAATTTGTGGTAACCTGATTTTAATTCAAAAAGAATCATTAACAACACTTCTTGTAATGGTGTCAAAATCAGCCCAACTTTTATTTTCAAATGCAAAAAGTAAAAGAAAATGAGCCAACATACTGGACACATATAATTGTCAATATAATTGTTTATAAACAATTATACTGTCATCATTGTTACAGATATGGAAACTTTATTAACAATTTGTCCAAGTAAAAAAATGCCCTGCTAATTGTTGGGGTTTTCTCTCCTCTAGCCCTTTCCTTTAAGCTCTTCTTTACATCCCCCCACCCCCACCTTTTCTTTTTTCTTAATAATATAACAATAAAAACAATTGGCTGCATTTTAAATGTGTCAGATCAATGTCTTTATTCAAGAATACAAGAAATGGTAATAGCTGCATGTGTGTTTGTGTGTGTGCATAATATGCATACTTTACTTGTTGGATCCAAATCCCACAAGGAATCAAATAAAACAAGAAGACAAACAAAAACAAAACAAAAATATATTTCTCTCCCTTCCCAGGTCAGGTTCACAAAAGCATTGCAGCTCTTTATTCCTCTTGTACAGCTCCAGAGTCTGTCAGCCAAAAAGAAACTACTGAGGTTCCAACACCCAGTATTTCTGTAAACACAGATGAAAATGAACAGTCATCCACATCTAAAAGATTTGTAGATTCGAGGGACCGGTATAATACATCTAGTACATCTTTGTTTAAACCTCAGAACACAAAAAGGGAACAAACCATTGTATACAGATTTAAAAGTGCGCAAAGCAACGAACAGTCACCCTCTGAAACAGCTGAGGTTATCACAACCATTGTTTCTGTAAATACACAGGAACAGTCACCCACCTCAAAAAGATTAGTATATTCAAGGGACCAGTGTATCTACTCTGGTCAAAAGAATCCATGCTTCGTACTGATGTCCACAATTCTTTTTTATTCCTCTCACAATCATGGAGCACCGTGAAAACTAGAAACGAGTAAAATAATATCAATAGCACATATGACATCCATCTCAGCCACTTATTTCTTTTCACAAGGTGCACAAGTGCTTAACAAATAACAGCATAATGTTTTTACCGTGTACGCCTTGTAAAACCAGTAGTAGAAAAGTTGTAGGTTCGTGCTCTTGTGGGGGAGACGTATGTTATCCACCACCTCGATAGCTAGCCGAGAGTTCGAGGGTCACTAGAGCCGCCGAGAACGCATGAACTACTTACGGTAGGACGTTTTGCCAAAGTAAGACGTTTTGTCAGAACACCGAGTCCTCAGGAGGATGCAGCCCATGAATTTGGACACGATCTCAGATGCACTTCTGGTGTTGTCATGGCAACCCACACAAACATTTCAGCGTCAGCTACAATGAGGCGGAGCCCTTACTGAAACACTGAGCTCAGGTAGAGTGAAAGACAACATTTTTCTGCATCCAAAACAGCAGCGCTGTTCCTGTGACCTCTAGTAAAGCCTCTACTTGGGAAAAGGGAGTCTTTCATCAAAGCATCCTGCAGAAGTTGAATAAAAATATGCAAATGTTTAAATGATGCAACTTAATGAAGGCTGACAGCAGTTGTACTATTTTACATTGCAGCAAACAGGGGTGACCATTATTTTCAACGTTTTTACAGCATTTTTCACATTGAAAGTGAAATAATATAAATAATGTCTCAATTAAATTGCGTTAATATTTAAAAATACAAAAACTACAGCTTTGTTCACAAGCCAATAAAAATGTACTTGGGCCAGTGGTAAATGAAAATAACACTTATTCAGCACCTGGTTGTTGCGGCTGCATCAGGACACCAGATGTTCAGCCTCCATCCTGTAGGCAGACTTATCCCCGTCTGAGAGGAGTCCAATAATGGTGGTGTCATCTGCAAGCTTAATTAATTTGACAGACTGGTGGTTGGAGGTGCGGCAGTTGGTGTACAGGGAGAAGGGCATAGAAGAAAGAACACAGCCCTGAGGGGAGCTCGTGCTGATGGTCCGGGAGTCCAAGACATTCTTCCCCAGCCTCACTGGTTGCTTCCTGTCCGTCAGGAAGTCAGTGATCCACCGGCAGATGGGATCAGGCACATTCATCTGGGAAAGCAATCCTTGAAGAAGGTCTGAAAGGATGGTGTTGAAGGTAGAGCTGAAGTCCACAAACAGGATCCTAGCATAGATTCTGCAGGACAAAGTGTAGGGCCATGTTGATGGCATCGTCTACAGACCTGTTGGCTCTGTATGCAAACTGCAGGGGGTCCAGGAGGGGGGCCGTGAGGGTCTTAAGATAGGAGAGAACCAGGCGCTCAAAAGACTTCCTGACCAGATGTCAGAGCCACAGGTCTGTAGTCTTTTCGTCCAGTGATCTTTGGCTTCTTGAAAGCTATATATGATATAAAAATTATATAAAAACTGTTAATCAGCAAAAGAAATGATATCATAGTTCTTATAAAGAAAGCCTCTATCAATCAAACACCAGCAGTGTAGCAATGTTGTTCACTTACACTGTATATAAAACACTGATTTTGGCTACATCCAGTTTTTACTGTATTATAAACATTTTTTACCATGAAGAGTAAAGTGTTTGGCATTTTTGTCATTGTTATTGAGCTCAGAGATCAGGCCCAGCCCAGTATCTACCTGGTTATGAGCAAGGAGCTGGAGGTGATAACTCAACAATAACCAGGCCATGCATGCATGGATGGATGCATGGATGGATCAGTTTGTAGGCTGTGTGTGGTCAGCAGCAGGCTGCTGGGTATGGACCAAGAGGGAAAGCCCAGCATGTGAAACCCATCAGCAGAAGGCCAGAACAAAGGTGCACAGACAAACGCAGCCCAGACACTCAGGCAGGACGAGTAAAATAAATGGCAGCAAACACAGTATGATGTGGTAAAATGTGCTTTCTTTCACAAACAGATAGCACAAACAAGAATCACAAGAATCTCCTTTGTGGTTCTTGTTTTTCTTTTGAGTACATTAATAAAAAGTTGAAATAAAGTGGCAATAAAATTCATGCACTGAAGACCACACGAAACCCTAATTCACCCTACTACCTGTTGCCTTCACATTCCATTTGCATCCCTTGTCCACAGAATCAAAAATGACCCTTCTTCACTAAAGATCGAACATAAAGCAATTGCATTTTAAATGGAAGCCCATTTTGCATTAAGAAACACTATCAGCAATCAGAAATTGTGTATATCAGAGTTCTCTGTTTTTACTGTCCTGAAAACTGCATTAATTCAGTGGATGCGGTTAGGTTCAAAACAACGTAATATAAGAGGGCAACCAATTCAATCTAAGAGGGATCCAATTTTTATCCATTCATGTACCAGCTACTGGCTTTTTGCTGTTATGTTCTCATATCGCGTGAGAGTTTATTTGCCAGGTGTCAGAAGTCTAATAATAAAGCTCCGGCACAACGTGGTCGAAGTTACCCGCATATCGGATCGCATCATGTCAGTGAAGATCGACGCCGACCCGACCGTCCTACGGATTATCTCCTGCTATGCACCACAGACCAACTGCCCCGACGAGGAGAAGACAGAATCCTGCGCGCCCTCGACGACCACCTGCAAACGATTAGCCCTGAGGAACACGTGGCGGTAGGCGGCGACCTAAATGGACATGTAGGCAAGGGGAGAGACAGATATCACCGATTCCATGGCGGCCAAGGATTTGGGACCAGAAACGACGAGGGTTGCCGGGTACTGGACTACGCAGAGGCCCACGATCTTGCCGTGACCAACACCTTCTTCAAAAAGAAGCCGGCACACCTCATCACGTACTCCAGCGGCGGCAGAGACACCCAAATCGACTACTGGCTAGTCCGAAGACCCCATCTCAGCCTAGTCACGAACGTAAAAGTCATACCATCAACCAATATTGGCCCTCAACATCGGCTACTTGTGATGGATCTCCGACTCAACCTTGGCCAACGACGACGAAGAACACCAACCACGACGGTGGAGAAGATCAAGTGGTGGCGCCTCCCTGAGGGATCCAATTTTTATCCATTCATGTACCAGCTACTGGCTTTTTGCTGTTATGTTCTCATATCGCGTGAGAGTTTATTTGCCAGGTGTCAGAAGTCTAATAATGAATAAAGTTCAGGATATGCTTAAAAACTCACCTCAGTATAGCCGTCATCAGAAGGAAGTGCGCTTCACTGACTCATCAACTTGTCTCAGGCTTTCCACAAAGTTTCACAGTTGACCTTAAAGTAAGATGCTGCAAGCTTACCTTGCAGTGTATTACTTTTTAAGGTCTAAAGACCTTAAAGTGCGCTATAGATTGAAGTGATTTGAACTGACAACAGGGCTAATTCAGCACTTCAAGTTAACATCAATAAAAGTTTTTAAATTTTACTCTGATTTCCGTTTGTTTTCATTGCCTGTGCTATCTGTTATTTAGTTCAAATTGTGGGTAGATAATGCTGTGCTGTCATGTGACCTGTTCTCTCATGTGTGCCTTTCTCTTGTTTTGTATGTATTTCTCGTTTGTTATTTATTCCTATTTTATTCCTGCAATTGGTATGGAATTCATTTTTTTTAAATTGATCAGTGTTTTGAAATTAGATGTGATGAAGATGTGACCTTAATTTACAAAATCAACATCATGTTGGATTCAATGAGACATGAAACTAGTGCATGAAACAGGTCTCAGTAAATGTTCTGATAGACTGCAATACACTGCCCCCTGCTGGTCATTATAAAGTCTGCAGATGTCATTTGACATGAATGTCATATTTGTGAAACAAAATAAAGGACTCTGTAAAATAAATGAAAATCAAATATTTATATACAGAATATTTATGTACAAATGCTGAAAAAGACATTTGAACAAGATGCACACCCAGTAAAATTAAAAAAAAAAAAGAAAAGTCAGTTTTATCATGTGACTATCATGCTGTCATTTCTGCACAATGCACTTTACACCAGATCAAAATAAAACACTGTGAGGTCGTTCTAACCGGAAGCCCAGAGAGCGTCGACAATGCAGCACAATGCCCTGAAGCATCAGCATCAAAATATACTTCAAGTACCAAAAAGTACTCATTGTGCAGAATGCCCTATTTTTGAATAGCTGGACATTTAATTACTTTATCACCAGCTGTGACTACAGCTGATAATCAACCATGTTTCATAGGGATGTGACTACATTTAGAAATGTCACGCATTTTTAGGTATAAAGCAAAAGATGCAATGAAATAAATAAGCTATCACATATTAATCCAAATGAATTCACTGAAATACATCTGCACATTTCTGCAGCCTGACTTATTACACACGTGAACACAGTACACATTTGTTTACTGCAAGCTTGTTTCAGAGATGTGATGCAGTTAAATCTGTATGCGTCTGTTTCCTTGTAGTGTTAGTAGAGATGGTGAACCTGACACAATCCTGTGTTTGGTGTGAAGGAAACCAGTTAACAGCCGGTTTAGTAAAATTCTCTTGAACTCATGGAAAACTCATCGTCGTCTCGAAGTGAGCAGCTGAAGCGTCCCGTGTGATCAGAGGTCCTCGTCGTCCTCGCTCACCATGACGTCGAGCTCTTTGTCTTTCCGTACGACGCTCTCGGTGATGAACTCCTTGTGCTGCTCCTCCAGCTCACGCAGCTCCGCCTGCAGGCGCTCCAGGTGGAGCACTCGCCAGTTCCTCAGCAGCCGGCTGGGGAATGGGTTCATGTCGTTGAAGGCGATGCTGGTCAGCTTCCTGCATGGACACACGCAGGTGGAAAGGACTCGATCACCAACACAGAGGAACTGGAAACTGATCAGCTTGAGTGTTTCTGTTTTATGCTGCTTGATACTTCAGGTACTGCAGTTTGAGCAGGAAATACTGGACTGACTGGACCACATGTATCCGAGAGCTGCAGATACTTAAAAATCTTTAAATCGTTGTTACTGTGATCAGGGAAATTTAAACTTCTCACAAAATTTCAGTAAAAAGGGTTTGAAGCTCAAAGATTCAACAGCTACATCCGCTACACTTCTGAGAGTGTAACAGCTCGTAGATTAAGGCGGGTGGAGGCGAGTGCGTACCTGGCATTGGAGACGGTCTTTGTGAAGAAGCGTAGGTACTGGTAGATCTCCACGCTGTCGTGAATCTTCAGGATGTCGTCCTCTTTGTATTTGAACAGAGCCAGAGTGTATCTGAAGATCACCTGCAGCACAGACACGCATTTCATAACAGGACACTCACGCCACACAATTAATTGGAAACTTTGAGGAGGTGAGTCATAAAATTACTCTTTCAGTTGTGGTGCAGTTGGGCCCTTTACTCATTACAGCTCTGATCGATTTCCAATAAGCCACTTGGTTCCTCAGTTGCCAGATAATATTAACTTACTTGGTAGTTGAGCTTTAAGTTTAAATTAAACTTTTGGGTTGGATCTACGTGGCTGAAGCTGTTGTCAGCATTTATCCCTGTGTGGTATATATTTCTGTGTCTGAACTGTGATTTTATTTCCTGAGACAAACGATGTAAAAGCTGTGCTGCATTTGTCACATTGCAGAAACAAGCCCAAAGCCATTGTCCCGCTCATCGTCTGGATTTACGCTGCTTGTGGTAGACTGTGAGGTCGTTACTAGAATGATCTGCTTTCCCACTCCTATTTCATGTCACATGACAGTTCCCCATGCTTAGTAAACAATGTCTTATTACTCCTAAAATGTAAATAAAGACATCTAAAGGTGAAAACAAAATCATTTTTGTTTCCATGGACACTACTGTGGTGCATTCAAGTGTTGTCTGCATTTCTGTCATGGTGTGTTCGGGTGTATGGTACCTTGGTACCCTCATACAGGAAGGCGTCCCACAGAGGCATCAGGATGTCGCTGGGCAGACTCTCCACAAAAACCACCAGGAACCAGTTGAAGGTGACCAGAGAGACGTCAATGTTGTGATCCTCAAAGTGAGATGCCAGGCGAGGAAGCTTCTCCGCCATGAAGTCCTTCAGCACGCGCTGGTCCGCCTGAGCACAAAGACTCACAGAGATCAGCCTCACTGATCACTAAAACAGATCACAGCAGGCAAGCAGGTGAGTGTGTCTGCTGACCTGAGAGGCCACCAGATTCTTGGTGTAGTAGTCCTGAGGCATGATGGCTTCCACCACTGCCACCAGACACCAGAAGGCGTCTTCGTCACTTTGGAGGACCAGCAGAGCGAGGGCCGCTAACCTGTGGACATTGATGGAAGGTGAGGTTCTGCCTGGAAGGCGGGTCCACATAAGAACTCAGATATAAAATTTATACTTTTGTTCTGACCTGTTGAGTACCTGGCAGTAGCCAATGGCAGGGTTATGCCCGGAGAAGGCCAGAAGGATGCGGCGGAGCTGCTGGAGGGCGGGGCTGGAGGGCGGGGCTGGACGGCGAGGAGAAGTGCTGATTGGTCGTCAGGGTTCGGTGAAGGTCCAGCTGGACCTGCCTGGAGGCAGGATTAGGAGCTGTCCGACTCTTCTCACACAGCTGGAAACAGAACAGGATTACTGAGTGCTCGCCAGCATTCCCAACAGGAAGGAGGAGGAGCCACCTGTGCTCAGGTGCGGATAAAGCACTCTGTTGGCAGAGGTATGAAAATGCGCAGTAAAATCTAACGTGCATAGCTAACTTCATCAACGACATTTTGGGAGGAATAATCACACATCAGCCTTCGGCCATTTTTTGATGAACGCATACGCCCCCTAGAGCGCGCTAACTTTATTAACAGCCACACAAATGTAAAGCACACATCAAACATAAATAAACCATTTGACTGTCTCCATAATTGAGAGCATTTTCTCTTCTTATTTCAACACCCCCACTTGCTCTCATATTATGATGCTCTTAAGTAAACAAAAAAAAACAACAAACAAAAGGTTTCTTCCTCAGTACTGTATACATGTTCGTATACCATGTTAATGCCCAAACATAAACTTCTCAAACTTGAACAGCTTAACTTTTGTTGCAGGCTTTGTCATTACATCTGCAACCATCTCTTCTGTTGAACAATAATCCAGAGTTATTTTTCCTGCACTCACAGTTGATCTCACAAAGTTGTACTTTATGTCAACATGTTTACATCTCTGTCTCGTCACAGGATTCTTCGCCAACGCAATTGCACCCTGATTATCTTCATGAACTTTTGGCGGTGCATATTTTTGTCCATCAATACCTTGTAACAGTTGCATTAGGTACAAAACTTCTTGTAGGGTCGCAGCTAAAGCCATGTACTCCGCTTCACAGGTAGATAATGCAACAGTAGGTTGTCTTTTGGTTTTCCATGAGATTAAAGGACCATCTACAGACAAGCTTATGCAATAACCAGTTGTACTCCGTCTGTCTGTTACATCAGCTGCCCAATCAGCATCGCTGTATGCCCACAACCTCAGTTCTTTGTTGTCACATTTCCTGTAACACAGTTCTTTCTCGGTTGTCCCTTTCAGATACCTCAGTACTAGAGCAGGGCGATATGGCCAAAAATATTTATCATGATATATATTTGAAAATTTGCGATAACGATATAACTGACGATATAATTGATGCGAGACAAAATACAACTCCACAACATTACTAGCGCAAAAAGAAAACCTTCCATTTATTTTCACTTAAATAAGAAGCTGGTTTTTATGTACATTAAAGCTTTATAAAAATGTAACAGTGCAAATACAAATTCCTTGCTGAAAGTTTAACCAAAAGGCATTTCCAGTAGAAATGGGCTGACATATCCTGAGCATAACCATATATAATATCCACTGAAGTTAAAAAGAGGTGCTTTGCAACACTAAACTGCAGTATGCAATACGTATTTTTCGGACCATAAGGTGCACGGGATTATAACGCACATCAAGCGAAACAAAGCAGTCAGATAAATCAAACTTTATTAAACTCATTCTCAGAGGTGGGACCAAGTCATTGTTTTGCAAGTCTCAAGTAAGTCTCAAGTCTTTATCCTCAAGTCTCAAGTCAAGTCTCAAGTAATGTCAGGCAAGTCAGAGTCGAGTCTCAAGTCACTGGTGTAAAAGTCCGAGTAAAGTCACAAGTCTGAAACTTTGAATTTCAAGTCCTTTCGAGTCTTTAAAAAAAACAAACGAAAAAATAATGTTGCAGTTATATGCTAAATGTAAATATTAGACCATGTAATTTTAAAATCTGTGTTTTTCTCAACACATGACAAAATAGTGAACTTAGAAAATATACACAAATTGTGAAATTGCACCTCTTTAAAATGCAGCTCAATTAAACTTAGCTCCAAGAATAATTTTCACCGACAGTTCTGAGATAAGCTGCATGTCATTCTTGGATGCGGTTGTAGGACCAGCTTTAAAATCACATGACAAAAATATCATACACATTAAAAAAAACTGTATCACCAACGTAGCCTGGACAACATTTGCTAGTTAGATGAAGTCAGCTATCTCATCTTAGCATATTTATATGCATATTTATAATCATACGGTTCTTGGAGTGAGCGCATACGATCATGAAGTTTAGTAACTTCAGGTCACTGCAACAAGCCCAGGTACAGTTTACCGACGGATGGGTAGTAGTAGTAGTGGGTAGTAGTGGAAATAATTTCTGGTTCATTACAGAAATGTAGCAGTGACAATAATATTGTATGCTGTAATCGTACTGGGCAATTAGTGATACAAAAAACCTGTTTTATCCTGTGAATAAAAGTATATGTTTTTGTCAATGTACCATAATAACAGAAGCGAAACACAATATTGTGTCAGGACAATTCACTATTTATGCGCAATAAATAAAGGAGCATAGCGCGACAATTTCTGTTCAGCGCCAGACTTGCTTGTAACCTATATCACCAATTATGTTAAGAAAAATGACGCATTAACTACAACAGCAGACTGACCTTTGTGTAAATGCTTGGAGCAGACTAACCTGTGAGCTGGAGTGTTCTGGGACGTTATATTTGGTCTTTGAATGGCTGCAATCCAGTCGCGTCTTTGTTACTTCGGAAACATGGCTTGAACAATTTCTCTTCAATGACGTAATCCGATAACAACCGATCTCTTTACCCGTCGGCTTCCCGTGGCTGTCATGCGACCGGCTATTGCAGTTAATAATACAACAGCTTCTTGACATTTTTGTGTTTCTTTTTATCGCTGTATAACTGATTTTAATTGAAAGCCTGCATGCGCTAGTACCGCTTGCCACGAGTTCCCAGAATCCTTTGCGGTTCTACCCGTGAATGACGTCACATTTTCAATCTCTATATAATATGCATGTTAAATTTTATATTTGGGGTAAAATATCAAGTCTTTTCAAGTAAACCGGTTCAAGTCCAATTCAAGTCCCAAGTCATTGGTGTAAAAGTCCAAGTCAAGTCACAAGTCTTAGAACATTTTTTCAAGTCAAGTCTAAAGTCATAAAATTAATGACTCGAGTCTGACTCGAGTCCAAGTCATGTGACTCGAGTCCACACCTCTGCTCATTCTTCTTGCTTCCTCCACTTCTGTACCATTGATTCATTAATGTTGAATTCTCTGGCAGCTGCTCTATTCCCATGTTGTTGCAGTATATTAATGACTAACCTCGTATTGTGGATGGATTATCTCAGTTGTTCTCCTGACTGAAGTTTGGTCTGTTTACAGCACCCTGCCATGCGATTGCATTTGTCTCTAACCATGAAGAACCTTCACGTTAACCTTTATAAGTGGAAAAGTGTTAGTGTTCGTCCTCCAGCTTCACTGTTTATGTTATGCTAACATAGCTGTGTCGCTAGCGATTACCTAGCACATCATTATATACCAGCTAGCCCAACTTCAGTAACCCTACAAACGTCACTGCTGTTTAGTTTCCTGTCTTCATTTATGTTGGAAGTGATAGCAGAGCTGTACGTTTGATTTTTTTCAGAAATCTCTCAGTCAGAACATGCAATATCATGCTTAGGTAACTAGCGAGCTAACTTCCGCTAGCTTCCCGCTAACTTCTAACTCTGTTAAATGTAATAAATTTTGTTTTAATGGATGCCTGGAAGTTAAACTTTATAGTTACACCTGGTAAAGCAGCAATGCTGATCGTTTTATTAAAGATGAAAGAATTTAGACAGTTTTTAACGCTCAGTGATGCTGCAGTGTTCGTTTGAACTGAAGTATAAGGAGTTTAGGACCCAGATTACTCCCAGATTTAAGAGCATCTTAGTCCGACAAATACGACAATAACGACGGCCGCTTGCATGTTCTGCAAAAAAATGTGCTTTGTCGTGTATCTGATGGACAAACACCAAACCAGTTCCACATCACTGAAGTTGCACCATTTTTACAAACCAATTCTGGTTCATCTGTTTCACTCAACAATCGGCCATGTGCGTATGAAAACAAAGGCACTGCGCATGCGCGTTTTACTCATATTCTATCGCGATATTTCATTTTCCTATTGTTGCCTAACATTATACCGGTATTACTGTGAACGGTATAATATGGCCCAGCCCTACTCAGTACATGTTTTACTGTAGTCCATTTGTCTTCAGTTGGCTCAGTAAAGTACTGTGAAAGTTTACTGACTATAAAACTCAAGTCCGGTCTTGTGCATGTAGCCAAATAGATCAGACTACCAACTGCCTCTCTGTACCTTTTGACATCACTCATCTTTTCTGCATCATCAGCATAGTTCAGTTTTTGCTCACAAGGTGTCTGTCTTTCTTTACAATCCTGCATGTTGAATCTTTCAAGTATTTTTTCCACATATTGTTTTTGTGACATTTTTACACAGTTATCACTCTGGTCAAAATCTATACCAATGAAATGTCTCAGTTTACCCAAATCCTTCATTTTGAATTTTGCTGCAAGCATTTTCTTCACAACAGTTAGTTCACTTTCATCACTAGCAGCAATGATCAGGTCATCTACCCATACAATCAGAATCACCTTCTTATTTTCTGTCATTTTTGTGTAAACACAATGGTCAGCGGGGTTTTGCACAAAGTTGTTCTCACTCAGATATTCATGCAACAACTTGTTCCAATTCCGGCCTGATTGTTTTAGCCCATATAGCGACTTTTTCAACTTGCACACCAGTTTTTCATTTGTGTCGGATTTTACCTCATAACCCTCAGGTTGTTCCATGAATACCTCACAATCTATTGGTGCATGAAGATAGGCAGCTTTAACATCCATCTGGTGTAAAAGCATGTTTTCTTGTGCTGCCTTTTGCATCAACACTCTGATACTAGTCAGGTTAGCAGTAGGGGAAAATGTTTCTTCATAATCCACACCTATCCTCTGACTATATCCTTTAGCAACATAACGTGCCTTGTACTTCTCAGATCCATCAACATTGTTTTTGACTGCGTACACCCATCTACCCCCCACTGTCTTCTTACCCTCAGGCAAAGTGGTTAAGGTAAATGTGTCATTTTCTCTTAGTGATTGCATCTCTTCATCCATTGCACTGACCCATTTCTCTGAGTTAGATGAAGTTATTGCTTCCTTGAATGTTTGGGGAATGTTACACATTGCTCTGTAACAATAATCCATGTTTGTAAGTACTTGATCACAATCCTCCTTATCAGTAACATATTCACTTAAATACCCAGGCCTCTTTCTCACTCTGGAAGGATACCTTGCAGCCTCGCAGTCGAGTTCATTCTCCTGTGACTGGCTGCTCATCTCAGACATGCTTACTGGGATCTGTTCCTGAGTATCTGTGTGTTCTGTACTCACATCAGTCTGTTCTCTGGTCTTGGTGAACCTGTTTGGTGTCTCAAAGTCACCCTCATCATCTGGCACCTTGTCAGTCTGTGTTTGTCTCTCTACTCTTGTTTTAGTCTCAAACTTCACCAGTCTATGCTTCTGTACTTTCCCACTGCCCGGGTAGTAGACCATATAAGCTGGACTGTTCTTGTCATATCCAACAAAAATTCCTTTCTCACACCTTGAGTCTAGTTTTCTCTTGTTCTGCCTGTAGGCATAACACACTGACCCAAATGTCTGCATCCTGGAAAGGTTTGGCCTTCTTCCTGTCAGCATTAAATATGGTGTCTGTTCTGTGCGTCTGTTAAAACATCTATTCCTCACTACAGCTGCTGTTTGCACTGCGTAAGTCCACAACTCTTTAGGTAACTGTTTCTCTATTAACATAAGATAAGATAAGATAACTCTTTATTGTCATTGCACAGTCATACATAGTACAGTAGTACAATGAAATTGGAAAAAACTGTCCCACGTCGGCACTACATATAACACAACACGACACGATATGACACATCACAACGTAACAAACAACACAACACAGTATATTAACTTAGTATAAAAAAGAAGAATAAGTGTATGTGTATTGCACACTGTTATTATTGCACATTAATTATTATTGCACCTTGTTATAAATATAAATATTATTGTTATCGTTTTAAACATTGTTACCTCCCCCTAAAAAGTCCAGGGAGGTATCCAGTCAGGTCAGCTATTTACATTGATCAGGGCTATTGCCCTGTTGTAAAAGCTGTCCTTGAGTCTATTTGTTCGGGACCTCAGCAGCCTGAACCTCCTGCCAGACGGCAGCAGCTTAAACACCTTAAACAGCTTAAACATACACCTGGCCATATCAAAAAGAGTACGCCAATTGCGTTCTGCAGTACCATTTTGGTGTGGTGAGTATGGTGCTGAGGTCTCATGCCTGATTCCATTTTTGCTAAGGAGTGCCTGATACTCATTTCCCATAAACTCTGTTCCATTGTCAGACCTGATACATTTAACTTGCCCATACGGGGCTGTATCAGCCAAAAACTTCTGTGTTGCTTTTGCTGTGTCACTCTTATTTTTCAGAAAATACACAAACACTGCACTGGAATAGTCATCAGTGAATGATAGTGCAAATCTATATCCATCTCTGGACTCTGAGTCTACTGGACCAGCTAGATCTGTGTGTACCAGCTCTAAGGCGGTTTTGGCTCGTGCATCAGGGTCCCTGTTTCTAGTTTGAACAAACTTTCCCTGTGTGCACACTTCACACTTCACCAGCCGGCAGGTGTGGCAAGGCATCCAGCACCTAACCAACTATAAGATCAATCTCGGAGCTGCGGACGGTGACCTGGAGCTGGCAGAGGAGCTGAATATCTTCTTTGCCCGCTTTGAGACCAGGGTACCGGAGGTATTGGAGCCACAGCAGCAACACGCCACCCATAGCAGCACCACCCTCACCCTGGAAGAGCACGAGGTGAGGCGCATGCTGCAGGCTGTTAACCCGAGGAAGGCGGCGGGTCCTGATGGTGTGCCAGGTCGAATATTGAGGGATTGTGCAGGACAGCTGGCTGGGATCTTCACCAGGATTTTCAACAAATCCCTCGCACAGGCGACTGTCCCACTCTGCCTGAAGTCCTCCACCATAGTCCCCTTGCCTAAGAAGCCCCACATCACCGGCCTGAATGACTACAGACCGGTGGCACTCACCCCAGTGGTAATGAAATGCTTTGAGAAGCTGGTCCGCAGACACATCACAGCAGCCCTGCCCCGCAGCCTGGATCCACACCAGTTTGCCTACATAGCAAACCGGTCCACGGAAGACGCTGTAGCCACAGCACTCCATGCTGCATTAACTCACCTGGAAGAGCATGGTAGCTATGTGCGGATGCTCTTCGTGGATTACTGCTCAGCTTTTAACACCATCCTTCCACACAAACTGGTGGCCAAGCTACAAGACCTGGGGCTTCCATACAGCACCTGCATGTGGATCAATAGCTTCCTCTCGGGCCGTAGACAGAGAGTCAGAGTTGGCCATCACACATCCTCAGCCCTGAGTCTCAGTCCACTGCTCTACTCTCTCTACACACACGACTGCACTCCTCGCCACCACAGCAACATCTTTGTGAAATTTGCAGATGACACCACAGTGGTGGGGCTCATTTCCAAGGGAGACGAGTCTACGTACAGAGACGAGGTGGAGCAGCTGACGTCATGGTGTAAGGCCAATAACCTCCTCCTCAACACTTCAAAAACCAAAGAACTCATAATAGACTTCAGAAGGAAAAAGGCAGAGATCCAACCACTATTCATAAATGGGGACTGTGTAGAAAGGGTGGCAAGCTTCCGCTTCCTGGGAGTCAATATAGAGGAGAACCTTTCCTGGAGTGTGAACACCTCCGAGCTGCTGAAAAAGGCCCAACAGAGACTGTACTTCCTGAGAATTCTCAGGAGGAATAACATCACACAGAGACTGCTGGTGTCCTTCTACAGAGCCACCATTGAGAGTGTTCTAACTTACTGCATATGCATCTGGTACACTAGCTGCACAGGGGCTCAGAGGAAAGCACTCCAAGGGATCATTAACACCGCCCAAAAGATCACTGGCTGCCCTCTCCCCACACTGGAAGTTCTACACAACGCCCACTGTTTTAAAAAGGCCCAAAACATCATAAAAGACACCTCACATCCTGGCCACTCCCTGTTCGAACTGTTGCCCTCAGGCAGACGGTACAGGGCAATCAGAGCAAGGACTAATAGACTCAAACACAGCTGTTATCCAACTGCAATAACACATCTGAATACTACAAAAAAATGTCCATCACGCCACTCTTGTGTTAATCTATGCACGGTCTGAAGTAGGGCTGGGCGATATATCGAGTTTTTTAAAAATATCGATATATTTTCATACGAGATATAAGATGTGGCAATATCGTTTATATCGATATAGTCTATGTTACGTTATAATTATACTTGTGGAGCCGCAGGTTTGCCTCTCTTTCGTCCACTTTTGTCTCTACGCAACGTTACTCGGCCTCGCCTCTCCTTCACTGAACACAACTCCCCCTCCCCCATAGCTTCACCTGCAGGCAATGACAAGATGAAAGCGGAAAATCTCCGTTAGCGAGTTACCGTGCGTGGGGCTGGACGGCGTCAACGTGTTAGCGAGCTAACCGCGCTAACGACATGCAGCCAGGAGGGGCTGCACGGCCTAAAATCCTTTCATTTTCTCAAAAATCGACAGTGCGCCTTATGTATGAATTCTGGTTGTGCTTACTGACCGCGAACCGATTTTATGTGGTACACAGCGCTCGGCAATCTGTCAAAAAATGTTTTAATATGACTTTGCTAAGCTACGGAGCTGCACCACTTGATGGATTGTCGGAGGATTACGGCTACCGAGGAGGAGCCTCGCGGAGTGATACGTACTGTGTGTGTTTAAGGACCACAAGTGGCACCTGTTCAGAGACGTGGTGCAGCTGTGAAATCTGTCTCTTTGTTATTATGCTCAGCGTCTATTAGTTTACATTTTGACTGCACAATTGTGAGCTTTTTGTTATGCACAAAACCAACATTGTTTTCTTTTATTTATGGACCATGATTATTTAATAAATGCTGATAATTTATTTTTGAGTAATTTCTTCATGTACATCTACACTGTATGTAAATAAAAGTGCCCGTGTGACATCTGGGACACAGTGTGACTAAGAACTCTCTTTTTGTTCTTAACTTATGGCTTTAAAAAAAAAATCGAGATATATCTTATATCGCCATCCAGCTAAAAAATATCGAGATATGAATTTTGGGTCATATCGCCCAGCCCTAGTCTGAAGCATGTGTGTGGGAATGTATGTGAATGTTTTACTGTTATATCTTATTAGTATTTTAAGTATTCTATTTTATTTATTGAATTTTATTGTTTTATTTATATTTTGATATTGCTAGGGATGATGCAATGATCGGGGACCATTCTTAATTTCGTTGTTCTCATGACAATGAAGTTTCTGATTCTGATTCTGAAATGCAAGACAGATTTGTCTGTTTTTCCTTTGATTGCCATACCATCAACAACCCCCTGTAATTTCTGAATGTCATCATAATTACAGTGACCAAGAATTTCATGCCATGTTTGCATGTCATAGCAACCCTTACACTGGTCTTTACCTTCAGTGTTTACTGTTTGTAGGTAGTACAGTCTGTTGTACTCATAT
The DNA here is from genome assembly GCF_057382095.1 of Aulonocara sp. 'chitande type north' Nkhata Bay. NCBI lineage: Eukaryota > Metazoa > Chordata > Actinopteri > Cichliformes > Cichlidae > Aulonocara > Aulonocara sp. 'chitande type north' Nkhata Bay. The sequence continues at coordinate 5,308,153 of NC_141345.1, forward strand.
ATTGGGAACCTTGTACCGTCTTTGTGTCGCAGGGTGTCTTTTCCTTGCTTGAAGATCATAGTTGCTCCATTTGAGGTAGCTGCTTTCACAGAGAAGATGTCTTGTGGATACGATGGGATGTACAGTGCCTGTTTCAAGGTTGTTTTGTGGCACTGCCCCCTGCTGTCCATCAAGCAAAACTCTGCCTCCCCTCTTTGCTCTGCAACTCCAGTGCACTTGGTGCCGTCAGCCAACTCTAGGTAGTGTGACTTGGGCTAGAAACTTTACATGTGCTGAATGCAGGTCAGCTTTGAAAGTTTATGAGACGTTAATAAGTGCGCCTTCTCCTCTCAGGACATTACGTCTGTGACGGCGTTCACCAGATGAGCGGAAGAGACGACGTCACAGACAGCCGGCTCACGTACGATGACGAGTTGGTCTGCCAGACCACGTGTGAGTCTGTGTGTGAGCAGCGGCAGAGAACAGCTTACCTGCTATTCTATAAAAGACAGGTGACGTCTCCCAGCAAACAGTCAGCATGTCTGTGCAAATATTCAGTGTAACTTGTAGAAAAACCCTCACACTCAGTTTATTTGTGTTTTTCTTTTTCTATTTCTTACTTTCTTTGCCGCACTAGAAAGGCAGCAGAGTCGGGACTCAGATCTGCAGCAACACCTTCATTGTTATTGTTATTATTGTTGTTAGTACTGTTGTTGTTATGATTGATATTGTTACTGTTATGATCAGTTTTATTATTATTATTATCATTATTAATTTTTTAATACATTTGTTTATCTTTATTATTATTAGTAGTAATGTTGTTGTTTATGTTGTTATTGTTATTATTATTACTGGTATTTTTGACATTATTATTATTATTTTGTTGTTATTGTCATTATTAGTAGAAGTAGTATTAGTTATATCATTTTTATATCAGCCTGGAGTGAACAACATGAAAGCATGGATCCATCCTCCCTCACATTCACAATTCAGGCTGCTGGTGTAATCGTGCGGGGGATATTTTCCTGGTACACTTTGGGACCTTTAAATGCTACAGTCTGAGTATTGTTATGACCACAGTGTACCCTCTTCTGATGGCTGAAAGTAAAAGGGGGTCCAGTACCGGTTCCGGTACCAGGCCTACTGACAATTTAACATAATGTAAAATGGTAACATCGTAAACACAATGTTACCATTTAACATAATGTAAAATGGTAACATTGTAAACAGAATGTTGCCATTTAACATAATGTAAAATGGTAACATTGTAAACATAATGTTACCATTTAACACAATGTGAAATGGTAACATTGTAAACAGAATGTTGCCATTTAACATAATGTAAAATGGTAACATTGTAAACAGAATGTTGCCATTTAACACAATGTTAAATGGTAACATTGTAAACATAATGTTACCATTTAACATAATGTAAAATGGTAACATTGTAAACAGAATGTTGCCATTTAACATAATGTAAAATGGTAACATTGTAAACAGAATGTTACCATTTAACACAATGTGAAATGGTAACATTGTAAACAGAATGTTACCATTTAACATAATGTAAAATGGTAACATTGTAAACAGAATGTTACCATTTAACATAATGTTAAATGGTAACATTGTAAACAGAATGTTACCATTTAACACAATGTTAAATGGTAACATTGTAAACAGAATGTTACCATTTAACATAATGTAAAATGGTAACATTGTAAACAGAATGTTACCATTTAACACAATGTAAAATGGTAACATTGTAAACAGAATGTTACCATTTAACATAATGTGAAATGGTAACATTGTAAACAGAATGTTGCCATTTAACATTATGTTAAATATAACTAACGGATTTACTTTACCAAATGGACCATCCCGGCCTTGCCGAATTGGTCTATTTGATTCACCTTTGTTTTTATTGTTTATTTTATTTTCACTTGCTACACATAGGACAGACATGACTGGGGGAAAGAAAGGGGAGAAAGAAAGAGGGAAAGAAAAACAGCAGGGAAGAGGAATGGTGATAAAGGGCAAAAAACAAAAACCAACAAAACAAACAGACAAAAAATATATATATCAGTCACTTCAACTCAAAGAAGTCCAGACGCTTTTCTTTCCAAGCTCCTTTGACTGACTGTTAGGACAACTTATTTATTGCAAGCATGCAGTACAAGAATAACTCGATGTTTCTGACTTTGCATTACGAATTGTTTACCCACTGACAAACATTTCAAATGAAATTAAATTAAAAAACAATTTGTGGTAACCTGATTTTAATTCAAAAAGAATCATTAACAACACTTCTTGTAATGGTGTCAAAATCAGCCCAACTTTTATTTTCAAATGCAAAAAGTAAAAGAAAATGAGCCAACATACTGGACACATATAATTGTCAATATAATTGTTTATAAACAATTATACTGTCATCATTGTTACAGATATGGAAACTTTATTAACAATTTGTCCAAGTAAAAAAATGCCCTGCTAATTGTTGGGGTTTTCTCTCCTATAGCCCTTTCCTTTAAGCTCTTCTTTACATCCCCCCACCCCCACCTTTTCTTTTTTCTTAATAATATAACAATAAAAACAATTGGCTGCATTTTAAATGTGTCAGATCAATGTCTTTATTCAAGAATACAAGAAATGGTAATAGCTGCATGTGTGTTTGTGTGTGTGCATAATATGCATACTTTACTTGTTGGATCCAAATCCCACAAGGAATCAAATAAAACAAGAAGACAAACAAAAACAAAACAAAAATATATTTCTCTCCCTTCCCAGGTCAGGTTCACAAAAGCATTGCAGCTCTTTATTCCTCTTGTACAGCTCCAGAGTCTGTCAGCCAAAAAGAAACTACTGAGGTTCCAACACCCAGTGTTTCTGTAAACACAGATGAAAATGAACAGTCATCCACATCTAAAAGATTTGTAGATTCGAGGGACCGGTATAATACATCTAGTACATCTTTGTTTAAACCTCAGAACACAAAAAGGGAACAAACCATTGTATACAGATTTAAAAGTGCGCAAAGCAACGAACAGTCACCCTCTGAAACAGCTGAGGTTATCACAACCATTGTTTCTGTAAATACACAGGAACAGTCACCCACCTCAAAAAGATTAGTATATTCAAGGGACCAGTGTATCTACTCTGGTCAAAAGAATCCATGCTTCGTACTGATGTCCACAATTCTTTTTTATTCCTCTCACAATCATGGAGCACCGTGAAAACTAGAAACGAGTAAAATAATATCAATAGCACATATGACATCCATCTCAGCCACTTATTTCTTTTCACAAGGTGCACAAGTGCTTAACAAATAACAGCATAATGTTTTTACCGTGTACGCCTTGTAAAACCAGTAGTAGAAAAGTTGTAGGTTCGTGCTCTTGTGGGGGAGACGTATGTTATCCACCACCTCGATAGCTAGCCGAGAGTTCGAGGGTCACTAGAGCCGCCGAGAACGCATGAACTACTTACGGTAGGACGTTTTGCCAAAGTAAGACGTTTTGTCAGAACACCGAGTCCTCAGGAGGATGCAGCCCATGAATTTGGACACGATCTCAGATGCACTTCTGGTGTTGTCATGGCAACCCACACAAACATTTCAGCGTCAGCTACAATGAGGCGGAGCCCTTACTGAAACACTGAGCTCAGGTAGAGTGAAAGACAACATTTTTCCGCATCCAAAACAGCAGCGCTGTTCCTGTGACCTCTAGTAAAGCCTCTACTTGGGAAAAGGGAGTCTTTCATCAAAGCATCCTGCAGAAGTTGAATAAAAATATGCAAATGTTTAAATGATGCAACTTAATGAAGGCTGACAGCAGTTGTACTATTTTACATTGCAGCGAACAGGGGTGACCATTATTTTCAACGTTTTTACAGCATTTTTCACATTGAAAGTGAAATAATATAAATAATGTCTCAATTAAATTGCGTTAATATTTAAAAATACAAAAACTACAGCTTTGTTCACAAGCCAATAAAAATGTACTTGGGCCAGTGGTAAATGAAAATAACACTTATTCAGCACCTGGTTGTTGCGGCTGCATCAGGACACCAGATGTTCAGCCTCCATCCTGTAGGCAGACTTATCCCCGTCTGAGAGGAGTCCAATAATGGTGGTGTCATCTGCAAGCTTAATTAATTTGACAGACTGGTGGTTGGAGGTGCGGCAGTTGGTGTACAGGGAGAAGGGCATAGAAGAAAGAACACAGCCCTGAGGGGAGCTCGTGCTGATGGTCCGGGAGTCCAAGACATTCTTCCCCAGCCTCACTGGTTGCTTCCTGTCCGTCAGGAAGTCAGTGATCCACCGGCAGATGGGATCAGGCACATTCATCTGGGAAAGCAATCCTTGAAGAAGGTCTGAAAGGATGGTGTTGAAGGTAGAGCTGAAGTCCACAAACAGGATCCTAGCATAGATTCTGCAGGACAAAGTGTAGGGCCATGTTGATGGCATCGTCTACAGACCTGTTGGCTCTGTATGCAAACTGCAGGGGGTCCAGGAGGGGGGCCGTGAGGGTCTTAAGATAGGAGAGAACCAGGCGCTCAAAAGACTTCCTGACCAGATGTCAGAGTAGTCTTTTCGTCCAGTGATCTTTGGCTTCTTGAAAGCTATATATGATATAAAAATTATATAAAAACTGTTAATCAGCAAAAGAAATGATATCATAGTTCTTATAAAGAAAGCCTCTATCAAACACCAGCAGTGTAGCAATGTTGTTCACTTACACTGTATATAAAACACTGATTTTGGCTACATCCAGTTTTTACTGTATTATAAACATTTTTTACCATGAAGAGTAAAGTGTTTGGCATTTTTGTCATTGTTATTGAGCTCAGAGATCAGGCCCAGCCCAGTATCTACCTGGTTATGAGCAAGGAGCTGCAGGTGATAACTCAACAATAACCAGGCCATGCATGCATGGATGGATGCATGGATGGATCAGTTTGTAGGCTGTGTGTGGTCAGCAGCAGGCTGCTGGGTGTGGACCAAGAGGGAAAGCCCAGCATGTGAAACCCATCAGCAGAAGGCCAGAACAAAGGTGCACAGACAAACGCAGCCCAGACACTCAGGCAGGACGAGTAAAATAAATGGCAGCAAACACAGTATGATGTGGTAAAATGTGCTTTCTTTCACAAACAGATAGCACAAACAAGAATCACAAGAATCTCCTTTGTGGTTCTTGTTTTTCTTTTGAGTACATTAATAAAAAGTTGAAATAAAGTGGCAATAAAATTCATGCACTGAAGACCACACGAAACCCTAATTCACCCTACTACCTGTTGCCTTCACATTCCATTTGCATCCCTTGTCCACAGAATCAAAAATGACCCTTCTTCACTAAAGATCGAACATAAAGCAATTGCATTTTAAATGGAAGCCCATTTTGCATTAAGAAACACTATCAGCAATCAGAAATTGTGTATATCAGAGTTCTCTGTTTTTACTGTCCTGAAAACTGCATTAATTCAGTGGATGCGGTTAGGTTCAAAACAACGTAATATAAGAGGGCAACCAATTCAATCTAAGAGGGATCCAATTTTTATCCATTCATGTACCAGCTACTGGCTTTTTGCTGTTATGTTCTCATATCGCGTGAGAGTTTATTTGCCAGGTGTCAGAAGTCTAATAATAAAGCTCCGGCACAACGTGGTCGAAGTTACCCGCATATCGGATCGCATCATGTCAGTGAAGATCGACGCCGACCCGACCGTCCTACGGATTATCTCCTGCTATGCACCACAGACCAACTGCCCCGACGAGGAGAAGACAGAATTCTGGCGCGCCCTCGACGACCACCTGCAAACGATTAGCCCTGAGGAACACGTGGCGGTAGGCGGCGACCTAAACGGACATGTAGGCAAGGGGAGAGACGGATATCACCGATTCCATGGCGGCCAAGGATTTGGGACCAGAAACGACGACGGTTGCCGGGTACTGGACTACGCAGAGGCCCACGATCTTGCCGTGACCAACACCTTCAAAAAGAAGCCGGCACACCTCATCACGTACTCCAGCGGCGGCAGAGACACCCAAATCGACTACTGGCTAGTCCGAAGACCCCATCTCAGCCTAGTCACGAACGTAAAAGTCATACCATCAACCAATATTGGCCCTCAACATCGGCTACTTGTGATGGATCTCCGACTCAACCTTGGCCAACGACGACGAAGAACACCAACCACGACGGTGGAGAAGATCAAGTGGTGGCGCCTCCCTGAGGGATCCAATTTTTATCCATTCATGTACCAGCTACTGGCTTTTTGCTGTTATGTTCTCATATCGCATGAGAGTTTATTTGCCAGGTGTCAGAAGTATAATAATGAATAAAGTTCAGGATATGCTTAAAAACTCACCTCAGTATAGCCGTCATCAGAAGGAAGTGCGCTTCACTGACTCATCAACTTGTCTCAGGCTTTCCACAAAGTTTCACAGTTGACCTTAAAGTAAGATGCTGCAAGCTTACCTTGCAGTGTATTACTTTTTAAGGTCTAAAGACCTTAAAGTGCGCTATAGATTGAAGTGATTTGAACTGACAACAGGGCTAATTCAGCACTTCAAGTTAACATCAATAAAAGTTTTTAAATTTTACTCTGATTTCCGTTTGTTTTCATTGCCTGTGCTATCTGTTATTTAGTTCAAATTGTGGGTAGATAATGCTGTGCTGTCATGTGACCTGTTCTCTCATGTGTGCCTTTCTCTTGTTTTGTATGTATTTCTCGTTTGTTATTTATTCCTATTTTATTCCTGCAATTGGTATGGAATTCATTTTTTTTAAAAATTGATCAGTGTTTTGAAATTAGATGTGATGAAGATGTGACCTTAATTTACAAAATCAACATCATGTTGGATTCAATGAGACATGAAACTAGTGCATGAAACAGGTCTCAGTAAATGTTCTCATAGACTGCAATACACTGCCCCCTGCTGGTCATTATAAAGTCTGCAGATGTCATTTGACATGAATGTCATATTTGTGAAACAAAATAAAGGACTCTGTAAAATAAATGAAAATCAAATATTTATATACAGAATATTTATGTACAAATGCTGAAAAAGACATTTGAACAAGATGCACACCCAGTAAAATTTAAAAAAAAAAGAAAAGTCAGTTTTATCATGTGACTATCATGCTGTCATTTCTGCACAATGCACTTTACACCAGATCAAAATAAAACACTGTGAGGTCGTTCTAACCAGAAGCCCAGAGAGCTTCGACAATGCAGCACAATGCCCTGAAGCATCAGCATCAAAATATACTTCAAGTACCAAAAAGTACTCATTGTGCAGAATGCCCTATTTTTGAATAGCTGGACATTTTAATTACTTTATCACCAGCTGTGACTACAGCTGATAATCAACCATGTTTGATAGGGATGTGACTACATTTAGAAATGTCACGCATTTTTAGGTATAAAGCAAAAGATGCAATGAAATAAATAAGCTATCACATATTAATCCAAATGAATTCACTGAAATACATCTGCACATTTCTGCAGCCTGACTTATTACACACGTGAACACAGTACACATTTGTTTACTGCAAGCTTGTTTCAGAGATGTGATGCAGTTAAATCTGTATGCGTCTGTTTCCTTGTAGTGTTAGTAGAGATGGTGAACCTGACACAATCCTGTGTTTGGTGTGAAGGAAACCAGTTAACAGCCGGTTTAGTAAAATTCTCTTGAACTCATGGAAAACTCATCGTCGTCTCGAAGTGAGCAGCTGAAGCGTCCCGTGTGATCAGAGGTCCTCGTCGTCCTCGCTCACCATGACGTCGAGCTCTTTGTCTTTCCGTACGACGCTCTCGGTGATGACCTCCTTGTGCTGCTCCTCCAGCTCACGCAGCTCCGCCTGCAGGCGCTCCAGGTGGAGCACTCGCCGGTTCCTCAGCAGCCGGCTGGGGAGTGGGTTCATGTCGTTGAAGGCGATGCTGGTCAGCTTCCTGCATGGACACACGCAGGTGGAAAGGACTCGATCACCAACACAGAGGAACTGGAAACTGATCAGCTTGAGTGTTTCTGTTTTATGCTGCTTGATACTTCAGGTACTGCAGTTTGAGCAGGAAATACTGGACTGACTGGACCACATGTATCCGAGAGCTGCAGATACTTAAAAATCTTTAAATCGTTGTTACTGTGATCAGGGAAATTTAAACTTCTCACAAAATTTCAGTAAAAAGGGTTTGAAGCTCAAAGATTCAACAGCTACATCCGCTACACTTCTGAGAGTGTAACAGCTCGTAGATTAAGGCGGGTGGAGGCGAGTGCGTACCTGGCATTGGAGACGGTCTTTGTGAAGAAGCGTAGGTACTGGTAGATCTCCACGCTGTCGTGAATCTTCAGGATGTCGTCCTCTTTGTATTTGAACAGAGCCAGAGTGTATCTGAAGATCACCTGCAGCACAGACACGCATTTCATAACAGGACACTCACGCCACACAATTAATTGGAAACTTTGAGGAGGTGAGTCATAAAATTACTCTTTCAGTTGTGGTGCAGTTGGGCCCTTTACTCATTACAGCTCTGATCGATTTCCAATAAGCCACTTGGTTCCTCAGTTGCCAGATAATATTAACTTACTTGGTAGTTGAGCTTTAAGTTTAAATTAAACTTTTGGGTTGGATCTACGTGGCTGAAGCTGTTGTCAGCATTTATCCCTGTGTGGTATATATTTCTGTGTCTGAACTGTGATTTTATTTCCTGAGACAAACGATGTAAAAGCTGTGCTGCATTTGTCACATTGCAGAAACAAGCCCAAAGCCATTGTCCCGCTCATCGTCTGGATTTACGCTGCTTGTGGTAGACTGTGAGGTCCTTACTAGAATTATCTGCTTTCCCACTCCTATTTCATGTCACATGACAGTTCCCCATGCTTAGTAAACAATGTCTTATTACTCCTAAAATGTAAATAAAGACATCTAAAGGTCAAAACAAAATCATTTTTGTTTCCATGGACACTACTGTGGTGCATTCAAGTGTTGTCTGCATTTCTGTCATGGTGTGTTCGGGTGTATGGTACCTTGGTACCCTCATACAGGAAGGCGTCCCACAGAGGCATCAGGATGTCGCTGGGCAGACTCTCCACAAAAACCACCAGGAACCAGTTGAAGGTGACCAGAGAGACGTCAATGTTGTGATCCTCAAAGTGAGATGCCAGGCGAGGAAGCTTCTCCGCCATGAAGTCCTTCAGCACGCGCTGGTCCGCCTGAGCACAAAGACTCACAGAGATCAGCCTCACTGATCACTAAAACAGATCACAGCAGGCAAGCAGATGAGTGTGTCTGCTGACCTGAGAGGCCACCAGATTCTTGGTGTAGTAGTCCTGAGGCATGATGGCTTCCACCACTGCCACCAGACACCAGAAGGCGTCTTCGTCACTTTGGAGGACCAGCAGAGCGAGGGCCGCTAACCTGTGGACATTGATGGAAGGTGAGGTTCTGCCTGGAAGGCGGGTCCACATAAGAACTCAGATATAAAATTTATACTTTTGTTCTGACCTGTTGAGTACCTGGCAGTAGCCAATGGCAGGGTTATGCCCGGAGAAGGCCAGAAGGATGCGGCGGAGCTGCTGGAGGGCAGGGCTGGAGGGCGGGGCTGGACGGCGAGGAGAAGTGCTGATTGGTCGTCAGGGTTCGGTGAAGGTCCAGCTGGACCTGCCTGGAGGCAGGATTAGGAGCTGTCCGACTCTTCTCACACAGCTGGAAACAGAACAGGATTACTGAGTGCTCGCCAGCATTCCCAACAGGAAGGAGGAGGAGCCACCTGTGTTCAGGTGCGGATAAAGCACTCTCTCTCTCTACAGCTGTACCTGCTGATAGCGTTGCATGTGGCACTCTTGGCTTGTCAAAGTTCTGGCTCGGAACAAACAGCGCCACACTCTCTGCCGATACTCCCGAGGGACGCCTTCACGCACCAGAATTTTGAGCTCAGGTGAGATGATGAAGTCATCGTCGGACCTGCCTGCAAGGTACTGAGCCCAGCGGCTCAGCAGGGGGTGCTCCAGACCCTCCTACAGAGACAATGATGTATGATATAAAAAGAGGATAACCATTATCTGTTAAGCATTATGTTACAATTTTACATAATGTAAAATTGTAATATTGTAAACATAATGTTACAATTTTACATTATGTTACAGTTTAACATCATATAAAATTGTAACATTATGTTTACAATGTTACAATTTACAAATTGTAACATTGTAAACATAATGTTACAATTTTACATTATGTAACAATTTAACATAATGTAAAATTGTAACATTGTAAACATAATGTTACAATTTTACATGATGTTAAATTGTAGCTGTTAAGGGTGGTGAGTTAGCGAACCTAGACGCGGACCTCTCGTTTAAGTTGAACAGTGTCTTTATTTACAGTGAAGCCAAAATCAATCCACAGTTATCCACAGTGCAAGTCCCTTCAGTGCTCCTCTCCCCGTCTCCCCTCGTGTGTCCACAAAACTCCCTAGAATCAGTGAAGTGTCCCCTTCCGTCTCTCCGTCTCGATCGCGTCCAGGCTTATTAGGCAGCTCAGAGTGGCAGCACTTACGGGTCGGAGGTAACAATCGCAGCGGAGAAAAAGTGGAGCGAGAGAGGAGAACAAAAAAACACACACACACAGGTCGACCGGTCGGGGCACCGTCCGACTCTGACAGTAACATAATGTAAAATTGTATTATGTTTACAATGTTACAATCCCTACCCTCACCTATGGCCACGAGCTGTGGGTAGTGACCGAAAGAACGAGATCGCGTATACAAGCGGCAGAAATGAGCTTCCTCCGAAGGGTGGCTGGCCTCTCCCTTAGAGATAGGGTGAGAAGTTCGGCCGTCCGGGAGGGGCTCAGAGTAGAGCAGCTGCTGCTCCACATCGAAAGGAGCCAGCTGAGGTGGTTCGGGCATCTGACAAGGATGCCCCCTGGGCGCCTCCTGGGTGAGGTGTTCCAGGCATGTCCCACCGGGAGCAGGCCCCGGGGCAGACCCAGGACACGCTGGAGAGATTATATCTCTCGGCTGGCCTGGGAACGCCTTGGGACGCTTGAGCGGTCAGCAAAAGTCGACTTCCCCCATCACCCACTCATTCACAAAATTTCCCTCGGGCCGTGAACAGGTGATATAGCAATCACTATTACTGACACCACGTGACCCAAAGCTACGCCTATCCACAACATTCCGGCCCCTAATTATTACATTTTTACAGTAATAATTACACATCCAACACCATAACTCACAACACACACTTCATCATATCACAGACACCCAGTGAGACAACATAACATACTCAAAAGTCCACCAAAGTTATTTTCTCATGTCTTCTCTTCTTTTCTTCTGTCTGCACATGGTCAGTCAGTCATAGGCCAGAGGTTACCAGCACTTAGCCTAAATATAGTCAGTCTGATGTACATCTCATAACATTAAAGTCAATTCAAAGTTAGTTATGTCACACTGTGTCAAAAATGTCATAGTCATGGGTCAGAGGCCTCCTGAAGAAGGCATATCTTTGTGATGGGTCTGCACACATGGCTGGTTGGGGTCTTAATCCAGACCTGACGCACAAGCCCCCTTTCATCTGGTGCAGCTCCGGTGACTCTCCCAATGAGCCAAGAACCACGAGGTGCAGAATCATCCACTATAAGGACCACATCTCCAGGAACAAAGTTACGTTTAATCCTTCCCCATTTCTGGCGCTCTAATTCTGTGACTGGGACTCTCTTTGCATATCCTCTAGATATAAGATCTGTCATGAAGGCAGTGTAGTCTTTATGAAAGTCTTTATCTCTGATGAACCTTTTCTTCAAACCTAAGGCTCGTTGCTCAATTGCACAGTTGTCAGGCATTCTTATGTCTCGGTCTTTTAGTGGCAGGGCAATGCTGTAGTGCCAATCCCCCAAAGTCACCATCTTGCTGGCCAATTCCAGGAACTTCAAGTCTTCCTTTGACAGCCCCATCTGTTCATCATTGCTGCTCTCAGGAAAATCCATCTTGAACTGCTGTTTCCATAGCTTGTCCAGTGTGACAGCAGAAACTCTGTTGGCGGTAACTGTTGCCAAACATCCTGGCCTTCCACAGCATTCTCGATTAAGTGGCCCATTCACAGTCCAGCCGAGCACAGTCCTAATGGCAAAGGGTCCATCACCTACACTCCGGATGACCTCCAAAGGTTCTAGAGCTCTGGGCATATTCATGCCAATCAAAAGCTCAACATTGGCCTTAATTTCTGGCAAATGAACATGCTTCAAATGTGGCCAGTCAACCAGGTCCTGTTGATTTGAGATGTTACCAATATCTACAGGCATTTTATGCTGAGTGAAGAGGTTAGGCATATCACAGTACATGTCACTGTCCAATCCAGCAACTTCAAGTTCAGGTACAATGAAACTGTCCACCACTTTCTCCTGTCCCATGGTGCGCAGGAGAATCTTTGTCCTCCTCCCAGCAATATTCAGCTTGTCCATAAGACCCGCTGTACAAAAGGATGCTGAACTCCCTTGGTCCAGAAAGGCATACGTTTCCACTATTCTTTGACCTCTCTTTGATTTTACTTTAACTGGCACAATGGCAAGCTTACAGTCCTGTTCACCGGCCCCAGTAAGACCACTAGTCTGGATCGTAACAGGAATGTTATCTGCCTCATTATTAGGTTTGATTTCATGTACAGTGTAGTGTAAGCATTAAAAGATCATAAAAGGAAACACTAACATTTATGTGAAACTAATTGTAATAAAAAAAATGAACAGGTGCTTTATAGATTTAAAAGAAAGAATCTGAAAACAACACTTTTTTGGTCTGAGTGATCAAAGTAGAAAACAGAACTGATGTTCAAGAACAAACCATAGCTGCACTAATATTACACATCTCCATTGTTGTGGTGAACAGACATGTTGCTTTTAAAACCACATGCAGTGTGTGACCGTGACTGTTCACTGAGACCATGAACGCCACTTCGCTGAAGCCTTCGCCTTCTTCTTCTTCTTCTAAATTGGAAGCAGAAGGAGCACGAGCTGCTTTGATCTACTGAAAGGAAAAAGCAGAATATCTGAGTTGAAACCAGTCAGCTGAAACCAGTAAGACAGGAACAAATTCAATGCAGTGTCTCAGGTGGCTTAGCCTGTTACAACTGTTGATACAAGCTAAATACGGTTAACACACAGTGTCAGGGAGCTCCAGTGTGGGAACTAGTGGCTTTAGGTTTGTAGTCATTTAACTTTCATCCCTTCATTCATTTAATTCAGGAGGAAGAAATGTCAGGTGGGTGCAGGCTGGTTACATGCATTTGGTCCCATGCTGTCTTTAACTTGGTTCACTTTATGGCTGGGCTGTATGTGGGCTTATATCATGTTACTTGGGCAGGAGTTCCTGTCCCCTGTTAGACTTAGAAAGTTTCTCCATAAGTAGAGCTTCTAACTCTTCTAGCACATCTGTGGCTGACAGTTTTTTGGTGGCTCTTTTTACCCCACACTGGTTGTGAGTGTGTAAATAGCCCCACTAGTTATTTTGGGTTGCAGTTAACTTGGGAGGAAGAGGTAGGTCTGCCATGACTAGATGAATAACAATTATCTGGGATACATAAATTTCATAATGCATGCATGTATCTCTATAAACCTGCCTGAGGGCTGCCATTTTTTACATTCAGTTATTTCTTTGTTGAATCTAAATAATGAATGTGTTACAGTTAAACTGACACTGATCAGTGTAAATGGCTCATTGGGACACAGAAACCTTTAAATTAAACCCTATCACCTGATATCGAGTGTCAAACAATATCAAAGCTGTAAAAGCTGTTTACAGTCAGAATTTATAAAACTATGATTGTAAATAAATTCAAACAAGTGAGCTTTTCTCTTTGTGCTGAATATCAACACTGTGATTTCTTAGACTGTAAGCTTTACTTTAGCACAACCAGTTGTAGAAGCTGCCACTCCAAATGTCTTTTGATAACAAGAAAAAAATACCTTTTCAGTCCACGGCCTGAAGTTCTTCTCTGACATCTTCTGCCATCGGCTTTGTCTGCTGGTTTGAAGACAATAAACCACAAAAAGATGATTTAGTCACTTTGTCTGCGTCATGCAGCTCGAATGTGTCGTGTAACGATGTTGAATAGCTGTCGTTATCCCTCTGCTGTGTCAGTAGGATTGTACTGTACAGCATCTCATTGATATGTGAGGAATGCTAATGTAACACGATAACAGACTTGCATCATTAAAACATAAAGGGCAGGAGATATTTAGATATTTTTATATTTATATTACATTTTATAGCTGACGGATATTACTAAATAGATAGAATTTACTAAATAGCTGGATGAACATGAAAAATATGACTATAATAACAAATGACCATGAGAGCCAGTAGAATTAATTCAACTGGACACTCAAAAGACGTCCTTAAATGCTCTTTAAGTGGCGGAACAGATGAACAAACAGTTAATCGCTTACTTGAGATGAAATCTGCTCAGCTACTTTGAAAACAGCTTCTAACTGGTTCATCCTTTAACAGGATGACTGCTCAGGGGTAAGGCCATCATGCAGTCCAGCAACCTTTATGGTTCTGCTTTGATTCACCAGGAACTATTAGGGAAACCTTCCAGCGCCTCCTGTGAAAGACACAGGCATAAACACACAAACATTTATTAACATGTTCCACAGTGTTCCAGTTTGATTTTCTCATCCTGTGGACAACAACGTACATGGATGCAGGTTTATTGTTAACTTTTGTAAGGTTTATTTAGTGAACATATCCAGCTGCAGCTCCACTGTGATCCTGAACTGGATAAGCACTTAAGAAAATGTGTCAATAAATGGACATACATCAACTTACTATATTTATCCAAACAGACGGGACCAATAATGCTTCACTGAGTCAGAGACTTTAATGTCTCTTCTATGTAAGAATGTCTCGTGCTGATATACCTGCAAACTTGACAACAAAGGTTTTTCAGACTGCATGTAGCTCTATGTCAGCTCACACATTTACATTTATGTCACACTTATTTCTGCTTTCCCATTTTATAATTATTACTTACATTTTGATTAGATACCTTGAGTTTGTAAATGATCAGATTACATAATTGGAATAAAATGTATCCAATTCAAGGTTGCGGGAGGATGAAGCCTATCCCAGCTGATACAGGACAAAGACAGGCTGCCAGTTTATCGCAGGGCTAACACAATATGTGTAACAGAAAATCCACTTAAATGTTTGATATTTCTTATAATAATCATAATTATGACTATTATTTAAAGGTTTCTTTATAAATACATTTTGATTTTTTATAACCTCTAAAATATAAACCTGAGCTGTTTCAGATTCTGACCTCTGACCTCACTGCAGCTCCCTCTTGGAAGTATGTCTGCTTCTTGTCCCCAGTGTTGACCACCTGCCCTTGATATCACGTACTGTACCTGAGGAACAAAAAAGGACAAACACTTGCCTTCATTTAAGAAGTACATTCATACAGAGGTAATCTATGGAAACACACTAGTTCAACCTTTGGGAGAAATCAGTTCCTGTGAAACATTTCTGTAAATTAACATCATATGGAGAATGAATGAAATGAGTTCTTCCGGTGACTCAGCAGTCAAACACTGACAAATGAAATCTAGTTAAACTATTAAGCATATTTGCTCTTCTGAAATCTGTGTTAAACAACAACAAACATAAATTAGTAACAAAAATACAGCTGAGTAGATATTACAAACCACCAGCAGCCATAATGCTCAATTTTAATCTTCAAATGTTTCTGAGCCGTCTTCAACCTGCTTTTAACACATTAAAGTCCCACAGTCAATGCAGCCTGACTCAATCCTAGATGTTCAGCACACAGAGGTACCGTTTGAAGTTTAGTGTTAACCTGAGTCACTGATCATTTGCAGTATTACAGAGTCTGGCAGTCTTTGCATGATGTCCACGTCACTATAAGTTTCTAGCTGACTCTCAGGTGTGCCAGCAGGAAAGAGTAATAATAACCTGCATCCTGAGGTTTGTCATGCAGGATTAAATTTACAGTGGCTTTGTTCACACAGCTAGGATTGTATTTTACACTGACCCTGGGTCAGTATAAGTATCATACAGTTTAAACGAAGCACTGAAACTTGCACATATTTATTACAGATGCACTGAAGCTAATCGAGATATTTGCTGTCAACCTGTGGCTGCGATTAATCACTTTACTGAAAACTTTATTAACTAGTAACTTCATCAGTCATGACAGAAGCTAATATTTCTGTGCTAACATCGTTTAACCAGTAACAGCTTTCCTCCAATATAAGCTAACGTTTACACCGTAACTTTAAGCTAGCACCATAAAGACGGTAAAACACGTAATAATATCTACAAATGCATCTTAAAGCTCTTATATTAGCACTCGGTGTATTACTAACATAACCACATTAACATTACTGACACTCGCTGACTTTTAATAGTCATTCTATAAATGCTGTCCGTTTAAATGGTCCTGTACCTGTACACACTGCATATCCACCGGATTCCAGCCAGAGTGGATTCTGGAGTCTTCCACGCTCCTGTTAGTGATCCTCCATCTGGATGGATGAGAACAACCTTCTGAACAATCTAGCAGGTCTCCTTGGGGGGCACGTCTCCCCACCCCCCAAGCGAGGGCCGTGGCACTGAAACTGCCGGCTGAGAGAAGGCTTGAAAAAAAAAGGACATTTATCATTTCTTCTTCAGCCAGCTTTTTTTCTCATCGTTTTTCCAAAGTACACATTAAGCTTCTTCTGCAATAACACACTAATTACACATGGAAACCTACCTACTTCTTTCTTCATCACAAACAATTACACTTTCTGTAAAGTGCTTTCAATAAAACAGAAAAGAAAAGTGTGTTTTGTTTTGTTTTTTTATTCAAGATCTGTTCACATGTACTTAGCAAAGGTGAGTACACAGCATGAGGAAAGCCAAAAGCAAAGAGAGCGTATGAAGGTAATATTGAAGTAGGCTTCGTTTTGAAGTGGTGAAAGGCAAAGGCATGAGTGTAAGGTAATAAGGGGTAATGAGAGAGATGAAGAGCGGGCGGAGGACTTGGCTCAAGCAAAAAGGAAATGCGAGTGCGTTTCCCCGCCCCCCGCGCAGGGCCGTGGCAGTGAGTTCGTGGGGGGTTCGAACTGGCGGAGTTCTGTAGCAGAGTCCCCGCCACATGTCATAAGCCAAACGACCGGCCGAGGGAATACTTAAAAAAAAGGACATTTATCTTTTCTTCTTCGGCCACCTTTTTTTCCCATTGTTTTTGCAAACTACACATTAAGCTTCTTCTGCAATAACACACTAATTACACATGCAAACCTACCTACTTCTTTCTTCATTACAAACAATTACACTTTCTGTAAAGTGCTTTCAATAAAACACAAAACAAAAGTAGCTTTTCTTTTCTTTTCTTTTTTTTTATTCAACATCTCTTGATTGTGATTTTCGGGTAATAAAAGCTAATAAGAGAGATGTAGAGCAGGCGGAGGACTTGGCGAGAGCAGGAAAAAGCAAAAAGGAAACGCCAGTGCACGTCTCCCCACCCCCCAAGCGAGGGCCGTGGCACTGAAACGGCTGGCCAGAGAAGGCTTGAAAAAAAAGGACATTTATCTTTTCTTCTTCAGCCAGCTTTTTCCCCCATTGTTTTTCCAAAGTACACATTAAGCTTCTTCTGCAGCATTATCACACACTAATTACACATGGAAACCTACCTACTTCTTTCTTCATTACAAACAATTACACTTTCTGTAAAGTGCTTTCAATAAAACAGAAAAGAAAAGTGTGTTTTGTTTTGTTTTTTTTATTCAAGATCTGTTCACATGTACTTAGCAAAGGTGAGTACACAGCATGAGGAAAGCCAAAAGCAAAGAGAGCGTATGAAGGTAATATTGAAGTAGGCTTCGTTTTGAAGTGGTGAAAGGCAAAGGCATGCGTGTAAGGTAATAAGGGGTAATGAGAGAGATGAAGAGCGGGCGGAGGACTTGGCTCAAGCAGGAAAAAGCAAAAAGGAAATGCGAGTGCGTTTCCCCGCCCCCCGCGCAGGGCCGTGGCACTGAGTTCGTGGGGGGTTCGAACTGGCGGAGTTCTGTAGCAGAGTCCCCGCCACATGTCATAATCAGAATCATCAGAATCAGAATCAGAATACTTTATTGATCCCTGGGGGAAATTATTTTTTGTTACAGTGCTCCATTTTAAACCAACATTAAGACAAGACAGACAATACGCTAACTAAGAATAGTACAATATATACATATATATACATACATACATACATAAGTCACTCATAAATAAATAGTTGGAAAAGAAACATGTGTAGCTGTAGCAGCAAACAGTGTGTTAAGTGGATGCGTTGTACAGGGAGATGGCCACAGGCAGGAATGATTTCCTGTGTCGTTCAGTGGTGCTTTTCGGTAATCTCAGTCTCTCACTGAACGAGCTCCTGTGACTGACCAACATGTCATGGAGTGGGTGGGAGGTGTTATCCAACATTGTCTTTATCTTGGACAGCATCCGCCTCTCCGACACCACCTTGAGGGAGTCCAGCTCCATCCCCACAACATTGCTGGCCTTACGGATCAGTTTATTAAGTCTGTTGGCATCTGCGACCCTCAGCCTGCTCCCCCAGCATGCAACAGCATAGAGGATCGCACTGGCCACCACAGACTCATAGAAAATCCTCAGCATTTTCTGGCAGATGTTGAAGGACCTCAGTCGCCTCAAAAAATAGAGACGACTCTGGCCCTTCCTGTAAAGTGCTGTGGTGTTTTTAGCCCAGTCCAGTTTATTGTCAATGTGTACTCCAAGGTATTTATAGTCCTCCACAATGTCAACACTGACCCCCTGGATTGAAACAGGGGTCAAGTGTTTCCTGGTCTTCCTGAAGTCCACGATCAGTTCCTTGGTCTTTGCCACGTTGAGCTGCAGATGATTCTGCTCACACCACGTGACAAAGGAGTCGACCACAGCCCGGTACTCTGTCTCATCATCCCTGCTGATGCATCCAACCACCGCAGAGTCATCAGAAAACTTCTGAAGATGGCAGGTCTCTGTGCAGTGGCTGAAGTCTGTGGTGTAGAGGGTGAAGAGGAAGGGGGAGAGGACAGTCCCCTGTGGTGCCCCTGTGTTGCTAATCACCTTGTCAGACACACACTGTGGGAGACGTACATATTGTGGTCTTCCTGTCAGGTAATCAACAATCCAGGACACCAGAGAAGCATCCACCTGCATCGCTGCTAACTTATCACCCAGGAGGGTCGGCCTGATGGTGTTGAAAGCACTGGAAAAGTCAAAAAACATGACCCTCACAGTGCTCGCCGGCTGGTCCAGATGGGTGTAGACACGATTGAGCAGGTAGATGATGGCGTCCTCTGTTCCGAGACGAGGCTGATAAGCGAACTGAAGGGGATCCAGATGTGGTCTTACTATGGGTCGCAGCTGGTCCAGGATGAGCCTTTCCAGGGTCTTCATGATGTGGGAGGTCAGTGCCACGGGCCTGTAATCCTGGGGGCCACTGGGACGAGGCGTCTTTGGTACAGGGACGAGGCATGATGTCTTCCACATCACCGGGACCCTCTGCAGACTCAGCATAAACAGTTTATGAAAGACTCCACACAGCTGGGGGGCACAGGCCTTGAGGACAAGGGGACTCACTCCGTCTGGTCCAGCAGACTTGCCTGAGTGAAGTCTCCTCATTTGCATCTCAACCTGGTATTGAGTGAAGGTGATGGGTGGGGGAGGGGTGTCAGGAATCTCACAGGAGGCAACATGTGAAGAGAGAGGCTGGCACAGTGGTGTGGCTCTGGATTCCAGGCTGACTACAGGTGAGGTTGTGGGGGTGGGAGCAGACACTGTGGTGTCGAATCTATTGAAAAACAGATTCAACTCGTCGGCTCTATTCTCACCTCCCTCAGCTCCCCTGCTGTTGGTTGGCCTGAATCCAGTGATGGTCTTCATGCCCCTCCACACCTCTCTCATGCTGTTCTGCTGGAGTTTCCACTCCAGCTTCCTCCTGTAATTGTCCTTAGCCTCTCTGATCTTGTCCTTTAGTAACACCTGGACCTTCCTCACCTCCTCTTTGTTGCCCCCTCTGAAAGCCCTCTTCTTGTTGTTGAGGAGGGCTTTGATGTCCTTAGTCACCCACGGCTTGTTATTTGGGTAACAATGAACAGTCTGAGCTGGAACAATGGAGTCGGTGCAGAAAGTTATGTAGTCTGTGATACACTCAGTAAGCCCATTGATGTCCTCGGCGTGAGGCTCACAGAGTGTTTCCCAGTCGGTCACCTCGAAACAGCCCTGTAGTTCCGCTATTGCCTCCTCTGACCACCTCCTAACAGTCCTGGTGGTCACAGGTTCCCTCCTCACAATTGGCACATAGCGGGGGGTGAGGTGAATCAGGTTATGATCTGACCTACCAAGTGGGGGGAGGGAGGAGGAGCTGTATGCATCCTTGACGTTAGCATACAGTAAGTCTAAAGTTTTCTCTCCCCTGGTGGGACAGTCCACATATTGTTTGAATGTTGGTAGTGTATTGTCCAGTGATACATGGTTGAAGTCACCCGAGATCACAATAAAGGCACTCGGGTGCTGAGTCTGTAGCCGAGCTATGGCAGAGTGGATAGTGTCACATGCAGCTGTGGGGTTAGCAGAGGGGGGAACATAAACAGTCACCAAGATGACGTGAGAGAATTCCCTGGGTAAATAATACGGCCTGAGTCCAACAGCACACAGTTCAGTGTCCGGGCAACAAATCCTTTCTTTGATTGTTATGTTGGCAGGGTTACACCACCGGTTGTTAACTAAAACAGCAAGCCCACCTCCTTTACGCTTACCGCTAGCGATGCTGTCCCTGTCCGCCCGAACAGTGTGGAAGCCTTCCACGGAAGCATTCTCATCGGGAATGACCTGGTGCAGCCATGATTCGGTGAAACACATCAGGCTACACTCTCGGTATTCCCTCTGACTCCGTACCAGTGCTGAGAGCTCGTCGATTTTACTTGCCAACGATCGCACATTTCCCATCACGATAGACGGCAGACACGGTTTAAACCTCCTCCTCGCTTCGAGCCTCCGCTGTCTCACCGTCACCTTTTTTCTTCTCTTCTGTCCTTGACCTCTGCATCCCCGATGTGTTTTCCTCCAAATTTCAGCTGGTACTTCTGCGGGCACTTCTGCGGGCCTGGCCAGCGAGCCGGCCGGCATCAGGGCGATCAGCTGATCTCTGGAGTAAACAGTCCGTGCGTGTAGGAGATGTGGCGCGGTCCCGTTCCATGATAAAAGTAACAGTTCCACGGCCACCAGAAGAACAAAAACTCTCTCAATCCACATGATTGAGTAAGAGATAGAAAACGGAGGAAAATACAAGTCAGAAAAAAAAAAGAATACGTAAGAAAAAAGAGCTAAACTAAGAGAAAAGCAGGAGCGACTGTAACAGGCTGCACGCTGGTTGGCGCATGCGCACTTTCATAAGCCAAACGACCGGCCGAGGGAATACTTAAAAAAAAAGGACATTTATCTTTTCTTCTTCGGCCACCTTTTTTTCCCATTGTTTTTGCAAACTACACATTAAGCTTCTTCTGCAATAACACACTAATTACACATGCAAACCTACCTACTTCTTTCTTCATTACAAACAATTACACTTTCTGTAAAGTGCTTTCAATAAAACACAAAAGAAAAGTGTGTTTTGTTTTGTTTTTTTTATTCAAGATCTGTTCACATGTACTTAGCAAAGGTGAGTACACAGCGTGTTGGGTCTGGGCCTCTTTGCTTAGGCTGCTGCCCCCGCGACCCGGCCTCGGATAAAGCGGATGAAGATGCATGGATAGATGGACTGATGTTCCAATTGTAACATTATGTTTACAATGTTACAATTTCACATTATGTTAAATTGCAACATAATGTAAAATTGTAACGTTAAGTTTACAATGTTACGATTTTACATCATGTTACAATTTAATATAATGTAAAATCATAACATTAAGTTTACAATGTTACAATTGTAAATATAATTTACCCAATTAATTCTGTCATAACAGAAGTATGACTTCTCTGTGTTATTAATCCGTATTAATATCATAGGGAGATTAATATCCCTACAATATTAAGCATCAGACTTTATCAAATTTTCTAAAAACTTCTTTTGTTGGATAGTGTAGCGCAGCTGGATAGTGTAGTGGTAATACTACACATCTTTGGAGTCGCACGTTCGATTCCCACCCAGTATCCAGTAAGGGTCCTGGCTAGACCCCTCATGCTAACCAAAAATCCCTGGAATGGTGCGGCTACGTCTGCAGTCTCTCCGCTTGAATTTAGAGCTTGCTTGTTTGTTAAATGTATTATTTACTGTTTTTAGTTTACTCCATGACGGGGCTGGATATCGGGCGTCCTGCACCACCCATCCGGTCTGGAGCATAGCGAAACCATTTCTGCACTGTTTGAACGAAGGTGAACTCAGAAACTGCCCCCACCTGCTGAGTCAGGCCATCTAAGACAACAAAAACCCCCAAAAACAAACAAACAAAAAAACAGTAAAAAAGAGGGGTTCAATTAGAGTTCAAATATGAATAACCTCTCGCCAAAAGTCTTTAACAGCTAGAAAGCTGGCAAACTACTAAGCTGATCAACATGAAAGGCACAAGGTGGAAATCAGCAAACTGCTGCCTCACTTTGTTCACCTGTGCTCTATATTTCATGGTCCGGTTGGCTGCAGGACCAAACATTTGGCCTTACACCTTATTTCTTTATGTTTTGCTTCCAAGGTGCCAGACTTGTAGGTAACTTTTTACACTGACATGACCTCAGCAATAGTTTCCAGTCTTTCAACTTCCTTGGGCTTTGGCTGCTTTTTTACTCATTTTCAGTCCAGTCCTTCTACCTGACCATTTTCAGAGAACTCTAAGGAGCTTGGGGTAAAAAGGCAACCGGACTTCTTTAACTTTTTTGAAGACGTTTCGCTTCTCATCCCAGAAGCTTTTTCAGTTCACTGAAGCCTCATAAGAAAGTGACACAATGACATTTAGATAATAAAACTCGCCAAAAATGCACCTTAAGAACACTGTCTCTTTAAATACCCTCTTTTGCTTGGTCTGCTCCTTATTTTTTCCTCATTTTTTCTTACTTTGGAGGACCAGCAGAGCGAGGGCCGCTAACCTGTGGACATTGATGGAAGGTGACGTTGTGTCTGGAAGGCGGGTCCACATAAGAACTCAGATATAATATTTATATTTTTGTTCTAACCTGTTGAGTCCCTGGCAGCAGCCAATGGCAAGGTTGTGCCAGCCAGCAGGATGCTGCTGAAGGGCGGGGCTGGAGTCTGAAAGTAAGAGCTTGTTTAGACTCTATTCTGTGAACAGGCTTGCTCCCACGAATATGTGAATTCATCTGTAAAAGAGTTTAACTCTAATGCACCTGTTCCTCCTGCTCCCTGCTGCAGGGCGGCCTGTTGGACTACGAATGCCAGTGCGGAGCTAAGAAGATCAAAGAGGAGCTGTTGTTCTTGAACCTGCCAAAGTGAGTAACCTCAAATCGGTCCCCAAAGGCCTCAAACCACCACAGTTCAGTCGGTGTCAGTTTTGTTCATGTCATGTCCTCCTTGCATCTTCCTTTGAGCCTCTCCTCTTTGTCTCATCTCTTTCAGTGTGCTGATCCTCCATCTGAAGTGGTTTACGTTCACTCCATCATTCACCGTGGAGAAGAAGAACAGCCCCATTGTTCTGACACAGCAGCTGGTGATCAGCCAGGACACAGCCTTTACTGAAGAGGTAAGGGAAAAGGCACACCGTTCATTTCAAGTATGGATGGAGCCCATTTCTAAGCTAACGGGTGGTGCCGCTGCCCTCTCCCAGTAAACTGCTCGCTATTTGTTGGTCAGCGTGATCAGTCGTTTGGGCTCCTCAGCTTACAGCGGTGAGTGGGTGCTTTCAGACACATGTGCTGAATGCAGGTCAGCTTTGAAAGTTTATGAGACATTAATAAGTGCGCCTTCTCCTCTCAGGACATTACGTCTGTGACGGCGTTCACCAGATGAGCGGAAGAGACGACGTCACAGACAGCCGGCTCACATACGATGACGAGTTGGTCTGCCAGACCACGTGTGAGTCTGTGTGTGAGCAGCGGCAGAGAACAGCTTACCTGCTATTCTATAAAAGACAGGTGACGTCTCCCAGCAAACAGTCAGCATGTCTGTGCAAATATTCAGTGTAACTTGTAGAAAAACCCTCACACTCAGTTTATTTGTGTTTTTCTTTTTCTATTTCTTACTTTCTTTGCCGCACTAGAAAGGCAGCAGAGTCGGGACTCAGATCTGCAGCAACACCTTCATTGTTATTGTTATTATTGTTGTTAGTACTCTTGTTGTTATGATTGATATTGTTACTGTTATGATCAGTTTTATTATTATTATTATCATTATTAATTTTTTAATACATTTGTTTATCTTTATTATTATTAGTAGTAATGTTGTTGTTTATGTTGTTATTGTTATTATTATTACTGGTATTTTTGACATTATTATTATTATTATTTTGTTGTTATTGTCATTATTAGTAGAAGTAGTATTAGTTATATCATTTTTATATCAGCCTGGAGTGAACAACATGAAAGCATGGATCCATCCTCCCTCACATTCACAATTCAGGCTGCTGGTGTAATCGTGCGGGGGATATTTTCCTGGTACACTTTGGGACCTTTAAATGCTACAGTCTGAGTATTGTTATGACCACAGTGTACCCTCTTCTGATGGCTGAAAGTAAAAGGGGGTCCAGTACCGGTTCCGGTACCAGGCCTACTGACAATCTAACATAATGTAAAATGGTAACATCGTAAACATAATGTTACAATTTAACATAATGTAAATGGTAACATTGTAAACATAATGTTACCATTTAACATAATGTAAAATGGTAACATTGTAAACAGAATGTTACCATTTAACATAATGTAAAATGGTAACATTGTAAACAGAATGTTACCATTTAACACAATGTGAAATGGTAACATTGTAAACAGAATGTTACCATTTAACACAATGTAAAATGGTAACATTGTAAACAGAATGTTACCAATTAACACAATGTTAAATGGTAACATTGTAAACAGAATGTTACCATTTAACACAAGGTAAAATGGTAACATTGTAAACAGAATGTTACCATTTAACACAAGGTAAAATGGTAACATTGTAAACAGAATGTTACCATTTAACACAATGTAAAATGGTAACATTGTAAACAGAATGTTGCCATTTAACACAATGTAAAATGGTAACATTGTAAACAGAATGTTACCATTTAACACAAGGTAAAATGGTAACATTGTAAACAGAATGTTACCATTTAACACAAGGTAAAATGGTAACATTGTAAACAGAATGTTACCATTTAACACAAGGTAAAATGGTAACATTGTAAACAGAATGTTACCATTTAACACAATGTAAAATGGTAACATTGTAAACAGAATGTTGCCATTTAACATTATGTTAAATATAACTAACGGATTTACTTTACCAAATGGACCATCCCGGCCTTGCCGTATTGGTCTATTTGATTCACCTTTGTTTTTATTGTTTATTTTATTTTCACTTGCTACACATAGGACAGACATGACTGAGGGAAAGAAAGGGGAGAAAGAAAGAGGGAAAGAAAAACAGCAGGGAAGAGGAATGGTGATAAAGGGCAAAAAACAAAAACCAACAAAACAAACAGACAAAAAATATATATATCAGTCACTTCAACTCAAAGAAGTCCAGACGCTTTTCTTTCCAAGCTCCTTTGACTGACTGTTAGGACAACTTATTTATTGCAAGCATGCAGTACAAGAATAACTCGATGTTTCTGACTTTGCATTACGAATTGTTTACCCACTGACAAACATTTCAAATGAAATTAAATTAAAAAACAATTTGTGGTAACCTGATTTTAATTCAAAAAGAATCATTAACAACACTTCTTGTAATGGTGTCAAAATCAGCCCAACTTTTATTTTCAAATGCAAAAAGTAAAAGAAAATGAGCCAACATACTGGACACATATAATTGTAAATATAATTGTTTATAAACAATTATACTGTCATCATTGTTACAGATATGGAAACTTTATTAACAATTTGTCCAAGTAAAAAAATGCCCTGCTAATTGTTGGGGTTTTCTCTCCTCTAGCCCTTTCCTTTAAGCTCTTCTTTACATCCCCCCAACCCCACCTTTTCTTTTTTCTTAATAATATAACAATAACTTCCAGCTCTTTCAGAAACTTCCAGCTCTTTCAGACAGGGGCAGGTGAGTAAGTGACGGACAAGGTAAGCGACTCATGTTGTAACTGACGTCAGACGCCGGAGATTTTGGCGGAAAATTAAAGCAAATGGTAGTTTAGATTTGAACAAATTCATTTAAGCTTCAGCATTACCAAATACACTTATCAATTGTCTTATAACTAACACTATTTGTCTAAATAATCTCCAACACCCTGGAGAACAACGAGGAGAGTTTAGAGACTCTCCAAGATTACATCGATCAGTGCTTTCAGGATCTCGTGATGAAGAAGACCCCGTGTGCAGCTTCCCCGGCCAAAGCTGAGACGCCGTCGTCGAAAAGACAACGCCCGGCAGATTCCCCCGGCTCAACATCGCCAGCCGGCAAAGATATTGCCGACATATTGGAGTCAATCGACAAGCGATTGTCCAGTTTCGACGCAAGGCTGTCCTTGGTGGAGATTCTTCACCGAGAATTTAAATGCTTGCGAGAATCCCTGGAGTACAGCCAGCAGCAGGTGGAAACGCTTGCTGCTGAAAATGCCACGCTAAGGGAGTCGGTGAAATGTCTCACAGATAATGTTACCCAGCTCAATAGAGAAAATAAAAAAATAAAAGAAACAGTTATCGATCTACAAGCTCGTAGCATGCGTGATAATCTGGTATTTTCTGGTATTCCAGAAGCCGCTGGAGAGGACGCGGAGACCACGGTAAAAAGCTTCATCAAAACCCACCTGAAGCTGCCGGAGGACACTGTGAAGAACATCGTCTTCGATCGGGTACATCGCCTCGGCCCCATTCGGGCTACGGCCGGGAGACCACGTCCTATCGTGGCCAAATTCGGCCACTTCAAACAAAAGCAACATGTGAAAAGCCGCGGCAGGGAATTAAAAGGAACGGACTTCAGCGTGAACGACCAGTTCCCCAAAGAGATCTTGGAACGACGCAGGGTCCTCTTCCCAATCCGACGCGGCTTCATCCAGAAGGGCTCCCGCGCTGTCATCGCTGTGGACCGGCTGTACGTGGACGGACAGCTCCACCGCGACCCCAACATCACTCCGTGGCTGTATTAACCTCACACCAGATAAGAATCAGCTACACCATTTCCCTATCCACTCACACTAACTTGCATTAACATCTGTTTAACTTACCAGTATCAAATCGCATCTTAAAGTGTGATTTCATAGCAGAATTAACACCGTCACTCTCCGTCAGTGATTTAATTGGAATGTTTACGTTTTGTTTCTGTTTTTTTTTTTCTTCTCGTTTTTTTTTTCTTTTTTTTTCCCTCCTCTCTTTTCCCCCTCTTGGTTTTATGCTGCTCACCCCTGTCCTTGGTTTCTTTCTTTATTCCTTTCACTGCCTCGATCACCTGCTTCGACACTCATCCACAAACATCCTTTATTTCGACACATATGCACCATGCGCTCAACGGCAGCACATTTACATCAGTCAGACAGCGCACACAGTCATATAAGATACACACACACACTTAAGCCAAGCCTACTCATATTAGTAACTATGCATACACAAAGTCAGACTCAGGGAGCATCTTGCCACACATTTTTTCTCTCTCTCCTTCTCTTTATTTATGAACAAGTGACGTATTCTCTCCACCTGTCTAAGCAACGCACACAGCATACATCCCTAGTTATACACAAACATCTATGGGTACACTGAGGTTCATTACATGGAATATAAATGGAGCTGGCTCCAGAGAAAAGAGGTTAAAAATATTTAACCAACTCAAAAAACTACAGGCAGATGTTGTCCTATTACAAGAGACCCACAGACCTCTTAGAGGTTCGAATGAACTTAAAACACCTGAGTTTCCTAATGTGTTCTCAGCTTGTTATAATTCTAGACAAAGGGGAGTAGCAATTTTAATACATAAAAATATTAATTTCACAGTACTCGATACAGTTATAGATCCAGAGGGCAGATTCTTAATCATTAAACTATCTATACGTGATAAAAAGCTATGTATTGCAAGTGTATATGGTCCAAATGTTGATGATCCCTCATTCTTTCACGGTTTTTTCAGTGCACTCTCTGAACACTTAGATGGCACACTTGTTCTTGGAGGTGACCTCAACCTTGGACTAAATGAAGACATGGATAGGCTCAATACAGCGGGAACTCAGCGTAATTGGCAGTCCACAAATATAATCAAACAGTATATGAGCGACTTTGGTCTTTGCGATGCATGGCGCTCCCTTCACCCCACCAGTAAGGAATATACTTTTTTCTCACATGTCCATCACTCCTACTCTCGTCTGGATTATTTTTTGGTCAGCAGCTCACTGCTGAACGACATTTCAGACACTGAGATTCACCCTATAGCTGTCAGCGATCATGGTCCTGTATCTTTAACACTAATGCACAAGAATAATACTACGCCGAGAAAAAACTGGAGATTTAATATATCACTACTTAAAGATGAAGACTTTATTAAATATTTTAAAAAAGAGTGGACTTCATATTTGAACTATAATGACACTCCCGAAACATCAGCTTCTGTTCTATGGGAAGCAGGGAAAGCTGTGATGAGAGGTAAAATAATTTCTTTCTCATCACATAAAAAGAAAAAAGAAAACAAAAATATTCAGGAATTAGAAAAAAACATCAAATCACTAGAAGAAGCCTACGCGTCCCACCAAGATCAGGAAACATTGAACAAAATACGCAAAACAAAACTAGAATTAAATGAGATAATTGATAAAAAAACAAAATTCTTAGTACAAAGACTACGCCTACAAAATTATGAACATGGTAATAAATCCGGTCAATTTCTAGCAAACCAGCTAAAAATAAATAAAGAAAAAACAACTATATGTGCTGTTCAAGATTCATCTGGGAACACAATATATGATCCGATACAAATAAACAACATTTTCAGGGATTTCTATAAAACGTTGTATTCACCACAAATAAACCCATCTAAAAAAGAAATTGATCAGTTTTTGGACAACATAACTCTTCCAAAATTATTGGACACTCAAGCAATGGCACTGGATTCACCACTGACACCAGGTGAACTCCAGGAAGCCCTGATAAGTATGCACAATAATAAGGCTCCAGGTCCAGATGGCTTTCCTGCAGAATTCTACAAAGAATTCTGGTCGATTCTAGCACCAGTTTTCTACAGAACGTTGTTGGAAATTAAAGAAAAGGGCAGACTTCTATCAAATATGAATTCTGCAAACATTAATCTCCTGCTAAAACCAGGCAAAGACCCTGTATATCCCTCAAGCTATCGTCCAATATCCCTTATAAATGTAGACCTTAAAATAATCTGCAAAGCTCTCTCAAAGAGACTGGAGAAAATAACCCCCCTCTTAATTCATCCTGACCAAACTGGTTTCATAAAAGGTAGGCACTCATCAACAAATACACGTAGATTACTTAATTTGATAGACTACTCATACAGTAAAAACCTAGAAACTACAATATTCTCTTTAGACGCAGAAAAAGCATTTGACAGAGTTAACTGGAAATTTCTATTTGCAACTTTACACAAATTTGGTTTTGGATCCTCTTTCATAAACTGGTTAAAAATATTATATAATTCCCCAACAGCTTGTGTTAGAACAAATGACCAGACATCCTCCAGCTTCTGTCTCTTGAGGGGCACCAGGCAGGGATGCCCACTCTCCCCTTCACTATTTGCAATTTTTATTGAACCACTAGCAGCAGCAATTAGACAGAATTCAGTAATTAAGGGCATAAAATGCAAGAACGTGGAACATAAAATCAGCCTTTATGCGGATGATGTGTTACTCTTTCTCCAAAATTCACAAACCAATATCTCTGGGGTGATTGAATTGATAAACTCTTTTGCAAGAATATCAGATTACTCAATTAACTGGTCAAAATCTACAGTCCTACCGATTAATTGCTCCTTCCATAATTCCTCTTCTACACCACTGCAATCGGGAAATATAAAATATTTAGGTATTAATGTTTCTCCCAAGCTTGCAGATCTAACTAAATTAAACCATATCCCACTTTTAAAGAAGGTAGAAGATGATCTGGCTAGATGGAAATGTCTACCCATATCACTCATGGGAAGGGTTGCCGCTATAAAAATGATGGTCTTACCAAAAATAAATTATTTATTCTCAATGATCCCAACTAAACCGCCACAAGATTGGTTCAGATCTCTAGATTCATGTATGTCCAAATTCCTTTGGAAAAATAAACCCCCACGTATAAGCTTAAAAACACTACAAAAGACCAAGGATAAAGGAGGACTAGAACTGCCTAACTTTCAGCACTACTTCTTAGCCAACAGGCTTCAGTTTATCTCAGGATGGCTAAAACACACCCTCTTAGATGAACCTTGGCTAGATGTAGAACAAGCACTCTGCAATAATCTAGAGATCTCAGACCTACCATTTATCAGCTCAAACATCCAACGACATGAATGCTTTAAAAGCATCAACATCAGCTCTTCTCTGACAGCATGGTGGGAGTTTCTAAAATTGACGGCGTCTTCATTAATCCCATGCAAACGTACACCTATCTGGAACAACCCTGACATATTACAAAACAATAATATGATAAACTTTTCAGATTGGAGTGATAAAGGAATCAAATATTTAGAACATATACTAGAAGGAACAGAATTTATTTCATTTGACGGACTAGTTACACAATATGGGATCAACAAGAAAAGATTTTTAGAATATCAACAAATTAAATCCATAGTAAAAAAGAAATTTAAACCGGGTCAAGTTGAACTACAAACACCACCAAGTGTGGTTCAATTTCTTACTCTTAAACCCCCCAAATTACTATCCAAAATATACAGAATGCTTTCTAAAACAGATGAATCAATATCACTTCCTATTGCAAAATGGGAAGCGGATTTATCAGTTAACTTAGACCTAAACTTCTGGTCTCAGATTTGCTTAAAAACCTTTCATCTAATTAGAAATCCCAGTCTTCAATTAATTCAATACAAAATATTACATAGAGTGCACTATACAGGTCATCGGATGTTCAAGATGGGCTTTACGTCTACCAACAACTGCTCACACTGCCAAACCAATTCACTGGACAATTATATCCACGCTCTTTGGTTCTGTCCACCAGTTCAGAAGTTTTGGCGCGAGATATGTGAAGACTTATCAAAGTGTCTGAAATGTAACATTCCAACTTCCCCCTTAGTGTGTTTACTGGGCAGCTTAGATAATGTCACTTCAGAAAAGAATATCGCCCATATGGTTTTCACTGCCCTATGCATAGCCAAGAAAACAGTCCTCATGAACTGGAAAAATAAAAATAATCTTAATTCTAACCAATATAGAAATTATCTATTAGATTACATTAGTCTTGATACAGCCTCTGCCACCACATCAGATCAATTGCTCTGGGCTCCTTTGATCAGCTCCATCACCTAGTGGGGGTGGGGGGTCATAGTTTGGTCCCGCCTTCACTGTTGTGATTGGTGTGGGGGTAGGGACAGGCTTAGGGCGTCGGGGGGTTCCCCGGAGGCATCTTCCTTGGTGGGCTCAACCCGGGGTAGCGGTCAGGTCCGGTTAGGGGCTCTGTTGGCTCTCAGGTGACTGTTTCCTCGCGGCTGCGTGCAGCGGGGCTAGGGGAGGGTCTGTGCTGACGGACGTGGGTTACTGACCTGGTAGCCTGGCTGCCCCTGGGTGGGTCCGGGATGGGCGTGAGGTTCTGGGGGCGCTCCGTCTCTGGGCTGGGACCCGGACCGGGCCTCAGGGGCTTGGGTCCTGGTTGGTGTGTTGCCGGGGTTGTGGGCGGGTGGGTGCATGGGGGCCCAGCCCTGGAGCAGGGTGCCGCCGGTGCGTCGAGCCACCTGGGGGGCTCTTCAACTGGTGGGGGAGATTGTCACATCTTGCAGGAGCTTTCCTCTCCTCAGGAGCTCCCTCTGCAGGAGGGGGAGATACAGGAGAGGTGGAGGAAGATCTCAGCCTGGGTGTTTATTGTCTTATGTAGTCTGGAAGATGAGTGGATGGTGGGGTGGGTGCAGTTTTCTCTGTGGTGGGGTTGGGTGGACTGTCCCGGGCTCTGTGGGGCCGGGCGGCGCTGCTGCACTGGGCCCGGTCTGGATGGGCCTGGGCCCCCTTTCCCTGGCGGGTCGCGGAGTATGGGGGTGCCTACTGGGGTCAGCGG
Organism: Aulonocara sp. 'chitande type north' Nkhata Bay; assembly: GCF_057382095.1. Lineage (NCBI taxonomy): Eukaryota > Metazoa > Chordata > Actinopteri > Cichliformes > Cichlidae > Aulonocara > Aulonocara sp. 'chitande type north' Nkhata Bay. The sequence goes on from NC_141345.1 coordinate 5,340,505, forward strand.
GGGAGCTGGCCCCAGGGAGGGGTCACTTGCCCCTCCCTTCCTTCCCTCCCCATCTCCAGCTGCCTCCCTCTTCCCGCTCCACCACAACCACCCACACATGCAGGGCCTTGGAGTAGGGGTATGTCACCAGGGTGCAGAGGAGGCTACCCCCCCCCCCCCCCCCTCTGTCCCCTTCTGGCTGCCTCTGCCTCAATTTTATCCCACAACTTAGACATTCACATTACTCACACTCTCATTACACATACATATAGGATCTTGGGGGTGGGCACGATACACGGAGTCCAAAGTACCATCAGGGTGTACACCCCACCCCTGGCATCGTTGCCCACCTCTCAATTTTAAATACACGTAGACATTGAGGGCTAGCAGGAGGGACCATGCGCTTACCTGCTGCTCTCTGGCAGGTAGCTCCAAGCCCTCCTGGGTTTTAAATGCACCTTAGAACACACATGCATCAACATTACAATGAGCGGGTGGAGGGAGGTTCGGAGTCTTCTCTCACCCCCGTTCTCTGCGACCTGCTGGAGCAGGGGGGCTAGGACTAGGAGGAGGAGTTGGCTGTCCGACTGCGGTCTGGAGTGTGGAGCCTTCCTGCTGCTGCGGAGTCGGGGCGGTCTGCCTCCCCCCACCGCAGGGAAAAGGGAAACACCACCTGGGTCTGGGTGCAGTTCCCCCCTCCAGGGGCGGGGGCACCTAGACCCGGTTTGTAGAGTACGCTTGGGGAGTGTGATTGTGTGTACAACGTCTCTTTATGTCTGTCTCCACGTTGGTTGAGTGTGGAGTAAGTGCATATGAGAGCATGAGGGTGGGAATGGATGTTTGTATCTGTGTGTGCCTGTATTTCTGTGTCTATATGTCAGGTTGGGTGTCAGGCGCCACCTCTCTGGGGACATCTTAGGCCCTCCAAGGTATGGAGGCCTATCTCCCCCTACCACCACTTCCCCTGCCAGTGGCGGACCCCCTCAGACATCGGTGCGTTGGTGGTTCTTTGTGTCCGGGGATGGGCGTCCAGGTACACACCGGCTCACTCCTTGGCGGCCGCTTATCGGGGCCTGGAGCCTGGGGCTCGCTCGGGCCACTTCGGAGGTGGGGTGCCCCCGGCCTCTCGGCCTGGGGCTCGGTCACTCAGGCGCAGCTGGCTGCCGGCGGAGCTCACGGGCGCGTCACTGCAACTCCCCCTGGCTTCTGCTCCGCGGCTGCTGAGTGAGCCCTCATCTGGGACTCTCCTCAGCTCTTTCCGGGACAGTGGCGCAGCTGCCCCTCTGTTGGTCTTCCTTGGTCTCTTGTGTTCTGGGGGCCTCTGGATGTCTGGAGTTTTGATCTCCTCCATACCTGCTTCATGCCCTGGAGGACGGGGCTGTGGCCCCCCCCACACCCTCTAGCAGATTATTACATGAAGGAACCTTTTAAAAAAACAAAAAACAAGCGCGTCCATGCTCACAGGTGTACACACGGGTGATCACACCCACAAACTACACCCTTTTTGGCTCCTACCTCAAAGCACACTGTGTTCTGTTGATCTTATGTGCTGCACAATAATGTTTAACATTTAGTATTTACTGTCATATTCCCATATATCATTGATGTTGTTTATTCTATTACTCTTGTTCTCTTCTGCTTGCTTTCTTTTTTCTTTCTCAGCAGGTGATCCAGGTGATTGATATATGCATTTTTTTTTCTCTGCCCGTTCTGTTGGTTTTTGTCTTTTGCCCTTCTCCCCCGTCCCTCTTCTCAGCTGTTTCTCTTTCCCTCTTTCTTTCTCCCCTTCTTTCCCCCAGTCAAGTCTGTCCCGTATTCATTAAGTGAAAATAAAATAAACAATAAAAGGTGAATCAAATGGACCATTACGGCAAGGCTGGGATGGTCAGTTTGGTAAAGTAAATCCGTTGGGCATCTTTCTTTGCCTTTAGACAACAATTCTGATGGCAAAAGAGCCAAACGGGACAGGCCCCAAAAAAAAAAAAAAAAAAAAAAAAAAAAAAATAATAATAATAATAATAATATAACAATAAAAACAATTGGCTGCATTTTAAATGTGTCAGATCAATGTCTTTATTCAAGAATACAAGAAATGGTAATGGCTGCATGTGTGTTTGTGTGTGTGCATAATATGCATACTTTACTTGTTGGATCCAAATCCCACAAGGAATCAAATAAAACAAGAAGACAAACAAAAACAAAACAAAAATATATTTCTCTCCCTTCCCAGGTCAGGTTCACGAAAGCATTGCAGCTCTTTATTCCTCTTGTACAGCTCCAGAGTCTGTCAGCCAAAAAGAAACTACTGAGGTTCCAACACCCAGTGTTTCTGTAAACACAGATGAAAATGAACAGTCATCCACATCTAAAAGATTTGTAGATTCGAGGGACCGGTATAATACATCTAGTACATCTTTGTTTAAACCTCAGAACACAAAAAGGGAACAAACCATTGTATACAGATTTAAAAGTGCGCAAAGCAACGAACAGTCACCCTCTGAAACAGCTGAGGTTATCACAACCATTGTTTCTGTAAATACACAGGAACAGTCACCCACCTCAAAAAGATTAGTATATTCAAGGGACCAGTGTATCTACTCTGGTCAAAAGAATCCATGCTTCGTACTGATGTCCACAATTCTTTTTTATTCCTCTCACAATCATGGAGCACCGTGAAAACTAGAAACGAGTAAAATAATATCAATAGCACATATGACATCCATCTCAGCCACTTATTTCTTTTCACAAGGTGCACAAGTGCTTAACAAATAACAGCATAATGTTTTTACCGTGTACGCCTTGTAAAACCAGTAGTAGAAAAGTTGTAGGTTCGTGCTCTTGTGGGGGAGACGTATGTTATCCACCACCTCGATAGCTAGCCGAGAGTTCGAGGGTCACTAGAGCCGCCGAGAACGCATGAACTACTTACGGTAGGACGTTTTGCCAAAGTAAGACGTTTTGTCAGAACACCGAGTCCTCAGGAGGATGCAGCCCATGAATTTGGACACGATCTCAGATGCACTTCTGGTGTTGTCATGGCAACCCACACAAACATTTCAGCGTCAGCTACAATGAGGCGGAGCCCTTACTGGGACACTGAGCTCAGGTAGAGTGAAAGACAACATTTTTCTGCATCCAAAACAGCAGCGCTGTTCCTGTGACCTCTAGTAAAGCCTCTACTTGGGAAAAGGGAGTCTTTCATCAAAGCATCCTGCAGAAGTTGAATAAAAATATGCAAATGTTCAAATGATGCAACTTAATGAAGGCTGACAGCAGTTGTACTATTTTACATTGCAGCGAACAGGGGTGACCATTATTTTCAACGTTTTTCCAGCATTTTTCACATTGAAAGTGAAATAATATAAATAATGTCTCAATTAAATTGCGTTAATATTTAAAAATACAAAAACTACAGCTTTGTTCACAAGCCAATAAAAATGTACTTGGGCCAGTGGTAAATGAAAATAACACTTATTCAGCACCTGGTTGTTGCGGCTGCATCAGGACACCAGATGTTCAGCCTCCATCCTGTAGGCAGACTTATCCCCGTCTGAGAGGAGTCCAATAATGGTGGTGTCATCTGCAAGCTTAATTAATTTGACAGACTGGTGGTTGGAGGTGCGGCAGTTGGTGTACAGGGAGAAGGGCATAGAAGAAAGAACACAGCCCTGAGGGGAGCTCGTGCTGATGGTCCGGGAGTCCAAGACATTCTTCCCCAGCCTCACTGGTTGCTTCCTGTCCGTCAGGAAGTCAGTGATCCACCGGCAGATGGGATCAGGCACATTCATCTGGGAAAGCAATCCTTGAAGAAGGTCTGAAAGGATGGTGTTGAAGGTAGAGCTGAAGTCCACAAACAGGATCCTAGCATAGATTCTGCAGGACAAAGTGTAGGGCCATGTTGATGGCATCGTCTACAGACCTGTTGGCTCTGTATGCAAACTGCAGGGGGTCCAGGAGGGGGGCCGTGAGGGTCTTAAGATAGGAGAGAACCAGGCGCTCAAAAGACTTCCTGACCAGATGTCAGAGCCACAGGTCTGTAGTCTTTTCGTCCAGTGATCTTTGGCTTCTTGAAAGCTATATATGATATAAAAATTATATAAAAACTGTTAATCAGCAAAAGAAATGATATCATAGTTCTTATAAAGAAAGCCTCTATCAATCAAACACCAGCAGTGTAGCAATGTTGTTCACTTACACTGTATATAAAACACTGATTTTGGCTACATCCAGTTTTTACTGTATTATAAACATTTTTTACCATGAAGAGTAAAGTGTTTGGCATTTTTGTCATTGTTATTGAGCTCAGAGATCAGGCCCAGCCCAGTATCTACCTGGTTATGAGCAAGGAGCTGGAGGTGATAACTCAACAATAACCAGGCCATGCATGCATGGATGGATGCATGGATGGATCAGTTTGTAGGCTGTGTGTGGTCAGCAGCAGGCTGCTGGGTGTGGACCAAGAGGGAAAGCCCAGCATGTGAAACCCATCAGCAGAAGGCCAGAACAAAGGTGCACAGACAAACGCAGCCCAGACACTCAGGCAGGACGAGTAAAATAAATGGCAGCAAACACAGTATGATGTGGTAAAATGTGCTTTCTTTCACAAACAGATAGCACAAACAAGAATCACAAGAATCTCCTTTGTGGTTCTTGTTTTTCTTTTGAGTACATTAATAAAAAGTTGAAATAAAGTGGCAATAAAATTCATGCACTGAAGACCACACGAAACCCTAATTCACCCTACTACCTGTTGCCTTCACATTCCATTTGCATCCCTTGTCCACAGAATCAAAAATGACCCTTCTTCACTAAAGATCGAACATAAAGCAATTGCATTTTAAATGGAAGCCCATTTTGCATTAAGAAACACTATCAGCAATCAGAAATTGTGTATATCAGAGTTCTCTGTTTTTACTGTCCTGAAAACTGCATTAATTCAGTGGATGCGGTTAGGTTCAAAACAACGTAATATAAGAGGGCAACCAATTCAATCTAAGAGGGATCCAATTTTTATCCATTCATGTACCAGCTACTGGCTTTTTGCTGTTATGTTCTCATATCGCGTGAGAGTTTATTTGCCAGGTGTCAGAAGTCTAATAATGAATAAAGTTCAGGATATGCTTAAAAACTCACCTCAGTATAGCCGTCATCAGAAGGAAGTGCGCTTCACTGACTCATCAACTTGTCTCAGGCTTTCCACAAAGTTTCACAGTTGACCTTAAAGTAAGATGCTGCAAGCTTACCTTGCAGTGTATTCCTTTTCAAGGTCTAAAGACCTTAAAGTGCGCTATAGATTGAAGTGATTTGAACTGACAACAGGGCTAATTCAGCACTTCAAGTTAACATCAATAAAAGTTTTTAAATTTTACTCTGATTTCCGTTTGTTTTCATTGCCTGTGCTATCTGTTATTTAGTTCAAATTGTGGGTAGATAATGCTGTGCTATCATGTGACCTGTTCTCTCATGTGTGCCTTTCTCTTGTTTTGTATGTATTTCTTGTTTGTTATTTATTCCTATTTTATTCCTGCAATTGGTATGGAATTCTTTTTTTTTTTAAAATTGATCAGTGTTTTGAAATTAGATGTGATGAAGATGTGACCTTAATTTACAAAATCAACATCATGTTGGATTCAATGAGACATGAAACTAGTGCATGAAACAGGTCTCAGTAAATGTTCTCATAGACTGCAATACACTGCCCCCTGCTGGTCATTATAAAGTCTGCAGATGTCATTTGACATGAATGTCATATTTGTGAAACAAAATAAAGGACTCTGTAAAATAAATGAAAATCAAATATTTATATACAGAATATTTATGTACAAATGCTGAAAAAGACATTTGAACAAGATGCACACCCAGTAAAATTAAAAAAAAAGAAAAGTCAGTTTTATCATGTGACTATCATGCTGTCATTTCTGCACAATGCACTTTACACCAGATCAAAATAGGTCGTTCTAACCGGAAGCCCAGAGAGCTTCGACAATGCAGCACAATGCCCTGAAGCATCAGCATCAAAATATACTTCAAGTACCAAAAAGTACTCATTGTGCAGAATGCCCTATTTTTGAATAGCTGGACATTTTAATTACTTTATCACCAGCTGTGACTACAGCTGATAATCAACCATGTTTCATAGGGATGTGACTACATTTAGAAATGTCACGCATTTTTAGGTATAAAGCAAAAGATGCAATGATATAAATAAGCTATCACATATTAATCCAAATGAATTCACTGAAATACATCTGCACATTTCTGCAGCCTGACTTATTACACACGTGAACACAGTACACATTTGTTTACTGCAAGCTTGTTTCAGAGATGTTGTCAAGTGTTCCTCTGACTGTGAGGTGTCCACACTTGAAAAAGACCAGACTTTGAATTTCACTCAACTTTATTTAGACCAACTAGTTTGATAGCTGGTAGGTAGCAGCAGGTAAAAAACCTTTCAACACAAAAATAAAGAACATTTCATTAACCGTTCAGATAAATTACACAGAAGACAGATGAAATAACAAAATACACTTCAGTAAAGCCATTTACCATGTGGTTAACTGTGTTAATTTAACTGTGGTTCTTAAATAAATATACACAATGTGTCTTCTTTGCATTTAACACTTTTTTATAAACAATTGTATTTTAAAGTATACATTTTAGAGTTCAAACATTTTAATAGACTTTAACTAAGGATTTTCTTTACAAAGAATTATTTTCTTTAAATCAAAACCAAACATTTATTCACTAGTTTTACAATCCACCCAAGGATTTGGGGTAACTATTGTTAATATTAATTAACATAAATATGTGGGAACACTAACTGCACAAACAATTTATTCAAACTTAAACATTCATTTTTGTCAATATAATTAAACTTAAATGCAGCAACTATTTCCCTAAGCGTAAAACATTTGCACAACTGAGCTTCCATAGTCCCAGATACATCTGCAAAAGCAAAATGTGAACTCAAGAGCTTACCGATAGCCTGTCTTGTTCAAAGTCTTCCTCACAGTGGAAAAGTGCTTTGTTTGCCGTCCTCTCAGTATGTTGCACCCGGGTCAAATGACTGCTGCATGCATTTAAAGGTTTACTAGGCACGCCCACCCTTGATTGCTCTAATGTGGCTCACCTGGCAGGGCGGCGCACACCAGGCCGTGCTTAGTTGTTGATTGCACCCAAGGTCTAATCAGCGGCCGTGGGTAAGCAGCAGCACCGAACAGGTAGAGGGCAGGAGGAGGAAAAGAGGAATAACAGCCACACCTACTAGGTCAGCGCGACACCTCCCACTCGATCTTTGCTCAGCACTGTCTGGAAAGATCGCACTCAGGTGGGCTGGTCCCTTACTTGATCTTCCACCGGTAAAAGGACCACAAGACGCCGGATGTCCCGATGTAAGGTGGTGCCCAGCTCAGGACTTGTGGTAGCAGGTTTTGGACTCTTGATCGCAATGCTGGAACTTGGAGTGACCCTCACATGCACATCTCGAACGATCCCTTTAGAATCAGGATTCACGCTGATGACTTTTGCGAGTCTGAACTGCCCTCTAAGGGCATTTTGGTCGCAGAGCCAAACTATGTCTCCAACAGCAATGTTTCTCTCTGCAGTATGCCACTTACTGCGGATGAACAAGTTTGGTCCAGCGAGTTGGCTCCAGGACCTCCAGAAGTTGTTGACTTTGGTTTGTATTTCCTTCAGCCTTTTGAAAGGATAATTTGAAGTCGACAGTTTTGAAGTCCCCACTTTGTGTGGCTCGACCAAGCAACAGATTATTCGGCGTGATGTAGTCAATGCGATCTTCTCGGCTCTGAAATCTGGCATCAATGGGTCTCTCATTTGCAAGGTTGGCGGCTAGCTGGAGTGCTGTCAGAAACTCACTAAAGGTAAGAGCCTCTGTATTGCCGAGAGTATGGAGGGCTCTCTTGGTAACTCTGACAGCAGCTTCGGCGGCCCCATTTCGGTGAGGTGAGTCAGCGGGAAGAATCTTCCATGCCCAGGTGGTCTCATTTTTGGCAGAGTATTCTTCAAGCGACTCCTTGTTTTGTTGTTTCAGGTAAGCATACATTTCTTCCAAGACAGGTTTGGCGCCGACAAAGTTTGTACCAGGATCTGACCAGATTTTTCGGGGATGGCCTCGGACAGAAGTGAACCTCTGGTAGGCAAGCAGGAAGCTCTCTGTTGATAGTGTGCTCGCTAGTTCGACATGAATGGCTCGGCTTGCCATACAGCAAAACACAACTCCCCAAACTTTCATGGTCACTCTTCTCTTGACATCATCCCTCACATGATAGGGTCCAAACAGGTCAACAGATGTAAATTCGAATGGTGCAGCAGGATTTGACCTCTCTTCAGGTAAGTCTCCCATTACTTGCTTACAGGTTCTTGCCTTTGCCTTCTAGCAGATGATGCACTGGTCAACGACCTTTTGGGCAATAATTCTTCCTCTGACAACCCAAGCCTTCATTCTCATCCGCAGTAAAGTTCCTGCCACTCCGTTATGTCCCTTGCTGTGTGCTTCTCTGGCAAGGAGGGTGGATAACCAGGCTTGGAATGGTAGAAGGGGAACGGCTTTGCGGTCTTTTTTGAAGGTTTGGATTCTGCCACCACAAACTAGAAGTCCACTTGTTTGGTCTCTGTAAACGACTAGTCTGTCTGTTGTGGTGCTTGGGAAGTTGACGCCCTCTTGTGCTGCTAGGCAAAGGTCTCGAAAAGCATCTTGTCTCTCGCAGACTGTGAGGACACCCGAAGATGGTACTACCTCCCACTTTTCTTGGTCTCTGGTCTTTGATCTCATGAACTTTTTGGCAACCCTCCAGACCCACGCCACGGTCCCAATCAGCCTTCTCAGGTTGCTGAATCGCCTTTCGTCGATTAGCTGTTGGGTTGCTATTCCTCGTGGTCTTCTCGACTCTACGTGTACTGAGTCCTGAGCCGCCTTGATGTGCATTCTGGTAAGGACCGCAACAAAAGTCTTTTTCTGTAGCTTTGTGAGCGTTTCTCGAGCTTGGGCAGCGACTTCTCCGGCGGATTTCTTCAGCCACTCATCTTCAGGAAGTTGGAGAAACTTTGGACCCGACTGCCACTCGGAGTCCTCGGTTAGGGCATTCGGACTGGCCCCTCTGGTGAGGATGTCTGCAATGTTTGCTGACCCAGGAATCCACCACCAATCCTGGGCATCAGTGCTACTCTGGATTTCACCAACGCGGTTTGCGAAGAAGGTCTGGAAACCGTAGCTCTCACGCTGGATTGCACCCAAGACGGTCTGGCTGTCAACGAGGTGGTACCATTTTTTGACCTGGATTCTGCAGTGTCTCTGGAAGTAGGTCTTCAGACGGGCAGCAAAGACTGCGCCACACATCTCTGCTTTAACAGGATCGCCTTTGTGATTGAGAGGCGTCAGTTTGGCTTTGGACTCTACTAGTCTCACAATGACACTATGGCTGCAGCTCCAGCGAAGGTACATCACTGCACCATATGCATGTTCACTGCCATCAGAGAACGTGATGGCACTGGGCTCTGCACAAGGATCTGGTGGAGTCAGGGCTCTAGTGAAATGCAGTTTCTTCAGGTCAGCATACTCTTCCAGAAGCTTTATAGCATCTTCTCGGAGACCTTCAGACAAGGCTGCGTCCCATGTGTCTTCGAGGCAGTGCTTTACTTTTGCTTCTTGGAAAGCTCTCCTTACCAGGATGGCACCCTTTTGTTTGACGGGAGTCACTAGACCGAGTGGGTCGTATAGGCCGGAGACTTGGCTTAGCAGTTCTCGCCTGGTGAGTGGATCAGGTGTTTGCTCTCTGACTTCTTCTCTGAGCAGGTCTTGACCAAGGCGCATTTTCCTCCTTTTCTTTGAGAAGTTCACTGCAACCATGACATGAAGCTTGTCATCATTGATGGTGTAGCCAAGGCCAAGGGCTTTGTTGTCATCTTCCATCAGCTGGTTTGGCAGGATCATAGTCTTTGGCTCTGATCGGGGCAACTCTTTCTTTGACTCCTCCCTCCCACTTTGACTGGAGTAGACCCAAGGCTTCATGTAGAATCCTCCAGCTCTCAGGATGTGCTCGATGTTGGCTGTTAGGAGTCTCAGATGGTCGAGGTCATTGTGTGATGTCAGGATGTCATCGACATAAACATCTTCTTCCAGCACACGTTTCTCCTCTGTGAAGTGACTGAATGAAGGTAGGTTTGCAGTTTCTCTCATGGCGACTTGGGCTATGCAACCAGCAGGTTTGTCTCCAATGTTGACTCTTGTTATGGCATAGTCTTCTATGTCTGCATCTTCTGTGTCACGCCACAAGAATCTGTGCAAGTGGACTTCTCGATCTTCCAGCCAGACGGAGTTGTACATCTTGCGGACGTCACCAAGGGCGGCGTAGACACCAGCTCGGAACCTCAGCAGGACAGCTCTTATCGGGTTCAGGACATCAGGACCTTTGATGAGGATGTCATTCAGGCTGAGGCCTCTGTACTTCTGGCTGCTGTTCCACACCAACCTCACTGGGGTAGAGACAGAGTGTGGATTTGGCGCGATGAGGTGGCTTATATACCATACTGGCCCAGTCCAACTCTGCAGGACTTCTTTGGACAGCTTCACTGCAGCTCTGCGGTTTACCATCTCATGAACTTGTGCAGCATAGGCCTTCTTCCATTCAGGTTCTTTAGATAGCTTCATCTCGGTTCTGATGAATGTTGCTTCTACTGCTTTCCTGTTATTTGGCAAGGTTGCTGGATCTTCTACCCATGGGTATTTAGCATGCCAATGCGGTTCACTGTTGTGGGCATCTCCAGTTGAGTAAGTCAGGCCATTCCTCACGATCTCCATCTCCCTCTCTTCTGCAAGCGTCATTTCTTTACCCCCTGGCTGGCAGCTCCCACAACGACACCCTCCACATCTCGGCTGGCAAGCGGCTCCGATGCTTTCCCACCTCCACCACTTCAGAAAGTCTCTGCTGCTGGTAGCTGTGGTGGATAGAGTCTCAGGGTGATCAGGGTGCTGACAGGAAGCTAGGTCTTTAGTGAACTCTTGGTACTTGAGTGCAGCAGCTCTCATTGATCTTGCGAAGTGAGTTTTGGAGGTGTGGGCCATCAAAGTGACTTCCTCAAAGAGGTCTGGATGCGTGCCCCCGATTGTTTTGCCAAGTGGACCGTCCCAGAGAACCAGGTCACCAATGGAACGGATCTTTTGGGGCACCAGCTGTCCTTCTTTATGGCTGATTAGAAGCTGGATCTCTCTGGGTCTGATGAGATCTTGGAGAGGGATGTCAGGGAAGATCTTTTGTAGCTTCTGAGGTGGAACATGTCTTTCCACTTCAGCAATCTTGTCAAGACCATAGCAGACTAACTGGTGAGGCTTTAAAGTTCCTTTTGAGGTGTTGACACGGATCTTGAGAAGGTAGCGCTTGGTTGCCACAGACACCTTCATACCTCCGATACCCTGGATGACAAGCATGACGTCTTCACTGCGAAGGTTGAGCTTACTTGCGGCTTTATGGGTTATGTAGTTTGTGTCAGATGCTAGATCAATTAGTGTCCCAATTCTCTGCCCATCATTGGCGATGACGTCAAGGAGCATCAGGATCACAGGGTACTCTTTTAGACCAGTCTCCTCCAGTAGACCTCTCTCTGCTGCCATGGAGTTGAAGGCTCGTGATGAGACGTTGCAGAAAGCTTTCCGACACTCCTGCGCTAGCTCTGGCGATAGTTTAGAGATGAACTCTTCTTGAACCTCTGTATACCTCCTCCCCTCAGCTCTCGCCGGACCAGACTTGGGCCTTTGTGATAAGGGTCGTGGCAAGGGACAAAGAAGGTAATGATGCTGGTCTTTGCACTCTGGTTTTCCACACAGGTAAGTAGTCTTTCTGCAGGGTTCATCGTGGATCTCGAGGCATCTCTTGCAGGCTCCAAGTTGCTGCACTGCATCCTCTTTCTCCTGTAACTTTGTGTTGGTTCGAAACCGTCTGCAGATGTAGAGCTTTCTCTTGTGCTTTGGGTCCCCACAGATGATGCAGCCTGCTGGATCAGTACTGGATTTAACTGACTTGGTACGGGCGTACTTTACTGGGAACTTTATTCTCTCCTTGGCAGGGTCGATGTCTCTCAGCTGGTCTAACTGCTCGTAGATGGACTCTTGAGATTGGAGGTATGCGAGCAGCTTGTCAAACCGGTTCTGATGAGTCACAGCATTCTTTGGATCAGCAGCGTGGGTAAGCCAGTCTTTCTTTAGGGACTCAGGCAGCTTGCTTTCAATAGACTTTATTACCAAGAGGTTCTTTATGGCATTTGCTTCATCCAGCTCACTCAAATCATAGAGGGCCTTTTCAACTGCGTGGATAAGCTCTATAATTCTTCTAGGCTGGTTGCTACGAACAGGAGGGATAGCTTGAAGCTCCTCAATGATTTCAATGGCGATGGTGGCTTGATTTCCATAGCGGTTCTCGAGGACTCTGAAGATCTCATCGGCTGAGGTGTATGTGGACAGGCGCAGATCTTTGGCCACTTTATCATCGAGGCTATCGAGAAGTTGGAATTTCTTTACTTCCACGGACCCGGTTGGTTCACCTTGCTTTTGCAGAGCCTCCCATTCCTTCCGCCATCTGTAGAACTCACGCTGGCTGCCGGTGAACTTCGGTAAAGCTGTGGCTTTCAGTTTTATGGCTGCGACCGAGGCTGTGTTGCGGACTGTGACAACTGCTTGGTCGGCATCTCTTTTAATCCTCTCTGCTTTGATAACGGCGGCCTTCCCTGACACCAGCTTTGGAAGGCAGGTTTCGAGCTCCATCAGTCGACGATCACAATCTCGCCTCTCAGCAGGTGGCGCCCAGCAGTTCCATGTCTGGTGTGCCTGCTTAGCTTTCTTCACCAGTTCTTCTAGATGGTGGAGCATAAAATCATATGCCTCCAGGGGTGTATCAGGCTGAGTGGATGTGACGTTCTCACACGCCATTTCTGCTGATTTCAGAGCAAGGGTCAGTTCTTTTTCACCATATGATGTCCACAGTGTCTCTCTGATCAGGTGCTTCACCTCCTTCAACTTCTGCTCACATTCTTTCTCCGTTTTTTCGACGTCTGCTCTCTGTTGGCCCATCAGCTCCGGTGTGCCCTCTGCTTCACACTGCGTGATGTAGGCGGCTTCAAGCTCCTCGTTCGCGTCAATCACTTTGGAGCCCTCTACTGTGAGTCTCTTGAAGGAATCCTGCAGCTCCTCTACAGACATATCCATGTGGGTCCTTATTATATGGTTGGTGAGTCTGGAAAACAGTCTCTTTGCAGTGGTTCGCTCTATTTTCAGCTCTTCGAGTGACTTGGACTCAGCCATTCTGCTTTCTTGGTTATTGGTTGGACAGGCAAACGGCGTGCGATTTCCTCCAGGCCCCCAGGTGGAGTCTTCTCCGTCTTTGTGGTGAGCTTTTGTGGAGTCTTCACTGGTCAAGGCCGGTTTCTCTACTGGCCAGGCCGGTTTTTTACTGTCAAGTGTTCCTCTGACTGTGAGGTGTCCACACTTGAAAAAGACCAGACTTTGAATTTCACTCAACTTTATTTAGACCAACTAGTTTGATAGCTGGTAGGTAGCAGCAGGTAAAAAACCTTTCAACACAAAAATAAAGAACATTTCATTAACCGTTCAGATAAATTACACAGAAGACAGATGAAATAACAAAATACACTTCAGTAAAGCCATTTACCATGTGGTTAACTGTGTTAATTTAACTGTGGTTCTTAAATAAATATACACAATGTGTCTTCTTTGCATTTAACACTTTTTTATAAACAATTGTATTTTAAAGTATACATTTTAGAGTTCAAACATTTTAATAGACTTTAACTAAGGATTTTCTTTACAAAGAATTATTTTCTTTAAATCAAAACCAAACATTTATTCACTAGTTTTACAATCCACCCAAGGATTTGGGGTAACTATTGTTAATATTAATTAACATAAATATGTGGGAACACTAACTGCACAAACAATTTATTCAAACTTAAACATTCATTTTTGTCAATATAATTAAACTTAAATGCAGCAACTATTTCCCTAAGCGTAAAACATTTGCACAACTGAGCTTCCATAGTCCCAGATACATCTGCAAAAGCAAAATGTGAACTCAAGAGCTTACCGATAGCCTGTCTTGTTCAAAGTCTTCCTCACAGTGGAAAAGTGCTTTGTTTGCCGTCCTCTCAGTATGTTGCACCCGGGTCAAATGACTGCTGCATGCATTTAAAGGTTTACTAGGCACGCCCACCCTTGATTGCTCTAATGTGGCTCACCTGGCAGGGCGGCGCACACCAGGCCGTGCTTAGTTGTTGATTGCACCCAAGGTCTAATCAGCGGCCGTGGGTAAGCAGCAGCACCGAACAGGTAGAGGGCAGGAGGAGGAAAAGAGGAATAACAGCCACACCTACTAGGTCAGCGCGACAGATGTGATGCAGTTAAATCTGTATGCGTCTGTTTCCTTGTAGTGTTAGTAGAGATGGTGAACCTGACACAATCCTGTGTTTGGTGTGAAGGAAACCAGTTAACAGCCGGTTTAGTAAAATTCTCTTGAACTCATGGAAAACTCATCGTCGTCTCGAAGTGAGCAGCTGAAGCGTCCCGTGTGATCAGAGGTCCTCGTCGTCCTCGCTCACCATGACGTCGAGCTCTTTGTCTTTCCGTACGACGCTCTCTGTGATGAACTCCTTGTGCTGCTCCTCCAGCTCACGCAGCTCCGCCTGCAGGCGCTCCAGGTGGAGCACTCGCCGGTTCCTCAGCAGCCGGCTGGGGAATGGGTTCATGTCGTTGAAGGCGATGCTGGTCAGCTTCCTGCATGGACACACGCAGGTGGAAAGGACTCGATCACCAACACAGAGGAACTGGAAACTGATCAGCTTGAGTGTTTCTGTTTTATGCTGCTTGATACTTCAGGTACTGCAGTTTGAGCAGGAAATACTGGACTGACTGGACCACATGTATCCGAGAGCTGCAGATACTTAAAAATCTTTAAATCATTGTTACTGTGATCAGGGAAATTTAAACTTCTCACAAAATTTCAGTAAAAAGGGTTTGAAGCTCAAAGATTCAACAGCTACATCCGCTACACTTCTGAGAGTGTAACAGCTCGTAGATTAAGGCGGGTGGAGGCGAGTGCGTACCTGGCATTGGAGACGGTCTTTGTGAAGAAGCGTAGGTACTGGTAGATCTCCACGCTGTCGTGAATCTTCAGGATGTCGTCCTCTTTGTATTTGAACAGAGCCAGAGTGTATCTGAAGATCACCTGCAGCACAGACACGCATTTCATAACAGGACACTCACGCCACACAATTAATTGGAAACTTTGAGGAGGTGAGTCATAAAATTACTCTTTCAGTTGTGGTGCAGTTGGGCCCTTTACTCATTACAGCTCTGATCGATTTCCAATAAGCCACTTGGTTCCTCAGTTGCCAGATAATATTAACTTACTTGGTAGTTGAGCTTTAAGTTTAAATTAAACTTTTGGGTTGGATCTACGTGGCTGAAGCTGTTGTCAGCATTTATCCCTGTGTGGTATATATTTCTGTGTCTGAACTGTGATTTTATTTCCTGAGACAAACGATGTAAAAGCTGTGCTGCATTTGTCACATTGCAGAAACAAGCCCAAAGCCATTGTCCCGCTCATCGTCTGGATTTACGCTGCTTGTGGTAGACTGTGAGGTCGTTACTAGAATGATCTGCTTTCCCACTCCTATTTCATGTCACATGACAGTTCCCCATGCTTAGTAAACAATGTCTTATTACTCCTAAAATGTAAATAAAGACATCTAAAGGTGAAAACAAAATCATTTTTGTTTCCATGGACACTACTGTGGTGCATTCAAGTGTTGTCTGCATTTCTGTCATGGTGTGTTCGGGTGTATGGTACCTTGGTACCCTCATACAGGAAGGCGTCCCACAGAGGCATCAGGATGTCGCTGGGCAGACTCTCCACAAAAACCACCAGGAACCAGTTGAAGGTGACCAGAGAGACGTCAATGTTGTGATCCTCAAAGTGAGATGCCAGGCGAGGAAGCTTCTCCGCCATGAAGTCCTTCAGCACGCGCTGGTCCGCCTGAGCACAAAGACTCACAGAGATCACAGTCCACCAGATTCTTGGTGTAGTAGTCCTGAGGCATGATGGCTTCCACCACTGCCACCAGACACCAGAAGGCGTCTTCGTCACTTTGGAGGACCAACAGAGTGAGGGCCGCTAACCTGTGGACATTGATGGAAGGTGAGGTTCTGCCTGGAAGGCGGGTCCACATAAGAACTCAGATATAAAATTTATACTTTTGTTCTGACCTGTTGAGTACCTGGCAGTAGCCAATGGCAGGGTTATGCCCGGAGAAGGCCAGAAGGATGCGGCGGAGCTGCTGGAGGGCGGGGCTGGAGGGCGGGGCTGGACGGCGAGGAGAAGTGCTGATTGGTCGTCAGGGTTCGGTGAAGGTCCAGCTGGACCTGCCTGGAGGCAGGATTAGGAGCTGTCCAACTCTTCTCACACAGCTGGAAACAGAACAGGATTACTGAGTGCTCGCCAGCATTCCCAACAGGAAGAAGGAGGAGCCACCTGTGCTCAGGTGCGGATAAAGCACTCTCTCTCTCTACAGCTGTACCTGCTGATAGCGTTGCGTGTGGCACTCTTGGCTTGTCAAAGTTCTGGCTCGGACCAAACAGCGCCACACTCTCTGCCGATACTCCCGAGGGACGCCTTCACGCACCAGAATTTTGAGCTCAGGTGAGATGATGAAGTCATCGTCGGACCTGCCTGCAAGGTACTGAGCCCAGCGGCTCAGCAGGGGGTGCTCCAGACCCTCCTACAGAGACAATGATGTATGATATAAAAAGAGGATAACCATTATCTGTTAAGCATTATGTTACAATTTTACATTATGTTACAGTTTAACATCATATAAAATTGTAACATTATGTTTACAATGTTACAATTTACAAATTGTAACATTGTAAACATAATGTTACAATTTTACATTATGTTACAGTTTAACATCATATAAAATTGTAACATTATGTTTACAATGTTACAATTTACAAATTGTAACATTGTAAACATAATGTTACAATTTTACATTATGTAACAATTTAACATAATGTAAAATTGTAACATTGTAAACATAATGTTACAATTTTACATTATGTTAAATTGTAACATTGTAAACATAATGTTACAATTTTACATTATGTTACAGTTTAACATCATATAAAATTGTAACATCATGTTTACAATGTTACAATTTACAAATTGTAACATTGTAAACATGATGTTACAATTTTACATGATGTTAAATTGTAGCTGTTAAGGGTGGTGAGTTAGCGAACCTAGACGCGGACTTCTCGTTTAAGTTGAACAGTGTCTTTATTTACAGTGAAGCCAAAATCAATCCACAGTTATCCACAGTGCAAGTCCCTTCAGTGCTCCTCTCCCCGTCTCCCCTCGTGTGTCCACAAAACTCCCTAGAATCAGTGAAGTGTCCCCTTCCGTCTCTCCGTCTCGATCGCGTCCAGGCTTATTAGGCAGCTCAGAGTGGCAGCACTTACGGGTCGGGGGTAACAATCGCAGCGGAGAAAAAGTGGAGCGAGAGAGGAGAACAAAAAAACACACACACACAGGTCGACCGGTCGGGGCACCGTCCGACTCTGACAGTAACATAATGTAAAATTGTATTATGTTTACAATGTTACAATCCCTACCCTCACCTATGGCCACGAGCTGTGGGTAGTGACCGAAAGAACGAGATCGCGTATACAAGCGGCAGAAATGAGCTTCCTCCGAAGGGTGGCTGGCCTCTCCCTTAGAGATAGGGTGAGAAGTTCGGCCGTCCGGGAGGGGCTCAGAGTAGAGCAGCTGCTGCTCCACATCGAAAGGAGCCAGCTGAGGTGGTTCGGGCATCTGACAAGGATGCCCCCTGGGCGCCTCCTGGGTGAGGTGTTCCAGGCATGTCCCACCGGGAGCAGGCCCCGGGGCAGACCCAGGACACGCTGGAGAGATTATATCTCTCGGCTGGCCTGGGAACGCCTTGGGACGCTTGAGCGGTCAGCAAAAGTCGACTTCCCCCATCACCCACTCATTCACAAAATTTCCCTCGGGCCGTGAACAGGT
Source organism: Aulonocara sp. 'chitande type north' Nkhata Bay (assembly GCF_057382095.1). Taxonomy (NCBI): domain Eukaryota; kingdom Metazoa; phylum Chordata; class Actinopteri; order Cichliformes; family Cichlidae; genus Aulonocara; species Aulonocara sp. 'chitande type north' Nkhata Bay. The sequence continues at coordinate 5,358,582 of NC_141345.1, forward strand.
GATATAGCAATCACTATTACTGACACCACGTGACCCAAAGCTACGCCTATCCACAACATTCCGGCCCCTAATTATTACATTTTTACAGTAATAATTACACATCCAACACCATAACTCACAACACACACTTCATCATATCACAGACACCCAGTGAGACAACATAACATACTCAAAAGTCCACCAAAGTTATTTTCTCATGTCTTCTCTTCTTTTCTTCTGTCTGCACATGGTCAGTCAGTCATAGGCCAGAGGTTACCAGCACTTAGCCTAAATATAGTCAGTCTGATGTACATCTCATAACATTAAAGTCAATTCAAAGTTAGTTATGTCACACTGTGTCAAAAATGTCATAGTCATGGGTCAGAGGCCTCCTGAAGAAGGCATATCTTTGTGATGGGTCTGCACACATGGCTGGTTGGGGTCTTAATCCAGACCTGACGCACAAGCCCCCTTTCATCTGGTGCAGCTCCGGTGACTCTCCCAATGAGCCAAGAACCACGAGGTGCAGAATCATCCACTATAAGGACCACATCTCCAGGAACAAAGTTACGTTTAATCCTTCCCCATTTCTGGCGCTCTAATTCTGTGACTGGGACTCTCTTTGCATATCCTCTAGATATAAGATCTGTCATGAAGGCAGTGTAGTCTTTATGAAAGTCTTTATCTCTGATGAACCTTTTCTTCAAACCTAAGGCTCGTTGCTCAATTGCACAGTTGTCAGGCATTCTTATGTCTCGGTCTTTTAGTGGCAGGGCAATGCTGTAGTGCCAATCCCCCAAAGTCACCATCTTGCTGGCCAATTCCAGGAACTTCAAGTCTTCCTTTGACAGCCCCATCTGTTCATCATTGCTGCTCTCAGGAAAATCCATCTTGAACTGCTGTTTCCATAGCTTGTCCAGTGTGACAGCAGAAACTCTGTTGGCGGTAACTGTTGCCAAACATCCTGGCCTTCCACAGCATTCTCGATTAAGTGGCCCATTCACAGTCCAGCCGAGCACAGTCCTAATGGCAAAGGGTCCATCACCTACACTCCGGATGACCTCCAAAGGTTCTAGAGCTCTGGGCATATTCATGCCAATCAAAAGCTCAACATTGGCCTTAATTTCTGGCAAATGAACATGCTTCAAATGTGGCCAGTCAACCAGGTCCTGTTGATTTGAGATGTTACCAATATCTACAGGCATTTTATGCTGAGTGAAGAGGTTAGGCATATCACAGTACATGTCACTGTCCAATCCAGCAACTTCAAGTTCAGGTACAATGAAACTGTCCACCACTTTCTCCTGTCCCATGGTGCGCAGGAGAATCTTTGTCCTCCTCCCAGCAATATTCAGCTTGTCCATAAGACCCGCTGTACAAAAGGATGCTGAACTCCCTTGGTCCAGAAAGGCATACGTTTCCACTATTCTTTGACCTCTCTTTGATTTTACTTTAACTGGCACAATGGCAAGCTTACAGTCCTGTTCACCGGCCCCAGTAAGACCACTAGTCTGGATCGTAACAGGAATGTTATCTGCCTCATTATTAGGTTTGATTTCATGTACAGTGTAGTGTAAGCATTAAAAGATCATAAAAGGAAACACTAACATTTATGTGAAACTAATTGTAATAAAAAAAATGAACAGGTGCTTTATAGATTTAAAAGAAAGAATCTGAAAACAACACTTTTTTGGTCTGAGTGATCAAAGTAGAAAACAGAACTGATGTTCAAGAACAAACCATAGCTGCACTAATATTACACATCTCCATTGTTGTGGTGAACAGACATGTTGCTTTTAAAACCACATGCAGTGTGTGACCGTGACTGTTCACTGAGACCATGAACGCCACTTCGCTGAAGCCTTCGCCTTCTTCTTCTTCTTCTAAATTGGAAGCAGAAGGAGCACGAGCTGCTTTGATCTACTGAAAGGAAAAAGCAGAATATCTGAGTTGAAACCAGTCAGCTGAAACCAGTAAGACAGGAACAAATTCAATGCAGTGTCTCAGGTGGCTTAGCCTGTTACAACTGTTGATACAAGCTAAATACAGTTAACACACAGTGTCAGGGAGCTCCAGTGTGGGAACTAGTGGCTTTAGGTTTGTAGTCATTTAACTTTCATCCCTTCATTCATTTAATTCAGGAGGAAGAAATGTCAGGTGGGTGCAGGCTGGTTACATGCATTTGGTCCCATGCTGTCTTTAACTTGGTTCACTTTATGGCTGGGCTGTATGTGGGCTTATATCATGTTACTTGGGCAGGAGTTCCTGTCCCCTGTTAGACTTAGAAAGTTTCTCCATAAGTAGAGCTTCTAACTCTTCTAGCACATCTGTGGCTGACAGTTTTTTGGTGGCTCTTTTTACCCCACACTGGTTGTGAGTGTGTAAATAGCCCCACTAGTTATTTTGGGTTGCAGTTAACTTGGGAGGAAGAGGTAGGTCTGCCATGACTAGATGAATAACAATTATCTGGGATACATAAATTTCATAATGCATGCATGTATCTCTATAAACCTGCCTGAGGGCTGCCATTTTTTACATTCAGTTATTTCTTTGTTGAATCTAAATAATGAATGTGTTACAGTTAAACTGACACTGATCAGTGTAAATGGCTCATTGGGACACAGAAACCTTTAAATTAAACCCTATCACCTGATATCGAGTGTCAAACAATATCAAAGCTGTAAAAGCTGTTTACAGTCAGAATTTATAAAACTATGATTGTAAATAAATTCAAACAAGTGAGCTTTTCTCTTTGTGCTGAATATCAACACTGTGATTTCTTAGACTGTAAGCTTTACTTTAGCACAACCAGTTGTAGAAGCTGCCACTCCAAATGTCTTTTGATAACAAGAAAAAAATACCTTTTCAGTCCACGGCCTGAAGTTCTTCTCTGACATCTTCTGCCATCGGCTGGTTTGAAGACAATAAACCACAAAAAGATGATTTAGTCACTTTGTCTGCGTCATGCAGCTCGAATGTGTCGTGTAACGATGTTGAATAGCTGTCGTTATCCCTCTGCTGTGTCAGTAGGATTGTACTGTACAGCATCTCATTGATATGTGAGGAATGCTAATGTAACACGATAACAGACTTGCATCATTAAAACATAAAGGGCAGGAGATATTTAGATATTTTTATATTTATATTACATTTTATAGCTGACGGATATTACTAAATAGATAGAATTTACTAAATAGCTGGATGAACATGAAAAATATGACTATAATAACAAATTACCATGAGAGCCAGTAGAATTAATTCAACTGGACACTCAAAAGACGTCCTTAAATGCTCTTTAAGTGGCGGAACAGATGAACAAACAGTTAATCGCTTACTTGAGATGAAATCTGCTCAGCTACTTTGAAAACAGCTTCTAACTGGTTCATCCTTTAACAGGATGACTGCTCAGGGGTAAGGCCATCATGCAGTCCAGCAACCTTTATGGTTCTGCTTTGATTCACCAGGAACTATTAGGGAAACCTTCCAGCGCCTCCTGTGAAAGACACAGGCATAAACACACAAACATTTATTAACATGTTCCACAGTGTTCCAGTTTGATTTTCTCATCCTGTGGACAACAACGTACATGGATGCAGGTTTATTGTTAACTTTTGTAAGGTTTATTTAGTGAACATATCCAGCTGCAGCTCCACTGTGATCCTGAACTGGATAAGCACTTAAGAAAATGTGTCAATAAATGGACATACATCAACTTACTATATTTATCCAAACAGACGGGACCAATAATGCTTCACTGAGTTAGAGACTTTAATGTCTCTTCTATGTAAGAATGTCTCGTGCTGATATACCTGCAAACTTGACAACAAAGGTTTTTCAGACTGCATGTAGCTCTATGTCAGCTCACACATTTACATTTATGTCACACTTATTTCTGCTTTCCCATTTTATAATTATTACTTACATTTTGATTAGATACCTTGAGTTTGTAAATGATCAGATTACATAATTGGAATAAAATGTATCCAATTCAAGGTTGCGGGAGGATGAAGCCTATCCCAGCTGATACAGGACAAAGACAGGCTGCCAGTTTATCGCAGGGCTAACACAATATGTGTAACAGAAAATCCACTTAAATGTTTGATATTTCTTATAATAATCATAATTATGACTATTATTTAAAGGTTTCTTTATAAATACATTTTGATTTTTTATAACCTCTAAAATATAAACCTGAGCTGTTTCAGATTCTGACCTCTGACCTCACTGCAGCTCCCTCTTGGAAGTATGTCTGCTTCTTGTCCCCAGTGTTGACCACCTGCCCTTGATATCACGTACTGTACCTGAGGAACAAAAAAGGACAAACACTTGCCTTCATTTAAGAAGTACATTCATACAGAGGTAATCTATGGAAACACACTAGTTCAACCTTTGGGAGAAATCAGTTCCTGTGAAACATTTCTGTAAATTAACATCATATGGAGAATGAATGAAATGAGTTCTTCCGGTGACTCAGCAGTCAAACACTGACAAATGAAATCTAGTTAAACTATTAAGCATATTTGCTCTTCTGAAATCTGTGTTAAACAACAACAAACATAAATTAGTAACAAAAATACAGCTGAGTAGATATTACAAACCACCAGCAGCCATAATGCTCAATTTTAATCTTCAAATGTTTCTGAGCCGTCTTCAACCTGCTTTTAACACATTAAAGTCCCACAGTCAATGCAGCCTGACTCAATCCTAGATGTTCAGCACACAGAGGTACCGTTTGAAGTTTAGTGTTAACCTGAGTCACTGATCATTTGCAGTATTACAGAGTCTGGCAGTCTTTGCATGATGTCCACGTCACTATAAGTTTCTAGCTGACTCTCAGGTGTGCCAGCAGGAAAGAGTAATAATAACCTGCATCCTGAGGTTTGTCATGCAGGATTAAATTTACAGTGGCTTTGTTCACACAGCTAGGATTGTATTTTACACTGACCCTGGGTCAGTATAAGTATCATACAGTTTAAACGAAGCACTGAAACTTGCACATATTTATTACAGATGCACTGAAGCTAATCGAGATATTTGCTGTCAACCTGTGGCTGCGATTAATCACTTTACTGAAAACTTTATTAACTAGTAACTTCATCAGTCATGACAGAAGCTAATATTTCTGTGCTAACATCGTTTAACCAGTAACAGCTTTCCTCCAATATAAGCTAACGTTTACACCGTAACTTTAAGCTAGCACCATAAAGACGGTAAAACACGTAATAATATCTACAAATGCATCTTAAAGCTCTTATATTAGCACTCGGTGTATTACTAACATAACCACATTAACATTACTGACACTCGCTGACTTTTAATAGTCATTCTATAAATGCTGTCCGTTTAAATGGTCCTGTACCTGTACACACTGCATATCCACCGGATTCCAGCCAGAGTGGATTCTGGAGTCTTCCACGCTCCTGTTAGTGATCCTCCATCTGGATGGATGAGAACAACCTTCTGAACAATCTAGCAGGTCTCCTTGGGGGGCACGTCTCCCCACCCCCCAAGCGAGGGCCGTGGCACTGAAACTGCTGGCTGAGAGAAGGCTTGAAAAAAAAGGACATTTATCATTTCTTCTTCAGCCAGCTTTTTTTCTCATCGTTTTTCCAAAGTACACATTAAGCTTCTTCTGCAATAACACACTAATTACACATGGAAACCTACCTACTTCTTTCTTCATTACAAACAATTACACTTTCTGTAAAGTGCTTTCAATAAAACAGAAAAGAAAAGTGTGTTTTGTTTTGTTTTTTTTATTCAAGATCTGTTCACATGTACTTAGCAAAGGTGAGTACACAGCATGAGGAAAGCCAAAAGCAAAGAGAGCGTATGAAGGTAATATTGAAGTAGGCTTCGTTTTGAAGTGGTGAAAGGCAAAGGCATGAGTGTAAGGTAATAAGGGGTAATGAGAGAGATGAAGAGCGGGCGGAGGACTTGGCTCAAGCAGGAAAAAGCAAAAAGGAAATGCGAGTACGTTTCCCCGCCCCCCGCGCAGGGCCGTGGCAGTGAGTTCGTGGGGGGTTCGAACTGGCGGAGTTCTGTAGCAGAGTCCCCGCCACATGTCATAAGCCAAACGACCGGCCGAGGGAATACTTAAAAAAAAGGACATTTATCTTTTCTTCTTCGGCCACCTTTTTTTCCCATTGTTTTTGCAAACTACACATTAAGCTTCTTCTGCAATAACACACTAATTACACATGCAAACCTACCTACTTCTTTCTTCATTACAAACAATTACACTTTCTGTAAAGTGCTTTCAATAAAACACAAAAGAAAAGTGTGTTTTGTTTTGTTTTTTTTATTCAAGATCTGTTCACATGTACTTAGCAAAGGTGAGTACACAGCGTGTTGGGTCTGGGCCTCTTTGCTTAGGCTGCTGCCCCCGCGACCCGGCCTCGGATAAAGCGGATGAAGATGCATGGATAGATGGACTGATGTTCCAATTGTAACATTATGTTTACAATGTTACAATTTCACATTATGTTAAATTGCAACATAATGTAAAATTGTAACGTTAAGTTTACAATGTTACGATTTTACATCATGTTACAATTTAATATAATGTAAAATCATAACATTAAGTTTACAATGTTACAATTGTAAATATAATTTACCCAATTAATTCTGTCATAACAGAAGTATGACTTCTCTGTGTTATTAATCCGTATTAATATTGTAGGGATATTAATATCCCTACAATATTAAGCATCAGACTTTATCAAATTTTCTAAAAACTTCTTTTGTTGGATAGTGTAGCGCAGCTGGATAGTGTAGTGGTAATACTACACATCTTTGGAGTCGCACGTTCGATTCCCACCAAGTATCCAGTAAGGGTCCTGGCTAGACCCCTCATGCTAACCAAAAATCCCTGGAATGGTGCGGCTATGTCTGCAGTCTCTCCGCTTGAATTTAGAGCTTGCTTGTTTGTTAAATGTATTATTTACTGTTTTTAGTTTACTCCATGACGGGGCTGGATATCGGGCGTCCTGCACCACCCATCCGGTCTGGAGCATAGCGAAACCATTTCTGCACTGTTTGAACGAAGGTAAACTCAGAAACTGCCCCCACCTGCTGAGTCAGGCCATCTAAGACAACAAAAAACCCCAAAAACAAACAAACAAAAAAACAGTAAAAAAGAGGGGTTCAATTAGAGTTCAAATATGAATAACCTCTCGCCAAAAGTCTTTAACAGCTAGAAAGCTGGCAAACTACTAAGCTGATCAACATGAAAGGCACAAGGTGGAAATCAGCAAACTGCTGCCTCACTTTGTTCACCTGTGCTCTATATTTCATGGTCCGGTTGGCTGCAGGACCAAACATTTGGCCTTACACCTTATTTCTTTATGTTTTGCTTCCAAGGTGCCAGACTTGTAGGTAACTTTTTACACTGACATGACCTCAGCAATAGTTTCCAGTCTTTCAACTTCCTTGGGCTTTGGCTGCTTTTTTACTCATTTTCAGTCCAGTCCTTCTACCTGACCATTTTCAGAGAACTCTAAGGAGCTTGGGGGAAAAAAGCAACCGGACTTCTTTAACTTTTTTGAAGACGTTTCGCTTCTCATCCCAGAAGCTTTTTCAGTTCATTGAAGCCTCATAAGAAAGTGACACAATGACATTTAGATAATAAAACTCGCCAAAAATGCACCTTAAGAGCACTGTCTCTTTAAATACCCTCTTTTGCTTGGTCTGCTCCTTATTTTTTCTCATTTTTTCTTACTTTGGAGGACCAGCAGAGCGAGGGCCGCTAACCTGTGGACATTCATGGAAGGTGACGTTGTGTCTGGAAGGCGGGTCCACATAAGAACTCAGATATAATATTTATATTTTTGTTCTAACCTGTTGAGTCCCTGGCAGCAGCCAATGGCAAGGTTGTGCCAGCCAGCAGGATGCTGCGGAGCTGCTGAAGGGCGGGGCTGGAGTCTGAAAGTAAGAGCTCGTTTAGACTCTATTCTGTGAACAGGCTTGCTCCCACGAATATGTGAATTCATCTGTAAAAGAGTTTAACTCTAATGCACCTGTTCCTCCTGCTCCCTGCTGCAGGGCGGCCTGTTGGACTACGAATGCCAGTGCGGAGCTAAGAAGATCAAAGAGGAGCTGTTGTTCTTGAACCTGCCAAAGTGAGTAACCTCAAATCGGTCCCCAAAGGCCTCAAACCACCACAGTTCAGTCGGTGTCAGTTTTGTTCATGTCATGTCCTCCTTGCGTCTTCCTTTGAGCCTCTCCTCTTTATCTCATCTCTTTCAGTGTGCTGATCCTCCAGCTGAAGTGGTTTACGTTCACTCCATCGTTCACCGTGGAGAAGAAGAACAGCCCCATTGTTCTGACACAGCAGCTGGTGATCAGCCAGGACACAGCCTTTACTGAAGAGGTAAGGGAAAAGGCACACCGTTCATTTCAAGTATGGATGGAGCCCATTTCTAAGCTAACGGGTGGTGCCGCTGCCCTCTCCCAGTAAACTGCTCGCTATTTGTTGGTCAGCGTGATCAGTCGTTTGGGCTCCTCAGCTTACAGCGGTGAGTGGGTGCTTTCAGACACATGTGCTGAATGCAGGTCAGCTTTGAAAGTTTATGAGACGTTAATAAGTGCGCCTTCTCCTCTCAGGACATTACGTCTGTGACGGCGTTCACCAGATGAGCGGAAGAGACGACGTCACAGACAGCCGGCTCACGTACGATGACGAGTTGGTCTGCCAGACCACGTGTGAGTCTGTGTGTGAGCAGCGGCAGAGAACAGCTTACCTGCTATTCTATAAAAGACAGGTGACGTCTCCCAGTGTTTTTCTTTTTCTATTTCTTACTTTCTTTGCCGCACTAGAAAGGCAGCAGAGTCAGGACTCAGATCTGCAGCAACACCTTTATTGTTATTGTTATTATTGTTGTTAGTACTCTTGTTGTTATGATTGATATTGTTACTGTTATGATCAGTTTTATTATTATTATTATCATTATTAATTTTTTAATACATTTGTTTATCTTTATTATTAGTAGTAGTAATGTTGTTGTTTATGTTGTTATTGTTATTATTATTACTGGTATTTTTGACATTATTATTATTATTTTGTTGTTATTGTCATTATTAGTAGAAGTAGTATTAGTTATATCATTTTTATATCAGCCTGGAGTGAACAACATGAAAGCATGGATCCATCCTCCCTCACATTCACAATTCAGGCTGCTGGTGTAATCGTGCGGGGGATATTTTCCTGGTACACTTTGGGACCTTTAAATGCTACAGTCTGAGTATTGTTATGACCACAGTGTACCCTCTTCTGATGGCTGAAAGTAAAAGGGGGTCCAGTACCGGTTCCGGTACCAGGCCTACTGACAATTTAACATAATGTAAAATGGTAACATCGTAAACATAATGTTACCATTTAACATAATGTAAATGGTAACATTGTAAACAGAATGTTACCATTTAACACAATGTGAAATGGTAACATTGTAAACAGAATGTTGCCATTTAACATTATGTTAAATATAACTAACGGATTTACTTTACCAAATGGACCATCCCGGCCTTGCCGTATTGGTCTATTTGATTCACCTTTGTTTTTATTGTTTATTTTATTTTCACTTGCTACACATAGGACAGACATGACTGGGGGAAAGAAAGGGGAGAAAGAAAGAGGGAAAGAAAAACAGCAGGGAAGAGGAATGGTGATAAAGGGCAAAAAACAAAAACCAACAAAACAAACAGACAAAAAATATATATATCAGTCACTTCAACTCAAAGAAGTCCAGACGCTTTTCTTTCCAAGCTCCTTTGACTGACTGTTAGGACAACTTATTTATTGCAAGCATGCAGTACAAGAATAACTCGATGTTTCTGACTTTGCATTACGAATTGTTTACCCACTGACAAACATTTCAAATGAAATTAAATTAAAAAACAATTTGTGGTAACCTGATTTTAATTCAAAAAGAATCATTAACAACACTTCTTGTAATGGTGTCAAAATCAGCCCAACTTTTATTTTCAAATGCAAAAAGTAAAAGAAAATGAGCCAACATACTGGACACATATAATTGTCAATATAATTGTTTATAAACAATTATACTGTCATCATTGTTACAGATATGGAAACTTTATTAACAATTTGTCCAAGTAAAAAAATGCCCTGCTAATTGTTGGGGTTTTCTCTCCTCTAGCCCTTTCCTTTAAGCTCTTCTTTACATCCCCCCACCCCCACCTTTTCTTTTTTCTTAATAATATAACAATAAAAACAATTGGCTGCATTTTAAATGTGTCAGATCAATGTCTTTATTCAAGAATACAAGAAATGGTAATAGCTGCATGTGTGTTTGTGTGTGTGCATAATATGCATACTTTACTTGTTGGATCCAAATCCCACAAGGAATCAAATAAAACTAGAAAAATTTGCATTTCCTGCGAAAATGCAGTGTGGATGCTTAAAGCTGAAGCTGTATGCAAAAAGTAGCTGAAAAAGCTGAAAAGTTGCAGAAATTGTAAAAACTTTGCAGAAGCAAAAGAAGTTTGCTAAAATGGAATAACTTAGCAGAACTGCAATATCTTAGAAGAAACATAATACTTGGCAGAAATACAATAGCATAGCAGAATTTAGCAGAAATATTGTAACTTACCAGAAACATGATAACTTCTCAAAAATACAAGAATTTAGGAGAAATAGTATAAGATAACAGAAAGAATATATTTAGCCAAAAATACTTAAACATTACAGAAACACTATGATTTAGAAAAATAGTACAACAGAGCAGAAATATTGTGATTTACCAGAGACACTGTGATGAACTATGAATATTGTAATTTTAAATTAAGACTATGTTTTAGCACAAATATTATAATTTGGCAGAAATACTATAATTTAGCAGAAATACTATATTAAGCACAAATCCTATAAAAAGCAGAAATGGTATGATTAAGCATAAATACTACATTTAGTAGAAATACTTTGTTTTAGCACAAATCCCATAAAAAGCAGAAATACTGTACTATGATTTAGTAGAAAGACTATAATTAATCAGAAATACTAAATTTAGCAGAAATACTATATTAAGCACAAATCCTATGAAAAGCAGAAATAGTATGATTAAGCATAAATACTACATTTAGCAGAAATACTATATTAAGCACAAATCTTATAAAAAGCAGAAATACTATATTAAGCACAAATCCTATAAAAGCAGAAATAGTATATTAAGCACAAATCTTATAAAATAGCAGAAATAGTATGATTTAGCACAATAGTAATAAGTTAAACAGAAAAATTGGAAAAGCAAAATGGACAGCTGAAAAAATGCTGAACATGCTGAGGTTCCCTCAAATATACTTGTTAAATGACAAAAATCAGCAAAAAATATTTATGACTGCCACACAATTACAAATATGTACACATGAGGAAACACACATGCACAGAGAGACACACACACAAGATCCAATTCAGTCAACCAGTCTAAATATATTGAATTTGAATCTTACAATGGGATCATCCCATTAAAAGGCTTTCTCTCTCTCTCTCTCTCTCTGTCACACACACACACACACACACACACACACACACACACACACACACACACACACACACACACACACACACACACACACAGGGAGAGAAAAGTGAGTTTCTAGGTCAGCCTGGGAGCTGCTGAATTTGAATCCACCAATCAGAGAGCCTGTGCACTCTTTCCCTCCAAAACAGGTGCATCCTTTTTACACACGCAGCACAGAGAGACAAAGGATCATTGCAGTCTATTTCTCATAATGACGACTCCCCTCAAACAAATGACCATAATTTCCTAACCGTAGGAGCTAGAACGGTCATTCTTACACCGTTTTGTTCAGAAGAGATGGGGGAATCTTCAAGTGTTGACAATTTATCATTAAAATATGAATTTTTAGAGATATATGACACGGATGACTTGTTGACTTAGAAGCCACGAATTCCCCAATATGCAAATTTGAATACCTGGAGCCCACATACATGATTGGCTGGCTGGGAAGCTGTGCAGGCCCTGATTTGTGGATTTGAATTCCTCAGCCCTCAGATATGATTGGCTGGCTTAGAAGCCATGAAGTCCCCAATATGCAAATTTGAATGCCTCAGGACACATATATGATTGGCTGGGAAACCGTGCAGGACCTGATTTGAAAATTTGAATGTCTAAGTCCTCACAGAGGATTGGCTGCCTGGGGACCTGGCAGAAATATATAGAAATACTATGATTAAGCATAAATACTACATTTAGTAGAAATACTATGTTTTAGCACAAATCCTATAAAAAGCACAAATACTATAATTTAGCAGAAATACTATATTAAGCACAAATCCTATAAAAAGCAGAAATAGTATGATTAAGCATAAATACTACATTTAGTAGAAATACTATGTTTTAGCACAAATCCTATAAAAAGCAGAAATACTATAATTTAGCAGAAATACCATATTAAGCACAAATCATATAAAAAGCAGAAATACTATATTAAGCACAAATTCTATAAAAAGCAGAAATACTATATTAAGCACAAATCCCATAAAAAGCAGAAATACTGTACTATGATTTAGTAGAAAAACTATAATTAATCAGAAATACTAAATTTAGCAGAAATACTATATTAAGCACAAATACTATGAAAAGCAGAAATAATATGATTAAGCATAAATACTACATTTAGCAGAAATACTATATTAAGCACAAATCCTATAAAAGCAGAAATAGTATATTAAGCACAAATCTTATAAAATAGCAGAAACAGTATGATTTAGCACAATAGTAATAAGTTAAACAGAAAAATTGGAAAAGCAAAATGGACAGCTGAAAAAATGCTGAACATGCTGAGGGTCCCTCAAATATACTTGTTAAATGACAAAAATCTGCAAAAAAATTTATTACAGCCACACAATCACAAATATGTACACATGAGGAAACACACATGCACAGAGAGACCCACACACAAGATCCAATTCAGTCAACCAGTCTAAATATATTGAATTTAAATCTTAGAATGAGATCATCCCATTAAAAGCCTTTCTCTCTCTCTCTCTCTCTCTCTCTCTGTCACACACACACACACACACACACACACACACACACACACACACACACACACACACACACACACACACACACACAGGGAGAGAGAAGTAAGTTTCTAGGTCAGCCTGGGAGCTGGTGAATTTGAATCCACCAATCAGAGAGGCTGTGCACTTTTCCCCACCAAAACAGGTGCATCTGTTTACACACGCAGCAGCACAGAGAGACACAGGATTTTTGTAGTCTATTTCTCATAGTGACGACTCCCCTCAAACAAATGACCGTAATTTCCTAACCGTAGGGGCTAGAATGGTCATTCTTACACCGTTTTGTTCAGAAGAGATGGGGGAATCTTCAAGTGTTGACAATTTAATATTAAAATATGAATTTTTAGAGATATATGACATGGATGACTTGTTGACTTAGAAGCCACGAATTCCCCAATATGCAAATTTGAATGCCTCAGGACACTTATTTGATTGGCTGGGAAACTGTGCAGGCCCTGATTTGAAAATTTGAATGTCTCAGTCCTCACAGAGGATTGGCTGCCTGGGGACCTGGCAGAAATATATAGAAATACTATTATTAAGCATAAATACTACATTTAGTAGAAATACTATGTTTTAGCACAAATACTATAAAAAGAAGAAAAACTATAATTTAGCAGAAATACTATATTAAGCACAAATCCTATAAAAAGCAGAAATACTATAATTTAGAACAAATAGTATAAAAAGCAGAAATACTATAATTTAGCAGAAATACTATGTTAGGCACAAATCCTATAAAAAGCAGAAATACTATAATTTAGCAGAAATACTATGTTAGGCACAAATCCTATAAAATAGCAGAAATACTATAATTTAGCAGAAATACTATATTAGGCATAAATCCTATGAAAAGCAGAAATAGTATGATTTAGCAGAAATACTGTATTTAGCACAAGTACCGAAAAGTACCAGAAATACTATGATTTAGCAGAATAGTAATAACTTATTGAAACACAAATGCACAGAGGGACACACAAACACAGGCTCTAATCCAGTCAACCAGTCTAACTATGTTCAATTTAAATCCTACAATGACATGCTGTCAAATAAGGGCAGGGTCCTCTCTCTCCCACTAAACACACACACACACACACACACACACACACACACACACACACACACACACACACACAGAGGGAGAGAGCTGCCGAATTTAAATCCACCAATCAGAGTGGCTGTTTACGTTTTCCCGCCAAAACAGGTGCATCGTTTTACACACGCAGGACAGAGAGGCACAGGATTATTGCAGCCTATTTCTCATAGTGAGGACTCCCCTCAAACAAATGACCATAATTTCCTAACCGTAGGGGCTAGAGTGGTCATTCTTACACCGTTTTGTTCAGAAGAGATGGGGGAATCTTCCAGTGTTAACAATTTATCATTAAAATATGAATTATTAAAGATATTTGACTTGTAATGCACCATAACTGAGTAGAGCGAAGCAAAAACTGCCTTGACTTGCCCTCAAACAACGCTTTCTAACTCTAAATCTATTTGGAGTATCGATATCATTCTTTCACCGTAAGAGACAGCAGGCTTTGGTGAACAATCATGGAAATTTTCAGGTCTCTGTGGAAATCCAACAAAAAGTTATGACGAGAGAAAAAAGTGGTTCATTTCCACAGTTTGAAATCTGAAGAAATCTGAGCAAAGGACAAATTTCCTACCCTCAAACAAGTCCAACTCATTTCAGAACGGTAATAGGTGAGAAAGAAATTCTTGAATTGTGAGCGTCACGAGTGTCTGAAGATATACCGGGACAAGCCTCATGTCTTAACTTTGCTTCGTTAAGGAGATATGACGATTCGAATATGCCTCTCATTACAGAAATGCAGCGGTGATTTTGAACAAACTCTCCATTGACTTTATATGGAGAGTTTTCTGACCTTGTGTTAGTCTGAGGAGATTTGCCAAAATTCTATAAATCCCACAACAATGATGGTGACATTTTCTGAAAGCCAGCAAAAATACCTACGTTTTGATGTATAATTTGTGGAAGTTGAGTGAAAATTGAGCAAGTAGCAAGAAGTTGTTCGGACATGAAGTGAAAATTGCAAAACCTTCAGTGACACACTGGAAGCCAAGAGCATAGCAACCATAACAACGCATGTATTTTGTGAAAAATCACAATTGTGCAACTCAAAACTTTAAGAGGCATAAAAGTAAAATGGTAAAAGATTTGAAAAAGCTGAATCATACATGAATAGCCCAATAATTTGTGAACATTTTAAAGTTTGAATGGTTGTTCTAGGTGAAAGTATGAGGAAGTAGTTAAGTTTCAAAAACAAGCAAAATTTAGCAGAATTTTGGAAGTTTCCCATTCATTTCAATGGGACAAATTAAAGGAAAAAAGTGGAATATTTTAAAAAGTATAATAGCAAAAAATAGCAAAAGTCATAGCGATCATTAGCAGAAATAGCAGAATAGTTTAAAATTTGAACGGTGAAAATCGGCTGAAAATTGTGGAAGTAGTTAAGTGCCAAAAAGTGTACGGAAGCAACTGGAATAATAAAGTAGAACTAGAAAAATTTGCATTTCCTGCGAAAATGCAGTGTGGATGCTTAAAGCTGAAGCTGTATGCAAAAAGTCGCTGAAAAAGCTGAAAAGTTGCAGAAATTGTAAAAACTTTGCAGAAGCAAAAGAAGTTTGCTAAAATGGAATAACTTAGCAGAACTGCAATATCTTAGAGGAAACATAATACTTGGCAGAAATACAATAGCATAGCAGAATTTAGCAGAAATATTGTAACTTACCAGAAACATGATAACTTCTCAAAAATACAAGAATTTAGGAGAAATAGTATAAGATAACAGAAAGAATATATTTAGCCAAAAATACTTAAACATTACAGAAACACTATGATTTAGAAAAATAGTACAACAGAGCAGAAATATTGTGATTTACCAGAGACACTGTGATGAACTATGAATATTGTAATTTTAAATTAAGACTATGTTTTAGCACAAATATTATAATTTGGCAGAAATACTATAATTTAGCAGAAATACTATATTAAGCACAAATCCTATAAAAAGCAGAAATGGTATGATTAAGCATAAATACTACATTTAGTAGAAATACTTTGTTTTAGCACAAATCCCATAAAAAGCAGAAATACTGTACTATGATTTAGTAGAAAGACTATAATTAATCAGAAATACTAAATTTAGCAGAAATACTATATTAAGCACAAATCCTATGAAAAGCAGAAATAGTATGATCAAGAATAAATACTACATTTAGCAGAAATACTATATTAAGCACAAATCTTATAAAAAGCAGAAATACTATATTAAGCACAAATCCTATAAAAGCAGAAATAGTATATTAAGCACAAATCTTATAAAATAGCAGAAATAGTGTGATTTAGCACAATAGTAATAAGTTAAACAGAAAAATTGGAAAAGCAAAATGGACAGCTGAAAAAATGCTGAACATGCTGAGGTTCCCTCAAATATACTTGTTAAATGACAAAAATCAGCAAAAAAATTATGACTGCCACACAATTACAAATATGTACACATGAGGAAACACACATGCACAGAGAGACACACACACAAGATCCAATTCAGTCAACCAGTCTAAATATATTGAATTTGAATCTTACAATGGGATCATCCCATTAAAAGGCTTTCTCTCTCTCTCTCTCTCTGTCACACACACACACACACACACACACACACACACAGGGAGAGAGAAGTAAGTTTCTAGGTCAGCCTGGGAGCTGGTGAATTTGAATCCACCAATCAGAGAGGCTGTGCACTTTTCCCCACCAAAACAGGTGCATCTGTTTACACACGCAGCAGCACAGAGAGACACAGGATTTTTGCAGTCTATTTCTCATAGTGACGACTCCCCTCAAACAAATGACCGTAATTTCCTAACCGTAGGGGCTAGAACGGTCATTCTTACACCGTTTTGTTCAGAAGAGATGGGGGAATCTTCAAGTGTTGACAATTTAATATTAAAATATGAATTTTTAGAGATATATGACATGGATGACTTGTTGACTTAGAAGCCACGAATTCCCCAATATGCAAATTTGAATGCCTGAGACCACATATGTGATTGGCTGGCTGGGAAGCCGTGCAGGCCCTGATTTGTGGATTTGAATTCCTCAGCCCTCAGATATGATTGGCTGGCTTAGAAGCCACGAAGGCCCCAATATGCAAATTTGAATGCCTCAGGACACTTATTTGATTGGCTGGGAAACTGTGCAGGCCCTGATTTGAAAATTTGAATGTCTCAGTCCTCACAGAGGATTGGCTGCCTGGGGACCTGGCAGAAATATATAGAAATACTATTATTAAGCATAAATACTACATTTAGTAGAAATACTATGTTTTAGCACAAATATTATAAAAAGAAGAAAAACTATAATTTAGCAGAAATACTATATTAAGCACAAATCCTATAAAAAGCAGAAATACTATAATTTAGAACAAATAGTATAAAAAGCAGAAATACTATAATTTAGCAGAAATACTATGTTAGGCACAAATCCTATAAAAAGCAGAAATACTATAATTTAGCAGAAATACTATGTTAGGCACAAATCCTATAAAAAGCAGAAATACTATAATTTAGCAGAAATACTATATTAGGCATAAATCCTTTGAAAAGCAGAAATAGTATGATTTAGCAGAAATACTGTATTTAGCACAAGTACCAAAAAGTACCAGAAATACTATGATTTAGCAGAATAGTAATAACTTATTGAAACACAAATGCACAGAGGGACACACAAACACAGGCTCTAATCCAGTCAACCAGTCTAACTATGTTCAATTTAAATCCTACAATGACATGCTGCCAAATAAGGGCAGGGTCCTCTCTCTCCCACTAAACACACACACACACACACACACACACACACACACACACACACACACAGGGAGAGAGGACTAAGTTTCTAGGTCAGCCTGGGAGCTGCTGAATTTGAATCCACCAATCAGAGAGGCTGTTTACGTTTTCCCGCCAAAACAGGTGCATCTGTTTACACACGCAGCACAGAGACATAGACCTGCTTCTTTCAGTTTATTTCACATAGTGAGGATTCCCCTCAAACAAATGACCATAATTTCCTAACCATAGGGGCTAGAGCGGTCATTCTTACACCGTTTTGTTCAGAAGAGATGGGGGAATCTTCAAGTGTTGACAATTTATCATTAAAATATGAATTTTTAGAGATATATGACATGGATGACTTGTTGACTTAGAAGCCACGAATTCCCCAATATGCAAATTTGAATACCTGGAGCCCACATACATGATTGGCTGGCTGGGAAGCTGTGCAGGCCCTGATTTGTGGATTTGAATTCCTCAGCCCTCAGATATGATTGGCTGGCTTAGAAGCCATGAAGGCCCCAATATGCAAATTTGAATGCCTCAGGACACATATATGATTGGCTGGGAAACCGTGCAGGCCCTGATTTGAAAATTTGAATTTCTCAGTCCTCACAGAGAATTGGCTGCCTGGGGACCTGGCAGAAATATATAGAAATACTATGATTAAGCATAAATACTACATTTAGTACAAATACTATGTTTTAGCACAAATACTATAAAAAGCAGAAATACTATAATTTAGCAGAAATACTATATTAAGCACAAATCCTATAAAAAGCAGAAATAGGATGATTAAGCATAAACACTACATTTAGTAGAAATATTATGTTTGAGCAAAAATCCTATAAAAAGCAGAAATACTATATTAGGCACAAATCTTATAAAATAGCAGAAACAGTATGATTTAGCACAATAGTAATCAGTTAAACAGAAAAATTGGAAAAGCAAAATGGACAGCTGAAAAAATGCTGAACATGCTGAGGGTCCCTCAAATATACTTGTTAAATGAAAAAATCAGCAAAAAAAATGCACAGGGAGAGAGAAGTAAGTTTCTAGGTCAGCCTGGGAGCTGCTGAATTTGAATCCACCAATCAGAGAGCCTGTGTACTTTTTCCCGCCAAAACATGTGCCTCTTTTTACACACGCAGCACAGAGAGGCACAGGATTATTGCAGCCTATTTCTCATAGTGAGGACTCCCCTCAAACAAATGACCATAATTCCCAAACCGTAGGGGCTAGAGCGGTCATTCTTACACCGTTTTGTTCAGAAGAGATGGGGGAATCTTCCAGTGTTTACAATTTATCATTAAAATATGAATTATTAAAGATATTTGACTTCTAATGCACCATAACTGAGTAGAGCGAAGCAAAAACTGCCTTGACTTGCCCTCAAACAACGCTTTGTAACTCGAAATCTATTTGGAGTATCGATATCATTCTTTCACCGTAAAAGACAGCAGGCTTTGGTGAACAGTCATGGAAATTTTCAGGTCTCTGTGGAAATCCAAAAAAAAGTTATGACGAGAGAAAAAAGTGGTTCATTTCCAGAGTTTTAAATCTGAAGAAATCTGAGCGAAGGACGAATTTCCTACCCTCAAACAAGTCCAACTCATTTCAGAACGGTAATAGGTGAGAAAGAAATTCTTGAATTGTGAGCGTCAGGGGTGTCTGAAGATATTCGGGGACAAGCCTCATGTCTTAAAGTCGCTTCGTTAAGGAGATATGACGATTCGAATATGCCTCTCATTACAGAAATCCAGCGATGATTTTGAACAAGCTCTCCATTGACTTTATATGGAGAGTTTTGAGACCTTGTGTTGGTCTGAGGAGATTTGCAAAAATTCTATAAATCCCACAACAATGATAGTGACATTTTCTGAAAGCCAGCAAAAATACCTACGTTTTGATGTATAATTTGTGGAAGTTGAGTGAAAATTGAGCAAGTAGCAAGAAGTTGTTCGGACATGAAGTGAAAATTGCAAAACCTTCAGTGACACACTGGAAGCCAAGAGCATAGCAACCATAACAACGCATGTATTTTGTGAAAAATCACAATTTTGCAACTCAAAACTTTAAGAGGCATAAAAGTAAAACAGTAAAACATTTGAAAAAGCTGAATCATACCTGAATAGCCCAATAATTTGTGAACAGTTTAAAGTTTGAATGGTTGTTCTAGGTGAAAATATGAGGAAGTAGTTAAGTTTCAAAAACAAGCAAATTTTAGCAGAATTGCAGAAGTTTCCCATTCATTTCAATGGGACAAATTAAAGGAAAAAAGCTTAATATTTTAAAAAGTATAATAGTTAAAAATAGCAAAAATCATAGCGTAAATTAGCAGAAATAGCAGAATAGTTTAAAATTTGAACGGTGAAAATCGGCTGAAAATTGTGGAAGTAGTTAAGTGCCAAAAAGTGTACGGAAGCAACTAGAATAATAACTAGAAAAATTTGCATTTCCTGCGAAAATGCAGTGTGGATGCTTAAAGCTGAAGCTGTATGCAAAAAGTAGCTGAAAAAGCTGAAAAGTTGCAGAAATTGTAAAAACTTTGCAGAAGCAAAAGAAGTTTGCTAAAATGGAATAACTTAGCAGAACTGCAATATCTTAGAAGAAACATAATACTTGGCAGAAATACAATAGCATAGCAGAATTTAGCAGAAATATTGTAACTTACCAGAAACATGATAACTTCTCAAAAATACAAGAATTTAGGAGAAATAGTATAAGATAACAGAAAGAATATATTTAGCCAAAAATACTTAAACATTACAGAAACACTATGATTTAGAAAAATAGTACAACAGAGCAGAAATATTGTGATTTACCAGAGACACTGTGATGAACTATGAATATTGTAATTTTAAATTAAGACTATGTTTTAGCACAAATATTATAATTTGGCAGAAATACTATAATTTAGCACAAATACTATAAAAAGCAGAAATACTATAATTTAGCAGAAATACTATATTAAGCACAAACCCTATAAAAAGCAGAAATACTGTACTATGATTTGGTAGAAAAAACTATAATTAATCAGAAATACTATATTTGGCAGAAATACGGTATTTGGCACAAATCTTATAAAATAGCAGAAATAGTATGATTTAGCACAATAGTAATAACTTAAACAGAAAAATTGGAAAAGCAAAAATGGACAGCTGAAAAAATGATGAACATGCTGAAGGTCCCTCAACTATACTTGTTAAATGAAAAAAATCAGCAAAAAAATCTATAACAGCCACACAATCACAAATATGTACACATAAGAAAACACACATGCACAGAGAGACACACACACAAGATCCAATTCAGTCAACCAGTCTAAATATATTGAATTTGAATCTTAGAATGAGATCATCCCATTAAAAGCCTTTCTCTCTCTCTCTCTCTCTCTCTCTCTCTCTCTGTCACACACACACACACACACACACACACACACACACACACACACACACACACACAGGGAGAGAAAAGTGAGTTTCTAGGTCAGCCTGGGAGCTGCTGAATTTGAATCCACCAATCAGAGAGCCTGTGCACTCTTTCCCTCCAAAACAGGTGCATCCTTTTTACACACGCAGCAGCACAGAGAGACACAGGATCATTGCAGTCTATTTCTCATAATGACGACTCCCCTCAAACAAATGACCATAATTTCCTAACCGTAGGAGCTAGAACGGTCATTCTTACACCGTTTTGTTCAGAAGAGATGGGGGAATCTTCAAGTGTTGACAATTTATCATTAAAATATGAATTTTTAGAGATATATGACACGGATGACTTGTTGACTTAGAAGCCACGAATTCCCCAATATGCAAATTTGAATACCTGGAGCCCACATACATGATTGGCTGGCTGGGAAGCTGTGCAGGCCCTGATTTGTGGATTTGAATTCCTCAGCCCTCAGATATGATTGGCTGGCTTAGAAGCCATGAAGTCCCCAATATGCAAATTTGAATGCCTCAGGACACATATATGATTGGCTGCGAAACCGTGCAGGACCTGATTTGAAAATTTGAATGTCTAAGTCCTCACAGAGGATTGGCTGCCTGGGGACCAGGCAGAAATATATAGAAATACTATGATTAAGCATAAATACTACATTTAGTAGAAATACTATGTTTTAGCACAAATCCTATAAAAAGCAGAAATACTATAATTTAGCAGAAATACCATATTAAGCACAAATCATATAAAAAGCAGAAATACTATATGAAGCACAAATTCTATAAAAAGCAGAAATACTATATTAAGCACAAATCCTATTAAAAGCAGAAATACTATATTAAGCACAAATCTTATGAAATAGCAGAAACAGTATGATTTAGCACAATAGTAATAAGTTAAACAGAAAAATTGGAAAAGCAAAATGGACAGCTGAAAAAATGCTGAACATGCTGAGGGTCCCTCAAATATACTTGTTAAATGAAAAAATCAGCAAAAAAATGCACAGGGAGAGAGAAGTAAGTTTCTAGGTCAGCCTGGGAGCTGCTGAATTTGAATCCACCAATCAGAGAGCCTGTGTACTTTTTCCCGCCAAAACATGTGCCTCTTTTTACACACGCAGCACAGAGAGGCACAGGATTATTGCAGCCTATTTCTCATAGTGAGGACTCCCCTCAAACAAATGACCATAATTTCCAAACTGTAGGGGCTAGAGCGGTCATTCTTACACCGTTTTGTTCAGAAGAGATGGGGGAATCTTCCAGTGTTTACAATTTATCATTAAAATATGAATTATTAAAGATATTTGACTTGTAATGCACCATAACTGAGTAGAGCGAAGCAAAAACTGCCTTGACTTGCCCTCAAACAACGCTTTCTAACTCGAAATCTATTTGGAGTATCGATATCATTCTTTCACCGTAAGAGACAGCAGGCTTTGGTGAACAATCATGGAAATTTTCAGGTCTCTGTGGAAATCCAACAAAAAGTTATGACGAGAGAAAAAAGTGGTTCATTTCCACAGTTTGAAATCTGAAGAAATCTGAGCGAAGGACGAATTTCCTACCCTCAAACAAGTCCAACTCATTTCAGAACGGTAATAGGTGAGAAAGAAATTCTTGAATTGTGAGCGTCAGGGGTGTCTGAAGATATTCGGGGACAAGCCTCATGTCTTAACTTTGCTTCGTTAAGGAGATATGACGATTCGAATATGCCTCTCATTACAGAAATCCAGCGGTGATTTTGAACAAGCTCTCCATTCACTTTATATGGAGAGTTTTCTGACCTTGTGTTAGTCTGAGGAGATTTGCAAAAATTCTATAAATCCCACAACAATGATGGTGACATTTTCTGAAAGCCAGCAAAAATACCTACGTTTTGATGTATAATTTGTGGAAGTTGAGTGAAAATTGAGCAAGTAGCAGGAAGTTGTTCGGACATGAAGTGAAAATTGCAAAACCTTCAGTGGCACACTGGAAGCCAAGAGCATAGCAACCATAACAACACATGTATTTTGTGAAAAATCACAATTTTGCAACTCAAAACTTTAAGAGGCATAAAAGTAAAACAGTAAAAGATTTGAAAAAGCTGAATCATACCTGAATAGCCCAATAATTTGTGAACATTTTAAAGTTTGAATGGTTGTTCTAGGTGAAAATATGAGGAAGTAGTTAAGTTTCAAAAACAAGCAAATTTTAGCAGAATTGCTGAAGTTTCCCATTCATTTCAATGGGACAAATTAAAGGAAAAAAGCTTAATATTTTAAAAAGTATAATAGTTAAAAATAGCAAAAGTCATAGCGCACATTAGCAGAAGAAGCAGAATAGTTTAAAATTTGAACGGTGAAAATCGGCTGAAAATTGTGGAAGTAGTTAAGTGCCAAAAAGTGTACGGAAGCAACTAGAATAAAGTATAAAGAACTAGAAAAATTTGCATTTCCTGCGAAAATGCAGTGTGGATGCTTAAAGCTGAAGCTGTATGCAAAAAGTAGCTGAAAAAGCTGAAAAGTTGCAGAAATTGTAAAAACTTTGCAGAAGCAAAAGAAGTTTGCTAAAATGGAATAACTTAGCAGAACTGCAATATCTTAGAAGAAACATAATACTTGGCAGAAATACAATAGCATAGCAGAATTTAGCAGAAATATTGTAACTTACCAGAAACATGATAACTTCTCAAAAATACAAGAATTTAGGAGAAATAGTATAAGATAACAGAAAGAATATATTTAGCCAAAAATACTTAAACATTACAGAAACACTATGATTTAGAAAAATAGTACAACAGAGCAGAAATATTGTGATTTACCAGAGACACTGTGATGAACTATGAATATTGTAATTTTAAATTAAGACTATGTTTTAGCACAAATATTATAATTTGGCAGAAATACTATAATTTAGCACAAATACTATAAAAAGCAGAAATACTATAATTTAGCAGAAATACTATATTAAGCACAAACCCTATAAAAAGCAGAAATACTGTACTATGATTTGGTAGAAAAAACTATAATTAATCAGAAATACTATATTTGGCAGAAATACGGTATTTGGCACAAATCTTATAAAATAGCAGAAATAGTATGATTTAGCACAATAGTAATAACTTAAACAGAAAAATTGGAAAAGCAAAAATGGACAGCTGAAAAAATGATGAACATGCTGAAGGTCCCTCAACTATACTTGTTAAATGAAAAAAATCAGCAAAAAAATCTATAACAGCCACACAATCACAAATATGTACACATAAGAAAACACACATGCACAGAGAGACACACACACAAGATCCAATTCAGTCAACCAGTCTAAATATATTGAATTTGAATCTTAGAATGAGATCATCCCATTAAAAGCCTTTCTCTCTCTCTCTCTCTCTCTCTCTCTCTCTCTGTCACACACACACACACACACACACACACACACACACACACACACACACACACACAGGGAGAGAAAAGTGAGTTTCTAGGTCAGCCTGGGAGCTGCTGAATTTGAATCCACCAATCAGAGAGCCTGTGCACTCTTTCCCTCCAAAACAGGTGCATCCTTTTTACACACGCAGCAGCACAGAGAGACACAGGATCATTGCAGTCTATTTCTCATAATGACGACTCCCCTCAAACAAATGACCATAATTTCCTAACCGTAGGAGCTAGAACGGTCATTCTTACACCGTTTTGTTCAGAAGAGATGGGGGAATCTTCAAGTGTTGACAATTTATCATTAAAATATGAATTTTTAGAGATATATGACACGGATGACTTGTTGACTTAGAAGCCACGAATTCCCCAATATGCAAATTTGAATACCTGGAGCCCACATACATGATTGGCTGGCTGGGAAGCTGTGCAGGCCCTGATTTGTGGATTTGAATTCCTCAGCCCTCAGATATGATTGGCTGGCTTAGAAGCCATGAAGTCCCCAATATGCAAATTTGAATGCCTCAGGACACATATATGATTGGCTGCGAAACCGTGCAGGACCTGATTTGAAAATTTGAATGTCTAAGTCCTCACAGAGGATTGGCTGCCTGGGGACCAGGCAGAAATATATAGAAATACTATGATTAAGCATAAATACTACATTTAGTAGAAATACTATGTTTTAGCACAAATCCTATAAAAAGCAGAAATACTATAATTTAGCAGAAATACCATATTAAGCACAAATCATATAAAAAGCAGAAATACTATATGAAGCACAAATTCTATAAAAAGCAGAAATACTATATTAAGCACAAATCCTATTAAAAGCAGAAATACTATATTAAGCACAAATCTTATGAAATAGCAGAAACAGTATGATTTAGCACAATAGTAATAAGTTAAACAGAAAAATTGGAAAAGCAAAATGGACAGCTGAAAAAATGCTGAACATGCTGAGGGTCCCTCAAATATACTTGTTAAATGAAAAAATCAGCAAAAAAATGCACAGGGAGAGAGAAGTAAGTTTCTAGGTCAGCCTGGGAGCTGCTGAATTTGAATCCACCAATCAGAGAGCCTGTGTACTTTTTCCCGCCAAAACATGTGCCTCTTTTTACACACGCAGCACAGAGAGGCACAGGATTATTGCAGCCTATTTCTCATAGTGAGGACTCCCCTCAAACAAATGACCATAATTTCCAAACTGTAGGGGCTAGAGCGGTCATTCTTACACCGTTTTGTTCAGAAGAGATGGGGGAATCTTCCAGTGTTTACAATTTATCATTAAAATATGAATTATTAAAGATATTTGACTTGTAATGCACCATAACTGAGTAGAGCGAAGCAAAAACTGCCTTGACTTGCCCTCAAACAACGCTTTCTAACTCGAAATCTATTTGGAGTATCGATATCATTCTTTCACCGTAAGAGACAGCAGGCTTTGGTGAACAATCATGGAAATTTTCAGGTCTCTGTGGAAATCCAACAAAAAGTTATGACGAGAGAAAAAAGTGGTTCATTTCCACAGTTTGAAATCTGAAGAAATCTGAGCGAAGGACGAATTTCCTACCCTCAAACAAGTCCAACTCATTTCAGAACGGTAATAGGTGAGAAAGAAATTCTTGAATTGTGAGCGTCAGGGGTGTCTGAAGATATTCGGGGACAAGCCTCATGTCTTAACTTTGCTTCGTTAAGGAGATATGACGATTCGAATATGCCTCTCATTACAGAAATCCAGCGGTGATTTTGAACAAGCTCTCCATTCACTTTATATGGAGAGTTTTCTGACCTTGTGTTAGTCTGAGGAGATTTGCAAAAATTCTATAAATCCCACAACAATGATGGTGACATTTTCTGAAAGCCAGCAAAAATACCTACGTTTTGATGTATAATTTGTGGAAGTTGAGTGAAAATTGAGCAAGTAGCAGGAAGTTGTTCGGACATGAAGTGAAAATTGCAAAACCTTCAGTGGCACACTGGAAGCCAAGAGCATAGCAACCATAACAACACATGTATTTTGTGAAAAATCACAATTTTGCAACTCAAAACTTTAAGAGGCATAAAAGTAAAACAGTAAAAGATTTGAAAAAGCTGAATCATACCTGAATAGCCCAATAATTTGTGAACATTTTAAAATTTGAATGGTTGTTCTAGGTGAAAATATGAGGAAGTAGTTAAGTTTCAAAAACAAGCAAATTTTAGCAGAATTGCTGAAGTTTCCCATTCATTTCAATGGGACAAATTAAAGGAAAAAAGCTTAATATTTTAAAAAGTATAATAGTTAAAAATAGCAAAAGTCATAGCGCACATTAGCAGAAGAAGCAGAATAGTTTAAAATTTGAACGGTGAAAATCGGCTGAAAATTGTGGAAGTAGTTAAGTGCCAAAAAGTGTACGGAAGCAACTAGAATAAAGTATAAAGAATAAAGAGAAACAGGAACTCAATAGTGTGGATGCTTAAAGCATCCACACAATAAAGAGAAACAGGAACTCAATAGTGTGGATGCTTAAAGCATCCACACAATAATAACTAGAAAAATTTGCATTTCCTGCGAAAATGCAGTGTGGATGCTTAAAGCTGAAGCTGTATGCAAAAAGTAGCTGAAAAAGCTGAAAAGTTGCAGAAATTGTAAAAACTTTGCAGAAGCAAAAGAAGTTTGCTAAAATGGAATAACTTAGCAGAACTGCAATATCTTAGAGGAAACATAATACTTGGCAGAGATACAATAGCATAGCAGAATTTAGCAGAAATATTGTAACTTACCAGAAACATGATAACTTCTCAAAAATACAAGAATTTAGGAGAAATAGTATAAGATAACAGAAAGAATATATTTAGCCAAAAATACTTAAACATTACAGAAACACTATGATTTAGAAAAATAGTACAACAGAGCAGAAACATTGTGATTTACCAGAGACACTGTGATGAACTATGAATATTGTAATTTTAAATTAAGACTATGTTTTAGCACAAATATTATAATTTGGCAGAAATACTAAAATTTAGCAGAAATACTATATTAAGCACAAATCCTATGAAAAGCAGAAATAATATGATTAAGCATAAATACTACATTTAGCAGAAATACTATATTAAGCACAAATCTTATAAAAAGCAGAAATACTATATTAAGCACAAATCCTATAAAAGCAGAAATAGTATATTAAGCACAAATCTTATAAAATAGCAGAAATAGTATGATTTAGCACAATAGTAATAAGTTAAACAGAAAAATTGGAAAAGCAAAATGGACAGCTGAAAAAATGCTGAACATGCTGAGGGTCCCTCAAATATACTTGTTAAATGACAAAAATCTGAAAAAAAATTTATGACAGCCACACAATTACAAATATGTACACATGAGGAAACACACATGCACAGAGAGACACACAAACAAGATCCAATTCAGTCAACCAGTCTAACTATATTCAATTTAAATCCTACAATGACATGCTGCCAAATAAGGGCAGGGTCCTCTCTCTCCCACTAAACACACACACACACACACACACACACACACACACACACACACACACACACACACACACACACACACACACAGACAGACACAGAGGGAGAGAGCTGCCGAATTTAAATCCACCAATCAGAGTGGCTGTGTACTTTTTCCCGCCAAAACAGGTGCCTCTTTTTACACACGCAGCACAGAGATGCACAGGATTATTGCAGCCTATTTCTCATAGTGAGGACTCCCCTCAAACAAATGACCATAATTTCCAAACCGTAGGGGCTAGAGCGGTCATTCTTACACCGTTTTGTTCAGAAGAGATGGGGGAATCTTCCAGTGTTTACAATTTATCATTAAAATATGAATTATTAAAGATATTTGACTTCTAATGCACCATAACTGAGTAGAGCGAAGCAAAAACTGCCTTGACTTGCCCTCAAACAACGCTTTGTAACTCGAAATCTATTTGGAGTATCGATATCATTCTTTCACCGTAAGAGACAGCAGGCTTTGGTGAACAGTCATGGAAATTTTCAGGTCTCTGTGGAAATCCAAAAAAAAGTTATGACGAGAGAAAAAAGTGGTTCATTTCCAGAGATTGAAATCTGAAGAAATCTGAGCGAAGGACGAATTTCCTACCCTCAAACAAGTCCAACTCATTTCAGAACGGTAATAGGTGAGAAAGAAATTCTTGAATTGTGAGCGTCAGGGGTGTCTGAAGATATTCGGGGACAAGCCTCATGTCTTAAAGTCGCTTCGTTAAGGAGATATGACGATTCGAATATGCCTCTCATTACAGAAATCCAGCGATGATTTTGAACAAGCTCTCCATTGACTTTATATGGAGAGTTTTGAGACCTTGTGTTGGTCTGAGGAGATTTGCAAAAATTCTATAAATCACACAACAATGATAGTGACATTTTCTGAAAGCCAGCAAAAATACCTACGTTTTGATGTATAATTTGTGGAAGTTGAGTGAAAATTGAGCAAGTAGCAAGAAGTTGTTCGGACATGAAGTGAAAATTGCAAAACCTTCAGTGGCACACTGGAAGCCAAGAGCATAGCAACCATAACAACGCATGTATTTTGTGAAAAATCACAATTTTGCAACTCAAAACTTTAAGAGGCATAAAAGTAAAACAGTAAAAGATTTCAAAAAGCTGAATCATACCTGAATAGCCCAATAATTTATGAACATTTTAAAGTTTGAATGGTTGTTCTAGGTGAAAATATGAGGAAGTAGTTAAGTTTCAAAAACAAGCAAATTTTAGCAGAATTGCAGAAGTTTCCCATTCATTTCAATGGGACAAATTAAAGGAAAAAAGTGGAATATTTTAAAAAGTATAATAGTTAAAAATAGCAAAAATCGTAGCAAGAAAGAGCAAAAATAGCAGAATAGTTTAAAATTTGAACGGTGAAAATCGGCTGAAAATTGTGGAAGTAGTTAAGTGCCAAAAAGTGTACGGAAGCAACTAGAATAATAATAATAATAATAATAATAATAAAGAATAAAGAGAAACAGGAACTCAATAGTGTGGATGCTTAAAGCATCCACACAACTAGAAAAATTTGCATTTCCTGCGAAAATGCAGTGTGGATGCTTAAAGCTGAAGCTGTATGCAAAAACTAGCTGAAAAAGCTGAAAAGTTGCAGAAATTGTAAAAACTTTGCAGAAGCAAAAGAAGTTTGCTAAAATGGAATAACTTAGCAGAACTGCAATATCTTAGAGGAAACATAATACTTGGCAGAAATACAATAGCATAGCAGAATTTAGCAGAAATATTGTAACTTACCAGAAACATGATAACTTCTCAAAAATACAAGAATTTAGGAGAAATAGTATAAGATAACAGAAAGAATATATTTAGCCAAAAATACTTAAACATTACAGAAACACTATGATTTAGAAAAATAGTACAACAGAGCAGAAATATTGTGATTTACCAGAGACACTGTGATGAACTATGAATATTGTAATTTTAAATTAAGACTATGTTTTAGCACAAATATTATAATTTGGCAGAAATACTATAATTTAGCACAAATACTATAAAAAGCAGAAATACTATAATTTAGCAGAAATACTATATTAAGCACAAACCCTATAAAAAGCAGAAATACTGTCCTATGATTTGGTAGAAAAAACTATAATTAATCAGAAATACTATATTTGGCAGAAATACGGTATTTGGCACAAATCTTATAAAATAGCAGAAATAGTATGATTTAGCACAATAGTAATAACTTAAACAGAAAAATTGGAAAAGCAAAAATGGACAGCTGAAAAAATGATGAACATGCTGAAGGTCCCTCAACTATACTTGTTAAATGAAAAAAATCAGCAAAAAAATCTATAACAGCCACACAATCACAAATATGTACACATAAGAAAACACACATGCACAGAGAGACACACACACAAGATCCAATTCAGTCAACCAGTCTAAATATATTGAATTTGAATCTTAGAATGAGATCATCCCATTAAAAGCCTTTCTCTCTCTCTCTCTCTCTGTCACACACACACACACACACACACACACACAGGGAGAGAAAAGTGAGTTTCTAGGTCAGCCTGGGAGCTGCTGAATTTGAATCCACCAATCAGAGAGCCTGTGCACTCTTTCCCTCCAAAACAGGTGCATCCTTTTTACACACGCAGCACAGAGAGACACAGGATCATTGCAGTCTATTTCTCATAATGACGACTCCCCTCAAACAAATGACCATAATTTCCTAACCGTAGGAGCTAGAACGGTCATTCTTACACCGTTTTGTTCAGAAGAGATGGGGGAATCTTCAAGTGTTGACAATTTATCATTAAAATATGAATTTTTAGAGATATATGACACGGATGACTTGTTGACTTAGAAGCCACGAATTCCCCAATATGCAAATTTGAATACCTGGAGCCCACATACATGATTGGCTGGCTGGGAAGCTGTGCAGGCCCTGATTTGTGGATTTGAATTCCTCAGCCCTCAGATATGATTGGCTGGCTTAGAAGCCATGAAGTCCCCAATATGCAAATTTGAATGCCTCAGGACACATATATGATTGGCTGGGAAACCGTGCAGGACCTGATTTGAAAATTTGAATGTCTAAGTCCTCACAGAGGATTGGCTGCCTGGGGACCAGGCAGAAATATATAGAAATACTATGATTAAGCACAAATCTTATGAAATAGCAGAAACAGTATGATTTAGCACAATAGTAATAAGTTAAACAGAAAAATTGGAAAAGCAAAATGGACAGCTGAAAAAATGCTGAACATGCTGAGGGTCCCTCAAATATACTTGTTAAATGAAAAAATCAGCATAAAAATGCACAGGGAGAGAGAAGTAAGTTTCTAGGTCAGCCTGGGAGCTGCTGAATTTGAATCCACCAATCAGAGAGCCTGTGTACTTTTTCCCTCCAAAACAGGTGCATCTTTTTACACACGCAGCAGAGAGAGGCACAGGATTATTGCAGCCTATTTCTCATAGTGAGGACTCCCCTCAAACAAATGACCATAATTTCCTAACCGTAGGGGCTAGAGCGGTCATTCTTACACCGTTTTGTTCAGAAGAGATGGGGGAATCTTCCAGTGTTAACAATTTATCATTAAAATGTGAATTTTTAGAGATATACGACATGGATGACTTGTTGACTTAGAAGCCACGAATTCCCCCAATATGCAAATTTGAATGCCTGAGGCCACATATATGATTGGCTGCCTGGGAAGCCGTGCAGGCCCTGATTTGTGGATTTGAATTCCTCAGCCCTCAGATATGATTGGCTGGCTTAGAAGCCATGAAGGCCCCAATATGCAAATTTGAATGCCTCAGGACACATATATGATTGGCTGGGAAACCGTGCAGGCCCTGATTTGAAAATTTGAATGTCTAAGTCCTCACAGAGGATTGGCTGCCTGGGGACCTGGCAGAAATATATAGAAATACTATGATTAAGCATAAATACTACATTTAGTAGAAATACTATGTTTTAGCACAAATACTATAAAAAGCAGAAATACTATAATTTAGCAGAAATACTATATTAAGCACAAATCCTATAAAAAGCAGAAATACTATATTAAGCACAAATTCTATAAAAAGCAGAAATACTATATTAAGCACAAATCCTATTAAAAGCAGAAATACTATATTAAGCACAAATCTTATAAAATAGCAGAAACAGTATGATTTAGCACAATAGTAATAAGTTAAATAGAAAAATTGGAAAAGCAAAATGGACAGCTGAAAAAATGCTGAACATGCTGAGGGTCCCTCAAATATACTTGTTAAATGAAAAAAATCAGCAAAAAAATGCACAGGGAGAGAGAAGTAAGTTTCTAGGTCAGCCTGGGAGCTGCTGAATTTGAATCCACCAATCAGAGAGCCTGTGTACTTTTTCCCGCCAAAACATGTGCCTCTTTTTACACACGCAGCAGAGAGAGGCACAGGATTATTGCAGCCTATTTCTCATAGTGAGGACTCCCCTCAAACAAATGACCATAATTTCCAAACCGTAGGGGCTAGAGCGGTCATTCTTACACCGTTTTGTTCAGAAGAGATGGGGGAATCTTCCAGTGTTTACAATTTATCATTAAAATATGAATTATTAAAGATATTTGACTTCTAATGCACCATAACTGAGTAGAGCGAAGCAAAAACTGCCTTGACTTGCCCTCAAACAACGCTTTGTGACTTGAAATCTATTTGGAGTATCGATATCATTCTTTCACCGTAAGAGACAGCAGGCTTTGGTGAACAATCATGGAAATTTTCAGGTCTCTGTGGAAATCCAACAAAAAGTTATGACGAGAGAAAAAAGTGGTTCATTTCCACAGTTTGAAATCTGAAGAAATCTGAGCGACGGACGAATTTCCTACCCTCAAACAAGTCCAACTCATTTCAGAACGTTAATAGTTGAGAAAGAAATTCTTGAATTGTGAGCGTCAGGAGTGTCTGAAGATATACCGGGACAAGCCTCATGTCTTAACTTTGCTTCGTTAAGGAGATATGACGATTCGAATATGCCTCTCATTACAGAAATCCAGCGGTGATTTTGAACAAACTCTCCATTGACTTTATATGGAGAGTTTTGAGACCTTGTGTTGGTCTGAGGAGATTTGCCAAAATTCTATAAATCCCACAACAATGATAGTGACATTTTCGGAAAGCCAGCAAAAATACCTACGTTTTGATGTATAATTTGTGGAAGTTGAGTGAAAATTGAGCAAGTAGCAAGAAGTTGTTCGGACATGAAGTGAAAATTGCAAAACCTTTAGTGACACACTGGAAGCCAAGAGCATAGCAACCATAACAACGCATGTATTTTGTGAAAAATCATAATTTTGAAACTCAAAACTTTAAGGGGCATAAAAGTAAAACGGTAAAAGATTTGAAAAAGCTGCTTTATACCTGAATAGCCCAATAATTTGAGAACATTTTAAAGTTTGAATGGTTGTTCTAGGTGAAAGTATGAGGAAGTAGTTAAGTTTCAAAAACAAGCAAAATTTAGCAGAATTTTGGAAGTTTCCCATTCATTTCAATGGGACAAATTAAAGGAAAAAAGCTTAATATTTTAAAAAGTATAATAGCAAAAAATAGCAAAAGTCATAGCAGGAATTAGCAAAAATAGCAGAATAGTTTAAAATTTGAACGGTGAAAATCGGCTGAAAATTGTGGAAGTAGTTAGCGGACAAAAAACGAGCAACTTGAAGAATAATAAAGTATAAAGAGAAACAGGAACTCAATAGTGTGGATGCTTAAAGCATCCACACAATAACTAGAAAAATTTGCATTTCCTGCGAAAATGCAGTGTGGATGCTTAAAGCTGAAGCTGTATGCAAAAAGTAGCTGAAAAAGCTGAAAAGTTGCAGAAATTGTAAAAACTTTGCAGAAGCAAAAGAAGTTTGCTAAAATGGAATAACTTAGCAGAACTGCAATATCTTAGAGGAAACATAATACTTGGCAGAAATACAATAGCATAGCAGAATTTAGCAGAAATATTGTAACTTACCAGAAACATGATAACTTCTCAAAAATACAAGAATTTAGGAGAAATAGTATAAGATAACAGAAAGAATATATTTAGCCAAAAATACTTAAACATTACAGAAACACTATGATTTAGAAAAATAGTACAACAGAGCAGAAATATTGTGATTTACCAGAGACACTGTGATGAACTATGAATATTGTAATTTTAAATTGAGACTATGTTTTAGCACAAATATTATAATTTGGCAGAAATACTATAATTTAGCAGAAATACTATATTAAGCACAAATACTATGAAAAGCAGAAATACTGTACTATGATTTAGTAGAAAAACTATAATTAATCAGAAATACTACATTTAGCAGAAATACTATATTAAGCACAAATACTATGAAAAGCAGAAATAGTATGATTAAGCATAAATACGACATTTAGCAGAAATACTATATTAAGCACAAATCCTATAAAAGCAGAAATAGTATATTAAGCACAAATCTTATAAAATAGCAGAAACAGTATGATTTAGCACAATAGTAATAAGTTAAACAGAAAAATTGGAAAAGCAAAATGGACAGCTGAAAAAATGCTGAACATGCTGAGGGTCCCTCAAATATACTTGTTAAATGACAAAAATCTGCAAAAAAATTTATTACAGCCACACAATCACAAATATGTACACATGAGGAAACACATGCACAGAGAGACCCACACACAAGATCCAATTCAGTCAACCAGTCTAAATATATTGAATTTAAATCTTAGAATGAGATCATCCCATTAAAAGCCTTTCTCTCTCTCTCTGTCACACACACACACACACACACACACACACACACACACACACACACACACACACAGGGAGAGAGAAGTAAGTTTCTAGGTCAGCCTGGGAGCTGCTGAATTTGAATCCACCAATCAGAGAGCCTGTGTACTTTTTCCCGCCAAAACAGGTGCATCTTTTTACACACGCAGCAGAGAGAGGCACAGGATTATTGCAGCCTATTTCTCATAGTTAGGACTCCCCTCAAACAAATGACCGTAATTTCCTAACCGTAGGGGCTAGAACGGTCATTCTTACACCGTTTTGTTCAGAAGAGATGGGGGAATCTTCAAGTGTTGACAATTTAATATTAAAATATGAATTTTTAGAGATATATGACATGGATGACTTGTTGACTTAGAAGCCACGAATTCCCAAATATGCAAATTTGAATGCCTGAGACCACATATGTGATTGGCTGGCTGGGAAGCCGTGCAGGCCCTGATTTGTGGATTTGAATTCCTCAGCCCTCAGATATGATTGGCTGGCTTAGAAGCCACGAAGGCCCCAATATGCAAATTTGAATGCCTCAGGACACTTATTTGATTGGCTGGGAAACTGTGCAGGCCCTGATTTGAAAATTTGAATGTCTCAGTCCTCACAGAGGATTGGCTGCCTGGGGACCTGGCAGAAATATATAGAAATACTATGATTAAGCATAAATACTACATTTAGTAGAAATACTATGTTTTAGCACAAATACTATAAAAAGAAGAAAAACTATAATTTAGCAGAAATACTATATTAAGCACAAATCCTATAAAAAGCAGAAATACTATAATTTAGAACAAATAGTATAAAAAGCAGAAATACTATAATTTAGCAGAAATACTATGTTAGGCACAAATCCTATAAAAAGCAGAAATACTATAATTTAGCAGAAATACTATGTTAGGCACAAATCCTATAAAATAGCAGAAATACTATAATTTAGCAGAAATACTATATTAGGCATAAATCCTATGAAAAGCAGAAATAGTATGATTTAGCAGAAATACTGTATTTAGCACAAGTACCGAAAAGTACCAGAAATACTATGATTTAGCAGAATAGTAATAACTTATTGAAACACAAATGCACAGAGGGACACACAAACACAGGCTCTAATCCAGTCAACCAGTCTAACTATGTTCAATTTAAATCCTACAATGACATGCTGTCAAATAAGGGCAGGGTCCTCTCTCTCCCACTAAACACACACACACACACACACAGACACACAGGGAGAGAGGACTAAGTTTCTAGGTCAGCCTGGGAGCTGCTGAATTTGAATCCACCAATCAGAGAGGCTGTTTACGTTTTCCCGCCAAAACAGGTGCATCTTTTTACACACGCAGCACAGAGACATAGACCTGCTTCTTTCAGTTTATTTCACATAGTGAGGATTCCCCTCAAACAAATGACCATAATTTCCTAACCATAGGGGCTAGAGCGGTCATTCTTACACCGTTTTGTTCAGAAGAGATGGGGGAATCTTCAAGTGTTGACAATTTATCATTAAAATATGAATTTTTAGAGATATATGACATGGATGACTTGTTGACTTAGAAGCCACGAATTCCCCAATATGCAAATTTGAATACCTGGAGCCCACATACATGATTGGCTGGCTGGGAAGCCGTGCAGGCCCTGATTTGTGGATTTGAATTCCTCAGCCCTCAGATATGATTGGCTGGCTTAGAAGCCACGAAGGCCCCAATATGCAAATTTGAATGCCTCAGGACACATATATGATTGGCTGGGAAACCGTGCAGGCCCTGATTTGAAAATTTGAATGTCTAAGTCCTCACAGAGGATTGGCTGCCTGGGGACCTGGCAGAAATATATAGAAATACTATGATTAAGCATAAATACTACATTTAGTAGAAATACTATGTTTTAGCACAAATACTATAAAAAGCAGAAATACTATAATTTAGCAGAAATACTATATTAAGCACAAATCTTATAAAAAGCAGAAATAGGATGATTAAGCATAAACACTACATTTAGCAGAAATACTATGTTTGAGCAAAAATCCTATAAAAAGCAGAAATACTATATTAGGCACAAATCCCATAAAAAGCAGAAATAGTATGATTAAGCATAAATACTACATTTAGTAGAAATACTATGTTTTAGCACAAACAGTATAAAAAGCAGAAATATTGTAATTTAGCAGAAATACTATATTAGGCACAAATCTTATAAAATAGCAGAAATAGTATTATTTAGCACAATAGTAATAAGTTAAACAGAAAAATTGGAAAAGCAAAATGGACAGCTGAAAAAATGCTGAACATGCTGAGGGTCCCTCAAATATACTTGTTAAATGAAAAAATCAGCAAAAAAATGCACAGGGAGAGAGAAGTAAGTTTCTAGGTCAGCCTGGGAGCTGCTGAATTTGAATCCACCAATCAGAGAGGCTGTGTACTTTTTCCCGCCAAAACATGTGCCTCTTTTTACACACGCAGCACAGAGAGGCACAGGATTATTGCAGCCTATTTCTCATAGTGAGGACTCCCCTCAAACAAATGACCATAATTTCCAAACCGTAGGGGCTAGAGCGGTCATTCTTACACCGTTTTGTTCAGAAGAGATGGGGGAATCTTCCAGTGTTTACAATTTATCATTAAAATATGAATTATTAAAGATATTTGACTTCTAATGCACCATAACTGAGTAGAGCGAAGCAAAAACTGCCTTGACTTGCCCTCAAACAACGCTTTCTAACTCGAAATCTATTTGGAGTATCGATATCATTCTTTCACCGTAAGAGACAGCAGGCTTTGGTGAACAATCATGGAAATTTTCAGGTCTCTGTGGAAATCCAACAAAAAGTTATGACGAGAGAAAAAAGTGGTTCATTTCCACAGTTTGAAATCTGAAGAAATCTGAGCGACGGACGAATTTCCTACCCTCAAACAAGTCCAACTCATTTCAGAACGGTAATAGGTGAGAAAGAAATTCTTGAATTGTGAGCGTCAGGGGTGTCTGAAGATATTCGGGGACAAGCCTCATGTCTTAACTTTGCTTCGTTAAGGAGATATGACGATTCGAATATGCCTCTCATTACAGAAATCCAGCGGTGATTTTGAACAAGCTCTCCATTCACTTTATATGGAGAGTTTTCTGACCTTGTGTTAGTCTGAGGAGATTTGCAAAAATTCTATAAATCCCACAACAATGATGGTGACATTTTCTGAAAGCCAGCAAAAATACCTACGTTTTGATGTATAATTTGTGGAAGTTGAGTGAAAATTGAGCAAGTAGCAGGAAGTTGTTCGGACATGAAGTGAAAATTGCAAAACCTTCAGTGGCACACTGGAAGCCAAGAGCATAGCAACCATAACAACACATGTATTTTGTGAAAAATCACAATTTTGCAACTCAAAACTTTAAGAGGCATAAAAGTAAAACAGTAGAAGATTTGAAAAAGCTGAATCATACCTGAATAGCCCAATAATTTGTGAACATTTTAAGGTTTGAATGGTTGTTCTAGGTGAAAATATGAGGAAGTAGTTAAGTTTCAAAAACAAGCAAATTTTAGCAGAATTGCTGAAGTTTCCCATTCATTTCAATGGGACAAATTAAAGGAAAAAAGCTTAATATTTTAAAAAGTATAATAGCAAAAAATACCAAAAGTCATAGCGCACATTAGCAGAAATAGCAGAATAGTTTAAAATTTGAACGGTGAAAATCGGCTGAAAATTGTGGAAGTAGTTAAGTGCCAAAAAGTGTACGGAAGCAACTAGAATAATAACTAGAAAAATTTGCATTTCCTGCGAAAATGCAGTGTGGATGCTTTAAAGCTGAAGCTGTATGCAAAAAGTAGCTGAAAAAGCTGAAAAGTTGCAGAAATTGTAAAAACTTTGCAGAAGCAAAGGAACTTTGCTAAAATGGAATAACTTAGCAGAACTGCAATATCTTAGAGGAAACATAATACTTGGCAGAAATACAATAGCATAGCAGAATTTAGCAGAAATATTGTAACTTACCAGAAACATGATAACTTCTCAAAAATACAAGAATTTAGGAGAAATAGTATAAGATAACAGAAAGAATATATTTAGCCAAAAATACTTAAACATTACAGAAACACTATGATTTAGAAAAATAGTACAACAGAGCAGAAATATTGTGATTTACCAGAGACACTGTGATGAACTATGAATATTGTAATTTTAAATTGAGACTATGTTTTAGCACAAATATTATAATTTGGCAGAAATACTATAATTTAGCAGAAATACTATATTAAGCACAAATCCTATAAAAAGCAGAAATGGTATGATTAAGCACAAATACTACATTTAGTAGAAATACTTTGTTTTAGCACAAATCCCATAAAAAGCAGAAATACTGTACTATGATTTAGTAGAAAAACTATAATTAATCAGAAATACTAAATTTAGCAGAAATACTATATTAAGCACAAATACTATGAAAAGCAGAAATAGTATGATTAAGCATAAATACTACATTTAGCAGAAATACTATATTAAGCACAAATCCTATAAAAGCAGAAATAGTATATTAAGCACAAATCTTATAAAATAGCAGAAACAGTATGATTTAGCACAATAGTAATAAGTTAAACAGAAAAATTGGAAAAGCAAAATGGACAGCTGAAAAAATGCTGAACATGCTGAGGGTCCCTCAAATATACTTGTTAAATGACAAAAATCTGCAAAAAAATTTATTACAGCCACACAATCACAAATATGTACACATGAGGAAACACACATGCACAGAGAGACCCACACACAAGATCCAATTCAGTCAACCAGTCTAAATATATTGAATTTAAATCTTAGAATGAGATCATCCCATTAAAAGCCTTTCTCTCTCTCTCTCTCTCTCTCTCTCTGTCACACACACACACACACACACACACACACGGAGAGAGGACTAAGTTTCTAGGTCAGCCTGGGAGCTGCTGAATTTGAATCCACCAATCAGAGAGGCTGTTTACGTTTTCCCGCCAAAACAGGTGCATCTTTTTACACACGCAGCACAGAGACATAGACCTGCTTCTTTCAGTCTATTTCTCATAATGACGACTCACCTCAAACAAATGACCATAATTTCCTAACCGTAGAGGCTAGAACGGTCATTCTTACACCGTTTTGTTCAGAAGAGATGGGGGAATCTTCAAGTGTTGACAATTTATCATTAAAATATGAATTTTTAGAGATATATGACATGGATGACTTGTTGACTTAGAAGCCACGAATTCCCCAATATGCAAATTTGAATACCTGGAGCCCACATACATGATTGGCTGGCTGGGAAGCTGTGCAGGCCCTGATTTGTGGATTTGAATTCCTCAGCCCTCAGATATGATTGGCTGGCTTAGAAGCCATGAAGGCCCCAATATGCAAATTTGAATGCCTCAGGCCCCTCTATGATTGGCTGGGAAACCGTGCAGGCCCTGATTTGAAAATTTGAATGTCTAAGTCCTCACAGAGGATTGGCTGCCTGGGGACCTGGCAGAAATATATAGAAATATATAGAAATACTATGATTAAGCATAAATACTACATTTAGTAGAAATACTATGTTTTAGCACAAATACTATAAAAAGCAGAAATACTATAATTTAGCAGAAATACTATATTAAGCACAAATCCTATAAAAAGCAGAAATAGGATGATTAAGCATAAACACTACATTTAGCAGAAATACTATGTTTGAGCAAAAATCCTATAAAAAGCAGAAATACTATATTAGGCACAAATCCCATAAAAAGCAGAAATAGTATGATTAAGCATAAATACTACATTTAGTAGAAATACTATGTTTTAGCACAAATACTATAAAAAGCAGAAATACTATAATTTAGCAGAAATACCATATTAAGCACAAATCATATAAAAAGCAGAAATACTATATTAAGCACAAATTCTATAAAAAGCAGAAATACTATATTAAGCACAAATTCCATAAAAAGCAGAAAAACTATATTAAGCACAAATCTTATGAAATAGCAGAAACAGTATGATTTAGCACAATAGTAATAAGTTAAACAGAAAAATTGGAAAAGCAAAATGGACAGCTGAAAAAATGCTGAACATGCTGAGGGTCCCTCAAATATACTTGTTAAATGAAAAAATCAGCATAAAAATGCACAGGGAGAGAGAAGTAAGTTTCTAGGTCAGCCTGGGAGCTGCTGAATTTGAATCCACCAATCAGAGAGCCTGTGTACTTTTTCCCGCCAAAACAGGTGCATCTTTTTACACACGCAGCAGAGAGAGGCACAGGATTATTGCAGCCTATTTCTCATAGTGAGGACTCCCCTCAAACAAATGACCATAATTTCCTAACCGTAGGGGCTAGAGCGGTCATTCTTACACCGTTTTGTTCAGAAGAGATGGGGGAATCTTCAAGTGTTGACAATTTATCATTAAAATGTGAATTTTTAGAGATATACGACATGGATGACTTGTTGACTTAGAAGCCACGAATTCCCCCAATATGCAAATTTGAATGCCTGAGGCCACATATATGATTGGCTGCCTGGGAAGCCGTGCAGGCCCTGATTTGTGGATTTGAATTCCTCAGCCCTCAGATATGATTGGCTGGCTTAGAAGCCACGAAGGCCCCAATATGCAAATTTGAATGCCTCAGGACACATATATGATTGGCTGGGAAACCGTGCAGGCCCTGATTTGAAAATTTGAATGTCTAAGTCCTCACAGAGGATTGGCTGCCTGGGGACCTGGCAGAAATATATAGAAATACTATGATTAAGCATAAATACTACATTTAGTAGAAATACTATGTTTTAGCACAAATACTATAAAAAGCAGAAATACTATAATTTAGCAGAAATACTATATTAAGCACAAATTCTATAAAAATCAGAAATAGTATATTAAGCACAAATTCCATAAAAAGCAGAAATACTATATTAAGCACAAATCCTATTAAAAGCAGAAATACTATATTAAGCACAAATCTTATGAAATAGCAGAAACAGTATGATTTAGCACAATAGTAATAAGTTAAACAGAAAAATTGGAAAAGCAAAATGGACAGCTGAAAAAATGCTGAACATGCTGAGGGTCCCTCAAATATACTTGTTAAAGGAAAAAATCAGCAAAAAAATGCACAGGGAGAGAGAAGTAAGTTTCTAGGTCAGCCTGGGAGCTGCTGAATTTGAATCCACCAATCAGAGAGCCTGTGTACTTTTTCCCGCCAAAACAGGTGCATCTTTTTACACACGCAGCAGAGAGAGGCACAGGATTATTGCAGCCTATTTCTCATAGTGAGGACTCCCCTCAAACAAATGACCATAATTTCCAAACCGTAGGGTCTAGAGCGGTCATTCTTACACCGTTTTGTTCAGAAGAGATGGGGGAATCTTCCAGTGTTAACAATTTATCATTAAAATGTGTATTTTTAGAGATATACGACATGGATGACTTGTTGACTTAGAAGCCACGAATTCCCCCAATATGCAAATTTGAATGCCTGAGGCCACATATATGATTGGCTGCCTGGGAAGCCGTGCAGGCCCTGATTTGTGGATTTGAATTCCTCAGCCCTCAGATATGATTGGCTGGCTTAGAAGCCATGAAGGCCCCAATATGCAAATTTGAATGCCTCAGGACACATATATGATTGGCTGGGAAACCGTGCAGGCCCTGATTTGAAAATTTGAATGTCTAAGTCCTCACAGAGGATTGGCTGCCTGGGGACCTGGCAGAAATATATAGAAATACTATGATTAAGCATAAATACTACATTTAGTAGAAATACTATGTTTTAGCACAAATACTATAAAAAGCAGAAATACTGTAATTTAGCAGAAATACTATATTAAGCACAAATCCTATAATAAGCAGAAATACTATATTAGGCACAAATCCTATAAAAAGCAGAAATAGTATGATTAAGCATAAATACTACATTTAGTAGAAATACTATGTTTTAGCACAAATAGTATAAAAAGCAGAAATATTATAATTTAGCACAAACAGTATAAAAAGCAGAAATATTATAATTTAGCACAAATAGTATAAAAAGCAGAAATACTACATTTAGTAGAAATACTATGTTTTAGCACAAATACTATAAAAAGCAGAAATACTATAATTTAGTAGAAATACTATATTAAGCACAAATCCTATAAAAAGCAGAAATACTATATTAGGCACAAATCCTATAAAAAGCAGAAATACTATGTTAGGCACAAATCCTATAAAAAGCAGAAATACTATATTTAGCAGAAATACTATATTAGGCACAAATCCTATGAAAAGCAGAAATGCTAGCAGAATAGTAATAACTTACAAAATTACAAATATGGAGGCATATTGGAACACAAATGCACAGAGGGACACACAAACACAGGCTCTAATCCAGTCAACCAGTCTAACTATATTCAATTTAAATCCTACAATGACATGCTGCCAAATAAGGGCAGGGTCCTCTCTCTCCCACTAAACACACACACACACACACACACACACACAGACACACACACACACACACACACACACACAGAGGGAGAGAGCTGCCGAATTTAAATCCACCAATCAGAGTGGCTGTTTACGTTTTCCCGCCAAAACAGGTGCATCTTTTTACACACGCAGGACAGAGAGGCACAGGATTATTGCAGCCTATTTCTCATAGTGAGGACTCCCCTCAAACAAATGACCATAATTTCCTAACCGTAGGGGCTAGAGCGGTCATTCTTACACCGTTTTGTTCAGAAGAGATGGGGGAATCTTCCAGTGTTAACAATTTATCATTAAAATATTAATTATTAAAGATATTAGACTTCTAATGCACCATAACTGAGCAGAGCGAAGCAAAAACTGCCTTGACTTGCCCTCAAACAACGCTTTCTAACTCTAAATCTATTTGGAGTATCGATATCATTCTTTCACCGTAAGAGACAGCAGGCTTTGGTGAACAGTCATAGAAATTTTCAGGTCTCTGTGGAAATCCAACAAAAAGTTATGACGAGAGAAAAAAGTGGTTCATTTCCACAGTTTGAAATCTGAAGAAATCTGAGCGAAGGACAAATTTCCTACCCTCAAACAAGTCCAACTCATTTCAGAACGGTAATAGGTGAGAAAGAAATTCTTGAATTGTGAGCGTCAGGAGTGTCTGAAGATATACGGGGACAAGCCTCATGTCTTAACTTTGCTTCGTTAAGGAGATATGACGATTCGAATATGCCTCTCATTACAGAAATGCAGCGATGATTTTGAACAAGCTCTCCATTCACTTTATATGGAGA
The DNA here is from genome assembly GCF_057382095.1 of Aulonocara sp. 'chitande type north' Nkhata Bay. NCBI lineage: Eukaryota > Metazoa > Chordata > Actinopteri > Cichliformes > Cichlidae > Aulonocara > Aulonocara sp. 'chitande type north' Nkhata Bay. The sequence goes on from NC_141345.1 coordinate 5,402,845, forward strand.
GTTTTCTGACATTGTGTTAGTCTGAGGAGATTTGCAAAAATTCTATAAATCCCACAACAATGATAGTGACATTTTCTGAAAGCCAGCAAAAATACCTACGTTTTGATGTATAATTTGTGGAAGTTGAGTGAAAATTGAGCAAGTAGCAAACAGTTGTTCGGACATGAAGAGAAGACTGCAAAACCTTCAGTGACACACTGGAAGCCAAGAGCATAGCAACCATAACAACGCATGTATTTTGTGAAAAATCACAATTTTGCAACTCAAAACTTTAAGAGGCATAAAAGTAAAACAGTAGAAGATTTGAAAAAGCTGAATCATACCTGAATAGCCCAATAATTTGTGAACATTTTAAAATTTGAATGGTTGTTCTAGGTGAAAATATGAGGAAGTAGTTAAGTTTCAAAAACAAGCAAATTTTAGCAAAATTGCAGAAGTTTCCCATTCATTTCAATGGGACAAATTAAAGGAAAAAAGCTTAATATTTTAAAAAGTATAATAGCAAAAAATACCAAAAGTCATAGCGCACATTAGCAGAAATAGCAGAATAGTTTAAAATTTGAACGGTGAAAATCGGCTGAAAATTGTGGAAGTAGTTAAGTGCCAAAAAGTGTACGGAAGCAACTAGAATAATAAAGAATAAAGAGAAACAGGAACTCAATAGTGTGGATGCTTAAAGCATCCACACAACTAGAAAAATTTGCATTTCCTGCGAAAATGCAGTGTGGATGCTTTAAAGCTGAAGCTGTATGCAAAAAGTAGCTGAAAAAGCTGAAAAGTTGCAGAAATTGTAAAAACTTTGCAGAAGCAAAGGAACTTTGCTAAAATGGAATAACTTAGCAGAACTGCAATATCTTAGAGGAAACATAATACTTGGCAGAAATACAATAGCATAGCAGAATTTAGCAGAAATATTGTAACTTACCAGAAACATGATAACTTCTCAAAAATACAAGAATTTAGGAGAAATAGTATAAGATAACAGAAAGAATATATTTAGCCAAAAATACTTAAACATTACAGAAACACTATGATTTAGAAAAATAGTACAACAGAGCAGAAATATTGTGATTTACCAGAGACACTGTGATGAACTATGAATATTGTAATTTTAAATTGAGACTATGTTTTAGCACAAATATTATAATTTGGCAGAAATACTATAATTTAGCAGAAATACTATATTAAGCACAAATCCTATAAAAAGCAGAAATGGTATGATTAAGCACAAATACTACATTTAGTAGAAATACTTTGTTTTAGCACAAATCCCATAAAAAGCAGAAATACTGTACTATGATTTAGTAGAAAAACTATAATTAATCAGAAATACTAAATTTAGCAGAAATACTATATTAAGCACAAATACTATGAAAAGCAGAAATAGTATGATTAAGCATAAATACTACATTTAGCAGAAATACTATATTAAGCACAAATCCTATAAAAGCAGAAATAGTATATTAAGCACAAATCTTATAAAATAGCAGAAACAGTATGATTTAGCACAATAGTAATAAGTTAAACAGAAAAATTGGAAAAGCAAAATGGACAGCTGAAAAAATGCTGAACATGCTGAGGGTCCCTCAAATATACTTGTTAAATGACAAAAATCTGCAAAAAAATTTATTACAGCCACACAATCACAAATATGTACACATGAGGAAACACACATGCACAGAGAGACCCACACACAAGATCCAATTCAGTCAACCAGTCTAAATATATTGAATTTAAATCTTAGAATGAGATCATCCCATTAAAAGCCTTTCTCTCTCTCTCTCTCTCTCTCTCTCTGTCACACACACACACACACACACACACACACGGAGAGAGGACTAAGTTTCTAGGTCAGCCTGGGAGCTGCTGAATTTGAATCCACCAATCAGAGAGGCTGTTTACGTTTTCCCGCCAAAACAGGTGCATCTTTTTACACACGCAGCACAGAGACATAGACCTGCTTCTTTCAGTCTATTTCTCATAATGACGACTCACCTCAAACAAATGACCATAATTTCCTAACCGTAGAGGCTAGAACGGTCATTCTTACACCGTTTTGTTCAGAAGAGATGGGGGAATCTTCAAGTGTTGACAATTTATCATTAAAATATGAATTTTTAGAGATATATGACATGGATGACTTGTTGACTTAGAAGCCACGAATTCCCCAATATGCAAATTTGAATACCTGGAGCCCACATACATGATTGGCTGGCTGGGAAGCTGTGCAGGCCCTGATTTGTGGATTTGAATTCCTCAGCCCTCAGATATGATTGGCTGGCTTAGAAGCCATGAAGGCCCCAATATGCAAATTTGAATGCCTCAGGCCCCTCTATGATTGGCTGGGAAACCGTGCAGGCCCTGATTTGAAAATTTGAATGTCTAAGTCCTCACAGAGGATTGGCTGCCTGGGGACCTGGCAGAAATATATAGAAATATATAGAAATACTATGATTAAGCATAAATACTACATTTAGTAGAAATACTATGTTTTAGCACAAATACTATAAAAAGCAGAAATACTATAATTTAGCAGAAATACTATATTAAGCACAAATCCTATAAAAAGCAGAAATAGGATGATTAAGCATAAACACTACATTTAGCAGAAATACTATGTTTGAGCAAAAATCCTATAAAAAGCAGAAATACTATATTAGGCACAAATCCCATAAAAAGCAGAAATAGTATGATTAAGCATAAATACTACATTTAGTAGAAATACTATGTTTTAGCACAAATACTATAAAAAGCAGAAATACTATAATTTAGCAGAAATACCATATTAAGCACAAATCATATAAAAAGCAGAAATACTATATTAAGCACAAATTCTATAAAAAGCAGAAATACTATATTAAGCACAAATTCCATAAAAAGCAGAAAAACTATATTAAGCACAAATCTTATGAAATAGCAGAAACAGTATGATTTAGCACAATAGTAATAAGTTAAACAGAAAAATTGGAAAAGCAAAATGGACAGCTGAAAAAATGCTGAACATGCTGAGGGTCCCTCAAATATACTTGTTAAATGAAAAAATCAGCATAAAAATGCACAGGGAGAGAGAAGTAAGTTTCTAGGTCAGCCTGGGAGCTGCTGAATTTGAATCCACCAATCAGAGAGCCTGTGTACTTTTTCCCGCCAAAACAGGTGCATCTTTTTACACACGCAGCAGAGAGAGGCACAGGATTATTGCAGCCTATTTCTCATAGTGAGGACTCCCCTCAAACAAATGACCATAATTTCCTAACCGTAGGGGCTAGAGCGGTCATTCTTACACCGTTTTGTTCAGAAGAGATGGGGGAATCTTCAAGTGTTGACAATTTATCATTAAAATGTGAATTTTTAGAGATATACGACATGGATGACTTGTTGACTTAGAAGCCACGAATTCCCCCAATATGCAAATTTGAATGCCTGAGGCCACATATATGATTGGCTGCCTGGGAAGCCGTGCAGGCCCTGATTTGTGGATTTGAATTCCTCAGCCCTCAGATATGATTGGCTGGCTTAGAAGCCACGAAGGCCCCAATATGCAAATTTGAATGCCTCAGGACACATATATGATTGGCTGGGAAACCGTGCAGGCCCTGATTTGAAAATTTGAATGTCTAAGTCCTCACAGAGGATTGGCTGCCTGGGGACCTGGCAGAAATATATAGAAATACTATGATTAAGCATAAATACTACATTTAGTAGAAATACTATGTTTTAGCACAAATACTATAAAAAGCAGAAATACTATAATTTAGCAGAAATACTATATTAAGCACAAATTCTATAAAAATCAGAAATAGTATATTAAGCACAAATTCCATAAAAAGCAGAAATACTATATTAAGCACAAATCCTATTAAAAGCAGAAATACTATATTAAGCACAAATCTTATGAAATAGCAGAAACAGTATGATTTAGCACAATAGTAATAAGTTAAACAGAAAAATTGGAAAAGCAAAATGGACAGCTGAAAAAATGCTGAACATGCTGAGGGTCCCTCAAATATACTTGTTAAAGGAAAAAATCAGCAAAAAAATGCACAGGGAGAGAGAAGTAAGTTTCTAGGTCAGCCTGGGAGCTGCTGAATTTGAATCCACCAATCAGAGAGCCTGTGTACTTTTTCCCGCCAAAACAGGTGCATCTTTTTACACACGCAGCAGAGAGAGGCACAGGATTATTGCAGCCTATTTCTCATAGTGAGGACTCCCCTCAAACAAATGACCATAATTTCCAAACCGTAGGGTCTAGAGCGGTCATTCTTACACCGTTTTGTTCAGAAGAGATGGGGGAATCTTCCAGTGTTAACAATTTATCATTAAAATGTGTATTTTTAGAGATATACGACATGGATGACTTGTTGACTTAGAAGCCACGAATTCCCCCAATATGCAAATTTGAATGCCTGAGGCCACATATATGATTGGCTGCCTGGGAAGCCGTGCAGGCCCTGATTTGTGGATTTGAATTCCTCAGCCCTCAGATATGATTGGCTGGCTTAGAAGCCATGAAGGCCCCAATATGCAAATTTGAATGCCTCAGGACACATATATGATTGGCTGGGAAACCGTGCAGGCCCTGATTTGAAAATTTGAATGTCTAAGTCCTCACAGAGGATTGGCTGCCTGGGGACCTGGCAGAAATATATAGAAATACTATGATTAAGCATAAATACTACATTTAGTAGAAATACTATGTTTTAGCACAAATACTATAAAAAGCAGAAATACTGTAATTTAGCAGAAATACTATATTAAGCACAAATCCTATAATAAGCAGAAATACTATATTAGGCACAAATCCTATAAAAAGCAGAAATAGTATGATTAAGCATAAATACTACATTTAGTAGAAATACTATGTTTTAGCACAAATAGTATAAAAAGCAGAAATATTATAATTTAGCACAAACAGTATAAAAAGCAGAAATATTATAATTTAGCACAAATAGTATAAAAAGCAGAAATACTACATTTAGTAGAAATACTATGTTTTAGCACAAATACTATAAAAAGCAGAAATACTATAATTTAGTAGAAATACTATATTAAGCACAAATCCTATAAAAAGCAGAAATACTATATTAGGCACAAATCCTATAAAAAGCAGAAATACTATGTTAGGCACAAATCCTATAAAAAGCAGAAATACTATATTTAGCAGAAATACTATATTAGGCACAAATCCTATGAAAAGCAGAAATGCTAGCAGAATAGTAATAACTTACAAAATTACAAATATGGAGGCATATTGGAACACAAATGCACAGAGGGACACACAAACACAGGCTCTAATCCAGTCAACCAGTCTAACTATATTCAATTTAAATCCTACAATGACATGCTGCCAAATAAGGGCAGGGTCCTCTCTCTCCCACTAAACACACACACACACACACACACACACACAGACACACACACACACACACACACACACACAGAGGGAGAGAGCTGCCGAATTTAAATCCACCAATCAGAGTGGCTGTTTACGTTTTCCCGCCAAAACAGGTGCATCTTTTTACACACGCAGGACAGAGAGGCACAGGATTATTGCAGCCTATTTCTCATAGTGAGGACTCCCCTCAAACAAATGACCATAATTTCCTAACCGTAGGGGCTAGAGCGGTCATTCTTACACCGTTTTGTTCAGAAGAGATGGGGGAATCTTCCAGTGTTAACAATTTATCATTAAAATATTAATTATTAAAGATATTAGACTTCTAATGCACCATAACTGAGCAGAGCGAAGCAAAAACTGCCTTGACTTGCCCTCAAACAACGCTTTCTAACTCTAAATCTATTTGGAGTATCGATATCATTCTTTCACCGTAAGAGACAGCAGGCTTTGGTGAACAGTCATAGAAATTTTCAGGTCTCTGTGGAAATCCAACAAAAAGTTATGACGAGAGAAAAAAGTGGTTCATTTCCACAGTTTGAAATCTGAAGAAATCTGAGCGAAGGACAAATTTCCTACCCTCAAACAAGTCCAACTCATTTCAGAACGGTAATAGGTGAGAAAGAAATTCTTGAATTGTGAGCGTCAGGAGTGTCTGAAGATATACGGGGACAAGCCTCATGTCTTAACTTTGCTTCGTTAAGGAGATATGACGATTCGAATATGCCTCTCATTACAGAAATGCAGCGATGATTTTGAACAAGCTCTCCATTCACTTTATATGGAGAGTTTTCTGACATTGTGTTAGTCTGAGGAGATTTGCAAAAATTCTATAAATCCCACAACAATGATAGTGACATTTTCTGAAAGCCAGCAAAAATACCTACGTTTTGATGTATAATTTGTGGAAGTTGAGTGAAAATTGAGCAAGTAGCAAACAGTTGTTCGGACATGAAGAGAAGACTGCAAAACCTTCAGTGACACACTGGAAGCCAAGAGCATAGCAACCATAACAACGCATGTATTTTGTGAAAAATCACAATTTTGCAACTCAAAACTTTAAGAGGCATAAAAGTAAAACAGTAGAAGATTTGAAAAAGCTGAATCATACCTGAATAGCCCAATAATTTGTGAACATTTTAAAATTTGAATGGTTGTTCTAGGTGAAAATATGAGGAAGTAGTTAAGTTTCAAAAACAAGCAAATTTTAGCAAAATTGCAGAAGTTTCCCATTCATTTCAATGGGACAAATTAAAGGAAAAAAGCTTAATATTTTAAAAAGTATAATAGCAAAAAATACCAAAAGTCATAGCGCACATTAGCAGAAATAGCAGAATAGTTTAAAATTTGAACGGTGAAAATCGGCTGAAAATTGTGGAAGTAGTTAAGTGCCAAAAAGTGTACGGAAGCAACTAGAATAATAAAGAATAAAGAGAAACAGGAACTCAATAGTGTGGATGCTTAAAGCATCCACACAACTAGAAAAATTTGCATTTCCTGCGAAAATGCAGTGTGGATGCTTAAAGCTGAAGCTGTATGCAAAAAGTAGCTGAAAAAGCTGAAAAGTTGCAGAAATTGTAAAAACTTTGCAGAAGCAAAAGAAGTTTGCTAAAATGGAATAACTTAGCAGAACTGCAATATCTTAGAGGAAACATAATACTTGGCAGAAATACAATAGCATAGCAGAATTTAGCAGAAATATTGTAACTTACCAGAAACATGATAACTTCTCAAAAATACAAGAATTTAGGAGAAATAGTATAAGATAACAGAAAGAATATATTTAGCCAAAAATACTTAAACATTACAGAAACACTATGATTTAGAAAAATAGTACAACAGAGCAGAAATATTGTGATTTACCAGAGACACTGTGATGAACTATGAATATTGTAATTTTAAATTGAGACTATGTTTTAGCACAAATATTATAATTTGGCAGAAATACTATAATTTAGCAGAAATACTATATTAAGCACAAATCCTATAAAAAGCAGAAATGGCATGATTAAGCACAAATACTACATTTAGTAGAAATACTTTGTTTTAGCACAAATCCCATAAAAAGCAGAAATACTGTACTATGATTTAGTAGAAAAACTATAATTAATCAGAAATACTAAATTTAGCAGAAATACTATATTAAGCACAAATACTATGAAAAGCAGAAATAGTATATTAAGCACAAATCTTATAAAATAGCAGAAATGCTATGATTTAGCACAATAGTAATAAGTTAAACAGAAAAATTGGAAAAGCAAAATGGACAGCTGAAAAAATGCTGAACATGCTGAGGGTCCCTCAAATATACTTGTTAAATGACAAAAATCTGCAAAAAAATTTATTACAGCCACACAATCACAAATATGTACACATGAGGAAACACACATGCACATAGAGACCCACACACAAGATCCAATTCAGTCAACCAGTCTAAATATATTGAATTTAAATCTTAGAATGAGATCATCCCATTAAAAGCCTCTCTCTCTCTCTCTCTCTCTCTGTCACAGACACACACACACACACACACACACACACACACACACACACACACACACACACACACACACACGGGGAGAGAGGACTAAGTTTCTAGGTCAGCCTGGGAACTGCTGAATTTGAATCCACCAATCAGAGAGGCTGTGCACTTTTCCCCACCAAAACAGGTGCATCTGTTTACACACGCAGCAGCACAGAGAGACACAGGATTTTTGCAGTCTATTTCTCATAGTGACGACTCCCCTCAAACAAATGACCGTAATTTCCTAACCGTAGGGGCTAGAACGGTCATTCTTACACCGTTTTGTTCAGAAGAGATGGGGGAATCTTCAAGTGTTGACAATTTAATATTAAAATATGAATTTTTAGAGATATATGACATGGATGACTTGTTGACTTAGAAGCCACGAATTCCCCAATATGCAAATTTGAATGCCTGAGACCACATATGTGATTGGCTGGCTGGGAAGCCGTGCAGGCCCTGATTTGTGGATTTGAATTCCTCAGCCCTCAGATATGATTGGCTGGCTTAGAAGCCACGAAGGCCCAAATATGCAAATTTGAATGCCTCAGGACACATATTTGATTGGCTGGGAAACTGTGCAGGCCCTGATTTGAAAATTTGAATGTCTCAGTCCTCACAGAGGATTGGCTGCCTGGGGACCTGGCAGAAATATATAGAAATACTATTATTAAGCATAAATACTACATTTAGTAGAAATACTATGTTTTAGCACAAATACTATAAAAAGCAGAAATACTATAATTTAGAACAAATAGTATAAAAAGCAGAAATATTATAATTTAGCAGAAATACTATGTTAGGCACAAATCCTATAAAAAGCAGAAATACTATAATTTAGCAGAAATACTATGTTAGGCATAAATCCTATAAAAAGCAGAAATAGTATGATTTAGCAGAAATACTGTATTTAGCACAAGTACCGAAAAGTACCAGAAATACTATGATTTAGCAGAATAGTAATAACTTATTGAAACAGAAATGCACAGAGGGACACACAAACACAGGCTCTAATCCAGTCAACCAGTCTAACTATGTTCAATTTAAATCCTACAATGACATGCTGCCAAATAAGGGCAGGGTCCTCTCTCTCCCACTAAACACACACACACACACACACACACACACACACACACACACACACACACACACACACAGACACAGAGGGAGAGAGCTGCCGAATTTAAATCCACCAATCAGAGTGGCTGTTTACGTTTTCCCGCCAAAACAGGTGCATCTTTTTACACACGCAGCAGCACAGAGAGGCACAGGATTATTGCAGCCTATTTCTCATAGTGAGGACTCCCCTCAAACAAATGACCATAATTTCCTAACCGTAGGGGCTAGAGCGGTCATTCTTACACTGTTTTGTTCAGAAGAGATGGGGGAATCTTCCAGTGTTAACAATTTATCATTAAAATGTGAATTTTTAGAGATATATGACATGGATGACTTGTTGACTTAGAAGCCACGAATTCCCCAATATGCAAATATGAATGCCTGAGACCACATATATGATTGGCTGGCTGGGAAGCCGTGCAGGCCCTGATTTGTGGATTTGAATTCCTCAGCCCTCAGATATGATTGGCTGGCTTAGAAGCCATGAAGGCCCCAATATGCAAATTTGAATGCCTCAGGACACATATATGATTGGCTGGGAAGCCGTGCAGGCCCTGATTTGAAAATTTGAATTTCTCAGTCCTCACAGAGGATTGGCTGCCTGGGGACCTGGCAGAAATATATAGAAATACTATGATTAAGCATAAATACTACATTTAGTAGAAATACGATGTTTTAGCACAAATACTATAAAAAGCAGAAATACTATAATTTAGCAGAAATACTATATTAAGCACAAATCCTATAAAAAGCAGAAATAGGATGATTAAGCATAAACACTACATTTAGTAGAAATACTATGTTTGAGCAAAAATCCTATAAAAAGCAGAAATACTATATTAGGCACAAATCCCATAAAAAGCAGAAATAGTATGATTAAGCATAAATACTACATTTAGTAGAAATACTATGTTTTAGCACAAATAGTATAAAAAGCAGAAATATTGTAATTTAGCAGAAATACTATATTAGGCACAAATCTTATAAAATAGCAGAAATAGTATTATTTAGCACAATAGTAATAAGTTAAACAGAAAAATTGGAAAAGCAAAATGGACAGCTGAAAAAATGCTGAACATGCTGAGGGTCCCTCAAATATACTTGTTAAATGAAAAAATCAGCAAAAAAATGCACAGGGAGAGAGAAGTAAGTTTCTAGGTCAGCCTGGGAGCTGCTGAATTTGAATCCACCAATCAGAGAGCCTGTGTACTTTTTCCCGCCAAAACATGTGCCTCTTTTTACACACGCAGCACAGAGAGGCACAGGATTATTGCAGCCTATTTCTCATAGTGAGGACTCCCCTCAAACAAATGACCATAATTTCCAAACCGTAGGGGCTAGAGCGGTCATTCTTACACCGTTTTGTTCAGAAGAGATGGGGGAATCTTCCAGTGTTTACAATTTATCATTAAAATATGAATTATTAAAGATATTTGACTTGTAATGCACCATAACTGAGTAGAGCGAAGCAAAAACTGCCTTGACTTGCCCTCAAACAACGCTTTCTAACTCGAAATCTATTTGGAGTATCGATATCATTCTTTCACCGTAAGAGACAGCAGGCTTTGGTGAACAATCATGGAAATTTTCAGGTCTCTGTGGAAATCCAACAAAAAGTTATGACGAGAGAAAAAAGTGGTTCATTTCCACAGTTTGAAATCTGAAGAAATCTGAGCGAAGGACGAATTTCCTACCCTCAAACAAGTCCAACTCATTTCAGAACGGTAATAGGTGAGAAAGAAATTCTTGAATTGTGAGCGTCAGGGGTGTCTGAAGATATTCGGGGACAAGCCTCATGTCTTAACTTTGCTTCGTTAAGGAGATATGACGATTCGAATATGCCTCTCATTACAGAAATCCAGCGGTGATTTTGAACAAGCTCTCCATTCACTTTATATGGAGAGTTTTCTGACCTTGTGTTAGTCTGAGGAGATTTGCAAAAATTCTATAAATCCCACAACAATGATGGTGACATTTTCTGAAAGCCAGCAAAAATACCTACGTTTTGATGTATAATTTGTGGAAGTTGAGTGAAAATTGAGCAAGTAGCAGGAAGTTGTTCGGACATGAAGTGAAAATTGCAAAACCTTCAGTGGCACACTGGAAGCCAAGAGCATAGCAACCATAACAACACATGTATTTTGTGAAAAATCACAATTTTGCAACTCAAAACTTTAAGAGGCATAAAAGTAAAACAGTAAAAGATTTGAAAAAGCTGAATCATACCTGAATAGCCCAATAATTTGTGAACATTTTAAAATTTGAATGGTTGTTCTAGGTGAAAATATGAGGAAGTAGTTAAGTTTCAAAAACAAGCAAATTTTAGCAGAATTGCTGAAGTTTCCCATTCATTTCAATGGGACAAATTAAAGGAAAAAAGCTTAATATTTTAAAAAGTATAATAGTTAAAAATAGCAAAAGTCATAGCGCACATTAGCAGAAGAAGCAGAATAGTTTAAAATTTGAACGGTGAAAATCGGCTGAAAATTGTGGAAGTAGTTAAGTGCCAAAAAGTGTACGGAAGCAACTAGAATAAAGTATAAAGAATAAAGAGAAACAGGAACTCAATAGTGTGGATGCTTAAAGCATCCACACAACTAGAAAAATTTGCATTTCCTGCGAAAATGCAGTGTGGATGCTTAAAGCTGAAGCTGTATGCAAAAAGTAGCTGAAAAAGCTGAAAAGTTGCAGAAATTGTAAAAACTTTGCAGAAGCAAAAGAAGTTTGCTAAAATGGAATAACTTAGCAGAACTGCAATATCTTAGAGGAAACATAATACTTGGCAGAAATACAATAGCATAGCAGAATTTAGCAGAAATATTGTAACTTACCAGAAACATGATAACTTCTCAAAAATACAAGAATTTAGGAGAAATAGTATAAGATAACAGAAAGAATATATTTAGCCAAAAATACTTAAACATTACAGAAACACTATGATTTAGAAAAATAGTACAACAGAGCAGAAATATTGTGATTTACCAGAGACACTGTGATGAACTATGAATATTGTAATTTTAAATTAAGACTATGTTTTAGCACAAATATTATAATTTGGCAGAAATACTATAATTTAGCAGAAATACTATATTAAGCACAAATCCTATAAAAAGCAGAAATGGTATGATTAAGCATAAATACTACATTTAGTAGAAATACTTTGTTTTAGCACAAATCCCATAAAAAGCAGAAATACTGTACTATGATTTAGTAGAAAGACTATAATTAATCAGAAATACTAAATTTAGCAGAAATACTATATTAAGCACAAATCCTATGAAAAGCAGAAATAGTATGATCAAGAATAAATACTACATTTAGCAGAAATACTATATTAAGCACAAATCTTATAAAAAGCAGAAATACTATATTAAGCACAAATCCTATAAAAGCAGAAATAGTATATTAAGCACAAATCTTATAAAATAGCAGAAATAGTGTGATTTAGCACAATAGTAATAAGTTAAACAGAAAAATTGGAAAAGCAAAATGGACAGCTGAAAAAATGCTGAACATGCTGAGGTTCCCTCAAATATACTTGTTAAATGACAAAAATCAGCAAAAAAATTATGACTGCCACACAATTACAAATATGTACACATGAGGAAACACACATGCACAGAGAGACACACACACAAGATCCAATTCAGTCAACCAGTCTAAATATATTGAATTTGAATCTTACAATGGGATCATCCCATTAAAAGGCTTTCTCTCTCTCTCTCTCTCTGTCACACACACACACACACACACACACACACACAGGGAGAGAGAAGTAAGTTTCTAGGTCAGCCTGGGAGCTGGTGAATTTGAATCCACCAATCAGAGAGGCTGTGCACTTTTCCCCACCAAAACAGGTGCATCTGTTTACACACGCAGCAGCACAGAGAGACACAGGATTTTTGCAGTCTATTTCTCATAGTGACGACTCCCCTCAAACAAATGACCGTAATTTCCTAACCGTAGGGGCTAGAACGGTCATTCTTACACCGTTTTGTTCAGAAGAGATGGGGGAATCTTCAAGTGTTGACAATTTAATATTAAAATATGAATTTTTAGAGATATATGACATGGATGACTTGTTGACTTAGAAGCCACGAATTCCCCAATATGCAAATTTGAATGCCTGAGACCACATATGTGATTGGCTGGCTGGGAAGCCGTGCAGGCCCTGATTTGTGGATTTGAATTCCTCAGCCCTCAGATATGATTGGCTGGCTTAGAAGCCACGAAGGCCCCAATATGCAAATTTGAATGCCTCAGGACACTTATTTGATTGGCTGGGAAACTGTGCAGGCCCTGATTTGAAAATTTGAATGTCTCAGTCCTCACAGAGGATTGGCTGCCTGGGGACCTGGCAGAAATATATAGAAATACTATTATTAAGCATAAATACTACATTTAGTAGAAATACTATGTTTTAGCACAAATATTATAAAAAGAAGAAAAACTATAATTTAGCAGAAATACTATATTAAGCACAAATCCTATAAAAAGCAGAAATACTATAATTTAGAACAAATAGTATAAAAAGCAGAAATACTATAATTTAGCAGAAATACTATGTTAGGCACAAATCCTATAAAAAGCAGAAATACTATAATTTAGCAGAAATACTATGTTAGGCACAAATCCTATAAAAAGCAGAAATACTATAATTTAGCAGAAATACTATATTAGGCATAAATCCTTTGAAAAGCAGAAATAGTATGATTTAGCAGAAATACTGTATTTAGCACAAGTACCAAAAAGTACCAGAAATACTATGATTTAGCAGAATAGTAATAACTTATTGAAACACAAATGCACAGAGGGACACACAAACACAGGCTCTAATCCAGTCAACCAGTCTAACTATGTTCAATTTAAATCCTACAATGACATGCTGCCAAATAAGGGCAGGGTCCTCTCTCTCCCACTAAACACACACACACACACACACACACACACACACACACACACACACACACACACACACACACAGGGAGAGAGGACTAAGTTTCTAGGTCAGCCTGGGAGCTGCTGAATTTGAATCCACCAATCAGAGAGGCTGTTTACGTTTTCCCGCCAAAACAGGTGCATCTGTTTACACACGCAGCACAGAGACATAGACCTGCTTCTTTCAGTTTATTTCACATAGTGAGGATTCCCCTCAAACAAATGACCATAATTTCCTAACCATAGGGGCTAGAGCGGTCATTCTTACACCGTTTTGTTCAGAAGAGATGGGGGAATCTTCAAGTGTTGACAATTTATCATTAAAATATGAATTTTTAGAGATATATGACATGGATGACTTGTTGACTTAGAAGCCACGAATTCCCCAATATGCAAATTTGAATACCTGGAGCCCACATACATGATTGGCTGGCTGGGAAGCTGTGCAGGCCCTGATTTGTGGATTTGAATTCCTCAGCCCTCAGATATGATTGGCTGGCTTAGAAGCCATGAAGGCCCCAATATGCAAATTTGAATGCCTCAGGACACATATATGATTGGCTGGGAAACCGTGCAGGCCCTGATTTGAAAATTTGAATGTCTAAGTCCTCACAGAGGATTGGCTGCCTGGGGACCTGGCAGAAATATATAGAAATATATAGAAATACTATGATTAAGCATAAATACTACATTTAGTAGAAATACTATGTTTTAGCACAAATACTATAAAAAGCAGAAATACTATAATTTAGCAGAAATACTATATTAAGCACAAATCCTATAAAAAGCAGAAATAGGATGATTAAGCATAAACACTACATTTAGTAGAAATATTATGTTTGAGCAAAAATCCTATAAAAAGCAGAAATACTATATTAGGCACAAATCTTATAAAATAGCAGAAACAGTATGATTTAGCACAATAGTAATCAGTTAAACAGAAAAATTGGAAAAGCAAAATGGACAGCTGAAAAAATGCTGAACATGCTGAGGGTCCCTCAAATATACTTGTTAAATGAAAAAATCAGCAAAAAAAATGCACAGGGAGAGAGAAGTAAGTTTCTAGGTCAGCCTGGGAGCTGCTGAATTTGAATCCACCAATCAGAGAGCCTGTGTACTTTTTCCCGCCAAAACATGTGCCTCTTTTTACACACGCAGCACAGAGAGGCACAGGATTATTGCAGCCTATTTCTCATAGTGAGGACTCCCCTCAAACAAATGACCATAATTCCCAAACCGTAGGGGCTAGAGCGGTCATTCTTACACCGTTTTGTTCAGAAGAGATGGGGGAATCTTCCAGTGTTTACAATTTATCATTAAAATATGAATTATTAAAGATATTTGACTTCTAATGCACCATAACTGAGTAGAGCGAAGCAAAAACTGCCTTGACTTGCCCTCAAACAACGCTTTGTAACTCGAAATCTATTTGGAGTATCGATATCATTCTTTCACCGTAAAAGACAGCAGGCTTTGGTGAACAGTCATGGAAATTTTCAGGTCTCTGTGGAAATCCAAAAAAAAGTTATGACGAGAGAAAAAAGTGGTTCATTTCCAGAGTTTTAAATCTGAAGAAATCTGAGCGAAGGACGAATTTCCTACCCTCAAACAAGTCCAACTCATTTCAGAACGGTAATAGGTGAGAAAGAAATTCTTGAATTGTGAGCGTCAGGGGTGTCTGAAGATATTCGGGGACAAGCCTCATGTCTTAAAGTCGCTTCGTTAAGGAGATATGACGATTCGAATATGCCTCTCATTACAGAAATCCAGCGATGATTTTGAACAAGCTCTCCATTGACTTTATATGGAGAGTTTTGAGACCTTGTGTTGGTCTGAGGAGATTTGCAAAAATTCTATAAATCCCACAACAATGATAGTGACATTTTCTGAAAGCCAGCAAAAATACCTACGTTTTGATGTATAATTTGTGGAAGTTGAGTGAAAATTGAGCAAGTAGCAAGAAGTTGTTCGGACATGAAGTGAAAATTGCAAAACCTTCAGTGACACACTGGAAGCCAAGAGCATAGCAACCATAACAACGCATGTATTTTGTGAAAAATCACAATTTTGCAACTCAAAACTTTAAGAGGCATAAAAGTAAAACAGTAAAACATTTGAAAAAGCTGAATCATACCTGAATAGCCCAATAATTTGTGAACAGTTTAAAGTTTGAATGGTTGTTCTAGGTGAAAATATGAGGAAGTAGTTAAGTTTCAAAAACAAGCAAATTTTAGCAGAATTGCAGAAGTTTCCCATTCATTTCAATGGGACAAATTAAAGGAAAAAAGCTTAATATTTTAAAAAGTATAATAGTTAAAAATAGCAAAAATCATAGCGTAAATTAGCAGAAATAGCAGAATAGTTTAAAATTTGAACGGTGAAAATCGGCTGAAAATTGTGGAAGTAGTTAAGTGCCAAAAAGTGTACGGAAGCAACTAGAATAATAACTAGAAAAATTTGCATTTCCTGCGAAAATGCAGTGTGGATGCTTAAAGCTGAAGCTGTATGCAAAAAGTAGCTGAAAAAGCTGAAAAGTTGCAGAAATTGTAAAAACTTTGCAGAAGCAAAAGAAGTTTGCTAAAATGGAATAACTTAGCAGAACTGCAATATCTTAGAGGAAACATAATACTTGGCAGAAATACAATAGCATAGCAGAATTTAGCAGAAATATTGTAACTTACCAGAAACATGATAACTTCTCAAAAATACAAGAATTTAGGAGAAATAGTATAAGATAACAGAAAGAATATATTTAGCCAAAAATACTTAAACATTACAGAAACACTATGATTTAGAAAAATAGTACAACAGAGCAGAAATATTTTGATTTACCAGAGACACTGTGATGAACTATGAATATTGTAATTTTAAATTAAGACTATGTTTTAGCACTAATATTATAATTTGGCAGAAATACTATAATTTAGCAGAAATACTATATTAAGCACAAATCCCATAAAAAGCAGAAATACTGTACTATGATTTAGTAGAAAAACTATAATTATTCAGAAATACTACATTTAGCAGAACTACTATATTAAGCACAAATCCTATGAAAAGCAGAAATAGTATGATTAAGCATAAATACTACATTTAGTAGAAATACTATGTTTTCGCACAAATACTATAAAAAGCAGAAATACTATAATTTAGCAGAAATACTATATTAGGCACAAATAGTATAAAAAGCAGAAATACTATATTAGGTACAAATCCTATAAAAAGCAGAAATACTATATTAGGCACAAATCCTATAAAAAGCAGAAATACTATATTAGGCACAAATAGTATAAAAAGCAGAAATACTATAATTTAGCAGAAATACTATGTTAGGCACAAATCTTATAAAAAGAATAAATACTATAATTTAGCAGAAATACTATATTATGCACAAATCTTATGAAAAGCAGAAATAGTATGATTTAGCAGAAATACTGTATTTAGCACAAGTACCGAAAAGTACCAGAAATACTATGATTTAGCAGAATAGTAATAACTTACAAAATTACAAATATGGAGGCATATTGAAACAGAAATGCACAGAGGGACACACAAACACAGGCTCTAATCCAGTCAACCAGTCTAACTATATTCAATTTAAATCCTACAATGACATGCTGCCAAATAAGGGCAGGGTCCTCTCTCTCCCACTAAACACACACACACACACACACACACACACACACACAGAGGGAGAGAGCTGCCGAATTTAAATCCACCAATCAGAGTGGCTGTTTACGTTTTCCCGCCAAAACAGGTGCATCTTTTTACACACGCAGCACAGAGAGGCACAGGATTATTGCAGTCTATTTCTCATAGTGAGGACTCCCCTCAAACAAATGACCATAATTTCCTAACTGTAGGGGCTAGAGCGGTCATTCTTACACCGTTTTGTTCAGAAGAGATGGGGGAATCTTCCAGTGTTAACAATTTATCATTAAAATGTGAATTTTTAGAGATATACGACATGGATGACTTGTTGACTTAGAAGCCACGAATTCCCCCAATATGCAAATTTGAATGCCTGAGGCCACATATATGATTGGCTGCCTGGGAAGCCGTGCAGGCCCTGATTTGTGGATTTGAATTCCTCAGCCCTCAGATATGATTGGCTGGCTTAGAAGCCATGAAGGCCCCAATATGCAAATTTGAATGCCTCAGGACACATATATGATTGGCTGGGAAACCGTGCAGGCCCTGATTTGAAAATTTGAATGTCTAAGTCCTCACAGAGGATTGGCTGCCTGGGGACCTGGCAGAAATATATAGAAATACTATGATTAAGCATAAATACTACATTTAGTAGAAATACTATGTTTTAGCACAAATAGTATAAAAAGCAGAAATATTATAATTTAGCACAAATAGTATAAAAAGCAGAAATATTATAATTTAGCACAAATAGTATAAAAAGCAGAAATACTACATTTAGTAGAAATACTATGTTTTAGCACAAATAGTATAATAAAGCAGAAATACTATAATTTAGCAGAAATACTGTATTTAGCACAAGTACCAGAAATACTATGATTTAGCAGAATAGCAATAACTTACAAAATTACAAATATGGAGGCATATTGAAACAGAAATGCAGAGAGGGACACACAAACACAGGCTCTAATCCAGTCAATCAGTCTAACTATATTCAATTTAAATCCTACAATGACATGCTGCCAAATAAGGGTAGGGTTCTCTCTCTCCCACTAAACACACACACACACACACACACACACACACACACACACACACACACATACAGACACAGAGGGAGAGAGCTGCCGAATTTAAATCCACCAATCAGAGTGGCTGTTTACGTTTTCCCGCCAAAAAAGGTGCATCTTTTTACACACGCAGCAGAGAGAGGCACAGGATTATTGCAGTCTATTTCTCATAGTGACGACTCCCCTCAAACAAATGACCATAATTTCCTAACCGTAGGGGCTAGAACGGTCATTCTTACACCGTTTTGTTCAGAAGACATGGGGGAATCTTCCAGTGTTTACAATTTATCATTAAAATATGAATTATTAAAGATATTTGACTTCTAATGCACCATAACTGAGTAGAGCGAAGCAAAAACTGCCTTGACTTGCCCTCAAACAACGCTTTGTAACTTGAAATCTGTTTGGAGTATCAATATCATTCTTTCACCGTAAGAGACAGCAGGCTTTGGTGAACAATCATGGAAATTTTCAGGTCTCTGTGGAAATCCAACAAAAAGTTATGACGAGAGAAAAAAGTGGTTCATTTCCACAGTTTGAAATCTGAAGAAATCTGAGCGAAGGACGAATTTCCTACCCTCAAACAAGTCCAACTCATTTCAGAACGGTAATAGGTGAGAAAGAAATTCTTGAATTGTGAGCGTCAGGGGTGTCTGAAGATATTCGGGGACAAGCCTCATGTCTTAAAGTCGCTTCGTTAAGGAGATATGACGATTCGAATATGCCTCTCATTACAGAAATCCAGCGGTGATTTTGAACAAGCTCTCCATTCACTTTATATGGAGAGTTTTCTGACCTTGTGTTAGTCTGAGGAGATTTGCAAAAATTCTATAAATCCCACAACAATGATGGTGACATTTTCTGAAAGCCAGCAAAAATACCTACGTTTTGATGTATAATTTGTGGAAGTTGAGTGAAAATTGAGCAAGTAGCAGGAAGTTGTTCGGACATGAAGTGAAAATTGCAAAACCTTCAGTGGCACACTGGAAGCCAAGAGCATAGCAACCATAACAACACATGTATTTTGTGAAAAATCACAATTTTGCAACTCAAAACTTTAAGAGGCATAAAAGTAAAACAGTAAAAGATTTGAAAAAGCTGAATCATACCTGAATAGCCCAATAATTTGTGAACATTTTAAAATTTGAATGGTTGTTCTAGGTGAAAATATGAGGAAGTAGTTAAGTTTCAAAAACAAGCAAATTTTAGCAGAATTGCTGAAGTTTCCCATTCATTTCAATGGGACAAATTAAAGGAAAAAAGCTTAATATTTTAAAAAGTATAATAGTTAAAAATAGCAAAAGTCATAGCGCACATTAGCAGAAGAAGCAGAATAGTTTAAAATTTGAACGGTGAAAATCGGCTGAAAATTGTGGAAGTAGTTAAGTGCCAAAAAGTGTACGGAAGCAACTAGAATAAAGTATAAAGAATAAAGAGAAACAGGAACTCAATAGTGTGGATGCTTAAAGCATCCACACAATAATAACTAGAAAAATTTGCATTTCCTGCGAAAATGCAGTGTGGATGCTTTAAAGCTGAAGCTGTATGCAAAAAGTAGCTGAAAAAGCTGAAAAGTTGCAGAAATTGTAAAAACTTTGCAGAAGCAAAAGAAGTTTGCTAAAATGGAATAACTTAGCAGAACTGCAATATCTTAGAGGAAACATAATACTTGGCAGAGATACAATAGCATAGCAGAATTTAGCAGAAATATTGTAACTTACCAGAAACATGATAACTTCTCAAAAATACAAGAATTTAGGAGAAATAGTATAAGATAACAGAAAGAATATATTTAGCCAAAAATACTTAAACATTACAGAAACACTATGATTTAGAAAAATAGTACAACAGAGCAGAAATATTGTGATTTACCAGAGACACTGTGATGAACTATGAATATTGTAATTTTAAATTAAGACTATGTTTTAGCACAAATATTATAATTTGGCAGAAATACTATAATTTAGCAGAAATACTATATTAAGCACAAATCCTATAAAAAGCAGAAATGGTATGATTAAGCATAAATACTACATTTAGTAGAAATACTTTGTTTTAGCACAAATCCCATAAAAAGCAGAAATACTGTACTATGATTTAGTAGAAAAACTATAATTAATCAGAAATACTAAATTTAGCAGAAATACTATATTAAGCACAAATCCTATGAAAAGCAGAAATAATATGATTAAGCATAAATACTACATTTAGCAGAAATACTATATTAAGCACAAATCTTATAAAAAGCAGAAATACTATATTAAGCACAAATCCTATAAAAGCAGAAATAGTATATTAAGCACAAATCTTATAAAATAGCAGAAATAGTATGATTTAGCACAATAGTAATAAGTTAAACAGAAAAATTGGAAAAGCAAAATGGACAGCTGAAAAAATGCTGAACATGCTGAGGGTCCCTCAAATATACTTGTTAAATGACAAAAATCTGAAAAAAAATTTATGACAGCCACACAATTACAAATATGTACACATGAGGAAACACACATGCACAGAGAGACACACACACAAGATCCAATTCAGTCAACCAGTCTAACTATATTCAATTTAAATCCTACAATGACATGCTGCCAAATAAGGGCAGGGTCCTCTCTCTCCCACTAAACACACACACACACACACACACACACACACACACACACACACACACACACACACACACAGACAGACACAGAGGGAGAGAGCTGCCGAATTTAAATCCACCAATCAGAGTGGCTGTTTACGTTTTCCCGCCAAAACAGGTGCATCTTTTTACACACGCAGCACAGAGAGGCACAGGATTATTGCAGCCTATTTCTCATAGTGAGGACTCCCCACAAACAAATGACCATAATTTCCTAACCGTAGGGGCTAGAACGGTCATTCTTAAACCGTTTTGTTCAGAAGAGATGGGGGAATCTTCCAGTGTTAACAATTTATCATTAAAATGTGAATTTTTAGAGATATACGACATGGATGACTTGTTGACTTAGAAGCCACGAATTCCCCAATATGCAAATTTGAATGCCTGAGGCCACATATATGATTGGCTGCCTGGGAAGCCGTGCAGGCCCTGATTTGTGGATTTGAATTCCTCAGCCCTCAGATATGATTGGCTGGCTTAGAAGCCATGAAGGCCCCAATATGCAAATTTCAATGCCTCAGGACACATATATGATTGGCTGGGAAACCGTGCAGGCCCTGATTTGAAAATTTGAATGTCTAAGTCCTCACAGAGGATTGGCTGCCTGGGGACCTGGCAGAAATATATAGAAATACTATGATTAAGCATAAATACTACATTTAGTAGAAATACTATGTTTTAGCACAAATACTATAAAAAGCAGAAATACTATAATTTAGCAGAAATACTATATTAAGCACAAATCCTATAAAAAGCAGAAATAGGATGATTAAGCATAAACACTACATTTAGTAGAAATATTATGTTTGAGCAAAAATCCTATAAAAAGCAGAAATACTATATTAGGCACAAATCCCATAAAAAGCAGAAATAGTATGATTAAGCATAAATACTACATTTAGTAGAAATACTATGTTTTAGCACAAATAGTATAAAAAGCAGAAATACTGTAATTTAGCAGAAATACTATATTAGGCACAAATCTTATAAAATAGCAGAAATAGTATGATTTAGCACAATAGTAATCAGTTAAACAGAAAAATTGGAAAAGCAAAATGGACAGCTGAAAAAATGCTGAACATGCTGAGGGTCCCTCAAATATACTTGTTAAATGACAAAAATCAGCAAAAAAATGCACAGGGAGAGAGAAGTAAGTTTCTAGGTCAGCCTGGGAGCTGCTGAATTTGAATCCACCAATCAGAGAGCCTGTGTACTTTTTCCCGCCAAAACAGGTGCCTCTTTTTACACACGCAGCACAGAGATGCACAGGATTATTGCAGCCTATTTCTCATAGTGAGGACTCCCCTCAAACAAATGACCATAATTTCCAAACCGTAGGGGCTAGAGCGGTCATTCTTACACCGTTTTGTTCAGAAGAGATGGGGGAATCTTCCAGTGTTTACAATTTATCATTAAAATATGAATTATTAAAGATATTTGACTTCTAATGCACCATAACTGAGTAGAGCGAAGCAAAAACTGCCTTGACTTGCCCTCAAACAACGCTTTGTAACTCGAAATCTATTTGGAGTATCGATATCATTCTTTCACCGTAAGAGACAGCAGGCTTTGGTGAACAGTCATGGAAATTTTCAGGTCTCTGTGGAAATCCAAAAAAAAGTTATGACGAGAGAAAAAAGTGGTTCATTTCCAGAGATTGAAATCTGAAGAAATCTGAGCGAAGGACGAATTTCCTACCCTCAAACAAGTCCAACTCATTTCAGAACGGTAATAGGTGAGAAAGAAATTCTTGAATTGTGAGCGTCAGGGGTGTCTGAAGATATTCGGGGACAAGCCTCATGTCTTAAAGTCGCTTCGTTAAGGAGATATGACGATTCGAATATGCCTCTCATTACAGAAATCCAGCGATGATTTTGAACAAGCTCTCCATTGACTTTATATGGAGAGTTTTGAGACCTTGTGTTGGTCTGAGGAGATTTGCAAAAATTCTATAAATCACACAACAATGATAGTGACATTTTCTGAAAGCCAGCAAAAATACCTACGTTTTGATGTATAATTTGTGGAAGTTGAGTGAAAATTGAGCAAGTAGCAAGAAGTTGTTCGGACATGAAGTGAAAATTGCAAAACCTTCAGTGGCACACTGGAAGCCAAGAGCATAGCAACCATAACAACGCATGTATTTTGTGAAAAATCACAATTTTGCAACTCAAAACTTTAAGAGGCATAAAAGTAAAACAGTAAAAGATTTCAAAAAGCTGAATCATACCTGAATAGCCCAATAATTTATGAACATTTTAAAGTTTGAATGGTTGTTCTAGGTGAAAATATGAGGAAGTAGTTAAGTTTCAAAAACAAGCAAATTTTAGCAGAATTGCAGAAGTTTCCCATTCATTTCAATGGGACAAATTAAAGGAAAAAAGTGGAATATTTTAAAAAGTATAATAGTTAAAAATAGCAAAAATCGTAGCAAGAAAGAGCAAAAATAGCAGAATAGTTTAAAATTTGAACGGTGAAAATCGGCTGAAAATTGTGGAAGTAGTTAAGTGCCAAAAAGTGTACGGAAGCAACTAGAATAATAATAATAATAATAATAATAATAAAGAATAAAGAGAAACAGGAACTCAATAGTGTGGATGCTTAAAGCATCCACACAATAATAAAGAATAAAGAGAAACAGGAACTCAATAGTGTGGATGCTTAAGCATCCACACAATAAAGAACTAGAAAAATTTGCATTTCCTGCGAAAATGCAGTGTGGATGCTTTAAAGCTGAAGCTGTATGCAAAAACTAGCTGAAAAAGCTGAAAAGTTGCAGAAATTGTAAAAACTTTGCAGAAGAAAAAGAAGTTTGCTAAAATGGAATAACTTAGCAGAACTGCAATATCTTAGAGGAAACATAATACTTGGCAGAAATACAATAGCATAGCAGAATTTAGCAGAAATATTGTAACTTACCAGAAACATGATAACTTCTCAAAAATACAAGAATTTAGGAGAAATAGTATAAGATAACAGAAAGAATATATTTAGCCAAAAATACTTAAATATTACAGAAACACTATGATTTAGAAAAATAGTACAACAGAGCAGAAATATTGTGATTTACCAGAGACACTGTGATGAACTATGAATATTGTAATTTTAAATTAAGACTGTTTTAGCACAAATATTATAATTTGGCAGAAATACTATAATTTAGCAGAAATACTATATTAAGCACAAATCCTATAAAAAGCAGAAATACTATATTAAGCACAAATTCTATAAAAAGCAGAAATACTATATTAAGCACAAATCCTTTAAAAAACAGAAATACTATATTAAGCACAAATCTTATGAAATAGCAGAAATAGTATGATTTAGCACAATAGTAAGAAGTTAAACAGAAAAATTGGAAAGGCAAAATGGACAGCTGAAAAAATGCTGAACATGCTGAGGGTCCCTCAAATATACTTGTTAAATGAAAAAAATTGGCAAAAAAATCTATAACAGCCACACAATCACAAATATGTACACATAAGGAAACACACATGCACAGAGACACACACACACAAGATCCAATTCAGTCACCCAGTCTAAATATATTGAATTTGAATCTTAGAATGAGATCATTCCATTAAAAGCCTCTCTCTCTCTCTCTCTCTCTCTCTCTCTCTCTCTCTCTCTCTCTCTCTCTCTGTCACACACAGACACACACACACACACACACACACACACACACACACACACACACACAGGGAGAGAGAAGTAAGTTTCTAGGTCAGCCTGGGAGCTGGTGAATTTGAATCCACCAATCAGAGAGGCTGTGCACTTTTCCCCACCAAAACAGGTGCATCTGTTTACACACGCAGCAGCACAGAGAGACACAGGATTTTTGCAGTCTATTTCTCATAGTGACGACTCCCCTCAAACAAATGACCGTAATTTCCTAACCGTAGGGGCTAGAACGGTCATTCTTACACCGTTTTGTTCAGAAGAGATGGGGGAATCTTCAAGTGTTGACAATTTAATATTAAAATATGAATTTTTAGAGATATATGACATGGATGACTTGTTGACTTAGAAGCCACGAATTCCCCAATATGCAAATTTGAATGCCTGAGACCACATATGTGATTGGCTGGCTGGGAAGCCGTGCAGGCCCTGATTTGTGGATTTGAATTCCTCAGCCCTCAGATATGATTGGCTGGCTTAGAAGCCACGAAGGCCCCAATATGCAAATTTGAATGCCTCAGGACACTTATTTGATTGGCTGGGAAACTGTGCAGGCCCTGATTTGAAAATTTGAATGTCTCAGTCCTCACAGAGGATTGGCTGCCTGGGGACCTGGCAGAAATATATAGAAATACTATTATTAAGCATAAATACTACATTTAGTAGAAATACTATGTTTTAGCACAAATACTATAAAAAGAAGAAAAACTATAATTTAGCAGAAATACTATATTAAGCACAAATCCTATAAAAAGCAGAAATACTATAATTTAGAACAAATAGTATAAAAAGCAGAAATACTATAATTTAGCAGAAATACTATGTTAGGCACAAATCCTATAAAAAGCAGAAATACTATAATTTAGCAGAAATACTATGTTAGGCACAAATCCTATAAAAAGCAGAAATACTATAATTTAGCAGAAATACTATATTAGGCATAAATCCTATGAAAAGCAGAAATAGTATGATTTAGCAGAAATACTGTATTTAGCACAAGTACCGAAAAGTACCAGAAATACTATGATTTAGCAGAATAGTAATAACTTATTGAAACACAAATGCACAGAGGGACACACAAACACAGGCTCTAATCCAGTCAACCAGTCTAACTATGTTCAATTTAAATCCTACAATGACATGCTGCCAAATAAGGGCAGGGTCCTCTCTCTCCCACTAAACACACACACACACACACACACACACACACAGGGAGAGAGGACTAAGTTTCTAGGTCAGCCTGGGAGCTGCTGAATTTGAATCCACCAATCAGAGAGGCTGTTTACGTTTTCCCGCCAAAACAGGTGTATCTTTTTACACATGCAGCACAGAGACATAGACCTGCTTCTTTCAGTTTATTTCACATAGTGAGGATTCCCCTCAAACAAATGACCATAATTTCCTAACCATAGGGGCTAGAGCGGTCATTCTTACACCGTTTTGTTCAGAAGAGATGGGGGAATCTTCAAGTGTTGACAATTTATCATTAAAATATGAATTTTTAGAGATATATGACATGGATGACTTGTTGACTTAGAAGCCACGAATTCCCCAATATGCAAATTTGAATGTCTGAGACCACATATGTGATTGGCTGGCTGGGAAGCTGTGCAGGCCCTGATTTGTGGATTTGAATTCCTCAGCCCTCAGATATGATTGGCTGGCTTAGAAGCCACGAAGGCCCCAATATGCAAATTTGAATGCCTCAGGACACTTATTTGATTGGCTGGGAAACTGTGCAGGCCCTGATTTGAAAATTTGAATGTCTCAGTCCTCACAGAGGATTGGCTGCCTGGGGACCTGGCAGAAATATATAGAAATACTATTATTAAGCATAAATACTACATTTAGTAGAAATACTATGTTTTAGCACAAATACTATAAAAAGAAGAAAAACTATAATTTAGCAGAAATACTATATTAAGCACAAATCCTATAAAAAGCAGAAATAGGATGATTAAGCATAAACACTACATTTAGTAGAAATATTATGTTTGAGCAAAAATCCTATAAAAAGCAGAAATACTATATTAGGCACAAATCCCATAAAAAGCAGAAATAGTATGATTAAGCATAAATACTACATTTAGTAGAAATACTATGTTTTAGCACAAATAGTATAAAAAGCAGAAATACTGTAATTTAGCAGAAATACTATATTAGGCACAAATCTTATAAAATAGCAGAAATAGTATGATTTAGCACACTAGTAATCAGTTAAACAGAAAAATTGGAAAAGCAAAATGGACAGCTGAAAAAATGCTGAACATGCTGAGGGTCCCTCAAATATACTTGTTAAATGAAAAAATCAGCAAAAAAATGCACAGGGAGAGAGAAGTAAGTTTCTAGGTCAGCCTGGGAGCTGCTGAATTTGAATCCACCAATCAGAGAGCCTGTGTACTTTTTCCCGCCAAAACATGTGCCTCTTTTTACACACGCAGCACAGAGAGGCACAGGATTATTGCAGCCTATTTCTCATAGTGAGGACTCCCCTCAAACAAATGACCATAATTCCCAAACCGTAGGGGCTAGAGCGGTCATTCTTACACCGTTTTGTTCAGAAGAGATGGGGGAATCTTCCAGTGTTTACAATTTATCATTAAAATATGAATTATTAAAGATATTTGACTTCTAATGCACCATAACTGAGTAGAGCAAAGCAAAAACTGCCTTGACTTGCCCTCAAACAACGCTTTGTAACTCGAAATCTATTTGGAGTATCGATATCATTCTTTCACCGTAAGAGACAGCAGGCTTTGGTGAACAGTCATGGAAATTTTCAGGTCTCTGTGGTAATCCAAAAAAAAATTATGACGAGAGAAAAAAGTGGTTCATTTCCAGAGTTTTAAATCTGAAGAAATCTGAGCGAAGGACGAATTTCCTACCCTCAAACAAGTCCAACTCATTTCAGAACGGTAATAGGTGAGAAAGAAATTCTTGAATTGTGAGCGTCAGGGGTGTCTGAAGATATTCGGGGACAAGCCTCATGTCTTAACTTTGCTTCGTTAAGGAGATATGACGATTCGAATATGCCTCTCATTACAGAAATCCAGCGATGATTTTGAACAAGCTCTCCATTGACTTTATATGGAGAGTTTTGAGACCTTGTGTTGGTCTGAGGAGATTTGCAAAAATTCTATAAATCCCACAACAATGATAGTGACATTTTCTGAAAGCCAGCAAAAATACCTACGTTTTGATGTATAATTTGTGGAAGTTGAGTGAAAATTGAGCAAGTAGCAAGAAGTTGTTCGGACATGAAGTGAAAATTGCAAAACCTTCAGTGGCACACTGGAAGCCAAGAGCATAGCAACCATAACAACGCATGTATTTTGTGAAAAATCACAATTTTGCAACTCAAAACTTTAAGAGGCATAAAAGTAAAACAGTAAAACATTTGAAAAAGCTGAATCATACCTGAATAGCCCAATAATTTGTGAACATTTTAAAGTTTGAATGGTTGTTCTAGGTGAAAATATGAGGAAGTAGTTAAGTTTCAAAAACAAGCAAATTTTAGCAGAATTGCAGAAGTTTCCCATTCATTTCAATGGGACAAATTAAAGGAAAAAAGCTTAATATTTTAAAAAGTATAATAGTTAAAAATAGCAAAAATCGTAGCGTAAATTAGCAGAAATAGCAGAATAGTTTAAAATTTGAACGGTGAAAATCGGCTGAAAATTGTGGAAGTAGTTAAGTGCCAAAAAGTGTACGGAAGCAACTAGAATAATAATAATAAAGAATAAAGAGAAACAGGAACTCAATAGTGTGGATGCTTAAAGCATCCACACAATAAAGAGAAACAGGAACTCAATAGTGTGGATGCTTAAGCATCCACACAATAAAGAATAAAGAGAAACAGGAACTCAATAGTGTGGATGCTTAAGCATCCACACAATAAAGAATAAAGAGAAACAGGAACTCAATAGTGTGGATGCTTAAAGCATCCACACAACAAGAAGACAAACAAAAACAAAACAAAAATATATTTCTCTCCCTTCCCAGGTCAGGTTCACAAAAGCATTGCAGCTCTTTATTCCTCTTGTACAGCTCCAGAGTCTGTCAGCCAAAAAGAAACTACTGAGGTTCCAACACCCAGTGTTTCTGTAAACACAGATGAAAATGAACAGTCATCCACATCTAAAAGATTTGTAGATTCGAGGGACCGGTATAATACATCTAGTACATCTTTGTTTAAACCTCAGAACACAAAAAGGGAACAAACCATTGTATACAGATTTAAAAGTGCGCAAAGCAACGAACAGTCACCCTCTGAAACAGCTGAGGTTATCACAACCATTGTTTCTGTAAATACACAGGAACAGTCACCCACCTCAAAAAGATTAGTATATTCAAGGGACCAGTGTATCTACTCTGGTCAAAAGAATCCATGCTTCGTACTGATGTCCACAATTCTTTTTTATTCCTCTCACAATCATGGAGCACCGTGAAAACTAGAAACGAGTAAAATAATATCAATAGCACATATGACATCCATCTCAGCCACTTATTTCTTTTCACAAGATGCACAAGTGCTTAACAAATAACAGCATAATGTTTTTACCGTGTACGCCTTGTAAAACCAGTAGTAGAAAAGTTGTAGGTTCGTGCTCTTGTGGGGGAGACGTATGTTATCCACCACCTCGATAGCTAGCCGAGAGTTCGAGGGTCACTAGAGCCGCCGAGAACGCATGAACTACTTACGGTAGGACGTTTTGCCAAAGTAAGACGTTTTGTCAGAACACCGAGTCCTCAGGAGGATGCAGCCCATGAATTTGGACACGATCTCAGATGCACTTCTGGTGTTGTCATGGCAACCCACACAAACATTTCAGCGTCAGCTACAATGAGGCGGAGCCCTTACTGAAACACTGAGCTCAGGTAGAGTGAAAGACAACATTTTTCCGCATCCAAAACAGCAGCGCTGTTCCTGTGACCTCTAGTAAAGCCTCTACTTGGGAAAAGGGAGTCTTTCATCAAAGCATCCTGCAGAAGTTGAATAAAAATATGCAAATGTTTAAATGATGCAACTTAATGAAGGCTGACAGCAGTTGTACTATTTTACATTGCAGCGAACAGGGGTGACCATTATTTTCAACGTTTTTACAGCATTTTTCACATTGAAAGTGAAATAATATAAATAATGTCTCAATTAAATTGTGTTAATATTTAAAAATACAAAAACTACAGCTTTGTTCACAAGCCAATAAAAATGTACTTGGGCCAGTGGTAAATGAAAATAACACTTATTCAGCACCTGGTTGTTGCGGTTGCATCAGGACACCAGATGTTCAGCCTCCATCCTGTAGGCAGACTTATCCCCGTCTGAGAGGAGTCCAATAATGGTGGTGTCATCTGCAAGCTTAATTAATTTGACAGACTGGTGGTTGGAGGTGCGGCAGTTGGTGTACAGGGAGAAGGGCATAGAAGAAAGAACACAGCCCTGAGGGGAGCTCGTGCTGATGGTCCGGGAGTCCAAGACATTCTTCCCCAGCCTCACTGGTTGCTTCCTGTCCGTCAGGAAGTCAGTGATCCACCGGCAGATGGGATCAGGCACATTCATCTGGGAAAGCAATCCTTGAAGAAGGCCTGAAAGGATGGTGTTGAAGGTAGAGCTGAAGTCCACAAACAGGATCCTAGCATAGATTCTGCAGGACAAAGTGTAGGGCCATGTTGATGGCATCGTCTACAGACCTGTTGGCTCTGTATGCAAACTGCAGGGGGTCCAGGAGGGGGGCCGTGAGGGTCTTAAGATAGGAGAGAACCAGGCGCTCAAAAGACTTCCTGACCAGATGTCAGAGCCACAGGTCTGTAGTCTTTTCGTCCAGTGATCTTTGGCTTCTTGAAAGCTATATATGATATAAAAATTATATAAAAACTGTTAATCAGCAAAAGAAATGATATCATAGTTCTTATAAAGAAAGCCTCTATCAATCAAACACCAGCAGTGTAGCAATGTTGTTCACTTACACTGTATATAAAACACTGATTTTGGCTACATCCAGTTTTTACTGTATTATAAACATTTTTTACCATGAAGAGTAAAGTGTTTGGCATTTTTGTCATTGTTATTGAGCTCAGAGATCAGGCCCAGCCCAGTATCTACCTGGTTATGAGCAAGGAGCTGGAGGTGATAACTCAACAATAACCAGGCCATGCATGCATGGATGGATGCATGGATGGATCAGTTTGTAGGCTGTGTGTGGTCAGCAGCAGGCTGCTGGGTGTGGACCAAGAGGGAAAGCCCAGCATGTGAAACCCATCAGCAGAAGGCCAGAACAAAGGTGCACAGACAAACGCAGCCCAGACACTCAGGCAGGACGAGTAAAATAAATGGCAGCAAACACAGTATGATGTGGTAAAATGTGCTTTCTTTCACAAACAGATAGCACAAACAAGAATCACAAGAATCTCCTTTGTGGTTCTTGTTTTTCTTTTGAGTACATTAATAAAAAGTTGAAATAAAGTGGCAATAAAATTCATGCACTGAAGACCACACGAAACCCTAATTCACCCTACTACCTGTTGCCTTCACATTCCATTTGCATCCCTTGTCCACAGAATCAAAAATGACCCTTCTTCACTAAAGATCGAACATAAAGCAATTGCATTTTAAATGGAAGCCCATTTTGCATTAAGAAACACTATCAGCAATCAGAAATTGTGTATATCAGAGTTCTCTGTTTTTACTGTCCTGAAAACTGCATTAATTCAGTGGATGCGGTTAGGTTCAAAACAACGTAATATAAGAGGGCAACCAATTCAATCTAAGAGGGATCCAATTTTTATCCATTCATGTACCAGCTACTGGCTTTTTGCTGTTATGTTCTCATATCGCGTGAGAGTTTATTTGCCAGGTGTCAGAAGTCTAATAATGAATAAAGTTCAGGATATGCTTAAAAACTCACCTCAGTATAGCCGTCATCAGAAGGAAGTGCGCTTCACTGACTCATCAACTTGTCTCAGGCTTTCCACAAAGTTTCACAGTTGACCTTAAAGTAAGATGCTGCAAGCTTACCTTGCAGTGTATTACTTTTTAAGGTCTAAAGACCTTAAAGTGCGCTATAGATTGAAGTGATTTGAACTGACAACAGGGCTAATTCAGCACTTCAAGTTAACATCAATAAAAGTTTTTAAATTTATTCTGATTTCCGTTTGTTTTCATTGCCTGTGCTATCTGTTATTTAGTTCAAATTGTGGGTAGATAATGCTGTGCTGTCATGTGACCTGTTCTCTCATGTGTGCCTTTCTCTTGTTTTGTATGTATTTCTCGTTTGTTATTTATTCCTATTTTATTCCTGCAATTGGTATGGAATTCATTTTTTTTAAATTGATCAGTGTTTTGAAATTAGATGTGATGAAGATGTGACCTTAATTTACAAAATCAACATCATGTTGGATTCAATGAGACATGAAACTAGTGCATGAAACAGGTCTCAGTAAATGTTCTCATAGACTGCAATACACTGCCCCCTGCTGGTCATTATAAAGTCTGCAGATGTCATTTGACATGAATGTCATATTTGTGAAACAAAATAAAGGACTCTGTAAAATAAATGAAAATCAAATATTTATATACAGAATATTTATGTACAAATGCTGAAAAAGACATTTGAACAAGATGCACACCCAGTAAAATTAAAAAAAAAAGAAAAGAAAAGTCAGTTTTATCATGTGACTATCATGCTGTCATTTCTGCACAATGCACTTTACACCAGATCAAAATAAAATACTGTGAGGACGTTCTAACCGGAAGCCCAGAGAGCTTCGACAATGCAGCACAATGCCCTGAAGCATCAGCATCAAAATATACTTCAAGTACCAAAAAGTACTCATTGTGCAGAATGCCCTATTTTTGAATAGCTGGACATTTTAATTACTTTATCACCAGCTGTGACTACAGCTGATAATCAACCATGTTTCATAGGGATGTGACTACATTTAGAAATGTCACGCATTTTTAGGTATAAAGCAAAAGATGCAATGAAATAAATAAGCTATCACATATTAATCCAAATGAATTCACTGAAATACATCTGCACATTTCTGCAGCCTGACTTATTACACACGTGAACACAGTACACATTTGTTTACTGCAAGCTTGTTTCAGAGATGTGATGCAGTTAAATCTGTATGCGTCTGTTTCCTTGTAGTGTTAGTAGAGATGGTGAACCTGACACAATCCTGTGTTTGGTGTGAAGGAAACCAGTTAACAGCCGGTTTAGTAAAATTCTCTTGAACTCATGGAAAACTCATCGTCGTCTCGAAGTGAGCAGCTGAAGCGTCCCGTGTGATCAGAGGTCCTCGTCGTCCTCGCTCACCATGACGTCGAGCTCTTTGTCTTTCCGTACGACGCTCTCGGTGATGAACTCCTTGTGCTGCTCCTCCAGCTCACGCAGCTCCGCCTGCAGGCGCTCCAGGTGGAGCACTCGCCGGTTCCTCAGCAGCCGGCTGGGGAATGGGTTCATGTCGTTGAAGGCGATGCTGGTCAGCTTCCTGCATGGACACACGCAGGTGGAAAGGACTCGATCACCAACACAGAGGAACTGGAAACTGATCAGCTTGAGTGTTTCTGTTTTATGCTGCTTGATACTTCAGGTACTGCAGTTTGAGCAGGAAATACTGGACTGACTGGACCACATGTATCCGAGAGCTGCAGATACTTAAAAATCTTTAAATCGTTGTTACTGTGATCAGGGAAATTTAAACTTCTCACAAAATTTCAGTAAAAAGGGTTTGAAGCTCAAAGATTCAACAGCTACATCCGCTACACTTCTGAGAGTGTAACAGCTCGTAGATTAAGGCGGGTGGAGGCGAGTGCGTACCTGGCATTGGAGACGGTCTTTGTGAAGAAGCGTAGGTACTGGTAGATCTCCACGCTGTCGTGAATCTTCAGGATGTCGTCCTCTTTGTATTTGAACAGAGCCAGAGTGTATCTGAAGATCACCTGCAGCACAGACACGCATTTCATAACAGGACACTCACGCCACACAATTAATTGGAAACTTTGAGGAGGTGAGTCATAAAATTACTCTTTCAGTTGTGGTGCAGTTGGGCCCTTTACTCATTACAGCTCTGATCGATTTCCAATAAGCCACTTGGTTCCTCAGTTGCCAGATAATATTAACTTACTTGGTAGTTGAGCTTTAAGTTTAAATTAAACTTTTGGGTTGGATCTACGTGGCTGAAGCTGTTGTCAGCATTTATCCCTGTGTGGTATATATTTCTGTGTCTGAACTGTGATTTTATTTCCTGAGACAAACGATGTAAAAGCTGTGCTGCATTTGTCACATTGCAGAAACAAGCCCAAAGCCATTGTCCCGCTCATCGTCTGGATTTACGCTGCTTGTGGTAGACTGTGAGGTCGTTACTAGAATTATCTGCTTTCCCACTCCTATTTCATGTCACATGACAGTTCCCCATGCTTAGTAAACAATGTCTTATTACTCCTAAAATGTAAATAAAGACATCTAAAGGTGAAAACAAAATCATTTTTGTTTCCATGGACACTACTGTGGTGCATTCAAGTGTTGTCTGCATTTCTGTCATGGTGTGTTCGGGTGTATGGTACCTTGGTACCCTCATACAGGAAGGCGTCCCACAGAGGCATCAGGATGTCGCTGGGCAGACTCTCCACAAAAACCACCAGGAACCAGTTGAAGGTGACCAGAGAGACGTCAATGTTGTGATCCTCAAAGTGAGATGCCAGGCGAGGAAGCTTCTCCGCCATGAAGTCCTTCAGCACGCGCTGGTCCGCCTGAGCACAAAGACTCACAGAGATCAGCCTCACTGATCACTAAAACAGATCACAGCAGGCAAGCAGGTGAGTGTGTCTGCTGACCTGAGAGGCCAACCAGATTCTTGGTGTAGTAGTCCTGAGGCATGATGGCTTCCACGACTGCCACCAGACACCAGAAGGCGTCTTCGTCACTTTGGAGGACCAACAGAGCGAGGGCCGCTAACCTGTGGACATTGATGGAAGGTGAGGTTCTGCCTGGAAGGCGGGTCCACATAAGAACTCAGATATAATATTTATATTTTTGTTCTAACCTGTTGAGTCCCTGGCAGCAGCCAATGGCAAGGTTGTGCCAGCCAGCAGGATGCTGCGGAGCTGCTGAAGGGCGGGGCTGGAGTCTGAAAGTAAGAGCTCGTTTAGACTCTATTCTGTGAACAGGCTTGCTCCCACGAATATGTGAATTCATCTGTAAAAGAGTTTAACTCTAATGCACCTGTTCCTCCTGCTCCCTGCTGCAGGGCGGCCTGTTGGACTACGAATGCCAGTGCGGAGCTAAGAAGATCAAAGAGGAGCTGTTGTTCTTGAACCTGCCAAAGTGAGTAACCTCAAATCGGTCCCCAAAGGCCTCAAACCACCACAGTTCAGTCGGTGTCAGTTTTGTTCATGTCATGTCCTCCTTGCGTCTTCCTTTGAGCCTCTCCTCTTTGTCTCATCTCTTTCAGTGTGCTGATCCTCCAGCTGAAGTGGTTTACGTTCACTCCATCGTTCACCGTGGAGAAGAAGAACAGCCCCATTGTTCTGACACAGCAGCTGGTGATCAGCCAGGACACAGCCTTTACTGAAGAGGTAAGGGAAAAGGCACACCGTTCATTTCAAGTATGGATGGAGCCCATTTCTAAGCTAACGGGTGGTGCCGCTGCCCTCTCCCAGTAAACTGCTCGCTATTTGTTGGTCAGCGTGATCAGTCGTTTGGGCTCCTCAGCTTACAGCGGTGAGTGGGTGCTTTCAGACACATGTGCTGAATGCAGGTCAGCTTTGAAAGTTTATGAGACGTTAATAAGTGCGCCTTCTCCTCTCAGGACATTACGTCTGTGATGGCGTTCACCAGATGAGCGGAAGAGACGACGTCACAGACAGCCGGCTCACGTACGATGACGAGTTGGTCTGCCAGACCACGTGTGAGTCTGTGTGTGAGCAGCGGCAGAGAACAGCTTACCTGCTATTCTATAAAAGACAGGTGACGTCTCCCAGCAAACAGTCAGCATGTCTGTGCAAATATTCAGTGTAACTTGTAGAAAAACCCTCACACTCAGTTTATTTGTGTTTTTCTTTTTCTATTTCTTACTTTCTTTGCCGCACTAGAAAGGCAGCAGAGTCGGGACTCAGATCTGCAGCAACACCTTCATTGTTATTGTTATTATTGTTGTTAGTACTCTTGTTGTTATGATTGATATTGTTACTGTTATGATCAGTTTTATTATTATTATTATTATCATTATTAATTTTTTAATACATTTGTTTATCTTTATTATTATTAGTAGTAATGTTGTTGTTTATGTTGTTATTGTTATTATTATTACTGGTATTTTTGACATTATTATTATTATTTTGTTGTTATTGTCATTATTAGTAGAAGTAGTATTAGTTATATCATTTTTATATCAGCCTGGAGTGAACAACATGAAAGCATGGATCCATCCTCCCTCACATTCACAATTCAGGCTGCTGGTGTAATCGTGCGGGGGATATTTTCCTGGTACACTTTGGGACCTTTAAATGCTACAGTCTGAGTATTGTTATGACCACAGTGTACCCTCTTCTGATGGCTGAAAGTAAAAGGGGGTCCAGTACCGGTTCCGGTACCAGGCCTACTGACAATTTAACATAATGTAAAATGGTAACATCGTAAACATAATGTTACCATTTAACATAATGTAAATGGTAACATTGTAAACATAATGTTACCAGTTAACATAATGTTAAATGGTAACATTGTAAACAGAATGTTACCATTTAACACAATGTGAAATGGTAACATTGTAAACAGAATGTTACCATTTAACACAATGTGAAATGGTAACATTGTAAACATAATGTTACCATTTAACATAATGTTAAATGGTAACATTGTAAACAGAATGTTACCATTTAACACAATGTGAAATGGTAACATCGTAAACATAATGTTACCATTTAACATAATGTAAAATGGTAACATTGTAAACAGAATGTTACCATTTAACACAATGTGAAATGGTAACATTGTAAACAGAATGTTGCCATTTAACATAATGTAAAATGGTAACATTGTAAACAGAATGTTACCATTTAACACAATGTGAAATGGTAACATTGTAAACAGAATGTTACCATTTAACATAATGTAAAATGGTAACATTGTAAACAGAATGTTACCATTTAACACAATGTAAAATGGTAACATTGTAAACAGAATGTTACCATTTAACATAATGTAAAATGGTAACATTGTAAACAGAATGTTACCATTTAACATAATGTTAAATGGTAACATTGTAAACAGAATGTTACCATTTAACACAATGTAAAATGGTAACATTGTAAACAGAATGTTACCATTTAACACAATGTAAAATGGTAACATTGTAAACAGAATGTTACCATTTAACACAATGTGAAATGGTAACATTGTAAACAGAATGTTACCATTTAACATAATGTGAAATGGTAACATTGTAAACAGAATGTTACCATTTAACATAATGTGAAATGGTAACATTGTAAACAGAATGTTGCCATTTAACACAATGTGAAATGGTAACATTGTAAACAGAATGTTACCATTTAACACAATGTGAAATGGTAACATTGTAAACAGAATGTTACCATTTAACACAATGTGAAATGGTAACATTGTAAACATAATGTTACCATTTAACATAATGTTAAATGGTAACATTGTAAACAGAATGTTACCATTTAACACAATGTGAAATGGTAACATCGTAAACATAATGTTACCATTTAACATAATGTAAAATGGTAACATTGTAAACAGAATGTTGCCATTTAACACAATGTGAAATGGTAACATTGTAAACAGAATGTTGCCATTTAACATAATGTAAAATGGTAACATTGTAAACAGAATGTTACCATTTAACACAATGTGAAATGGTAACATTGTAAACAGAATGTTACCATTTAACATAATGTAAAATGGTAACATTGTAAACAGAATGTTACCATTTAACACAATGTAAAATGGTAACATTGTAAACAGAATGTTACCATTTAACATAATGTAAAATGGTAACATTGTAAACAGAATGTTACCATTTAACACAATGTAAAATGGTAACATTGTAAACAGAATGTTACCATTTAACACAATGTGAAATGGTAACATTGTAAACAGAATGTTACCATTTAACATAATGTGAAATGGTAACATTGTAAACAGAATGTTACCATTTAACATAATGTGAAATGGTAACATTGTAAACAGAATGTTGCCATTTAACATTATGTTAAATATAACTAACGGATTTACTTTACCAAATGGACCATCCCGGCCTTGCCGTATTGGTCTATTTGATTCACCTTTGTTTTTATTGTTTATTTTATTTTCACTTGCTACACATAGGATAGACATGACTGGGGGAAAGAAAGGGGAGAAAGAAAGAGGGAAAGAAAAACAGCAGGGAAGAGGAATGGTGATAAAGGGCAAAAAACAAAAACCAACAAAACAAACAGACAAAAAATATATATATCAGTCACTTCAACTCAAAGAAGTCCAGACGCTTTTCTTTCCAAGCTCCTTTGACTGACTGTTAGGACAACTTATTTATTGCAAGCATGCAGTACAAGAATAACTCGATGTTTCTGACTTTGCATTACGAATTGTTTACCCACTGACAAACATTTCAAATGAAATTAAATTAAAAAACAATTTGTGGTAACCTGATTTTAATTCAAAAAGAATCATTAACAACACTTCTTGTAATGGTGTCAAAATCAGCCCAACTTTTATTTTCAAATGCAAAAAGTAAAAGAAAATGAGCCAACATACTGGACACATATAATTGTCAATATAATTGTTTATAAACAATTATACTGTCATCATTGTTACAGATATGGAAACTTTATTAACAATTTGTCCAAGTAAAAAAATGCCCTGCTAATTGTTGGGGTTTTCTCTCCTCTAGCCCTTTCCTTTAAGCTCTTCTTTACATCCCCCCACCCCCACCTTTTCTTTTTTCTTAATAATATAACAATAAAAACAATTGGCTGCATTTTAAATGTGTCAGATCAATGTCTTTATTCAAGAATACAAGAAATGGTAATAGCTGCATGTGTGTTTGTGTGTGTGCATAATATGCATACTTTACTTGTTGGATCCAAATCCCACAAGGAATCAAATAAAACAAGAAGACAAACAAAAACAAAACAAAAATATATTTCTCTCCCTTCCCAGGTCAGGTTCACAAAAGCATTGCAGCTCTTTATTCCTCTTGTACAGCTCCAGAGTCTGTCAGCCAAAAAGAAACTACTGAGGTTCCAACACCCAGTGTTTCTGTAAACACAGATGAAAATGAACAGTCATCCACATCTAAAAGATTTGTAGATTCGAGGGACCGGTATAATACATCTAGTACATCTTTGTTTAAACCTCAGAACACAAAAAGGGAACAAACCATTGTATACAGATTTAAAAGTGCGCAAAGCAACGAACAGTCACCCTCTGAAACAGCTGAGGTTATCACAACCATTGTTTCTGTAAATACACAGGAACAGTCACCCACCTCAAAAAGATTAGTATATTCAAGGGACCAGTGTATCTACTCTGGTCAAAAGAATCCATGCTTCGTACTGATGTCCACAATTCTTTTTTATTCCTCTCACAATCATGGAGCACCGTGAAAACTAGAAACGAGTAAAATAATATCAATAGCACATATGACATCCATCTCAGCCACTTATTTCTTTTCACAAGATGCACAAGTGCTTAACAAATAACAGCATAATGTTTTTACCGTGTACGCCTTGTAAAACCAGTAGTAGAAAAGTTGTAGGTTCGTGCTCTTGTGGGGGAGACGTATGTTATCCACCACCTCGATAGCTAGCCGAGAGTTCGAGGGTCACTAGAGCCGCCGAGAACGCATGAACTACTTACGGTAGGACGTTTTGCCAAAGTAAGACGTTTTGTCAGAACACCGAGTCCTCAGGAGGATGCAGCCCATGAATTTGGACACGATCTCAGATGCACTTCTGGTGTTGTCATGGCAACCCACACAAACATTTCAGCGTCAGCTACAATGAGGCGGAGCCCTTACTGAAACACTGAGCTCAGGTAGAGTGAAAGACAACATTTTTCCGCATCCAAAACAGCAGCGCTGTTCCTGTGACCTCTAGTAAAGCCTCTACTTGGGAAAAGGGAGTCTTTCATCAAAGCATCCTGCAGAAGTTGAATAAAAATATGCAAATGTTTAAATGATGCAACTTAATGAAGGCTGACAGCAGTTGTACTATTTTACATTGCAGCGAACAGGGGTGACCATTATTTTCAACGTTTTTACAGCATTTTTCACATTGAAAGTGAAATAATATAAATAATGTCTCAATTAAATTGTGTTAATATTTAAAAATACAAAAACTACAGCTTTGTTCACAAGCCAATAAAAATGTACTTGGGCCAGTGGTAAATGAAAATAACACTTATTCAGCACCTGGTTGTTGCGGTTGCATCAGGACACCAGATGTTCAGCCTCCATCCTGTAGGCAGACTTATCCCCGTCTGAGAGGAGTCCAATAATGGTGGTGTCATCTGCAAGCTTAATTAATTTGACAGACTGGTGGTTGGAGGTGCGGCAGTTGGTGTACAGGGAGAAGGGCATAGAAGAAAGAACACAGCCCTGAGGGGAGCTCGTGCTGATGGTCCGGGAGTCCAAGACATTCTTCCCCAGCCTCACTGGTTGCTTCCTGTCCGTCAGGAAGTCAGTGATCCACCGGCAGATGGGATCAGGCACATTCATCTGGGAAAGCAATCCTTGAAGAAGGCCTGAAAGGATGGTGTTGAAGGTAGAGCTGAAGTCCACAAACAGGATCCTAGCATAGATTCTGCAGGACAAAGTGTAGGGCCATGTTGATGGCATCGTCTACAGACCTGTTGGCTCTGTATGCAAACTGCAGGGGGTCCAGGAGGGGGGCCGTGAGGGTCTTAAGATAGGAGAGAACCAGGCGCTCAAAAGACTTCCTGACCAGATGTCAGAGCCACAGGTCTGTAGTCTTTTCGTCCAGTGATCTTTGGCTTCTTGAAAGCTATATATGATATAAAAATTATATAAAAACTGTTAATCAGCAAAAGAAATGATATCATAGTTCTTATAAAGAAAGCCTCTATCAATCAAACACCAGCAGTGTAGCAATGTTGTTCACTTACACTGTATATAAAACACTGATTTTGGCTACATCCAGTTTTTACTGTATTATAAACACTTTTTACCATGAAGAGTAAAGTGTTTGGCATTTTTGTCATTGTTATTGAGCTCAGAGATCAGGCCCAGCCCAGTATCTACCTGGTTATGAGCAAGGAGCTGGAGGTGATAACTCAACAATAACCAGGCCATGCATGCATGGATGGATGCATGGATGGATCAGTTTGTAGGCTGTGTGTGGTCAGCAGCAGGCTGCTGGGTGTGGACCAAGAGGGAAAGCCCAGCATGTGAAACCCATCAGCAGAAGGCCAGAACAAAGGTGCACAGACAAACGCAGCCCAGACACTCAGGCAGGACGAGTAAAATAAATGGCAGCAAACACAGTATGATGTGGTAAAATGTGCTTTCTTTCACAAACAGATAGCACAAACAAGAATCACAAGAATCTCCTTTGTGGTTCTTGTTTTTCTTTTGAGTACATTAATAAAAAGTTGAAATAAAGTGGCAATAAAATTCATGCACTGAAGACCACACGAAACCCTAATTCACCCTACTACCTGTTGCCTTCACATTCCATTTGCATCCCTTGTCCACAGAATCAAAAATGACCCTTCTTCACTAAAGATCGAACATAAAGCAATTGCATTTTAAATGGAAGCCCAGTTTGCATTAAGAAACACTATCAGCAATCAGAAATTGTGTATATCAGAGTTCTCTGTTTTTACTGTCCTGAAAACTGCATTAATTCAGTGGATGCGGTTAGGTTCAAAACAACGTAATATAAGAGGGCAACCAATTCAATCTAAGAGGGATCCAATTTTTATCCATTCATGTACCAGCTACTGGCTTTTTGCTGTTATGTTCTCATATCGCGTGAGAGTTTATTTGCCAGGTGTCAGAAGTCTAATAATGAATAAAGTTCAGGATATGCTTAAAAACTCACCTCAGTATAGCCGTCATCAGAAGGAAGTGCGCTTCACTGACTCATCAACTTGTCTCAGGCTTTCCACAAAGTTTCACAGTTGACCTTAAAGTAAGATGCTGCAAGCTTACCTTGCAGTGTATTACTTTTTAAGGTCTAAAGACCTTAAAGTGCGCTATAGATTGAAGTGATTTGAACTGACAACAGGGCTAATTCAGCACTTCAAGTTAACATCAATAAAAGTTTTTAAATTTATTCTGATTTCCGTTTGTTTTCATTGCCTGTGCTATCTGTTATTTAGTTCAAATTGTGGGTAGATAATGCTGTGCTGTCATGTGACCTGTTCTCTCATGTGTGCCTTTCTCTTGTTTTGTATGTATTTCTCGTTTGTTATTTATTCCTATTTTATTCCTGCAATTGGTATGGAATTCATTTTTTTTTAAATTGATCAGTGTTTTGAAATTAGATGTGATGAAGATGTGACCTTAATTTACAAAATCAACATCATGTTGGATTCAATGAGACATGAAACTAGTGCATGAAACAGGTCTCAGTAAATGTTCTCATAGACTGCAATACACTGCCCCCTGCTGGTCATTATAAAGTCTGCAGATGTCATTTGACATGAATGTCATATTTGTGAAACAAAATAAAGGACTCTGTAAAATAAATGAAAATCAAATATTTATATACAGAATATTTATGTACAAATGCTGAAAAAGACATTTGAACAAGATGCACACCCAGTAAAATTAAAAAAAAAAAGAAAAGTCAGTTTTATCATGTGACTATCATGCTGTCATTTCTGCACAATGCACTTTACACCAGATCAAAATAAAACACTGTGAGGTCGTTCTAACCGGAAGCCCAGAGAGCTTCGACAATGCAGCACAATGCCCTGAAGCATCAGCATCAAAATATACTTCAAGTACCAAAAAGTACTCATTGTGCAGAATGCCCTATTTTTGAATAGCTGGACATTTTAATTACTTTATCACCAGCTGTGACTACAGCTGATAATCAACCATGTTTCATAGGGATGTGACTACATTTAGAAATGTCACGCATTTTTAGGTATAAAGCAAAAGATGCAATGAAATAAATAAGCTATCACATATTAATCCAAATGAATTCACTGAAATACATCTGCACATTTCTGCAGCCTGACTTATTACACACGTGAACACAGTACACATTTGTTTACTGCAAGCTTGTTTCAGAGATGTGATGCAGTTAAATCTGTATGCGTCTGTTTCCTTGTAGTGTTAGTAGAGATGGTGAACCTGACACAATCCTGTGTTTGGTGTGAAGGAAACCAGTTAACAGCCGGTTTAGTAAAATTCTCTTGAACTCATGGAAAACTCATCGTCGTCTCGAAGTGAGCAGCTGAAGCGTCCCGTGTGATCAGAGGTCCTCGTCGTCCTCGCTCACCATGACGTCGAGCTCTTTGTCTTTCCGTACGACGCTCTCGGTGATGAACTCCTTGTGCTGCTCCTCCAGCTCACGCAGCTCCGCCTGCAGGCGCTCCAGGTGGAGCACTCGCCGGTT
The DNA here is from genome assembly GCF_057382095.1 of Aulonocara sp. 'chitande type north' Nkhata Bay. Lineage (NCBI taxonomy): Eukaryota > Metazoa > Chordata > Actinopteri > Cichliformes > Cichlidae > Aulonocara > Aulonocara sp. 'chitande type north' Nkhata Bay. The sequence continues at coordinate 5,446,477 of NC_141345.1, forward strand.
CCTCAGCAGCCGGCTGGGGAATGGGTTCATGTCGTTGAAGGCGATGCTGGTCAGCTTCCTGCATGGACACACGCAGGTGGAAAGGACTCGATCACCAACACAGAGGAACTGGAAACTGATCAGCTTGAGTGTTTCTGTTTTATGCTGCTTGATACTTCAGGTACTGCAGTTTGAGCAGGAAATACTGGACTGACTGGACCACATGTATCCGAGAGCTGCAGATACTTAAAAATCTTTAAATCGTTGTTACTGTGATCAGGGAAATTTAAACTTCTCACAAAATTTCAGTAAAAAGGGTTTGAAGCTCAAAGATTCAACAGCTACATCCGCTACACTTCTGAGAGTGTAACAGCTCGTAGATTAAGGCGGGTGGAGGCGAGTGCGTACCTGGCATTGGAGACGGTCTTTGTGAAGAAGCGTAGGTACTGGTAGATCTCCACGCTGTCGTGAATCTTCAGGATGTCGTCCTCTTTGTATTTGAACAGAGCCAGAGTGTATCTGAAGATCACCTGCAGCACAGACACGCATTTCATAACAGGACACTCACGCCACACAATTAATTGGAAACTTTGAGGAGGTGAGTCATAAAATTACTCTTTCAGTTGTGGTGCAGTTGGGCCCTTTACTCATTACAGCTCTGATCGATTTCCAATAAGCCACTTGGTTCCTCAGTTGCCAGATAATATTAACTTACTTGGTAGTTGAGCTTTAAGTTTAAATTAAACTTTTGGGTTGGATCTACGTGGCTGAAGCTGTTGTCAGCATTTATCCCTGTGTGGTATATATTTCTGTGTCTGAACTGTGATTTTATTTCCTGAGACAAACGATGTAAAAGCTGTGCTGCATTTGTCACATTGCAGAAACAAGCCCAAAGCCATTGTCCCGCTCATCGTCTGGATTTACGCTGCTTGTGGTAGACTGTGAGGTCGTTACTAGAATGATCTGCTTTCCCACTCCTATTTCATGTCACATGACAGTTCCCCATGCTTAGTAAACAATGTCTTATTACTCCTAAAATGTAAATAAAGACATCTAAAGGTGAAAACAAAATCATTTTTGTTTCCATGGACACTACTGTGGTGCATTCAAGTGTTGTCTGCATTTCTGTCATGGTGTGTTCGGGTGTATGGTACCTTGGTACCCTCATACAGGAAGGCGTCCCACAGAGGCATCAGGATGTCGCTGGGCAGACTCTCCACAAAAACCACCAGGAACCAGTTGAAGGTGACCAGAGAGACGTCAATGTTGTGATCCTCAAAGTGAGATGCCAGGCGAGGAAGCTTCTCCGCCATGAAGTCCTTCAGCACGCGCTGGTCCGCCTGAGCACAAAGACTCACAGAGATCAGCCTCACTGATCACTAAAACAGATCACAGCAGGCAAGCAGGTGAGTGTGTCTGCTGACCTGAGAGGCCACCAGATTCTTGGTGTAGTAGTCCTGAGGCATGATGGCTTCCACCACTTCCACCAGACACCAGAAGGCGTCTTCGTCACTTTGGAGGACCAGCAGAGCGAGGGCCGCTAACCTGTGGACATTGATGGAAGGTGAGGTTCTGCCTGGAAGGCGGGTCCACATAAGAACTCAGATATAAAATTTATACTTTTGTTCTGACCTGTTGAGTACCTGGCAGTAGCCAATGGCAGGGTTATGCCCGGAGAAGGCCAGAAGGATGCGGCGGAGCTGCTGGAGGGCGGGGCTGGAGGGCGGGGCTGGACGGCGAGGAGAAGTGCTGATTGGTCGTCAGGGTTCGGTGAAGGTCCAGCTGGACCTGCCTGGAGGCAGGATTAGGAGCTGTCCGACTCTTCTCACACAGCTGGAAACAGAACAGGATTACTGAGTGCTCGCCAGCATTCCCAACAGGAAGAAGGAGGAGCCACCTGTGCTCAGGTGCGGATAAAGCACTCTCTCTCTCTACAGCTGTACCTGCTGATAGCGTTGCATGTGGCACTCTTGGCTTGTCAAAGTTCTGGCTCGGACCAAACAGCGCCACACTCTCTGCCGATACTCCCGAGGGACGCCTTCACGCACCAGAATTTTGAGCTCAGGTGAGATGATGAAGTCATCGTCGGACCTGCCTGCAAGGTACTGAGCCCAGCGGCTCAGCAGGGGGTGCTCCAGACCCTCCTACAGAGACAATGATGTATGATATAAAAAGAGGATAACCATTATCTGTTAAGCATTATGTTACAATTTAACATAATGTAAAATTGTAACATTGTAAACATAATGTTACAATTTTACATTATGTTACAGTTTAACATAAAGTAAAATTGTAACATTATGTTTACAATGTTACAATTTACAAATTGTAACATTGTAAACATGATGTTACAATTTTACATTATGTTACAGTTTAACATAAAGTAAAATTGTAACATTATGTTTACAATGTTACAATTTACAAATTGTAACATGATGTTACAATTTTACATGATGTTAAATTGTAGCTGTTAAGGGTGGTGAGTTAGCGAACCTAGACGCGGACTTCTCGTTTAAGTTGAACAGTGTCTTTATTTACAGTGAAGCCAAAATCAATCCACAGTTATCCACAGTGCAAGTCCCTTCAGTGCTCCTCTCCCCGTCTCCCCTCGTGTGTCCACAAAACTCCCTAGAATCAGTGAAGTGTCCCCTTCCGTCTCTCCGTCTCGATCGCGTCCAGGCTTATTAGGCAGCTCAGAGTGGCAGCACTTACGGGTCGGAGGTAACAATCGCAGCGGAGAAAAAGCGGAGCGAGAGAGGAGAACAAAAAAACACACACACACAGGTCGACCGGTCGGGGCACCGTCCGACTCTGACAGTAACATAATGTAAAATTGTATTATGTTTACAATGTTACAATCCCTACCCTCACCTATGGCCACGAGCTGTGGGTAGTGACCGAAAGAACGAGATCGCGTATACGAGCGGCAGAAATGAGCTTCCTCCGAAGGGTGGCTGGCCTCTCCCTTAGAGATAGGGTGAGAAGTTCGGCCGTCCGGGAGGGGCTCAGAGTAGAGCAGCTGCTGCTCCACATCGAAAGGAGCCAGCTGAGGTGGTTCAGGCATCTGACAAGGATGCCCCCTGGGCGCCTCCTGGGTGAGGTGTTCCAGGCATGTCCCACCGGGAGGAGGCCCCGGGGCAGACCCAGGACACGCTGGAGAGATTATATCTCTCGGCTGGCCTGGGAACGCCTTGGGACGCTTGAGCGGTCAGCAAAAGTCGACTTCCCCCATCACCCACTCATTCACAAAATTTCCCCCGGGCCGTGAACAGGTGATATAGCAATCACTATTACTGACACCACGTGACCCAAAGCTACGCCTATCCACAACATTCCGGCCCCTAATTATTACATTTTTACAGTAATAATTACACATCCAACACCATAACTCACAACACACACTTCATCATATCACAGACACCCAGTGAGACAACATAACATACTCAAAAGTCCACCAAAGTTATTTTCTCATGTCTTCTCTTCTTTTCTTCTGTCTGCACATGGTCAGTCAGTCATAGGCCAGAGGTTACCAGCACTTAGCCTAAATATAGTCAGTCTGATGTACATCTCATAACATTAAAGTCAATTCAAAGTTAGTTATGTCACACTGTGTCAAAAATGTCATAGTCATGGGTCAGAGGCCTCCTGAAGAAGGCATATCTTTGTGATGGGTCTGCACACATGGCTGGTTGGGGTCTTAATCCAGACCTGACGCACAAGCCCCCTTTCATCTGGTGCAGCTCCGGTGACTCTCCCAATGAGCCAAGAACCACGAGGTGCAGAATCATCCACTATAAGGACCACATCTCCAGGAACAAAGTTACGTTTAATCCTTCCCCATTTCTGGCGCTCTAATTCTGTGACTGGGACTCTCTTTGCATATCCTCTAGATATAAGATCTGTCATGAAGGCAGTGTAGTCTTTATGAAAGTCTTTATCTCTGATGAACCTTTTCTTCAAACCTAAGGCTCGTTGCTCAATTGCACAGTTGTCAGGCATTCTTATGTCTCGGTCTTTTAGTGGCAGGGCAATGCTGTAGTGCCAATCCCCCAAAGTCACCATCTTGCTGGCCAATTCCAGGAACTTCAAGTCTTCCTTTGACAGCCCCATCTGTTCATCATTGCTGCTCTCAGGAAAATCCATCTTGAACTGCTGTTTCCATAGCTTGTCCAGTGTGACAGCAGAAACTCTGTTGGCGGTAACTGTTGCCAAACATCCTGGCCTTCCACAGCATTCTCGATTAAGTGGCCCATTCACAGTCCAGCCGAGCACAGTCCTAATGGCAAAGGGTCCATCACCTACACTCCGGATGACCTCCAAAGGTTCTAGAGCTCTGGGCATATTCATGCCAATCAAAAGCTCAACATTGGCCTTAATTTCTGGCAAATGAACATGCTTCAAATGTGGCCAGTCAACCAGGTCCTGTTGATTTGAGATGTTACCAATATCTACAGGCATTTTATGCTGAGTGAAGAGGTTAGGCATATCACAGTACATGTCACTGTCCAATCCAGCAACTTCAAGTTCAGGTACAATGAAACTGTCCACCACTTTCTCCTGTCCCATGGTGCGCAGGAGAATCTTTGTCCTCCTCCCAGCAATATTCAGCTTGTCCATAAGACCCGCTGTACAAAAGGATGCTGAACTCCCTTGGTCCAGAAAGGCATACGTTTCCACTATTCTTTGACCTCTCTTTGATTTTACTTTAACTGGCACAATGGCAAGCTTACAGTCCTGTTCACCGGCCCCAGTAAGACCACTAGTCTGGATCGTAACAGGAATGTTATCTGCCTCATTATTAGGTTTGATTTCATGTACAGTGTAGTGTAAGCATTAAAAGATCATAAAAGGAAACACTAACATTTATGTGAAACTAACTGTAATAAAAAAAATGAACAGGTGCTTTATAGATTTAAAAGAAAGAATCTGAAAACAACACTTTTTTGGTCTGAGTGATCAAAGTAGAAAACAGAACTGATGTTCAAGAACAAACCATAGCTGCACTAATATTACACATCTCCATTGTTGTGGTGAACAGACATGTTGCTTTTAAAACCACATGCAGTGTGTGACCGTGACTGTTCACTGAGACCATGAACGCCACTTCGCTGAAGCCTTCGCCTTCTTCTTCTTCTTCTTCTTCTAAATTGGAAGCAGAAGGAGCACGAGCTGCTTTGATCTACTGAAAGGAAAAAGCAGAATATCTGAGTTGAAACCAGTCAGCTGAAACCAGTAAGACAGGAACAAATTCAATGCAGTGTCTCAGGTGGCTTAGCCTGTTACAACTGTTGATACAAGCTAAATACAGTTAACACACAGTGTCAGGGAGCTCCAGTGTGGGAACTAGTGGCTTTAGGTTTGTAGTCATTTAACTTTCATCCCTTCATTCATTTAATTCAGGAGGAAGAAATGTCAGGTGGGTGCAGGCTGGTTACATGCATTTGGTCCCATGCTGTCTTTAACTTGGTTCACTTTATGGCTGGGCTGTATGTGGGCTTATATCATGTTACTTGGGCAGGAGTTCCTGTCCCCTGTTAGACTTAGAAAGTTTCTCCATAAGTAGAGCTTCTAACTCTTCTAGCACATCTGTGGCTGACAGTTTTTTGGTGGCTCTTTTTACCCCACACTGGTTGTGAGTGTGTAAATAGCCCCACTAGTTATTTTGGGTTGCAGTTAACTTGGGAGGAAGAGGTAGGTCTGCCATGACTAGATGAATAACAATTATCTGGGATACATAAATTTCATAATGCATGCATGTATCTCTATAAACCTGCCTGAGGGCTGCCATTTTTTACATTCAGTTATTTCTTTGTTGAATCTAAATAATGAATGTGTTACAGTTAAACTGACACTGATCAGTGTAAATGGCTCATTGGGACACAGAAACCTTTAAATTAAACCCTATCACCTGATATCGAGTGTCAAACAATATCAAAGCTGTAAAAGCTGTTTACAGTCAGAATTTATAAAACTATGATTGTAAATAAATTCAAACAAGTGAGCTTTTCTCTTTGTGCTGAATATCAACACTGTGATTTCTTAGACTGTAAGCTTTACTTTAGCACAACCAGTTGTAGAAGCTGCCACTCCAAATGTCTTTTGATAACAAGAAAAAAATACCTTTTCAGTCCACGGCCTGAAGTTCTTCTCTGACATCTTCTGCCATCGGCTTTCTCTGCTGGTTTGAAGACAATAAACCACAAAAAGATGATTTAGTCACTTTGTCTGCGTCATGCAGCTCGAATGTGTCGTGTAACGATGTTGAATAGCTGTCGTTATCCCTCTGCTGTGTCAGTAGGATTGTACTGTACAGCATCTCATTGATATGTGAGGAATGCTAATGTAACACGATAACAGACTTGCATCATTAAAACATAAAGGGCAGGAGATATTTAGATATTTTTATATTTATATTACATTTTATAGCTGACGGATATTACTAAATAGATAGAATTTACTAAATAGCTGGATGAACATGAAAAATATGACTATAATAACAAATTACCATGAGAGCCAGTAGAATTAATTCAACTGGACACTCAAAAGACGTCCTTAAATGCTCTTTAAGTGGCGGAACAGATGAACAAACAGTTAATCGCTTACTTGAGATGAAATCTGCTCAGCTACTTTGAAAACAGCTTCTAACTGGTTCATCCTTTAATTCAGTGGATGCGGTTAGGTTCAAAACAACGTAATATAAGAGGGCAACCAATTCAATCTAAGAGGGATCCAATTTTTATCCATTCATGTACCAGCTACTGGCTTTTTGCTGTTATGTTCTCATATCGCGTGAGAGTTTATTTGCCAGGTGTCAGAAGTCTAATAATGAATAAAGTTCAGGATATGCTTAAAAACTCACCTCAGTATAGCCGTCATCAGAAGGAAGTGCGCTTCACTGACTCATCAACTTGTCTCAGGCTTTCCACAAAGTTTCACAGTTGACCTTAAAGTAAGATGCTGCAAGCTTACCTTGCAGTGTATTCCTTTTCAAGGTCTAAAGACCTTAAAGTGCGCTATAGATTGAAGTGATTTGAACTGACAACAGGGCTAATTCAGCACTTCAAGTTAACATCAATAAAAGTTTTTAAATTTATTCTGATTTCCGTTTGTTTTCATTGCCTGTGCTATCTGTTATTTAGTTCAAATTGTGGGTAGATAATGCTGTGCTGTCATGTGACCTGTTCTCTCATGTGTGCCTTTCTCTTGTTTTGTATGTATTTCTCGTTTGTTATTTATTCCTATTTTATTCCTGCAATTGGTATGGAATTCATTTTTTAAAAAAATTGATCAGTGTTTTGAAATTAGATGTGATGAAGATGTGACCTTAACAGGATGACTGCTCAGGGGTAAGGCCATCATGCAGTCCAGCAACCTTTATGGTTCTGCTTTGATTCACCAGGAACTATTAGGGAAACCTTCCAGCGCCTCCTGTGAAAGACACAGGCATAAACACACAAACATTTATTAACATGTTCCACAGTGTTCCAGTTTGATTTTCTCATCCTGTGGACAACAACGTACATGGATGCAGGTTTATTGTTAACTTTTGTAAGGTTTATTTAGTGAACATATCCAGCTGCAGCTCCACTGTGATCCTGAACTGGATAAGCACTTAAGAAAATGTGTCAATAAATGGACAAACATCAACTTACTATATTTATCCAAACAGACGGGACCAATAATGCTTCACTGAGTCAGAGACTTTAATGTCTCTTCTATGTAAGAATGTCTCGTGCTGATATACCTGCAAACTTGACAACAAAGGTTTTTCAGACTGCATGTAGCTCTATGTCAGCTCACACATTTACATTTATGTCACACTTATTTCTGCTTTCCCATTTTATAATTATTACTTACATTTTGATTAGATACCTTGAGTTTGTAAATGATCAGATTACATAATTGGAATAAAATGTATCCAATTCAAGGTTGCGGGAGGATGAAGCCTATCCCAGCTGATACAGGACAAAGACAGGCTGCCAGTTTATCGCAGGGCTAACACAATATGTGTAACAGAAAATCCACTTAAATGTTTGATATTTCTTATAATAATCATAATTATGACTATTATTTAAAGGTTTCTTTATAAATACATTTTGATTTTTTATAACCTCTAAAATATAAACCTGAGCTGTTTCAGATTCTGACCTCTGACCTCCCTCTTGGAAGTATGTCTGCTTCTTGTCCCCAGTGTTGACCACCTGCCCTTGATATCACGTACTGTACCTGAGGAACAAAAAAGGACAAACACTTGCCTTCATTTAAGAAGTACATTCATACAGAGGTAATCTATGGAAACACACTAGTTCAACCTTTGGGAGAAATCAGTTCCTGTGAAACATTTCTGTAAATTAACATCATATGGAGAATGAATGAAATGAGTTCTTCCGGTGACTCAGCAGTCAAACACTGACAAATGAAATCTAGTTAAACTATTGAGCATATTTGCTCTTCTGAAATCTGTGTTAAACAACAACAAACATAAATTAGTAACAAAAATACAGCTGAGTAGATATTACAAACCACCAGCAGCCATAATGCTCAATTTTAATCTTCAAATGTTTCTGAGCCGTCTTCAACCTGCTTTTAACACATTAAAGTCCCACAGTCAATGCAGCCTGACTCAATCCTAGATGTTCAGCACACAGAGGTACCGTTTGAAGTTTAGTGTTAACCTGAGTCACTGATCATTTGCAGTATTACAGAGTCTGGCAGTCTTTGCATGATGTCCACGTCACTATAAGTTTCTAGCTGACTCTCAGGTGTGCCAGCAGGAAAGAGTAATAATAACCTGCATCCTGAGGTTTGTCATGCAGGATTAAATTTACAGTGGCTTTGTTCACACAGCTAGGATTGTATTTTACACTGACCCTGGGTCAGTATAAGTATCATACAGTTTAAACGAAGCACTGAAACTTGCACATATTTATTACAGATGCACTGAAGCTAATCGAGATATTTGCTGTCAACCTGTGGCTGCGATTAATCACTTTACTGAAAACTTTATTAACTAGTAACTTCATCAGTCATGACAGAAGCTAATATTTCTGTGCTAACATCGTTTAACCAGTAACAGCTTTCCTCCAATATAAGCTAACGTTTACACCGTAACTTTAAGCTAGCACCATAAAGACGGTAAAACACGTAATAATATCTACAAATGCATCTTAAAGCTCTTATATTAGCACTCGGTGTATTACTAACATAACCACATTAACATTACTGACACTCGCTGACTTTTAATAGTCATTCTATAAATGCTGTCCGTTTAAATGGTCCTGTACCTGTACACACTGCATATCCACCGGATTCCAGCCAGAGTGGATTCTGGAGTCTTCCACGCTCCTGTTAGTGATCCTCCATCTGGATGGATGAGAACAACCTTCTGAACAATCTAGCAGGTCTCCTTGGGGGGCACGTCTCCCCACCCCCCAAGCGAGGGCCGTGGCACTGAAACTGCCGGCTGAGAGAAGGCTTGAAAAAAAAAGGACATTTATCTTTTCTTCTTCAGCCAGCTTTTTTTCTCATCGTTTTTCCAAAGTACACATTAAGCTTCTTCTGCAATAACACACTAATTACACATGGAAACCTACCTACTTCTTTCTTCATTACAAACAATTACACTTTCTGTAAAGTGCTTTCAATAAAACAGAAAAGAAAAGTGTGTTTTGTTTTTTGTTTTTTATTCAAGATCTGTTCACATGTACTTAGCAAAGGTGAGTACACAGCATGAGGAAAGCCAAAAGCAAAGAGAGCGTATGAAGGTAATATTGAAGTAGGCTTCGTTTTGAAGTGGTGAAAGGCAAAGGCATGAGTGTAAGGTAATAAGGGGTAATGAGAGAGATGAAGAGCGGGCGGAGGACTTGGCTCAAGCAGGAAAAAGCAAAAAGGAAATGCGAGTGCGTTTCTCCGCCCCCCGCGCCGGGCCGTGAGTTCGTGGGGGGTTCGAACTGGCGGAGTTCTGTAGCAGAGTCCCCGCCACATGTCATAAGCCAAACGACCGGCCGAGGGAATACTTAAAAAAAAGGACATTTATCTTTTCTTCTTCGGCCACCTTTTTTTCCCATTGTTTTTGCAAACTACACATTAAGCTTCTTCTGCAATAACACACTAATTACACATGCAAACCTACCTACTTCTTTCTTCATTACAAACAATTACACTTTCTGTAAAGTGCTTTCAATAAAACACAAAACAAAAGTAGCTTTTCTTTTCTTTTTTTTTATTCAACATCTCTTGATTGTGATTTTCGGGTAATAAAAGCTAATAAGAGAGATGTAGAGCGGGCGGAGGACTTGGCTCGAGCAGGAAAAAGCAAAAAGGAAACGCCAGGGCATGTCTCCCCGCCCACCAAGCAAGGGCCGTGGCACTGAAACGGCTGGCCAGAGAAGGCTTGAAAAAAACAGGACATTTATCTTTTCTTCTTCAGCCAGCTTTTTCCCCCATTGTTTTTCCAAAGTACACATTAAGCTTCTTCTGCAATACCACACTAATTACACATGGAAACCTACCTACTTCTTTCTTCATTACAAACAATTACACTTTCTGTAAAGTGCTTTCAATAAAACAGAAAAGAAAAGTGTGTTTTGTTTTGTTTTTTTTATTCAAGATCTGTTCACATGTACTTAGCAAAGGTGAGTACACAGCATGAGGAAAGCCAAAAGCAAAGAGAGCGTATGAAGGTAATATTGAAGTAGGCTTCGTTTTGAAGTGGTGAAAGGCAAAGGCATGAGTGTAAGGTAATAAGGGGTAATGAGAGAGATGAAGAGCGGGCGGAGGACTTGGCTCAAGCAGGAAAAAGCAAAAAGGAAATGCCAGTGCGTTTCCCCGCCCCCCGCGTAGGGCCGTGGCACTGAGTTCGTGGGGGGTTCGAACTGGCGGAGTTCTGTAGCAGAGTCCCCGCCACATGTCATAAGCCAAACGACCGGCCGAGGGAATACTTAAAAAAAAGGACATTTATCTTTTCTTCTTCGGCCACCTTTTTTTCCCATTGTTTTTACAAACTACACATTAAGCTTCTTCTGCAATAACACACTAATTACACATGCAAACCTACCTACTTCTTTCTTCATTACAAACAATTACACTTTCTGTAAAGTGCTTTCAATAAAACACAAAAGAAAAGTGTGTTTTGTTTTGTTTTATTCAAGATCTGTTCACATGTACTTAGCAAAGGTGAGTACACAGCGTGTTGGGTCTGGGCCTCTTTGCTTAGGCTGCTGCCCCCGCGACCCGGCCTCGGATAAAGCGGATGAAGATGCATGGATAGATGGACTGATGTTCCAATTGTAACATTATGTTTACAATGTTACAATTTCACATTATGTTAAATTGCAACATAATGTAAAATTGTAACGTTAAGTTTACAATGTTACGATTTTACATCATGTTACAATTTAATATAATGTAAAATCGTAACATTAAGTTTACAATGTTACAATTGTAAATATAATTTACCCAATTAATTCTGTCATAACAGAAGTATGACTTCTCTGTGTTATTAATCCGTATTAATATCATAGGGAGATTAATATCCCTACAATATTAAGCATCAGACTTTATCAAATTTTCTAAAAACTTTTTTTGTTGGATAGTGTAGCGCAGCTGGATAGTGTAGTGGTAATACTACACATCTTTGGAGTCGCACGTTCGATTCCCACCCAGTATCCAGTAAGGGTCCTGGCTAGACCCCTCATGCTAACCAAAAATCCCTGGAATGGTGCGGCTACGTCTGCAGTCTCTCCGCTTGAATTTAGAGCTTGCTTGTTTGTTAAATGTATTATTTACTGTTTTTAGTTTACTCCATGACGGGGCTGGATATCGGGCGTCCTGCACCACCCATCCGGTCTGGAGCATAGCGAAACCATTTCTGCACTGTTTGAACGAAGGTAAACTCAGAAACTGCCCCCACCTGCTGAGTCAGGCCATCTAAGACAACAAAAAACCCCAAAAACAAACAAACAAAAAAACAGTAAAAAAGAGGGGTTCAATTAGAGTTCAAATATGAATAACCTCTCGCCAAAAGTCTTTAACAGCTAGAAAGCTGGCAAACTACTAAGCTGATCAACATGAAAGGCACAAGGTGGAAATCAGCAAACTGCTGCCTCACTTTGTTCACCTGTGCTCTATATTTCATGGTCCGGTTGGCTGCAGGACCAAACATTTGGCCTTACACCTTATTTCTTTATGTTTTGCTTCCAAGGTGCCAGACTTGTAGGTAACTTTTTACACTGACATGACCTCAGCAATAGTTTCCAATCTTTCAACTTCCTTGGGCTTTGGCTGCTTTTTTACTCATTTTCAGTCCAGTCCTTCTACCTGACCATTTTCAGAGAACTCTAAGGAGCTTGGGGTAAAAAAGCAACCGGACTTCTTTAACTTTTTTGAAGACGTTTCGCTTCTCATCCCAGAAGCTTTTTCAGTTCACTGAAGCCTCATAAGAAAGTGACACAATGACATTTAGATAATAAAACTCGCCAAAAATGCACCTTAAGAACACTGTCTCTTTAAATACCCTCTTTTGCTTGGTCTGCTCCTTATTTTTTCTCATTTTTTCTTACTTTGGAGGACCAGCAGCGCGAGGGCCGCTAACCTGTGGACATTCATGGAAGGTGAGGTTGTGTCTGGAAGGCGGGTCCACATAAGAACTCAGATATAATATTTATATTTTTGTTCTAACCTGTTGAGTCCCTGGCAGCAGCCAATGGCAAGGTTGTGCCAGCCAGCAGGATGCTGCTGAAGGGCGGGGCTGGAGTCTGAAAGTAAGAGCTCGTTTAGACTCTATTCTGTGAACAGGCTTGCTCCCACGAATATGTGAATTCATCTGTAAAAGAGTTTAACGCTAATGCACCTGTTCCTCCTGCTCCCTGCTGCAGGGCGGCCTGTTGGACTACGAATGCCAGTGCGGAGCTAAGAAGATCAAAGAGGAGCTGTTGTTCTTGAACCTGCCAAAGTGAGTAACCTCAAATCGGTCCCCAAAGGCCTCAAACCACCACAGTTCAGTCGGTGTCAGTTTTGTTCATGTCATGTCCTCCTTGCGTCTTCCTTTGAGCCTCTCCTCTTTGTCTCATCTCTTTCAGTGTGCTGATCCTCCATCTGAAGTGGTTTACGTTCACTCCATCATTCACCGTGGAGAAGAAGAACAGCCCCATTGTTCTGACACAGCAGCTGGTGATCAGCCAGGACACAGCCTTTACTGAAGAGGTAAGGGAAAAGGCACACCGTTCATTTCAAGTATGGATGGAGCCCATTTCTAAGCTAACGGGTGGTGCCGCTGCCCTCTCCCAGTAAACTGCTCGCTATTTGTTGGTCAGCGTGATCAGTCGTTTGGGCTCCTCAGCTTACAGCGGTGAGTGGGTGCTTTCAGACACATGTGCTGAATGCAGGTCAGCTTTGAAAGTTTATGAGACGTTAATAAGTGCGCCTTCTCCTCTCAGGACATTACGTCTGTGACGGCGTTCACCAGATGAGCGGAAGAGACGACGTCACAGACAGCCGGCTCACGTACGATGACGAGTTGGTCTGCCAGACCACGTGTGAGTCTGTGTGTGAGCAGCGGCAGAGAACAGCTTACCTGCTATTCTATAAAAGACAGGTGACGTCTCCCAGCAAACAGTCAGCATGTCTGTGCAAATATTCAGTGTAACTTGTAGAAAAACCCTCACACTCAGTTTATTTGTGTTTTTCTTTTTCTATTTCTTACTTTCTTTGCCGCACTAGAAAGGCAGCAGAGTTGGGACTCAGATCTGCAGCAACACCGTCATTGTTATTGTTATTATTGTTGTTAGTACTGTTGTTGTTATGATTGATATTGTTACTGTTATGATCAGTTTTATTATTATTATTATCATTATTAATTTTTTAATACATTTGTTTATCTTTATTATTATTAGTAGTAATGTTGTTGTTTATGTTGTTATTGTTATTATTATTACTGGTATTTTTGACATTATTATTATTATTTTGTTGTTATTGTCATTATTAGTAGAAGTAGTATTAGTTATATCATTTTTATATCAGCCTGGAGTGAACAACATGAAAGCATGGATCCATCCTCCCTCACATTCACAATTCAGGCTGCTGGTGTAATCGTGCGGGGGATATTTTCCTGGTACACTTTGGGACCTTTAAATGCTACAGTCTGAGTATTGTTATGACCACAGTGTACCCTCTTCTGATGGCTGAAAGTAAAAGGGGGTCCAGTACCGGTTCCGGTACCAGGCCTACTGACAATTTAACATAATGTAAAATGGTAACATTGTAAACATAATGTTACCATTTAACATAATGTAAATGGTAACATTGTAAACATAATGTTACCATTTAACATAATGTAAAATGGTAACATTGTAAACAGAATGTTACCATTTAAGCACAATGTGAAATGGTAACATTGTAAACAGAATGTTACCATTTAACACAATGTAAAATGGTAACATAGTAAACAGAATGTTACCATTTAACATAATGTAAAATGGTAACATTGTAAACAGAATGTTACCATTTAACACAATGTGAAATGGTAACATTGTAAACAGAATGTTGCCATTTAACATTATGTTAAATATAACTAACGGATTTACTTTACCAAATGGACCATCCCGGCCTTGCCGTATTGGTCTATTTGATTCACCTTTGTTTTTATTGTTTATTTTATTTTCACTTGCTACACATAGGACAGACATGACTGGGGGAAAGAAAGGGGAGAAAGAAAGAGGGAAAGAAAAACAGCAGGGAAGAGGAATGGTGATAAAGGGCAAAAAACAAAAACCAACAAAACAAACAGACAAAAAATATATATATCAGTCACTTCAACTCAAAGAAGTCCAGACGCTTTTCTTTCCAAGCTCCTTTGACTGACTGTTAGGACAACTTATTTATTGCAAGCATGCAGTACAAGAATAACTCGATGTTTCTGACTTTGCATTACGAATTGTTTACCCACTGACAAACATTTCAAATGAAATTAAATTAAAAAACAATTTGTGGTAACCTGATTTTAATTCAAAAAGAATCATTAACAACACTTCTTGTAATGGTGTCAAAATCAGCCCAACTTTTATTTTCAAATGCAAAAAGTAAAAGAAAATGAGCCAACATACTGGACACATATAATTGTCAATATAATTGTTTATAAACAATTATACTGTCATCATTGTTACAGATATGGAAACTTTATTAACAATTTGTCCAAGTAAAAAAATGCCCTGCTAATTGTTGGGGTTTTCTCTCCTCTAGCCCTTTCCTTTAAGCTCTTCTTTACATCCCCCCACCCCCACCTTTTCTTTTTTCTTAATAATATAACAATAAAAACAATTGGCTGCATTTTAAATGTGTCAGATCAATGTCTTTATTCAAGAATACAAGAAATGGTAATAGCTGCATGTGTGTTTGTGTGTGTGCATAATATGCATACTTTACTTGTTGGATCCAAATCCCACAAGGAATCAAATAAAACAAGAAGACAAATTATCCTTTCAAAAAAACAGAGATTGTGGATGCGTCTGGCTTTCATAACTGGATGCAGGATAATACTTAGGCACTGGAAGTCATCCAGCCCCTGTTCTCTCAGGGAATGGACTGAACAAATGTCTAAGATGGCATCATATGAACGGGTTATGTACAGAATTAAGGGGAGAGAAGACATTTTTGAGCAGGTCTGGGGTCCTTTTTTGGTGTACATCGACAATGTCTCCTAGATATTATGATAAATGTTCTTTTGGGGGGGGGGGGGGGGGTTTCATGTGTCATTGGTATTTTTGTTGTTGTCTTTTTTTTTTTTTTTTTTTTTGTACTTTGAAAGTCAGTAGAGGGAAGAAATTGTCTTAATGTCGTCAGTGGTCAAGGTTATGTTTTGTTTTTAGGCACCTGGGTGTTTTGCCCCCATTACTTTTGTTTTTGCTGATGTTTCCCAGGAGGCGGTATATCATTTTGTTTCTCCTGGGTTTTTTTTTTTTGGTTTTTTTTTTGTTTTGTTTTTTTGTTTGTTTGTTTGTCTGTTTGTCTTAGTTACTGTTAGTCCTTATTTGTTGGTTGTTGTTAAGAAACGGACAGAGAACTGACAGTATGATTATTCCAGTTGTATATTTGTTAACGTTTCTGTCCATCCAAAATATGAATAAAAAAAAACCAAAAAAAAAACCAAGAAGACAAACAAAAACAAAACAAAAATATATTTCTCTCCCTTCCCAGGTCAGGTTCACAAAAGCATTGCAGCTCTTTATTCCTCTTGTACAGCTCCAGAGTCTGTCAGCCAAAAAGAAACTACTGAGGTTCCAACACCCAGTGTTTCTGTAAACACAGATGAAAATGAACAGTCATCCACATCTAAAAGATTTGTAGATTCGAGGGACCGGTATAATACATCTAGTACATCTTTGTTTAAACCTCAGAACACAAAAAGGGAACAAACCATTGTATACAGATTTAAAAGTGCGCAAAGCAACGAACAGTCACCCTCTGAAACAGCTGAGGTTATCACAACCATTGTTTCTGTAAATACACAGGAACAGTCACCCACCTCAAAAAGATTAGTATATTCAAGGGACCAGTGTATCTACTCTGGTCAAAAGAATCCATGCTTCGTACTGATGTCCACAATTCTTTTTTATTCCTCTCACAATCATGGAGCACCGTGAAAACTAGAAACGAGTAAAATAATATCAATAGCACATATGACATCCATCTCAGCCACTTATTTCTTTTCACAAGGTGCACAAGTGCTTAACAAATAACAGCATAATGTTTTTACCGTGTACGCCTTGTAAAACCAGTAGTAGAAAAGTTGTAGGTTCGTGCTCTTGTGGGGGAGACGTATGTTATCCACCACCTCGATAGCTAGCCGAGAGTTCGAGGGTCACTAGAGCCGCCGAGAACGCATGAACTACTTACGGTAGGACGTTTTGCCAAAGTAAGACGTTTTGTCAGAACACCGAGTCCTCAGGAGGATGCAGCCCATGAATTTGGACACGATCTCAGATGCACTTCTGGTGTTGTCATGGCAACCCACACAAACATTTCAGCATCAGCTACAATGAGGTGGAGCCCTTACTGAGACACTGAGCTCAGGTAGAGTGAAAGACAACATTTTTCCGCATCCAAAACAGCAGCGCTGTTCCTGTGACCTCTAGTAAAGCCTCTACTTGGGAAAAGGGAGTCTTTCATCAAAGCATCCTGCAGAAGTTGAATAAAAATATGCAAATGTTTAAATGATGCAACTTAATGAAGGCTGACAGCAGTTGTACTATTTTACATTGCAGCGAACAGGGGTGACCATTATTTTCAACGTTTTTACAGCATTTTTCACATTGAAAGTGAAATAATATAAATAATGTCTCAATTAAATTGCGTTAATATTTAAAAATACAAAAACTACAGCTTTGTTCACAAGCCAATAAAAATGTACTTGGGCCAGTGGTAAATGAAAATAACACTTATTCAGCACCTGGTTGTTGCGGCTGCATCAGGACACCAGATGTTCAGCCTCCATCCTGTAGGCAGACTTATCCCCGTCTGAGAGGAGTCCAATAATGGTGGTGTCATCTGCAAGCTTAATTAATTTGACAGACTGGTGGTTGGAGGTGCGGCAGTTGGTGTACAGGGAGAAGGGCATAGAAGAAAGAACACAGCCCTGAGGGGAGCTCGTGCTGATGGTCCGGGAGTCCAAGACATTCTTCCCCAGCCTCACTGGTTGCTTCCTGTCCGTCAGGAAGTCAGTGATCCACCGGCAGATGGGATCAGGCACATTCATCTGGGAAAGCAATCCTTGAAGAAGGTCTGAAAGGATGGTGTTGAAGGTAGAGCTGAAGTCCACAAACAGGATCCTAGCATAGATTCTGCAGGACAAAGTGTAGGGCCATGTTGATGGCATCGTCTACAGACCTGTTGGCTCTGTATGCAAACTGCAGGGGGTCCAGGAGGGGGGCCGTGAGGGTCTTAAGATAGGAGAGAACCAGGCGCTCAAAAGACTTCCTGACCAGATGTCAGAGCCACAGGTCTGTAGTCTTTTCGTCCAGTGATCTTTGGCTTCTTGAAAGCTATAAATGATATAAAAATTATATAAAAACTGTTAATCAGCAAAAGAAATGATATCATAGTTCTTATAAAGAAAGCCTCTATCAATCAAACACCAGCAGTGTAGCAATGTTGTTCACTTACACTGTATATAAAACACTGATTTTGGCTACATCCAGTTTTTACTGTATTATAAACATTTTTTACCATGAAGAGTAAAGTGTTTGGCATTTTTGTCATTGTTATTGAGCTCAGAGATCAGGCCCAGCCCAGTATCTACCTGGTTATGAGCAAGGAGCTGGAGGTGATAACTCAACAATAACCAGGCCATGCATGCATGGATGGATGCATGGATGGATCAGTTTGTAGGCTGTGTGTGGTCAGCAGCAGGCTGCTGGGTGTGGACCAAGAGGGAAAGCCCAGCATGTGAAACCCATCAGCAGAAGGCCAGAATAAAGGTGCACAGACAAACGCAGCCCAGACACTCAGGCAGGACGAGTAAAATAAATGGCAGCAAACACAGTATGATGTGGTAAAATGTGCTTTCTTTCACAAACAGATAGCACAAACAAGAATCACAAGAATCTCCTTTGTGGTTCTTGTTTTTCTTTTGAGTACATTAATAAAAAGTTGAAATAAAGTGGCAATAAAATTCATGCACTGAAGACCACACGAAACCCTAATTCACCCTAATTCACCCTACTACCTGTTGCCTTCACATTCCATTTGCATCCCTTGTCCACAGAATCAAAAATGACCCTTCTTCGCTAAAGATCGAACATAAAGCAATTGCATTTTAAATGGAAGCCCATTTTGCATTAAGAAACACTATCAGCAATCAGAAATTGTGTATATCAGAGTTCTCTGTTTTTACTGTCCTGAAAACTGCATTAATTCAGTGGATGCGGTTAGGTTCAAAACAACGTAATATAAGAGGGCAACCAATTCAATCTAAGAGGGATCCAATTTTTATCCATTCATGTACCAGCTACTGGCTTTTTGCTGTTATGTTCTCATATCGCGTGAGAGTTTATTTGCCAGGTGTCAGAAGTCTAACAATGAATAAAGTTCAGGATATGCTTAAAAACTCACCTCAGTATAGCCGTCATCAGAAGGAAGTGCGCTTCACTGACTCATCAACTTGTCTCAGGCTTTCCACAAAGTTTCACAGTTGACCTTAAAGTAAGATGCTGCAAGCTTACCTTGCAGTGTATTCCTTTTTAAGGTCTAAAGACCTTAAAGTGCGCTATAGATTGAAGTGATTTGAACTGACAACAGGGCTAATTCAGCACTTCAAGTTAACATCAATAAAAGTTTTTAAATTTATTCTGATTTCCGTTTGTTTTCATTGCCTGTGCTATCTGTTATTTAGTTCAAATTGTGGGTAGATAATGCTGTGCTGTCATGTGACCTGTTCTCTCATGTGTGCCTTTCTCTTGTTTTGTATGTATTTCTCGTTTGTTATTTATTCCTATTTTATTCCTGCAATTGGTATGGAATTCATTTTTTTTTTTAAAATTGATCAGTGTTTTGAAATTAGATGTGATGAAGATGTGACCTTAATTTACAAAATCAACATCATGTTGGATTCAATGAGACATGAAACTAGTGCATGAAACAGGTCTCAGTAAATGTTCTCATAGACTGCAATACACTGCCCCCTGCTGGTCATTATAAAGTCTGCAGATGTCATTTGACATGAATGTCATATTTGTGAAACAAAATAAAGGACTCTGTAAAATAAATGAAAATCAAATATTTATATACAGAATATTTATGTACAAATGCTGAAAAAGACATTTGAACAAGATGCACACCCAGTAAAATTTAAAAAAAAAAAGAAAAGTCAGTTTTATCATGTGACTATCATGCTGTCATTTCTGCACAATGCACTTTACACCAGATCAAAATAAAACACTGTGAGGTCGTTCTAACCGGAAGCCCAGAGAGCTTCGACAATGCAGCACAATGCCCTGAAGCATCAGCATCAAAATATACTTCAAGTACCAAAAAGTACTCATTGTGCAGAATGCCCTATTTTTGAATAGCTGGACATTTTAATTACTTTATCACCAGCTGTGACTACAGCTGATAATCAACCATGTTTCATAGGGATGTGACTACATTTAGAAATGTCACGCATTTTTAGGTATAAAGCAAAAGATGCAATGAAATAAATAAGCTATCACATATTAATCCAAATGAATTCACTGAAATACATCTGCACATTTCTGCAGCCTGACTTATTACACACGTGAACACAGTACACATTTGTTTACTGCAAGCTTGTTTCAGAGATGTGATGCAGTTAAATCTGTATGCGTCTGTTTCCTTGTAGTGTTAGTAGAGATGGTGAACCTGACACAATCCTGTGTTTGGTGTGAAGGAAACCAGTTAACAGCCGGTTTAGTGAAATTCTCTTGAACTCATGGAAAACTCATCGTCGTCTCGAAGTGAGCAGCTGAAGCGTCCCGTGTGATCAGAGGTCCTCGTCGTCCTCGCTCACCATGACGTCGAGCTCTTTGTCTTTCCGTACGACGCTCTCGGTGATGAACTCCTTGTGCTGCTCCTCCAGCTCACGCAGCTCCGCCTGCAGGCGCTCCAGGTGGAGCACTCGCCGGTTCCTCAGCAGCCGGCTGGGGAATGGGTTCATGTCGTTGAAGGCGATGCTGGTCAGCTTCCTGCATGGACACACGCAGGTGGAAAGGACTCGATCACCAACACAGAGGAACTGGAAACTGATCAGCTTGAGTGTTTCTGTTTTATGCTGCTTGATACTTCAGGTACTGCAGTTTGAGCAGGAAATACTGGACTGACTGGACCACATGTATCCGAGAGCTGCAGATACTTAAAAATCTTTAAATCGTTGTTACTGTGATCAGGGAAATTTAAACTTCTCACAAAATTTCAGTAAAAAGGGTTTGAAGCTCAAAGATTCAACAGCTACATCCGCTACACTTCTGAGAGTGTAACAGCTCGTAGATTAAGGCGGGTGGAGGCGAGTGCGTACCTGGCATTGGAGACGGTCTTTGTGAAGAAGCGTAGGTACTGGTAGATCTCCACGCTGTCGTGAATCTTCAGGATGTCGTCCTCTTTGTATTTGAACAGAGCCAGAGTGTATCTGAAGATCACCTGCAGCACAGACACGCATTTCATAACAGGACACTCACGCCACACAATTAATTGGAAACTTTGAGGAGGTGAGTCATAAAATTACTCTTTCAGTTGTGGTGCAGTTGGGCCCTTTACTCATTACAGCTCTGATCGATTTCCAATAAGCCACTTGGTTCCTCAGTTGCCAGATAATATTAACTTACTTGGTAGTTGAGCTTTAAGTTTAAATTAAACTTTTGGGTTGGATCTACGTGGCTGAAGCTGTTGTCAGCATTTATCCCTGTGTGGTATATATTTCTGTGTCTGAACTGTGATTTTATTTCCTGAGACAAACGATGTAAAAGCTGTGCTGCATTTGTCACATTGCAGAAACAAGCCCAAAGCCATTGTCCCGCTCATCGTCTGGATTTACGCTGCTTGTGGTAGACTGTGAGGTCGTTACTAGAATGATCTGCTTTCCCACTCCTATTTCATGTCACATGACAGTTCCCCATGCTTAGTAAACAATGTCTTATTACTCCTAAAATGTAAATAAAGACATCTAAAGGTGAAAACAAAATCATTTTTGTTTCCATGGACACTACTGTGGTGCATTCAAGTGTTGTCTGCATTTCTGTCATGGTGTGTTCGGGTGTATGGTACCTTGGTACCCTCATACAGGAAGGCGTCCCACAGAGGCATCAGGATGTCGCTGGGCAGACTCTCCACAAAAACCACCAGGAACCAGTTGAAGGTGACCAGAGAGACGTCAATGTTGTGATCCTCAAAGTGAGATGCCAGGCGAGGAAGCTTCTCCGCCATGAAGTCCTTCAGCACGCGCTGGTCCGCCTGAGCACAAAGACTCACAGAGATCAGCCTCACTGATCACTAAAACAGATCACAGCAGGCAAGCAGGTGAGTGTGTCTGCTGACCTGAGAGGCCACCAGATTCTTGGTGTAGTAGTCCTGAGGCATGATGGCTTCCACCACTGCCACCAGACACCAGAAGGCGTCTTCGTCACTTTGGAGGACCAGCAGAGCGAGGGCCGCTAACCTGTGGACATTGATGGAAGGTGAGGTTCTGCCTGGAAGGCGGGTCCACATAAGAACTCAGATATAAAATTTATACTTTTGTTCTGACCTGTTGAGTACCTGGCAGTAGCCAATGGCAGGGTTATGCCCGGAGAAGGCCAGAAGGATGCGGCGGAGCTGCTGGAGGGCGGGGCTGGAGGGCGGGGCTGGACGGCGAGGAGAAGTGCTGATTGGTCGTCAGGGTTCGGTGAAGGTCCAGCTGGACCTGCCTGGAGGCAGGATTAGGAGCTGTCCGACTCTTCTCACACAGCTGGAAACAGAACAGGATTACTGAGTGCTCGCCAGCATTCCCAACAGGAAGGAGGAGGAGCCACCTGTGCTCAGGTGCGGATAAAGCACTCTGTTGGCAGAGGTATGAAAATGCGCAGTAAAATCTAACGTGCATAGCTAACTTCATCAACGACATTTTGGGAGGAATAATCACACATCAGCCTTCGGCCATTTTTTGATGAACGCATACGCCCCCTAGAGCGCGCTAACTTTATTAACAGCCACACAAATGTAAAGCACACATCAAACATAAATAAACCATTTGACTGTCTCCATAATTGAGAGCATTTTCTCTTCTTATTTCAACACCCCCACTTGCTCTCATATTATGATGCTCTTAAGTAAACAAAAAAAAACAACAAACAAAAGGTTTCTTCCTCAGTACTGTATACATGTTCGTATACCATGTTAATGCCCAAACATAAACTTCTCAAACTTGAACAGCTTAACTTTTGTTGCAGGCTTTGTCATTACATCTGCAACCATCTCTTCTGTTGAACAATAATCCAGAGTTATTTTTCCTGCACTCACAGTTGATCTCACAAAGTTGTACTTTATGTCAACATGTTTACATCTCTGTCTCGTCACAGGATTCTTCGCCAACGCAATTGCACCCTGATTATCTTCATGAACTTTTGGCGGTGCATATTTTTGTCCATCAATACCTTGTAACAGTTGCATTAGGTACAAAACTTCTTGTAGGGTCGCAGCTAAAGCCATGTACTCCGCTTCACAGGTAGATAATGCAACAGTAGGTTGTCTTTTGGTTTTCCATGAGATTAAAGGACCATCTACAGACAAGCTTATGCAATAACCAGTTGTACTCCGTCTGTCTGTTACATCAGCTGCCCAATCAGCATCGCTGTATGCCCACAACCTCAGTTCTTTGTTGTCACATTTCCTGTAACACAGTTCTTTCTCGGTTGTCCCTTTCAGATACCTCAGTACTAGAGCAGGGCGATATGGCCAAAAATATTTATCACGATATATATTTGAAAATTTGCGATAACGATATAACTGACGATATAATTGATGCGAGACAAAATACAACTCCACAACATTACTAGCGCAAAAAGAAAACCTTCCATTTATTTTCACTTAAATAAGAAGCTGGTTTTTATGTACATTAAAGCTTTATAAAAATGTAACAGTGCAAATACAAATTCCTTGCTGAAAGTTTAATCAAAAGGCATTTCCAGTAGAAATGGGCTGACATATCCTGAGCATAACCATATATAATATCCACTGAAGTTAAAAAGAGGTGCTTTGCAAAATTAAACTGCAGTATGCAATACGTATTTTTCGGACCATAAGGTGCACGGGATTATAAGGCACATCAAGCGAAACAAAGCAGTCAGATAAACCTAACTTTATTAAACTCATTCTTCTTGCTTCCTCCACTTCTGTACCATTGATTCATTAATGTTGAATTCTCTGGCAGCTGCTCTATTCCCATGTTGTTGCAGTATATTAATGACTAACCTCGTATTGTGGATGGATTATCTCAGTTGTTCTCCTGACTGAAGTTTGGTCTGTTTACAGCACCCTGCCATGCGATTGCATTTGTCTCTAACCATGAGGAACCTTAACGTTAACTTTTATAAGTGGAAAAGTGTTAGTGTTCGTCCTCCAGCTTCCCTGTTTATGTTATGCTAACATAGCTGTGTCGCTAGCGATTACGTAGCACATCATTATATACCAGCTAGCCCAACTTCAGTAACCCTACAAACGTCACTGCTGTTTAGTTTCCTGTCTTCATTTATGTTGGAAGTGATAGCAGAGCTGTACGTTTGATTTTTTTCAGAAATCTCTCAGTCAGAACATGCAATATCATGCTTAGGTAACTAGCGAGCTAACTTCCGCTAGCTTCCCGCTAACTTCTAACTCTGTTAAATGTAATAAATTTTGTTTTAATGGATGCCTGGAAGTTAAACTTCATAGTTACACCTGGTAAAGCAGCAATGCTGATCGTTTTATTAAAGTTGCAGTGTTCGTTTGAACTGAAGTATAAGGAGTTTAGGACCCAGATTACTCCCAGATTTAAGAGCATCTTAGTCCGACAAATACGACAATAACGACGGCCGCTTGCATGTTCTGCAAAAAAATGTGCTTTGTCGTGTATCTGACGGACAAACACCAAACCAGTTCCACATCACTGAAGTTGCACCATTTTTACAAACCAATTCTGGTTCATCTGTTTCACTCAACAATCGGCCATGTGCGTATGAAAACAAAGGCACTGCGCATGCGCGTTTTACTCATATTCTATCGCGATATTTCATTTTCCTATTGTTGCCTAACATTATACCGGTATTACCGTGAACGGTATAATATGGCCCAGCCCTACTCAGTACATGTTTTACTGTAGTCCATTTGTCTTCAGTTGGCTCAGTAAAGTACTGTGAAAGTTTACTGACTATAAAACTCAAGTCCGGTCTTGTGCATGTAGCCAAATAGATCAGACTACCAACTGCCTCTCTGTACCTTTTGACATCACTCATCTTTTCTGCATCATCAGCATAGTTCAGTTTTTGCTCACAAGGTGTCTGTCTTTCTTTACAATCCTGCATGTTGAATCTTTCAAGCATTTTTTCCACATATTGTTTTTGTGACATTTTTACACAGTTATCACTCTGGTCAAAATCTATACCAATGAAATGTCTCAGTTTACCCAAATCCTTCATTTTGAATTTTGCTGCAAGCATTTTCTTCACAACAGTTAGTTCACTTTCATCACTAGCAGCAATGATCAGGTCATCTACCCATACAATCAGAATCACCTTCTTATTTTCTGTCATTTTTGTGTAAACACAATGGTCAGCGGGGTTTTGCACAAAGTTGTTCTCACTCAGATATTCATGCAACAACTTGTTCCAATTCCGGCCTGATTGTTTTAGCCCATATAGCGACTTTTTCAACTTGCACACCAGTTTTTCATTTGTGTCGGATTTTACCTCATAACCCTCAGGTTGTTCCATGAATACCTCACAATCTATTGGTGCATGAAGATAGGCAGCTTTAACATCCATCTGGTGTAAAAGCATGTTTTCTTGTGCTGCCTTTTGCATCAACACTCTGATACTAGTCAGGTTAGCAGTAGGGGAAAAGGTTTCTTCATAATCCACACCTATCCTCTGACTATATCCTTTAGCAACATAACGTGCCTTGTACTTCTCAGATCCATCAACATTGTTTTTGACTGCGTACACCCATCTACCCCCCACTGTCTTCTTACCCTCAGGCAAAGTGGTTAAGGTAAATGTGTCATTTTCTCTTAGTGATTGCATCTCTTCATCCATTGCACTGACCCATTTCTCTGAGTTAGATGAAGTTATTGCTTCCTTGAATGTTTGGGGAATGTTACACATTGCTCTGTAACAATAATCCATGTTTGTAAGTACTTGATCACAATCCTCCTTATCAGTAACATATTCACTTAAATACCCAGGCCTCTTTCTCACTCTGGGAGGATACCTTGCAGCCTCGCAGTCGAGTTCATTCTCCTGTGACTGGCTGCTCATCTCAGACATGCTTACTGGGATCTGTTCCTGAGTATCTGTGTGTTCTGTACTCACATCAGTCTGTTCTCTGGTCTTGGTGAACCTGTTTGGTGTCTCAAAGTCATCCTCATCATCTGGCACCTTGTCAGTCTGTGTTTGTCTCTCTACTCTTGTTTTAGTCTCAAACTTCACCAGTCTATGCTTCTGTACTTTCCCACTGCCCGGGTAGTAGACCATATAAGCTGGACTGTTCTTGTCATATCCAACAAAAATTCCTTTCTCACACCTTGAGTCTAGTTTTCTCTTGTTCTGCCTGTAGGCATAACACACTGACCCAAATGTCTGCATCCTGGAAAGGTTTGGCCTTCTTCCTGTCAGCATTAAATATGGTGTCTGTTCTGTGCGTCTGTTAAAACATCTATTCCTCACTACAGCTGCTGTTTGCACTGCGTAAGTCCACAACTCTTTAGGTAACTGTTTCTCTATTAACATACACCTGGCCATATCAAAAAGAGTACGCCAATTGCGTTCTGCAGTACCATTTTGGTGTGGTGAGTATGGTGCTGAGGTCTCATGCCTGATTCCATTTTTGCTAAGGAGTGCCTGATACTCATTTCCCATAAACTCTGTTCCATTGTCAGACCTGATACATTTAACTTGCCCATACGGGGCTGTATCAGCCAAAAACTTCTGTGTTGCTTTTGCTGTGTCACTCTTATTTTTCAGAAAATACACAAACACTGCACTGGAATAGTCATCAGTGAATGATAGTGCAAATCTATATCCATCTCTGGACTCTGAGTCTACTGGACCAGCTAGATCTGTGTGTACCAGCTCTAAGGCGGTTTTGGCTCGTGCTGTTTCTAGTTTGAACAAACTTTCCCTGTGTGCGGTTTTGGCTCGTGCATCAGGGTCCCTGTTTCTAGTTTGAACAAACTTTCCCTGTGTGCACACTTCACAATGCAAGACAGATTTGTCTGTTTTTCCTTTGATTGCCATACCATCAACAACCCCCTGTAATTTCTGAATGTCATCATAATTACAGTGACCAAGAATTTCATGCCATGTTTGCATGTCATAGCAACCCTTACACTGGTCTTTACCTTCAGTGTTTACTGTTTGTAGGTAGTACAGTCTGTTGTACTCATATATTGGGAACCTTGTACCGTCTTTGTGTCGCAGGGTGTCTTTTCCTTGCTTGAAGATCATAGTTGCTCCATTTGAGGTAGCTGCTTTCACAGAGAAGATGTCTTGTGGATACGATGGGATGTACAGTGCCTGCTTCAAGGTTGTTTTGTGGCACTGCCCCCTGCTGTCCATCAAGCAAAACTCTGCCTCCCCTCTTTGCTCTGCAACTCCAGTGCACTTGGTGCCGTCAGCCAACTCTACGTAGTGTGACTTGGGCTGGAAACTGTCGTCGAATCTCCTGAACTTCGTTATATCTGTAACAATATGCGAAGTTGCCCCTGTGTCCACCATCAGACCCTTTTTGTTGATGCCATGCTCTGACTGGAACGCTGCACCCTCGCTGCTTACCCGGAATGCGTAGTCTTTGCTACCCCACTCCTCGGAAACTTTCCGTGCATTGTCTTGCCGCCGTTTCCGTCTGCATGTTGAGTCCCGATGGGTGGTGCTCGCTACACCACTGCTTGCGCTGACACGTCCTGGCTTTGTGTCCCTTTAGTCCGCATCTGAAACACACTATGTCTGCGTTGCCGGCCCCACGGTCATTCGATTTTTCAAACGTGGGATTGTCGCTCGGTCGTGCACGTGCTTTCATGATGTTGTCATCTGACGCTGCGGCGCGCATTTTCTCTGTGTCTTCAAAGCTTCGCAGTTTAGTTTTAAATTCAGCAAAAGTCACTTCAACTTCACTTTGTGTGACATGGATAGCAAACGGTTTGAACGATTCTGGCAGTCCCTTCAAAACCATTGCTACCAATAGCCCATCACTCAAAGTTTCACCAGCATTCCTCAGGGCTGTGATTATTGTCTCTGCTCGTATCACATACTCAGTCACACTCTCACTTTTGGAGCGAAGTGAGTTCTGTGTACAGGCTAATTATACGAGGCTTTCCTTTACCTGCATAATAGTTTCTTAGAATCCCCAGCGCCTTCCGTCCATCATCCGCTGCTTCTCGCATAACAAGAGACAAACTTTTGTCATCCAGAAACTGGATCAGCTCCGCGTAGGCCTCTGCATTCTTTGCTCTCTCTTCTTCTCCCTCCGCGTCGGTAGGCTGCTTCAAAATAATGTCTCTTAAACCTTGCAGACGAAGGTGGCCCAAAAATTTCGTCTCCCATAGTTGGTAATTCTTTTCATCCCAGAGGTGGGACCAAGTCATTGTTTTGCAAGTCTCAAGTAAGTCTCAAGTCTTTATCCTCAAGTCTCAAGTCAAGTCTCAAGTAATGTCAGGCAAGTCAGAGTCGAGTCTCAAGTCACTGGTGTAAAAGTCCGAGTCAAGTCACAAGTCTGAAACTTTGAATTTCAAGTCCTTTCGAGTCTTTAAAAAAAAAAACGAAAAAATAATGTTGCAGTTATGCTAAATGTAAATATTAGACCATGTAATTTTTTAATCTGTGTTTTTCTCAACACATGACAAAATAGTGAACTTAGAAAATATACACAAATTGTGAAATTGCACCTCTTTAAAATGCAGCTCAATTAAACCTAGCTCCAAGAATAATTTTCACCGACAGTTCTGAGATAAGCTGCATGTTATTCTTGGATGCGGTTGTAGGACCGGCTTTAAAATCGCATGACAAAAATATCATACATATTAAAAAAAACTGCATCACCAACGTAGCCTGGAAAACATTTGCTAGTTAGATGAAGTCAGCTATCTCATCTTAGCATATTTATATGCATATTTATAATCATACGGTTCTTGGAGTGAGTGCATACACTCATGAAGTTTAGTAACTTCCGGTCACTGCAACAAGCCCAGGTACAGTTTACCGACGGATGGGTACAGGACCTTGAAATGCACCGTGTAGAAAGTAAAGACCATCGTACATATCATAAGTTTACCAGTCTCACAAATCGTCGTCATAAATACACATTCGTTAACCGTTTATTAATAGGACCTTTGAGCTCAACGGTAATTAATTAGTAGTGGAAATAATTTCTGGTACGCATCACAGAAATGTAGCAGTGACAATAATACTGTATGCTGTAATCGTACTGGACAATTAGTGATACAAAAAACTGTTTTATCCTGTGAATAAAAGTATATGTTTTTGTCAATGTGCCATAATAACAGAAGCGAAACGCAATATTGTGTCAGGACAATTCACTATTTATGCACAATAAATAAAGGAGCATAGCGCAACCATTTCTGTTCAGCGCCAGACTTGCTTGTAACCTATATCACCAATTATGTTATGAAAATGACGTATTAACTACTAAAAAACACTGACCTTCGTGTAAATGCTTGGAGCAGACTAACCTGTGAGCTGGAGTGTTCTGGGACGTTATATTTGATCTTTGAATGGCTGCAATCCAGACCATCCGTCGCGTCTTTGTTACTTTGGAAACATGGCTCGAACAATTTCTCTTCAACGACATAATCCGATAACAACCGATCTCTTTACCCGTCGGCTTCCCGTGGCTGTCATGCGACCGGCTATTGCAGTTAATAATACAACAGCTTCTTGACATTTTTGTGTTTCTTTTTATCGCTGTGTGACTGATTTCAATTGAAAGCCTGCGTGCGCTAGTACCGCTTGCCACGAGTTCCCAGAATCCTTTGCGGTTCTACCCGTGAATGACGTCACATTTTCAATCTCTATATAATATGCATGTTAAATTTTATATTTGGGGTAAAATATCAAGTCTTTTCAAGTAAACCGGTTCAAGTCCAATTCAAGTCCCAAGTCATTGGTGTAAAAGTCCAAGTCAAGTCACAAGTCTTACAACATTTTTTCAAGTCAAGTCTAAAGTCATAAAATTAATGACTCGAGTCTGACTCGAGTCCAAGTCATGTGACTCGAGTCCACACCTCTGTTTCATCCCCATCAAAAACTAGCCGAGCCCAACGGCTATTTGACTCAGCGGCTCGTCGGCTCATGGCGCTAGCATGGTATGCTAATCCTCACCGAGTGCGCAGTACGTCGCGGCGTTTCTCTCGGTGGCAAAACGACATGGACTCTTTTGGAAAACTTCTTAGCTTCCTGGGCCCATAACCTGTTGGCAGAGGTATGAAAATGCGCAGTAAAATCTAACGTGCATAGCTAACTTCATCAACGACATTTTGGGAGGAATAATCACACATCAGCCTTCGGCCATTTTTTGATGAACGCATACGCCCCCTAGAGCGCGCTAACTTTATTAACAGCCACACAAATGTAAAGCACACATCAAACATAAATAAACCATTTGACTGTCTCCATAATTGAGAGAATTTTCTCTTCTTATTTCAACACTCTCTCTCTCTCTACAGCTGTACCTGCTGATAGCGTTGCGTGTGGCACTCTTGGCTTGTCAAAGTTCTGGCTCGGACCAAACAGCGCCACACTCTGCCGATACTCCCGAGGGACGCCTTCACGCACCAGAATTTTGAGCTCAGGTGAGATGATGAAGTCATCGTCGGACCTGCCTGCAAGGTACTGAGCCCAGCGGCTCAGCAGGGGGTGCTCCAGACCCTCCTACAGAGACAATGATGTATGATATAAAAAGAGGATAACCATTATCTGTTAAGCATAATGTTACAATTTAACATAATGTAAAATTGTAACATTGTAAACATAATGTTACAATTTTAATCCGTATTAATATCATAGGGAGATTAATATCCCTACAATATTAAGCATCAGACTTTATCAAATTTTCTAAAAACTTTTTTTGTTGGATAGTGTAGCGCAGCTGGATAGTGTAGTGGTAATACTACATATCTTTGGAGTCGCACGTTCGATTCCCACCAAGTATCCAGTAAGGGTCCTGGCTAGACCCCTCATGCTAACCAAAAATCCCTGGAATGGTGCGGCTATGTCTGCAGTCTCTCCGCTTAAATTTAGAGCTTGCTTGTTTGTTAAATGTATTATTTACTGTTTTTAGTTTACTCCATGACGGGGCTGGATATCGGGCGTCCTGCACCACCCATCCGGTCTGGAGCATAGCGAAACCATTTCTGCACTGTTTGAACGAAGGTGAACTCAGAAACTGCCCCCACCTGCTGAGTCAGGCCATCTAAGACAACAAAAACCCCCAAAAACAAACAAACAAAAAAACAGTAAAAAAGAGGGGTTCAATTAGAGTTCAAATATGAATAACCTCTCGCCAAAAGTCTTTAACAGCTAGAAAGCTGGCAAACTACTAAGCTGATCAACATGAAAGGCACAAGGTGGAAATCAGCAAACTGCTGCCTCACTTTGTTCACCTGTGCTCTATATTTCATGGTCCGGTTGGCTGCAGGACCAAACATTTGGCCTTACACCTTATTTCTTTATGTTTTGCTTCCAAGGTGCCAGACTTGTAGGTAACTTTTTACACTGACATGACCTCAGCAATAGTTTCCAGTCTTTCAACTTCCTTGGGCTTTGGCTGCTTTTTTACTCATTTTCAGTCCAGTCCTTCTACCTGACCATTTTCAGAGAACTCTAAGGAGCTTGGGGGAAAAAAGCAACCGGACTTCTTTAACTTTTTTGAAGACGTTTCGCTTCTCATCCCAGAAGCTTTTTCAGTTCACTGAAGCCTCATAAGAAAGTGACACAATGACATTTAGATAATAAAACTCGCCAAAAATGCACCTTAAGAGCACTGTCTCTTTAAATACCCTCTTTTGCTTGGTCTGCTCCTTATTTTTTCTCATTTTTTCTTACTTTGGAGGACCAGCAGAGCGAGGGCCGCTAACCTGTGGACATTCATGGAAGGTGAGGTTGTGTCTGGAAGGCGGGTCCACATAAGAACTCAGATATAATATTTATATTTTTGTTCTAACCTGTTGAGTCCCTGGCAGCAGCCAATGGCAAGGTTGTGCCAGCCAGCAGGATGCTGCTGAAGGGCGGGGCTGGAGTCTGAAAGTAAGAGCTCGTTTAGACTCTATTCTGTGAACAGGCTTGCTCCCACGAATATGTGAATTCATCTGTAAAAGAGTTTAACTCTAATGCACCTGTTCCTCCTGCTCCCTGCTGCAGGGCGGCCTGTTGGACTAAGAATGCCAGTGCGGAGCTAAGAAGATCAAAGAGGAGCTGTTGTTCTTGAACCTGCCAAAGTGAGTAACCTCAAATCGGTCCCCAAAGGCCTCAAACCACCACAGTTCAGTCGGTGTCAGTTTTGTTCATGTCATGTCCTCCTTGCGTCTTCCTTTGAGCCTCTCCTCTTTGTCTCATCTCTTTCAGTGTGCTGATCCTCCAGCTGAAGTGGTTTACGTTCACTCCATCGTTCACCGTGGAGAAGAAGAACAGCCCCATTGTTCTGACACAGCAGCTGGTGATCAGCCAGGACACAGCCTTTACTGAAGAGGTAAGGGAAAAGGCACACCGTTCATTTCAAGTATGGATGGAGCCCATTTCTAAGCTAACGGGTGGTGCCGCTGCCCTCTCCCAGTAAACTGCTCGCTATTTGTTGGTCAGCGTGATCAGTCGTTTGGGCTCCTCAGCTTACAGCGGTGAGTGGGTGCTTTCAGACACATGTGCTGAATGCAGGTCAGCTTTGAAAGTTTATGAGACGTTAATAAGTGCGCCTTCTCCTCTCAGGACATTACGTCTGTGACGGCGTTCACCAGATGAGCGGAAGAGACGACGTCACAGACAGCCGGCTCACGTACGATGACGAGTTGGTCTGCCAGACCACGTGTGAGTCTGTGTGTGAGCAGCGGCAGAGAACAGCTTACCTGCTATTCTATAAAAGACAGGTGACGTCTCCCAGCAAACAGTCAGCATGTCTGTGCAAATATTCAGTGTAACTTGTAGAAAAACCCTCACACTCAGTTTATTTGTGTTTTTCTTTTTCTATTTCTTACTTTCTTTGCCGCACTAGAAAGGCAGCAGAGTCGGGACTCAGATCTGCAGCAACACCTTCATTGTTATTGTTATTATTGTTGTTAGTACTGTTGTTGTTATGATTGATATTGTTACTGTTATGGTCAGTTTTATTATTATTATTATCATTATTAATTTTTTAATACATTTGTTTATCTTTATTATTATTAGTAGTAATGTTGTTGTTTATGTTGTTATTGTTATTATTATTACTGGTATTTTTGACATTATTATTATTATTTTGTTGTTATTGTCATTATTAGTAGAAGTAGTATTAGTTATATCATTTTTATATCAGCCTGGAGTGAACAACATGAAAGCATGGATCCATCCTCCCTCACATTCACAATTCAGGCTGCTGGTGTAATCGTGCGGGGGATATTTTCCTGGTACACTTTGGGACCTTTAAATGCTACAGTCTGAGTATTGTTATGACCACAGTGTACCCTCTTCTGATGGCTGAAAGTAAAAGGGGGTCCAGTACCGGTTCCGGTACCAGGCCTACTGACAATTTAACATAATGTAAAATGGTAACATCATAAACATAATGTTACCATTTAACATAATGTAAATGGTAACATTGAAAACATAATGTTACAATTTAACATAATGTAAAATGGTAACATTGTAAACAGAATGTTACCATTTAACACAATGTGAAATGGTAACATTGTAAACAGAATGTTACCATTTAACATAATGTGAAATGGTAACATTGTAAACAGAATGTTACCATTTAACATAATGTTAAATGGTAACATTGTAAACAGAATGTTACCATTTAACACAATGTAAAATGGTAACATTGTAAACAGAATGTTACCATTTAACACAATGTAAAATGGTAACATTGTAAACAGAATGTTGCCATTTAACATTATGTTAAATATAACTAACGGATTTACTTTACCAAATGGACCATCCCGGCCTTGCCGTATTGGTCTATTTGATTCACCTTTGTTTTTATTGTTTATTTTATTTTCACTTGCTACACATAGGACAGACATGACTGGGGGAAAGAAAGGGGAGAAAGAAAGAGGGAAAGAAAAACAGCAGGGAAGAGGAATGGTGATAAAGGGCAAAAAACAAAAACCAACAAAACAAACAGACAAAAAATATATATATCAGTCACTTCAACTCAAAGAAGTCCAGACGCTTTTCTTTCCAAGCTCCTTTGACTGACTGTTAGGACAACTTATTTATTGCAAGCATGCAGTACAAGAATAACTCGATGTTTCTGACTTTGCATTACGAATTGTTTACCCACTGACAAACATTTCAAATGAAATGAAATTAAAAAACAATTTGTGGTAACCTGATTTTAATTCAAAAAGAATCATTAACAACACTTCTTGTAATGGTGTCAAAATCAGCCCAACTTTTATTTTCAAATGCAAAAAGTAAAAGAAAATGAGCCAACATACTGGACACATATAATTGTCAATATAATTGTTTATAAACAATTATACTGTCATCATTGTTACAGATATGGAAACTTTATTAACAATTTGTCCAAGTAAAAAAATGCCCTGCTAATTGTTGGGGTTTTCTCTCCTCTAGCCCTTTCCTTTAAGCTCTTCTTTACATCCCCCCACCCCCACCTTTTCTTTTTTCTTAATAATATAACAATAAAAACAGTTGGCTGCATTTTAAATGTGTCAGATCAATGTCTTTATTCAAGAATACAAGAAATGGTAATAGCTGCATGTGTGTTTGTGTGTGTGCATAATATGCATACTTTACTTGTTGGATCCAAATCCCACAAGGAATCAAATAAAACAAGAAGACAAACAAAAACAAAACAAAAATATATTTCTCTCCCTTCCCAGGTCAGGTTCACAAAAGCATTGCAGCTCTTTATTCCTCTTGTACAGCTCCAGAGTCTGTCAGCCAAAAAGAAACTACTGAGGTTCCAACACCCAGTGTTTCTGTAAACACAGATGAAAATGAACAGTCATCCACATCTAAAAGATTTGTAGATTCGAGGGACCGGTATAATACATCTAGTACATCTTTGTTTAAACCTCAGAACACAAAAAGGGAACAAACCATTGTATACAGATTTAAAAGTGCGCAAAGCAACGAACAGTCACCCTCTGAAACAGCTGAGGTTATCACAACCATTGTTTCTGTAAATACACAGGAACAGTCACCCACCTCAAAAAGATTAGTATATTCAAGGGACCAGTGTATCTACTCTGGTCAAAAGAATCCATGCTTCGTACTGATGTCCACAATTCTTTTTTATTCCTCTCACAATCATGGAGCACCGTGAAAACTAGAAACGAGTAAAATAATATCAATAGCACATATGACATCCATCTCAGCCACTTATTTCTTTTCACAAGGTGCACAAGTGCTTAACAAATAACAGCATAATGTTTTTACCGTGTACGCCTTGTAAAACCAGTAGTAGAAAGGTTGTAGGTTCGTGCTCTTGTGGGGGAGACGTATGTTATCCACCACCTCGATAGCTAGCCGAGAGTTCGAGGGTCACTAGAGCCGCCGAGAACGCATGAACTACTTACGGTAGGACGTTTTGCCAAAGTAAGACGTTTTGTCAGAACACCGAGTCCTCAGGAGGATGCAGCCCATGAATTTGGACACGATCTCAGATGCACTTCTGGTGTTGTCATGGCAACCCACACAAACATTTCAGCGTCAGCTACAATGAGGCGGAGCCCTTACTGAAACACTGAGCTCAGGTAGAGTGAATGACAACATTTTTCCGCATCCAAAACAGCAGCGCTGTTCCTGTGACCTCTAGTAAAGCCTCTACTTGGGAAAAGGGAGTCTTTCATCAAAGCATCCTGCAGAAGTTGAATAAAAATATGCAAATGTTTAAATGATGCAACTTAATGAAGGCTGACAGCAGTTGTACTATTTTACATTGCAGCGAACAGGGGTGACCATTATTTTCAACGTTTTTACAGCATTTTTCACATTGAAAGTGAAATAATATAAATAATGTCTCAATTAAATTGCGTTAATATTTAAAAATACAAAAACTACAGCTTTGTTCACAAGCCAATAAAAATGTACTTGGGCCAGTGGTAAATGAAAATAACACTTATTCAGCACCTGGTTGTTGCGGCTGCATCAGGACACCAGATGTTCAGCCTCCATCCTGTAGGCAGACTTATCCCCGTCTGAGAGGAGTCCAATAATGGTGGTGTCATCTGCAAGCTTAATTAATTTGACAGACTGGTGGTTGGAGGTGCGGCAGTTGGTGTACAGGGAGAAGGGCATAGAAGAAAGAACACAGCCCTGAGGGGAGCTCGTGCTGATGGTTCGGGAGTCCAAGACATTCTTCCCCAGCCTCACTGGTTGCTTCCTGTCCGTCAGGAAGTCAGTGATCCACCGGCAGATGGGATCAGGCACATTCATCTGGGAAAGCAATCCTTGAAGAAGGTCTGAAAGGATGGTGTTGAAGGTAGAGCTGAAGTCCACAAACAGGATCCTAGCATAGATTCTGCAGGACAAAGTGTAGGGCCATGTTGATGGCATCGTCTACAGACCTGTTGGCTCTGTATGCAAACTGCAGGGGGTCCAGGAGGGGGGCCGTGAGGGTCTTAAGATAGGAGAGAACCAGGCGCTCAAAAGACTTCCTGACCAGATGTCAGAGCCACAGGTCTGTAGTCTTTTCGTCCAGTGATCTTTGGCTTCTTGAAAGCTATATATGATATAAAAATTATATAAAAACTGTTAATCAGCAAAAGAAATGATATCATAGTTCTTATAAAGAAAGCCTCTATCAATCAAACACCAGCAGTGTAGCAATGTTGTTCACTTACACTGTATATAAAACACTGATTTTGGCTACATCCAGTTTTTACTGTATTATAAACATTTTTTACCATGAAGAGTAAAGTGTTTGGCATTTTTGTCATTGTTATTGAGCTCAGAGATCAGGCCCAGCCCAGTATCTCCCTGGTTATGAGCAAGGAGCTGCAGGTGATAACTCAACAATAACCAGGCCATGCATGCATGGATGGATGCATGGATGGATCAGTTTGTAGGCTGTGTGTGGTCAGCAGCAGGCTGCTGGGTGTGGACCAAGAGGGAAAGCCCAGCATGTGAAACCCATCAGCAGAAGGCCAGAATAAAGGTGCACAGACAAACGCAGCCCAGACACTCAGGCAGGACGAGTAAAATAAATGGCAGCAAACACAGTATGATGTGGTAAAATGTGCTTTCTTTCACAAACAGATAGCACAAACAAGAATCACAAGAATCTCCTTTGTGGTTCTTGTTTTTCTTTTGAGTACATTAATAAAAAGTTGAAATAAAGTGGCAATAAAATTCATGCACTGAAGACCACACGAAACCCTAATTCACCCTACTACCTGTTGCCTTCACATTCCATTTGCATCCCTTGTCCACAGAATCAAAAATGACCCTTCTTCGCTAAAGATCGAACATAAAGCAATTGCATTTTAAATGGAAGCCCATTTTGCATTAAGAAACACTATCAGCAATCAGAAATTGTGTATATCAGAGTTCTCTGTTTTTACTGTCCTGAAAACTGCATTAATTCAGTGGATGCGGTTAGGTTCAAAACAACGTAATATAAGAGGGCAACCAATTCAATCTAAGAGGGATCCAATTTTTATCCATTCATGTACCAGCTACTGGCTTTTTGCTGTTATGTTCTCATATCGCGTGAGAGTTTATTTGCCAGGTGTCAGAAGTCTAATAATGAATAAAGTTCAGGATATGCTTAAAAACTCACCTCAGTATAGCCGTCATCAGAAGGAAGTGCGCTTCACTGACTCATCAACTTGTCTCAGGCTTTCCACAAAGTTTCACAGTTGACCTTAAAGTAAGATGCTGCAAGCTTACCTTGCAGTGTATTACTTTTTAAGGTCTAAAGACCCTAAAGTGCGCTATAGATTGAAGTGATTTGAACTGACAACAGGGCTAATTCAGCACTTCAAGTTAACATCAATAAAAGTTTTTAAATTTATTCTGATTTCCGTTTGTTTTCATTGCCTGTGCTATCTGTTATTTAGTTCAAATTGTGGGTAGATAATGCTGTGCTGTCATGTGACCTGTTCTCTCATGTGTGCCTTTCTCTTGTTTTGTATGTATTTCTCGTTTGTTATTTATTCCTATTTTATTCCTGCAATTGGTATGGAATTCATTTTTTTTAAAAATTGATCAGTGTTTTGAAATTAGATGTGATGAAGATGTGACCTTAATTTACAAAATCAACATCATGTTGGATTCAATGAGACATGAAACTAGTGCATGAAACAGGTCTCAGTAAATGTTCTCATAGACTGCAATACACTGCCCCCTGCTGGTCATTATAAAGTCTGCAGATGTCATTTGACATGAATGTCATATTTGTGAAACAAAATAAAGGACTCTGTAAAATAAATGAAAATCAAATATTTATATACAGAATATTTATGTACAAATGCTGAAAAAGACATTTGAACAAGATG
This sequence comes from Aulonocara sp. 'chitande type north' Nkhata Bay, assembly GCF_057382095.1. Classification (NCBI taxonomy): domain Eukaryota; kingdom Metazoa; phylum Chordata; class Actinopteri; order Cichliformes; family Cichlidae; genus Aulonocara; species Aulonocara sp. 'chitande type north' Nkhata Bay. The sequence goes on from NC_141345.1 coordinate 5,484,854, forward strand.
CACACCCAGTAAAATTTAAAAAAAAAAAGAAAAGTCAGTTTTATCATGTGACTATCATGCTGTCATTTCTGCACAATGCACTTTACACCAGATCAAAATAAAACACTGTGAGGTCGTTCTAACCGGAAGCCCAGAGAGCGTCGACAATGCAGCACAATGCCCTGAAGCATCAGCATCAAAATATACTTCAAGTACCAAAAAGTACTCATTGTGCAGAATGCCCTATTTTTGAATAGCTGGACATTTTAATTACTTTATCACCAGCTGTGACTACAGCTGATAATCAACCATGTTTCATAGGGATGTGACTACATTTAGAAATGTCACGCATTTTTAGGTATAAAGCAAAAGATGCAATGAAATAAATAAGCTATCACATATTAATCCAAATGAATTCACTGAAATACATCTGCACATTTCTGCAGCCTGACTTATTACACACGTGAACACAGTACACATTTGTTTACTGCAAGCTTGTTTCAGAGATGTGATGCAGTTAAATCTGTATGCGTCTGTTTCCTTGTAGTGTTAGTAGAGATGGTGAACCTGACACAATCCTGTGTTTGGTGTGAAGGAAACCAGTTAACAGCCGGTTTAGTAAAATTCTCTTGAACTCATGGAAAACTCATCGTCGTCTCGAAGTGAGCAGCTGAAGCGTCCTGTGTGATCAGAGGTCCTCGTCATCCTCGCTCACCATGACGTCGAGCTCTTTGTCTTTCCGTACGACGCTCTCGGTGATGAACTCCTTGTGCTGCTCCTCCAGCTCACGCAGCTCCGCCTGCAGGCGCTCCAGGTGGAGCACTCGCCGGTTCCTCAGCAGCCGGCTGGGGAATGGGTTCATGTCGTTGAAGGCGATGCTGGTCAGCTTCCTGCATGGACACACGCAGGTGGAAAGGACTCGATCACCAACACAGAGGAACTGGAAACTGATCAGCTTGAGTGTTTCTGTTTTATGCTGCTTGATACTTCAGGTACTGCAGTTTGAGCAGGAAATACTGGACTGACTGGACCACATGTATCCGAGAGCTGCAGATACTTAAAAATCTTTAAATCGTTGTTACTGTGATCAGGGAAATTTAAACTTCTCACAAAATTTCAGTAAAAAGGGTTTGAAGCTCAAAGATTCAACAGCTACATCCGCTACACTTCTGAGAGTGTAACAGCTCGTAGATTAAGGCGGGTGGAGGCGAGTGCGTACCTGGCATTGGAGACGGTCTTTGTGAATGTTACGAGTTCAAAATTGGGGATGGAAACAAGAGAAACACCACAATAACAACACTGGTCCGGTCGGGTTGAGTCAAACGATGATTTAATGATCACACACGTGGGAGATGGACACTGTATGCAGACAGTCTCAGATCTCAAAATGGTGGAGCATTGCTCAAACTTTTATAGCCCCTGGTGCCTCCACCTTATCATAAAAAGCCTAAACATTTACATGCCTTCTCTCACACAGCGCCTAAGCTACGACCTTGGCTCCCTGCTTATCTGCTCCTGCTGCGATGGGGCAGAAAACTCCAGCATATTCTGTTCTCTTCTAATCAGACAAATAAGACAATAACTCTCTGTGTACAGTATTTCTTATAACTCAGCAGTATAATGCATCATACAGCAATATCCTTCATTCACAACAAGCCAGCAGTTGAATGTAATGCAAATCAGTTTAACTAATGCAATAGTTATCAGCTTCTTCTAATTCAGGAGAATAATGCAAACTAATCTACATAATAATTCACAATCTTTAATTCGGGGTATAACATGGCATAAAATAACACTACAATCCAACAATTCCCCCTGATGAGGTCATTAAAATAATGACCTCACAAACACCCTTCAATTCAGTGTGGCCGGGTTCATCTCTTCTCACTCCTGAGGTCCTTTGTCCCCCTGAGGGGCGAACCATATGTGGGATGACCTCTGTGTTTGCGCAATTCAGATGCAAGAAAAACTATGATTCCAACAGTAGCAGGTCCAGATGACACTCCCCAGGTCTCCCACAGCTTTATTTTTGTGCTACCTCATACCCTTCAGACGTACTCAGACTAGAACCTCTGTCCAAAGAGCTTTTAGCCTTTATTTTATTGCTGCAGCTACCAGTGTCGTCCAGTTGGGTAATCCTCTGCTCTTCATTCTTCAACCTTAGGGGTTAGACAACCCTTCAGTCGTGGCACAGATCAGGGGATTATTCTGCCCCGATTTCAAACAATGATCTGTGTATCCTCCAGAAAAAGGAACAGGAAGTTGTCCCCCTTTTTTGCCCAAAAGCCTCTCAAGCTTCGTTGGTCTGGTGTTCCCGGATTTCCGCCAACCCCTTCATGGTTATTGCTGTGTTTATGGGATCCATCCTTTCGTGGTGACTAGCTGGAGCCCAAACGCCATGACCCTTGGACCCAGTTGATGTCTCGGCAGTCACTGTGTCTGTCTCTGCTACGGAGGATCCTCGCATATCTGTGACCTCGTCTGGTGTCTGTTCCTTTCTCTGTAAGAGACAGAAAACCAAAACACCTCTCTTCCTAACCCTAATAATCTAATGTTGTTATCTACTGACCTTCTAGTGATTCAGAATTGGTCTAAACATTCAGAATGTCCCAGGGACTTACTCTAATCATATCTTATGTGTGTGTAAGCGTGTTTTGCATTTAGCCCTCTGCACTCAAAGTCAATACCTACAATATATCAGTCCGGACAGTCACGCCAAACGAAGCTTATGACCTTCAAAAGACCAAGTGCCAACTCGTTTTAACAGTGTTCTGGTAGCGATGCCAGCAGTCTTTGAGAATTTGAAATGATACATGCAGTTTATCCTTTTTCCACCTCCGTTCTGCTCGACGACATTCCCTCTTAACAGCACGACTGCTCTCATTAAACCAAGGCTCAGGTTTAGCCTTAAGCTGCCTGGTTTTTAAAGGAGCCACAGAGTCCATGATTTTTTGACAGCAAGAATTAAACCAGGAATGTAGGTCTTCTGTGTCAGAGGAAACAAAGTCAGAAGGCCCGCCGAGCTGATTAAAAGCAGCAGAAAACTGCGCAGCAGTGGCGGGGTTAATAACCCGACAGCACCGAGTAGCAGCGCCAGGTTTAACTGCGGTATATGTCAAACCAACGTTGAATAACACAGGCATATGATCTGAGAGTGCACAGTCACAAATCTCCAAGTCAGTGACAGGCAGACCATATGACAGAACAAGGTCCAGTGTGTGTCCGTGCTCATGTGTAGGGCCACGTACGGACTGTACCAGGCTAAAAGAGTCAATAAGGCTTAAAAAGTCCTTTACCAGTGGCTTATCAGGACAGCATACATGTATATTAAAATCTCCAACAATAAGAACACTATCATAGTTGGGCATAATCCCAGCTAAAAAATCAGAAAAGTCGTTTATGAAGTTCTTATTGTATTTCGGGGGGCGATAGATGACAGCGCAGAAAATCGGGTTTGTACGACTCACCTCAAATGAGGTAAGTTCAAAGCTGGAGAACGAAGGCTGTAGAAAACACTGCTTACATTTAAAATCCTTTTTGTAAACAGTCACTGTGCCTCCACCTCTGCCTGACGTCCGTGGCGAGTTAAAATAGCAACAATCCACAGGTAAAAGTTCAGATAGAACACTGGACTCACCAACACTCAGCCACGTCTCAGTCACACACAGAAAATCCAGATCACGGGAACTGAAGAAGTCCCGAAGAATAAAAGTTTTGTTTAAAAGTGATCTGGCGTTCACCAGGCCAATCCTAGCTGGAGCTGGAGTTGGCGCTCGGGGTTCAGGAGGTCCAGAAACCCGCCGCAGCGATCTCAGATTCCGATAATGTTGACAGCGGAGGTTTAGCCTGGGAGGGCATGGGCAGCGAGGCCGAGGAGCATCATCATCAAAGCCGACCACAGGCACCAAACAGGTATCAACAGGATCCAGAAAACGCCGAGACGCAAACAGCCTTGGCAAGAATCCATTCACTGGTCGGAAAACAGCAGAATAATTCTTTAGATAAACCTTTAGCTTCACCAGGCGACCGCTTCGTTTACCCCGGCGACGAGGACGCTTTCGCCGGGAAGGTAGCGTGGGAACCCGGTACAGGTAACCCGGGGTTTCCGATGCAAATGGGGGCAGGGGTTGCTGCCCACCAGCTCCAAAGGACACAATATTTTGGACCACAGGTTTGAGGTCCAATAGTGTCTGGCGATCATACCTCAGCAGAGACTTTGTTTCATGAATGACACAAATTAAAAATAACATAAACAGGAACAAACTTGGCAGTGACAGACGAGTAGCCACACACACCGGCGCCATCTTGCCAATCTTCAGTGTGAGGTTTCCCTCAGAAGCATGTAGAACAGGGGTGGGCAATTCCAGATGAAAATGAACAGTCATCCACATCTAAAAGATTTGTAGATTCGAGGGACCGGTATAATACATCTAGTACATCTTTGTTTAAACCTCAGAACACAAAAAGGGAACAAACCATTGTATACAGATTTAAAAGTGCGCAAAGCAACGAACAGTCACCCTCTGAAACAGCTGAGGTTATCACAACCATTGTTTCTGTAAATACACAGGAACAGTCACCCACCTCAAAAAGATTAGTATATTCAAGGGACCAGTGTATCTACTCTGGTCAAAAGAATCCATGCTTCGTACTGATGTCCACAATTCTTTTTTATTCCTCTCACAATCATGGAGCACCGTGAAAACTAGAAACGAGTAAAATAATATCAATAGCACATATGACATCCATCTCAGCCACTTATTTCTTTTCACAAGATGCACAAGTGCTTAACAAATAACAGCATAATGTTTTTACCGTGTACGCCTTGTAAAACCAGTAGTAGAAAAGTTGTAGGTTCGTGCTCTTGTGGGGGAGACGTATGTTATCCACCACCTCGATAGCTAGCCGAGAGTTCGAGGGTCACTAGAGCCGCCGAGAACGCATGAACTACTTACGGTAGGACGTTTTGCCAAAGTAAGACGTTTTGTCAGAACACCGAGTCCTCAGGAGGATGCAGCCCATGAATTTGGACACGATCTCAGATGCACTTCTGGTGTTGTCATGGCAACCCACACAAACATTTCAGCGTCAGCTACAATGAGGCGGAGCCCTTACTGGGACACTGAGCTCAGGTAGAGTGAAAGACAACATTTTTCCGCATCCAAAACAGCAGCGCTGTTCCTGTGACCTCTAGTAAAGCCTCTACTTGGGAAAAGGGAGTCTTTCATCAAAGCATCCTGCAGAAGTTGAATAAAAATATGCAAATGTTTAAATGATGCAACTTAATGAAGGCTGACAGCAGTTGTACTATTTTACATTGCAGCGAACAGGGGTGACCATTATTTTCAACGTTTTTACAGCATTTTTCACATTGAAAGTGAAATAATATAAATAATGTCTCAATTAAATTGCGGTAATATTTAAAAATACAAAAACTACAGCTTTGTTCACAAGCCAATAAAAATGTACTTGGGCCAGTGGTAAATGAAAATAACACTTATTCAGCACCTGGTTGTTGCGGCTGCATCAGGACACCAGATGTTCAGCCTCCATCCTGTAGGCAGACTTATCCCCGTCTGAGAGGAGTCCAATAATGGTGGTGTCATCTGCAAGCTTAATTAATTTGACAGACTGGTGGTTGGAGGTGCGGCAGTTGGTGTACAGGGAGAAGGGCATAGAAGAAAGAACACAGCCCTGAGGGGAGCTCGTGCTGATGGTCTGGGAGTCCAAGACATTCTTCCCCAGCCTCACTGGTTGCTTCCTGTCCGTCAGGAAGTCAGTGATCCACCGGCAGATGGGATCAGGCACATTCATCTGGGAAAGCAATCCTTGAAGAAGGTCTGAAAGGATGGTGTTGAAGGTAGAGCTGAAGTCCACAAACAGGATCCTAGCATAGATTCTGCAGGACAAAGTGTAGGGCCATGTTGATGGCATCGTCTACAGACCTGTTGGCTCTGTATGCAAACTGCAGGGGGTCCAGGAGGGGGGCCGTGAGGGTCTTAAGATAGGAGAGAACCAGGCGCTCAAAAGACTTCCTGACCAGATGTCAGAGCCACAGGTCTGTAGTCTTTTCGTCCAGTGATCTTTGGCTTCTTGAAAGCTATATATGATATAAAAATTATATAAAAACTGTTAATCAGCAAAAGAAATGATATCATAGTTCTTATAAAGAAAGCCTCTATCAATCAAACACCAGCAGTGTAGCAATGTTGTTCACTTACACTGTATATAAAACACTGATTTTGGCTACATCCAGTTTTTACTGTATTATAAACATTTTTTACCATGAAGAGTAAAGTGTTTGGCATTTTTGTCATTGTTATTGAGCTCAGAGATCAGGCCCAGCCCAGTATCTACCTGGTTATGAGCAAGGAGCTGGAGGTGATAACTCAACAATAACCAGGCCATGCATGCATGGATGGATGCATGGATGGATCAGTTTGTAGGCTGTGTGTGGTCAGCAGCAGGCTGCTGGGTGTGGACCAAGAGGGAAAGCCCAGCATGTGAAACCCATCAGCAGAAGGCCAGAACAAAGGTGCACAGACAAACGCAGCCCAGACACTCAGGCAGGACGAGTAAAATAAATGGCAGCAAACACAGTATGATGTGGTAAAATGTGCTTTCTTTCACAAACAGATAGCACAAACAAGAATCACAAGAATCTCCTTTGTGGTTCTTGTTTTTCTTTTGAGTACATTAATAAAAAGTTGAAATAAAGTGGCAATAAAATTCATGCACTGAAGACCACACGAAACCCTAATTCACCCTACTACCTGTTGCCTTCACATTCCATTTGCATCCCTTGTCCACAGAATCAAAAATGACCCTTCTTCGCTAAAGATCGAACATAAAGCAATTGCATTTTAAATGGAAGCCCATTTTGCATTAAGAAACACTATCAGCAATCAGAAATTGTGTATATCAGAGTTCTCTGTTTTTACTGTCCTGAAAACTGCATTAATTCAGTGGATGCGGTTAGGTTCAAAACAACGTAATATAAGAGGGCAACCAATTCAATCTAAGAGGGATCCAATTTTTATCCATTCATGTACCAGCTACTGGCTTTTTGCTGTTATGTTCTCATATCGCGTGAGAGTTTATTTGCCAGGTGTCAGAAGTCTAATAATAAAGCTCCGGCACAACGTGGTCGAAGTTACCCGCATATCGGATCGCATCATGTCAGTGAAGATCGACGCCGACCCGACCGTCCTACGGATTATCTCCTGCTATGCACCACAGACCAACTGCCCCGACGAGGAGAAGACAGAATCCTGCGCGCCCTCGACGACCACCTGCAAACGATTAGCCCTGAGGAACACGTGGCGGTAGGCGGCGACCTAAATGGACATGTAGGCAAGGGGAGAGACGGATATCACCGATTCCATGGCGGCCAAGGATTTGGGACCAGAAACGACGACGGTTGCCGGGTACTGGACTACGCAGAGGCCCACGATCTTGCCGTGACCAACACCTTCTTCAAAAAGAAGCCGGCACACCTCATCACGTACTCCAGCGGCGGCAGAGACACCCAAATCGACTACTGGCTAGTCCGAAGACCCCATCTCAGCCTAGTCACGAACGTAAAAGTCATACCATCAACCAATATTGGCCCTCAACATCGGCTACTTGTGATGGATCTCCGACTCAACCTTGGCCAACGACGACGAAGAACACCAACCACGACGGTGGAGAAGATCAAGTGGTGGCGCCTCCCTGAGGGATCCAATTTTTATCCATTCATGTACCAGCTACTGGCTTTTTGCTGTTATGTTCTCATATCGCGTGAGAGTTTATTTGCCAGGTGTCAGAAGTCTAATAATGAATAAAGTTCAGGATATGCTTAAAAACTCACCTCAGTATAGCCGTCATCAGAAGGAAGTGCGCTTCACTGACTCATCAACTTGTCTCAGGCTTTCCACAAAGTTTCACAGTTGACCTTAAAGTAAGATGCTGCAAGCTTACCTTGCAGTGTATTACTTTTTAAGGTCTAAAGACCCTAAAGTGCGCTATAGATTGAAGTGATTTGAACTGACAACAGGGCTAATTCAGCACTTCAAGTTAACATCAATAAAAGTTTTTAAATTTATTCTGATTTCCGTTTGTTTTCATTGCCTGTGCTATCTGTTATTTAGTTCAAATTGTGGGTAGATAATGCTGTGCTGTCATGTGACCTGTTCTCTCATGTGTGCCTTTCTCTTGTTTTGTATGTATTTCTCGTTTGTTATTTATTCCTATTTTATTCCTGCAATTGGTATGGAATTCATTTTTTTTAAAAATTGATCAGTGTTTTGAAATTAGATGTGATGAAGATGTGACCTTAATTTACAAAATCAACATCATGTTGGATTCAATGAGACATGAAACTAGTGCATGAAACAGGTCTCAGTAAATGTTCTCATAGACTGCAATACACTGCCCCCTGCTGGTCATTATAAAGTCTGCAGATGTCATTTGACATGAATGTCATATTTGTGAAACAAAATAAAGGACTCTGTAAAATAAATGAAAATCAAATATTTATATACAGAATATTTATGTACAAATGCTGAAAAAGACATTTGAACAAGATGCACACCCAGTAAAATTTAAAAAAAAAAAGAAAAGTCAGTTTTATCATGTGACTATCATGCTGTCATTTCTGCACAATGCACTTTACACCAGATCAAAATAAAACACTGTGAGGTCGTTCTAACCGGAAGCCCAGAGAGCGTCGACAATGCAGCACAATGCCCTGAAGCATCAGCATCAAAATATACTTCAAGTACCAAAAAGTACTCATTGTGCAGAATGCCCTATTTTTGAATAGCTGGACATTTTAATTACTTTATCACCAGCTGTGACTACAGGTGATAATCAACCATGTTTCATAGGGATGTGACTACATTTAGAAATGTCACGCATTTTTAGGTATAAAGCAAAAGATGCAATGAAATAAATAAGCTATCACATATTAATCCAAATGAATTCACTGAAATACATCTGCACATTTCTGCAGCCTGACTTATTACACACGTGAACACAGTACACATTTGTTTACTGCAAGCTTGTTTCAGAGATGTGATGCAGTTAAATCTGTATGCGTCTGTTTCCTTGTAGTGTTAGTAGAGATGGTGAACCTGACACAATCCTGTGTTTGGTGTGAAGGAAACCAGTTAACAGCCGGTTTAGTAAAATTCTCTTGAACTCATGGAAAACTCATCGTCGTCTCGAAGTGAGCAGCTGAAGCGTCCCGTGTGATCAGAGGTCCTCGTCATCCTCGCTCACCATGACGTCGAGCTCTTTGTCTTTCCGTACGACGCTCTCGGTGATGAACTCCTTGTGCTGCTCCTCCAGCTCACGCAGCTCCGCCTGCAGGCGCTCCAGGTGGAGCACTCGCCGGTTCCTCAGCAGCCGGCTGGGGAATGGGTTCATGTCGTTGAAGGCGATGCTGGTCAGCTTCCTGCATGGACACACGCAGGTGGAAAGGACTCGATCACCAACACAGAGGAACTGGAAACTGATCAGCTTGAGTGTTTCTGTTTTATGCTGCTTGATACTTCAGGTACTGCAGTTTGAGCAGGAAATACTGGACTGACTGGACCACATGTATCCGAGAGCTGCAGATACTTAAAAATCTTTAAATCGTTGTTACTGTGATCAGGGAAATTTAAACTTCTCACAAAATTTCAGTAAAAAGGGTTTGAAGCTCAAAGATTCAACAGCTACATCCGCTACACTTCTGAGAGTGTAACAGCTCGTAGATTAAGGCGGGTGGAGGCGAGTGCGTACCTGGCATTGGAGACGGTCTTTGTGAATGTTACGAGTTCAAAATTGGGGATGGAAACAAGAGAAACACCACAATAACAACACTGGTCCGGTCGGGTTGAGTCAAACGATGATTTAATGATCACACACGTGGGAGATGGACACTGTATGCAGACAGTCTCAGATCTCAAAATGGTGGAGCATTGCTCAAACTTTTATAGCCCCTGGTGCCTCCACCTTATCATAAAAAGCCTAAACATTTACATGCCTTCTCTCACACAGCGCCTAAGCTACGACCTTGGCTCCCTGCTTATCTGCTCCTGCTGCGATGGGGCAGAAAACTCCAGCATATTCTGTTCTCTTCTAATCAGACAAATAAGACAATAACTCTCTGTGTACAGTATTTCTTATAACTCAGCAGTATAATGCATCATACAGCAATATCCTTCATTCACAACAAGCCAGCAGTTTAATGTAATGCAAATCAGTTTAACTAATGCAATAGTTATCAGCTTCTTCTAATTCAGGAGAATAATGCAAACTAATCTACATAATAATTCACCATCTTTAATTCGGGGTATAACATGGCATAAAATAGCACTACAATCCAACAATTCCCCCTGATGAGGTCATTAAAATAATGACCTCACAAACACCCTTCAATGCAGTGTGGCCGGGTTCATCTCTTCTCACTCCTGAGGTCCTTTGTCCCCCTGAGGGGCGAACCATATGTGGGATGACCTCTGTGTTTGCGCAATTCAGATGCAAGAAAAACTATGATTCCAACAGTAGCAGGTCCAGATGACACTCCCCAGGTCTCCCACAGCTTTATTTTGGTGCTACCTCATACCCTTCAGACGTACTCAGACTAGAACCTCTGTCCAAAGAGCTTTTAGCCTTTATTTTATTGCTGCAGCTACCAGTGTCGTCCAGTTGGGTAATCCTCTGCTCTTCATTCTTCAACCTTAGGGGTTAGACAACCCTTCAGTCGTGGCACAGATCAGGGGATTATTCTGCCCCGATTTCAAACAATGATCTGTGTATCCTCCAGAAAAAGGAACAGGAAGGTGTCCCCCTTTTTTGCCCAAAAGCCTCTCAAGCTTCGTTGGTCTGGTGTTCCCGGATTTCCGCCAACCCCTTCATGGTTATTGCTGTGTTTATGGGATCCATCCTTTCGTGGTGACTAGCTGGAGCCCAAACGCCATGACCCTTGGACCCAGTTGATGTCTCGGCAGTCACTGTGTCTGTCTCTGCTACGGAGGATCCTCGCATATCTGTGACCTCGTCTGGTGTCTGTTCCTTTCTCTGTAAGAGACAGAAAACCAAAACACCTCTCTTCCTACCCCTAATAATCTAATGTTGTTATCTACTGACCTTCTAGTGATTCAGAACTGGTCTAAACATTCAGAATGTCCCAGGGACTTACTCTAATCATATCTTATGTGTGTGTAAGCGTGTTTTGCATTTAGCCCTCTGCACTCAAAGTCAATACCTACAATATATCAGTCCGGACAGTCACGCCAAACGAAGCTTATGACCTTCAAAAGACCAAGTGCCAACTCGTTTTAACAGTGTTCTGGTAGCGATGCCAGCAGTCTTTGAGAATTTGAAATGATACATGCAGTTTATCCTTTTTCCACCTCTGTTCTGCTCGACGACATTCCCTCTTAACAGCACGACTGCTCTCATTAAACCAAGGCTCAGGTTTAGCCTTAAGCTGCCTGGTTTTTAAAGGAGCCACAGAGTCCATGATTTTTTGACAGCAAGAATTAAACCAGGAATGTAGGTCTTCTGTGTCAGAGGAAACAAAGTCAGAAGGCCCGCCGAGCTGATTAAAAGCAGCAGAAAACTGCGCAGCAGTGGCGGGGTTAATAACCCGACAGCACCGAGTAGCAGTGCCAGGTTTAACTGCGGTATATGTCAAACCAACGTTGAATAACACAGGCATATGATCTGAGAGTGCACAGTCACAAATCTCCAAGTCAGTGACAGGCAGACCATATGACAGAACAAGGTCCAGTGTGTGTCCGTGCTCATGTGTAGGGCCACGTACGGACTGTACCAGGCTAAAAGAGTCAATAAGGCTTAAAAAGTCCTTTACCAGTGGCTTATCAGGACAGCATACATGTATATTAAAATCTCCAACAATAAGAACACTATCATAGTTGGGCATAATCCCAGCTAAAAAATCAGAAAAGTCGTTTATGAAGTTCTTATTGTATTTCGGGGGGCGATAGATGACAGCGCAGAAAATCGGGTTTGTACGACTCACCTCAAATGAGGTAAGTTCAAAGCTGGAGAACGAAGGCTGTAGAAAACACTGCTTACATTTAAAATCCTTTTTGTAAACAGTCACTGTGCCTCCACCTCTGCCTGACGTCCGTGGCGAGTTAAAATAGCAACAATCCACAGGTAAAAGTTCAGATAGAACACTGGACTCACCAACACTCAGCCACGTCTCAGTCACACACAGAAAATCCAGATCACGGGAACTGAAGAAGTCCCGAAGAATAAAAGTTTTGTTTAAAAGTGATCTGGCGTTCACCAGGCCAATCCTAGCTGGAGCTGGAGTTGGCGCTCGGGGTTCAGGAGGTCCAGAAACCCGCCGCAGCGATCTCAGATTCCGATAATGTTGACAGCGGAGGTTTAGCCTGGGAGGGCATGGGCAGCGAGGCCGAGGAGCATCATCATCAAAGCCGACCACAGGCACCAAACAGGTATCAACAGGATCCAGAAAACGCCGAGACGCAAACAGCCTTGGCAAGAATCCATGCACTGGTCGGAAAACAGCAGAATAATTCTTTAGATAAACCTTTAGCTTCACCAGGCGACCGCTTCGTTTACCCCGGCGACGAGGACGCTTTCGCCGGGAAGGTAGCGTGGGAACCCGGTACAGGTAACCCGGGGTTTCCGATGCAAATGGGGGCAGGGGTTGCTGCCCACCAGCTCCAAAGGACACAATATTTTGGACCACAGGTTTGAGGTCCAATAGTGTCTGGCGATCATACCTCAGCAGAGACTTTGTTTCATGAATGACACAAATTAAAAATAACATAAACAGGAACAAACTTGGCAGTGACAGACGAGCAGCCACACACACCGGCGCCATCTTGCCAATCTTCAGTGTGAGGTTTCCCTCAGAAGCATGTAGAACAGGGGTGGGCAATTCCAGATGAAAATGAACAGTCATCCACATCTAAAAGATTTGTAGATTCGAGGGACCGGTATAATACATCTAGTACATCTTTGTTTAAACCTCAGAACACAAAAAGGGAACAAACCATTGTATACAGATTTAAAAGTGCGCAAAGCAACGAACAGTCACCCTCTGAAACAGCTGAGGTTATCACAACCATTGTTTCTGTAAATACACAGGAACAGTCACCCACCTCAAAAAGATTAGTATATTCAAGGGACCAGTGTATCTACTCTGGTCAAAAGAATCCATGCTTCGTACTGATGTCCACAATTCTTTTTTATTCCTCTCACAATCATGGAGCACCGTGAAAACTAGAAACGAGTAAAATAATATCAATAGCACATATGACATCCATCTCAGCCACTTATTTCTTTTCACAAGATGCACAAGTGCTTAACAAATAACAGCATAATGTTTTTACCGTGTACGCCTTGTAAAACCAGTAGTAGAAAAGTTGTAGGTTCGTGCTCTTGTGGGGGAGACGTATGTTATCCACCACCTCGATAGCTAGCCGAGAGTTCGAGGGTCACTAGAGCCGCCGAGAACGCATGAACTACTTACGGTAGGACGTTTTGCCAAAGTAAGACGTTTTGTCAGAACACCGAGTCCTCAGGAGGATGCAGCCCATGAATTTGGACACGATCTCAGATGCACTTCTGGTGTTGTCATGGCAACCCACACAAACATTTCAGCGTCAGCTACAATGAGGCGGAGCCCTTACTGGGACACTGAGCTCAGGTAGAGTGAAAGACAACATTTTTCCGCATCCAAAACAGCAGCGCTGTTCCTGTGACCTCTAGTAAAGCCTCTACTTGGGAAAAGGGAGTCTTTCATCAAAGCATCCTGCAGAAGTTGAATAAAAATATGCAAATGTTTAAATGATGCAACTTAATGAAGGCTGACAGCAGTTGTACTATTTTACATTGCAGCGAACAGGGGTGACCATTATTTTCAACGTTTTTACAGCATTTTTCACATTGAAAGTGAAATAATATAAATAATGTCTCAATTAAATTGCGTTAATATTTAAAAATACAAAAACTACAGCTTTGTTCACAAGCCAATAAAAATGTACTTGGGCCAGTGGTAAATGAAAATAACACTTATTCAGCACCTGGTTGTTGCGGCTGCATCAGGACACCAGATGTTCAGCCTCCATCCTGTAGGCAGACTTATCCCCGTCTGAGAGGAGTCCAATAATGGTGGTGTCATCTGCAAGCTTAATTAATTTGACAGACTGGTGGTTGGAGGTGCGGCAGTTGGTGTACAGGGAGAAGGGCATAGAAGAAAGAACACAGCCCTGAGGGGAGCTCGTGCTGATGGTCCGGGAGTCCAAGACATTCTTCCCCAGCCTCACTGGTTGCTTCCTGTCCGTCAGGAAGTCAGTGATCCACCGGCAGATGGGATCAGGCACATTCATCTGGGAAAGCAATCCTTGAAGAAGGTCTGAAAGGATGGTGTTGAAGGTAGAGCTGAAGTCCACAAACAGGATCCTAGCATAGATTCTGCAGGACAAAGTGTAGGGCCATGTTGATGGCATCGTCTACAGACCTGTTGGCTCTGTATGCAAACTGCAGGGGGTCCAGGAGGGGGGCCGTGAGGGTCTTAAGATAGGAGAGAACCAGGCGCTCAAAAGACTTCCTGACCAGATGTCAGAGCCACAGGTCTGTAGTCTTTTCGTCCAGTGATCTTTGGCTTCTTGAAAGCTATATATGATATAAAAATTATATAAAAACTGTTAATCAGCAAAAGAAATGATATCATAGTTCTTATAAAGAAAGCCTCTATCAATCAAACACCAGCAGTGTAGCAATGTTGTTCACTTACACTGTATATAAAACACTGATTTTGGCTACATCCAGTTTTTACTGTATTATAAACATTTTTTACCATGAAGAGTAAAGTGTTTGGCATTTTTGTCATTGTTATTGAGCTCAGAGATCAGGCCCAGCCCAGTATCTACCTGGTTATGAGCAAGGAGCTGGAGGTGATAACTCAACAATAACCAGGCCATGCATGCATGGATGGATGCATGGATGGATCAGTTTGTAGGCTGTGTGTGGTCAGCAGCAGGCTGCTGGGTGTGGACCAAGAGGGAAAGCCCAGCATGTGAAACCCATCAGCAGAAGGCCAGAATAAAGGTGCACAGACAAACGCAGCCCAGACACTCAGGCAGGACGAGTAAAATAAATGGCAGCAAACACAGTATGATGTGGTAAAATGTGCTTTCTTTCACAAACAGATAGCACAAACAAGAATCACAAGAATCTCCTTTGTGGTTCTTGTTTTTCTTTTGAGTACATTAATAAAAAGTTGAAATAAAGTGGCAATAAAATTCATGCACTGAAGACCACACGAAACCCTAATTCACCCTACTACCTGTTGCCTTCACATTCCATTTGCATCCCTTGTCCACAGAATCAAAAATGACCCTTCTTCACTAAAGATCGAACATAAAGCAATTGCATTTTAAATGGAAGCCCATTTTGCATTAAGAAACACTATCAGCAATCAGAAATTGTGTATATCAGAGTTCTCTGTTTTTACTGTCCTGAAAACTGCATTAATTCAGTGGATGCGGTTAGGTTCAAAACAACGTAATATAAGAGGGCAACCAATTCAATCTAAGAGGGATCCAATTTTTATCCATTCATGTACCAGCTACTGGCTTTTTGCTGTTATGTTCTCATATCGCGTGAGAGTTTATTTGCCAGGTGTCAGAAGTCTAATAATAAAGCTCCGGCACAACGTGGTCGAAGTTACCCGCATATCGGATCGCATCATGTCAGTGAAGATCGACGCCGACCCGACCGTCCTACGGATTATCTCCTGCTATGCACCACAGACCAACTGCCCCGACGAGGAGAAGACAGAATTCTGGCGCGCCCTCGACGACCACCTGCAAACGATTAGCCCTGAGGAACACGTGGCGGTAGGCGGCGACCTAAATGGACATGTAGGCAAGGGGAGAGACGGATATCACCGATTCCATGGCGGCCAAGGATTTGGGACCAGAAACGACGAGGGTTGCCGGGTACTGGACTACGCAGAGGCCCACGATCTTGCCGTGACCAACACCTTCTTCAAAAAGAAGCCGGCACACCTCATCACGTACTCCAGCGGCGGCAGAGACACCCAAATCGACTACTGGCTAGTCCGAAGACCCCATCTCAGCCTAGTCACGAACGTAAAAGTCATACCATCAACCAATATTGGCCCTCAACATCGGCTACTTGTGATGGATCTCCGACTCAACCTTGGCCAACGACGACGAAGAACACCAACCACGACGGTGGAGAAGATCAAGTGGTGGCGCCTCCCTGAGGGATCCAATTTTTATCCATTCATGTACCAGCTACTGGCTTTTTGCTGTTATGTTCTCATATCGCGTGAGAGTTTATTTGCCAGGTGTCAGAAGTCTAATAATGAATAAAGTTCAGGATATGCTTAAAAACTCACCTCAGTATAGCCGTCATCAGAAGGAAGTGCGCTTCACTGACTCATCAACTTGTCTCAGGCTTTCCACAAAGTTTCACAGTTGACCTTAAAGTAAGATGCTGCAAGCTTACCTTGCAGTGTATTACTTTTTAAGGTCTAAAGACCTTAAAGTGCGCTATAGATTGAAGTGATTTGAACTGACAACAGGGCTAATTCAGCACTTCAAGTTAACATCAATAAAAGTTTTTAAATTTATTCTGATTTCCGTTTGTTTTCATTGCCTGTGCTATCTGTTATTTAGTTCAAATTGTGGGTAGATAATGCTGTGCTGTCATGTGACCTGTTCTCTCATGTGTGCCTTTCTCTTGTTTTGTATGTATTTCTCGTTTGTTATTTATTCCTATTTTATTCCTGCAATTGGTATGGAATTCATTTTTTTTAAATTGATCAGTGTTTTGAAATTAGATGTGATGAACATGTGACCTTAATTTACAAAATCAACATCATGTTGGATTCAATGAGACATGAAACTAGTGCATGAAACAGGTCTCAGTAAATGTTCTCATAGACTGCAATACACTGCCCCCTGCTGGTCATTATAAAGTCTGCAGATGTCATTTGACATGAATGTCATATTTGTGAAACAAAATAAAGGACTCTGTAAAATAAATGAAAATCAAATATTTATATACAGAATATTTATGTACAAATGCTGAAAAAGACATTTGAACAAGATGCACACCCAGTAAAATTAAAAAAAAAAGAAAAGTCAGTTTTATCATGTGACTATCATGCTGTCATTTCTGCACAATGCACTTTACACCAGATCAAAATAAAACACTGTGAGGTCGTTCTAACCGGAAGCCCAGAGAGCTTCGACAATGCAGCACAATGCCCTGAAGCATCAGCATCAAAATATACTTCAAGTACCAAAAAGTACTCATTGTGCAGAATGCCCTATTTTTGAATAGCTGGACATTTTAATTACTTTATCACCAGCTGTGACTACAGCTGATAATCAACCATGTTTCATAGGGATGTGACTACATTTAGAAATGTCACGCATTTTTAGGTATAAAGCAAAAGATGCAATGAAATAAATAAGCTATCACATATTAATCCAAATGAATTCACTGAAATACATCTGCACATTTCTGCAGCCTGACTTATTACACACGTGAACACAGTACACATTTGTTTACTGCAAGCTTGTTTCAGAGATGTGATGCAGTTAAATCTGTATGCGTCTGTTTCCTTGTAGTGTTAGTAGAGATGGTGAACCTGACACAATCCTGTGTTTGGTGTGAAGGAAACCAGTTAACAGCCGGTTTAGTAAAATTCTCTTGAACTCATGGAAAACTCATCGTCGTCTCGAAGTGAGCAGCTGAAGCGTCCCGTGTGATCAGAGGTCCTCGTCGTCCTCGCTCACCATGACGTCGAGCTCTTTGTCTTTCCGTACGACGCTCTCGGTGATGACCTCCTTGTGCTGCTCCTCCAGCTCACGCAGCTCCGCCTGCAGGCGCTCCAGGTGGAGCACTCGCCGGTTCCTCAGCAGCCGGCTGGGGAATGGGTTCATGTCGTTGAAGGCGATGCTGGTCAGCTTCCTGCATGGACACACGCAGGTGGAAAGGACTCGATCACCAACACAGAGGAACTGGAAACTGATCAGCTTGAGTGTTTCTGTTTTATGCTGCTTGATACTTCAGGTACTGCAGTTTGAGCAGGAAATACTGGACTGACTGGACCACATGTATCCGAGAGCTGCAGATACTTAAAAATCTTTAAATCGTTGTTACTGTGATCAGGGAAATTTAAACTTCTCACAAAATTTCAGTAAAAAGGGTTTGAAGCTCAAAGATTCAACAGCTACATCCGCTACACTTCTGAGAGTGTAACAGCTCGTAGATTATGGCGGGTGGAGGCGAGTGCGTACCTGGCATTGGAGACGGTCTTTGTGAAGAAGCGTAGGTACTGGTAGATCTCCACGCTGTCGTGAATCTTCAGGATGTCGTCCTCTTTGTATTTGAACAGAGCCAGAGTGTATCTGAAGATCACCTGCAGCACAGACACGCATTTCATAACAGGACACTCACGCCACACAATTAATTGGAAACTTTGAGGAGGTGAGTCATAAAATTACTCTTTCAGTTGTGGTGCAGTTGGGCCCTTTACTCATTACAGCTCTGATCGATTTCCAATAAGCCACTTGGTTCCTCAGTTGCCAGATAATATTAACTTACTTGGTAGTTGAGCTTTAAGTTTAAATTAAACTTTTGGGTTGGATCTACGTGGCTGAAGCTGTTGTCAGCATTTATCCCTGTGTGGTATATATTTCTGTGTCTGAACTGTGATTTTATTTCCTGAGACAAACGATGTAAAAGCTGTGCTGCATTTGTCACATTGCAGAAACAAGCCCAAAGCCATTGTCCCGCTCATCGTCTGGATTTACGCTGCTTGTGGTAGACTGTGAGGTCGTTACTAGAATGATCTGCTTTCCCACTCCTATTTCATGTCACATGACAGTTCCCCATGCTTAGTAAACAATGTCTTATTACTCCTAAAATGTAAATAAAGACATCTAAAGGTCAAAACAAAATCATTTTTGTTTCCATGGACACTACTGTGGTGCATTCAAGTGTTGTCTGCATTTCTGTCATGGTGTGTTCGGGTGTATGGTACCTTGGTACCCTCATACAGGAAGGCGTCCCACAGAGGCATCAGGATGTCGCTGGGCAGACTCTCCACAAAAACCACCAGGAACCAGTTGAAGGTGACCAGAGAGACGTCAATGTTGTGATCCTCAAAGTGAGATGCCAGGCGAGGAAGCTTCTCCGCCATGAAGTCCTTCAGCACGCGCTGGTCCGCCTGAGCACAAAGACTCACAGAGATCACAGTCCACCAGATTCTTGGTGTAGTAGTCCTGAGGCATGATGGCTTCCACCACTGCCACCAGACACCAGAAGGCGTCTTCGTCACTTTGGAGGACCAGCAGAGCGAGGGCCGCTAACCTGTGGACATTGATGGAAGGTGAGGTTCTGCCTGGAAGGCGGGTCCACATAAGAACTCAGATATAAAATTTATACTTTTGTTCTGACCTGTTGAGTACCTGGCAGTAGCCAATGGCAGGGTTATGCCCGGAGAAGGCCAGAAGGATGCGGCGGAGCTGCTGGAGGGCAGGGCTGGAGGGCGGGGCTGGACGGCGAGGAGAAGTGCTGATTGGTCGTCAGGGTTCGGTGAAGGTCCAGCTGGACCTGCCTGGAGGCAGGATTAGGAGCTGTCCGACTCTTCTCACACAGCTGGAAACAGAACAGGATTACTGAGTGCTCGCCAGCATTCCCGACAGGAAGAAGGAGGAGCCACCTGTGCTCAGGTGCGGATAAAGCACTCTCTCTCTCTACAGCTGTACCTGCTGATAGCGTTGCGTGTGGCACTCTTGGCTTTTCAAAGTTCTGGCTCGGACCAAACAGCGCCACACTCTCTGCCGATACTCCCGAGGGACGCCTTCACGCACCAGAATTTTGAGCTCAGGTGAGATGATGAAGTCATCGTCGGACCTGCCTGCAAGGTACTGAACCCAGCGGCTCAGCAGGGAGTGCTCCAGACCCTCCTACAGAGACAATGATGTATGATATAAAAAGAGGATAACCATTATCTGTTAAGCATTATGTTACAATTTAACATAATGTAAAATTGTAACATTGTAAACATAATGTTACAATTTTACATTATGTTACAGTTTAACATAAAGTAAAATTGTAACATTATGTTTACAATGTTACAATTTACAAATTGTAACATTGTAAACATAATCTTACAATTTTACATTATGTAACAATTTAACATAATGTAAAATTGTAACATTGTAAACATAATGTTACAATTTTACTTTATGTTACAGTTTAACATCATATAAAATTGTAACATTATGTTTACAATGTTACAATTTACAAATTGTAACATGATGTTACAATTTTACATGATGTTAAATTGTAGCTGTTAAGGGTGGTGAGTTAGCGAACCTAGACGCGGACTTCTCGTTTAAGTTGAACAGTGTCTTTATTTACAGTGAAGCCAAAATCAATCCACAGTTATCCACAGTGCAAGTCCCTTCAGTGCTCCTCTCCCCGTCTCCCCTCGTGTGTCCACAAAACTCCCTAGAATCAGTGAAGTGTCCCCTTCCGTCTCTCCGTCTCGATCGCGTCCAGGCTTAGTAGGCAGCTCAGAGCGGCAGCACTTACGGGTCGGAGGTCTCCCGTTGCTACGCGACCGCGTAACAATCGCAGCGGAGAAAAAGCAGAGCGAGAGAGGAGAACAAAAAAACACACACACACAGGTCGACCGGTCGGGGCACCGTCCGACTCTGACAGTAACATAATGTAAAATTGTATTATGTTTACAATGTTACAATCCCTACCCTCACCTATGGCCACGAGCTGTGGGTAGTGACCGAAAGAACGAGATCGCGTATACAAGCGGCAGAAATGAGCTTCCTCCGAAGGGTGGCTGGCCTCTCCCTTAGAGATAGGGTGAGAAGTTCGGCCGTCCGGGAGGGGCTCAGAGTAGAGCAGCTGCTGCTCCACATCGAAAGGAGCCAGCTGAGGTGGTTCGGGCATCTGACAAGGATGCCCCCTGGGCGCCTCCTGGGTGAGGTGTTCCAGGCATGTCCCACCGGGAGGAGGCCCCGGGGCAGACCCAGGACACGCTGGAGAGATTATATCTCTCGGCTGGCCTGGGAACGCCTTGGTGTTCCCCCGGATAAGCTGGAGGAGGTGGCTGGGGAGAGGGAGGTCTGGGCCTCTTTGCTTAGGCTGCTGGCCCCGCGACCTCGGATAAAGCGGATGAAGATGGATGGATGGATGGATGGATGGATGGATGGATGTTACAATTGTAAAATTGTAACATTATGTTTACAATGTTACAATTTCACATTATGTTAAATTGCAACATGATGTAAAATCGTAACATTAAGTTGACAATGTTACAATTGTAAATATAATTTACCCAATTAATTCTGTCATAACAGAAGTATGACTTCTCTGTGTTATTAATCCGTATTAATATCATAGGGAGATTAATATCCCTACAATATTAAGCATCAGACTTTATCAAATTTTCTAAAAACTTTTTTTGTTGGATAGTGTAGCGCAGCTGGATAGTGTAGTGGTAATACTACATATCTTTGGAGTCGCACGTTCGATTCCCACCCAGTATCCAGTAAGGGTCCTGGCTAGACCCCTCATGCTAACCAAAAATCCCTGGAATGGTGCGGCTATGTCTGCAGTCTCTCCGCTTAAATTTAGAGCTTGCTTGTTTGTTAAATGTATTATTTACTGTTTTTAGTTTACTCCATGATGGGGCTGGATATCGGGCGTCCTGCACCACCCATCCGGTCTGGAGCATAGCGAAACCATTTCTGCACTGTTTGAACGAAGGTAAACTCAGAAACTGCCCCCACCTGCTGAGTCAGGCCATCTAAGACAACAAAAAACCCCAAAAACAAACAAACAAAAAAACAGTAAAAAAGAGGGGTTCAATTAGAGTTCAAATATGAATAACCTCTCGCCAAAAGTCTTTAACAGCTAGAAAGCTGGCAAACTACTAAGCTGATCAACATGAAAGGCACAAGGTGGAAATCAGCAAACTGCTGCCTCACTTTGTTCACCCGTGCTCTATATTTCATGGTCCGGTTGGCTGCAGGACCAAACATTTGGCCTTACACCTTATTTCTTTATGTTTTGCTTCCAAGGTGCCAGACTTGTAGGTAACTTTTTACACTGACATGACCTCAGCAATAGTTTCCAGTCTTTCAACTTCCTTGGGCTTTGGCTGCTTTTTTACTCATTTTCAGTCCAGTCCTTCTACCTGACCATTTTCAGAGAACTCTAAGGAGCTTGGGGGAAAAAAGCAACCGGACTTCTTTAACTTTTTTGAAGACGTTTCGCTTCTCATCCCAGAAGCTTTTTCAGTTCACTGAAGCCTCATAAGAAAGTGACACAATGACATTTAGATAATAAAACTCGCCAAAAATGCACCTTAAGAGCACTGTCTCTTTAAATACCCTCTTTTGCTTGGTCTGCTCCTTATTTTTTCCTCATTTTTTCTTACTTTGGAGGACCAGCAGAGCGAGGGCCGCTAACCTGTGGACATTCATGGAAGGTGAGGTTCTGCCTGGAAGGCGGGTCCACATAAGAACTCAGATATAATATTTATATTTTTGTTCTAACCTGTTGAGTCCCTGGCAGCAGCCAATGGCAAGGTTGTGCCAGCCAGCAGGATGCTGCTGAAGGGCGGGGCTGGAGTCTGAAAGTAAGAGCTCGTTTAGACTCTATTCTGTGAACAGGCTTGCTCCCACGAATATGTGAATTCATCTGTAAAAGAGTTTAACTCTAATGCACCTGTTCCTCCTGCTCCCTGCTGCAGGGCGGCCTGTTGGACTACGAATGCCAGTGCGGAGCTAAGAAGATCAAAGAGGAGCTGTTGTTCTTGAACCTGCCAAAGTGAGTAACCTCAAATCGGTCCCCAAAGGCCTCAAACCACCACAGTTCAGTCGGTGTCAGTTTTGTTCATGTCATGTCCTCCTTGCGTCTTCCTTTGAGCCTCTCCTCTTTGTCTCATCTCTTTCAGTGTGCTGATCCTCCAGCTGAAGTGGTTTACGTTCACTCCATCATTTACCGTGGAGAAGAAGAACAGCTCCATTGTTCTGACACAGCAGCTGGTGATCAGCCAGGACACAGCCTTTACTGAAGAGGTAAGGGAAAAGGCACACCGTTCATTTCAAGTATGGATGGAGCCCATTTCTAAGCTAACGGGTGGTGCCGCTGCCCTCTCCCAGTAAACTGCTCGCTATTTGTTGGTCAGCGTGATCAGTCGTTTGGGCTCCTCAGCTTACAGCGGTGAGTGGGTGCTTTCAGACACATGTGCTGAATGCAGGTCAGCTTTGAAAGTTTATGAGACGTTAATAAGTGCGCCTTCTCCTCTCAGGACATTACGTCTGTGACGGCGTTCACCAGATGAGCGGAAGAGACGACGTCACAGACAGCCGGCTCACGTACGATGACGAGTTGGTCTGCCAGACCACGTGTGAGTCTGTGTGTGAGCAGCGGCAGAGAACAGCTTACCTGCTATTCTATAAAAGACAGGTGACGTCTCCCAGCAAACAGTCAGCATGTCTGTGCAAATATTCAGTGTAACTTGTAGAAAAACCCTCACACTCAGTTTATTTGTGTTTTTCTTTTTCTATTTCTTACTTTCTTTGCCGCACTAGAAAGGCAGCAGAGTCGGGACTCAGATCTGCAGCAACACCTTCATTGTTATTGTTATTATTGTTGTTAGTACTCTTGTTGTTATGATTGATATTGTTACTGTTATGATCAGTTTTATTATTATTATTATCATTATTAATTTTTTAATACATTTGTTTATCTTTATTATTAGTAGTAGTAATGTTGTTGTTTATGTTGTTATTGTTATTATTATTACTGGTATTTTTGACATTATTATTATTATTTTGTTGTTATTGTCATTATTAGTAGAAGTAGTATTAGTTATATCATTTTTATATCAGCCTGGAGTGAACAACATTAAAGCATGGATCCATCCTCCCTCACATTCACAATTCAGGCTGCTGGTGTAATTGTGCGCGGGATATTTTCCTGGTACACTTTGGGACCTTTAAATGCTACAGTCTGAGTATTGTTATGACCACAGTGTACCCTCTTCTGATGGCTGAAAGTAAAAGGGGGTCCAGTACCGGTTCCGGTACCAGGCCTACTGACAATTTAACATAATGTAAAATGGTAACATCGTAAACATAATGTTACAATTTAACATAATGTAAAATGGTAACATTGTAAACAGAATGTTACCATTTAACACAATGTAAAATGGTAACATTGTAAACAGAATGTTGCCATTTAACATTATGTTAAATATAACTAACGGATTTACTTTACCAAATGGACCATCCCGGCCTTGCCGTATTGGTCTATTTGATTCACCTTTGTTTTTATTGTTTATTTTATTTTCACTTGCTACACATAGGACAGACATGACTGGGGGAAAGAAAGGGGAGAAAGAAAGAGGGAAAGAAAAACAGCAGGGAAGAGGAATGGTGATAAAGGGCAAAAAACAAAAACCAACAAAACAAACAGACAAAAAATATATATATCAGTCACTTCAACTCAAAGAAGTCCAGACGCTTTTCTTTCCAAGCTCCTTTGACTGACTGTTAGGACAACTTATTTATTGCAAGCATGCAGTACAAGAATAACTCGATGTTTCTGACTTTGCATTACGAATTGTTTACCCACTGACAAACATTTCAAATGAAATTAAATTAAAAAACAATTTGTGGTAACCTGATTTTAATTCAAAAAGAATCATTAACAACACTTCTTGTAATGGTGTCAAAATCAGCCCAACTTTTATTTTCAAATGCAAAAAGTAAAAGAAAATGAGCCAACATACTGGACACATATAATTGTCAATATAATTGTTTATAAACAATTATACTGTCATCATTGTTACAGATATGGAAACTTTATTAACAATTTGTCCAAGTAAAAAAATGCCCTGCTAATTGTTGGGGTTTTCTCTCCTCTAGCCCTTTCCTTTAAGCTCTTCTTTACATCCCCCCACCCCCACCTTTTCTTTTTTCTTAATAATATAACAATAAAAACAATTGGCTGCATTTTAAATGTGTCAGATCAATGTCTTTATTCAAGAATACAAGAAATGGTAATAGCTGCATGTGTGTTTGTGTGTGTGCATAATATGCATACTTTACTTGTTGGATCCAAATCCCACAAGGAATCAAATAAAACAAGAAGACAAACAAAAACAAAACAAAAATATATTTCTCTCCCTTCCCAGGTCAGGTTCACAAAAGCATTGCAGCTCTTTATTCCTCTTGTACAGCTCCAGAGTCTGTCAGCCAAAAAGAAACTACTGAGGTTCCAACACCCAGTGTTTCTGTAAACACAGATGAAAATGAACAGTCATCCACATCTAAAAGATTTGTAGATTCGAGGGACCGGTATAATACATCTAGTACATCTTTGTTTAAACCTCAGAATAGAGGTCTGCGCGGGAATGTTTTTTTAGTCCCGCTCCCGCAAGGTTTTGTACCGAACCCGACCGCTCCCGCTGTATATTCAGTCTTTGTTCACCCGCTGCCCGCTTAGAATAATTTTCTACCCGACCCGACCGTTCCCGCTAAATTTAGATCTGGTTTCCAAAATCTCACATTTAAATGGGGTACCACCAAAAAATAGAGATAACAGATAAAACTGCAGGTTGTGCAATGATTGTATTTATTTTTCTTAAACAAGATGCATTTATCTGTCAACATGCAACATTTATCTTTTAACATGGAAAACGTGTTGCAAAAATAAAATAAATAAAAACGAATACAGCATTGTGGCCTACTTGTTATTTTTATGTAAAATACAAACGTAACATTTTTCTGTCAACACAGTAGGGAAAGTGTCGCGAAAAAAAAAAAAGTCACTTAAAATTGTAAACAAAAGAACAAAATAGTTGGCCACTGCGAAATTAAATGGTTGTTTAAACTATCAGTTTAACGAAAAAATGTCCCAATGTCGAATTCAAGGTCTCTCCTACAAAAGAAAATATGCATATATAAATACAACAATAAACGACATCTCAAAATTATAAACTATTAATCAAATGAACGAAACTTACTTAAAAAATCCAAATTATTTTAAATTTCCATGCAGGAAAAGAATGTCACTGACTGATGAGGGTTTCAGTACTGAACGTCTCTCCTCCAAAATCCGACCACAAAGGCTGAATGCTCTCTCGGAAGGTGCACTCGTTGCCGGGATGCAGAGGACAAATCTTGCAAGGTTGCTCAGGGCAGGGAACTGGGAACTGTTGGAATTCCACCACTGCAAAATGTTTTGTTGACTTGATAATTCAAGTTTCATGGTCCTGTACTCCTGAATCTGAACATCTAGTGATTTTGATCCACATGATTCTTCCTCTTCCTCCCAATCTGAAAATTTATGAAGAACAGTAGGCCTTTTGGCAGGTGTTGGTTCAACATCCTCATCATGTGCATGATCAAACTTTAAATCTTCGATCATCTCCTTGACTCCCTGTATCACATTCTGTCGCCCTCTTTCATCTAACATTCTCAGACCTCGCAGATTTGGTGTCAGAAAGGTTGCTATTTTATAAAGCATGTGAACAGAATGGGATGAAGTGCTGTCTGCTGACAGTAATTCTTTCAGCCGTGTTACACAGACGGTTGCAATTTCAGAGAGCAGAGGGTCTTTTGTGGCTGATGTACAGTGCTCAATTAATCGCACAGACCACGGAAGAACAAGTGAGGCACTGGGAGCTGTGTTATCAGTTTCCAAGTCGTCAGTTGCCTCTTTGAAGGGTTTTAGGAATGATACTAGTAACTTAAGAGTACTGATGCTAATGCGTCCGATCTTGTCATAATTATTGCTCTCAGTCAGCACAGATGCAATGTCTTCGTACTGTTCCAAGACAGAATTTAACATGTCAAAGTTAGAGTTCCATCGTGTCTCTATGGATTGTTTCAGTGACTTTTTAAGCTTGCCCTGCTGTCCTGAGTGTTTGAAATATGTAACCAACTTTTTAACATCAGTCAGAAGGCTAGCGATCTCTGGAGACTTTTCGATTATGGCAGTACCAAACGCACTGGAGAGAGTCACGTTTAGTATGTGCGCTGTGCAGTTTAGCCTCGTGTATTCTCGTAAGGCACTGATCATGTTGGCTCCACGATCTGTGACAAAAATAATCTTTTTGCCCATGTCTGTCGCATCAATGCCAAACACTCTGAGATTCTGCAGCAGGTGCCTTCGAATGTTTTCACCTGTCTTTGAGGTGCTTGGGTCAAAAGGGGCAGCAAAAAGCACTCTTGAATGTAGCTCAGATTGCTCATTAACGTAATGGATGGTTGCAGACAAAAAGGACGTTTTTCGATATGTTTCTGTCCATATGTCTGCTGTAACAGCGCATCCAAACTTCGATATTGTTGCAGTGATTTCCTCCACAACATGTTTACGTAGACTCTGAGCCCTCATTTCAACATTTCTTGACACCGTTGTGGGGTGTGGTAGTATCTCACAGACATCGAATTTTCCTATTCTTGCTGCTGTGTCGACCAAATGTTGGGCCAGCTGTGTGAAGCCTTTTCCAGAGATGGTATCATACGGTCGAATGTCTTGGCAAACAAACTGAACACATTTGTCTCTGGTTTCTTTTTTAAACTTCTCTGGCACCAGCAAAGATTTAGTAAATGCCAGTTTTGTTTGCCCCTTTGTGATGGGACATGAGTGCCGCCTTAAACCTGAGGTTCCAGTCTTGTGACTGCAAAAGGGTAAAACTTTGAGGCATTTATCGCATTGTACAAAGGGTAATTTTTTTCCATTTGCGTCTATGACGCATGAAAAACACTCCCATACATCAGACTTGCCTGATGTGGGTTTCCTTAAAGTAAACTGACCGTTGTCTAATCCCAGCTGAACGTCCTTCAAGGAAATTGCATCTTCAGTTTGCTCTGCCATGTTGGTAAAGCGCGCTCTGATGCAGGTGATGCGCGCACAGAGTCACAGACTGTGCAAGTAAAATGCACGTGCAAAAAGCACTGATCCATGCGCTCAGTGCGTGTAACAGGCGTGAGCACTGGCTGTACCAGTGCTCAATTAGAATGAGGAAATCACAGATATGCTGTTCCGAAAAAATGTCGGGCACGCTATATTTTCAGACCGCCCGCTCCCGTTCAAATTACACCAGAGTTACCGACCGCTACCGCATTTTATTTGGAAATTTATTCCCGCGCTGCAAGAAATCTGGTCGGGTCCCGCGGCTCCCGCGGGACAGCCGCGGGAATGCAGACCTCTACCTCAGAACACAAAAAGGGAACAAACCATTGTATACAGATTTAAAAGTGCGCAAAGCAACGAACAGTCACCCTCTGAAACAGCTGAGGTTATCACAACCATTGTTTCTGTAAATACACAGGAACAGTCACCCACCTCAAAAAGATTAGTATATTCAAGGGACCAGTGTATCTACTCTGGTCAAAAGAATCCATGCTTCGTACTGATGTCCACAATTCTTTTTTATTCCTCTCACAATCATGGAGCACCGTGAAAACTAGAAACGAGTAAAATAATATCAATAGCACATATGACATCCATCTCAGCCACTTATTTCTTTTCACAAGATGCACAAGTGCTTAACAAATAACAGCATAATGTTTTTACCGTGTACGCCTTGTAAAACCAGTAGTAGAAAAGTTGTAGGTTCGTGCTCTTGTGGGGGAGACGTATGTTATCCACCACCTCGATAGCTAGCCGAGAGTTCGAGGGTCACTAGAGCCGCCGAGAACGCATGAACTACTTACGGTAGGACGTTTTGCCAAAGTAAGACGTTTTGTCAGAACACCGAGTCCTCAGGAGGATGCAGCCCATGAATTTGGACACGATCTCAGATGCACTTCTGGTGTTGTCATGGCAACCCACACAAACATTTCAGCGTCAGCTACAATGAGGCGGAGCCCTTATTGAAACACTGAGCTCAGGTAGAGTGAAAGACAACATTTTTCCGCATCCAAAACAGCAGCGCTGTTCCTGTGACCTCTAGTAAAGCCTCTACTTGGGAAAAGGGAGTCTTTCATCAAAGCATCCTGCAGAAGTTGAATAAAAATATGCAAATGTTTAAATGATGCAACTTAATGAAGGCTGACAGCAGTTGTACTATTTTACATTGCAGCGAACAGGGGTGACCATTATTTTCAACGTTTTTACAGCATTTTTCACATTGAAAGTGAAATAATATAAATAATGTCTCAATTAAATTGCGTTAATATTTAAAAATACAAAAACTACAGCTTTGTTCACAAGCCAATAAAAATGTACTTGGGCCAGTGGTAAATGAAAATAACACTTATTCAGCACCTGGTTGTTGCGGCTGCATCAGGACACCAGATGTTCAGCCTCCATCCTGTAGGCAGACTTATCCCCGTCTGAGAGGAGTCCAATAATGGTGGTGTCATCTGCAAGCTTAATTAATTTGACAGACTGGTGGTTGGAGGTGCGGCAGTTGGTGTACAGGGAGAAGGGCATAGAAGAAAGAACACAGCCCTGAGGGGAGCTCGTGCTGATGGTCCGGGAGTCCAAGACATTCTTCCCCAGCCTCACTGGTTGCTTCCTGTCCGTCAGGAAGTCAGTGATCCACCGGCAGATGGGATCAGGCACATTCATCTGGGAAAGCAATCCTTGAAGAAGGTCTGAAAGGATGGTGTTGAAGGTAGAGCTGAAGTCCACAAACAGGATCCTAGCATAGATTCTGCAGGACAAAGTGTAGGGCCATGTTGATGGCATCGTCTACAGACCTGTTGGCTCTGTATGCAAACTGCAGGGGGTCCAGGAGGGGGGCCGTGAGGGTCTTAAGATAGGAGAGAACCAGGCGCTCAAAAGACTTCCTGACCAGATGTCAGAGTAGTCTTTTCGTCCAGTGATCTTTGGCTTCTTGAAAGCTATATATGATATAAAAATTATATAAAAACTGTTAATCAGCAAAAGAAATGATATCATAGTTCTTATAAAGAAAGCCTCTATCAATCAAACACCAGCAGTGTAGCAATGTTGTTCACTTACACTGTATATAAAACACTGATTTTGGCTACATCCAGTTTTTACTGTATTATAAACATTTTTTACCATGAAGAGTAAAGTGTTTGGCATTTTTGTCATTGTTATTGAGCTCAGAGATCAGGCCCAGCCCAGTATCTACCTGGTTATGAGCAAGGAGCTGCAGGTGATAACTCAACAATAACCAGGCCATGCATGCATGGATGGATGCATGGATGGATCAGTTTGTAGGCTGTGTGTGGTCAGCAGCAGGCTGCTGGGTGTGGACCAAGAGGGAAAGCCCAGCATGTGAAACCCATCAGCAGAAGGCCAGAACAAAGGTGCACAGACAAACGCAGCCCAGACACTCAGGCAGGACGAGTAAAATAAATGGCAGCAAACACAGTATGATGTGGTAAAATGTGCTTTCTTTCACAAACAGATAGCACAAACAAGAATCACAAGAATCTCCTTTGTGGTTCTTGTTTTTCTTTTGAGTACATTAATAAAAAGTTGAAATAAAGTGGCAATAAAATTCATGCACTGAAGACCACACGAAACCCTAATTCACCCTACTACCTGTTGCCTTCACATTCCATTTGCATCCCTTGTCCACAGAATCAAAAATGATCCTTCTTCACTAAAGATCGAACATAAAGCAATTGCATTTTAAATGGAAGCCCATTTTGCATTAAGAAACACTATCAGCAATCAGAAATTGTGTATATCAGAGTTCTCTGTTTTTACTGTCCTGAAAACTGCATTAATTCAGTGGATGCGGTTAGGTTCAAAACAACGTAATATAAGAGGGCAACCAATTCAATCTAAGAGGGATCCAATTTTTATCCATTCATGTACCAGCTACTGGCTTTTTGCTGTTATGTTCTCATATCGCGTGAGAGTTTATTTGCCAGGTGTCAGAAGTCTAATAATAAAGCTCCGGCACAACGTGGTCGAAGTTACCCGCATATCGGATCGGATCATGTCAGTGAAGATCGACGCCGACCCGACCGTCCTACGGATTATCTCCTGCTATGCACCACAGACCAACTGCCCCGACGAGGAGAAGACAGAATTCTGGCGCGCCCTCGACAACCACCTGCAAACGATTAGCCCTGAGGAACACGTGGCGGTAGGCGGCGACCTAAATGGACATGTAGGCAAGGGGAGAGACGGATATCACCGATTCCATGGCGGCCAAGGATTTGGGACCAGAAACGACGAGGGTTGCCGGGTACTGGACTACGCAGAGGCCCACGATCTTGCCGTGACCAACACCTTCTTCAAAAAGAAGCCGGCACACCTCATCACGTACTCCAGCGGCGGCAGAGACACCCAAATCGACTACTGGCTAGTCCGAAGACCCCATCTCAGCCTAGTCATGAACGTAAAAGTCATACCATCAACCAATATTGGCCCTCAACATCGGCTACTTGTGATGGATCTCCGACTCAACCTTGGCCAACGACGACGAAGAACACCAACCACGACGGTGGAGAAGATCAAGTGGTGGCGCCTCCCTGAGGGATCCAATTTTTATCCATTCATGTACCAGCTACTGGCTTTTTGCTGTTATGTTCTCATATCGCGTGAGAGTTTATTTGCCAGGTGTCAGAAGTCTAATAATGAATAAAGTTCAGGATATGCTTAAAAACTCACCTCAGTATAGCCGTCATCAGAAGGAAGTGCGCTTCACTGACTCATCAACTTGTCTCAGGCTTTCCACAAAGTTTCACAGTTGACCTTAAAGTAAGATGCTGCAAGCTTACCTTGCAGTGTATTACTTTTTAAGGTCTAAAGACCCTAAAGTGCGCTATAGATTGAAGTGATTTGAACTGACAACAGGGCTAATTCAGCACTTCAAGTTAACATCAATAAAAGTTTTTAAATTTATTCTGATTTCCGTTTGTTTTCATTGCCTGTGCTATCTGTTATTTAGTTCAAATTGTGGGTAGATAATGCTGTGCTGTCATGTGACCTGTTCTCTCATGTGTGCCTTTCTCTTGTTTTGTATGTATTTCTCGTTTGTTATTTATTCCTATTTTATTCCTGCAATTGGTATGGAATTCATTTTTTTTAAAAATTGATCAGTGTTTTGAAATTAGATGTGATGAAGATGTGACCTTAATTTACAAAATCAACATCATGTTGGATTCAATGAGACATGAAACTAGTGCATGAAACAGGTCTCAGTAAATGTTCTCATAGACTGCAATACACTGCCCCCTGCTGGTCATTATAAAGTCTGCAGATGTCATTTGACATGAATGTCATATTTGTGAAACAAAATAAAGGACTCTGTAAAATAAATGAAAATCAAATATTTATATACAGAATATTTATGTACAAATGCTGAAAAAGACATTTGAACAAGATGCACACCCAGTAAAATTA
The DNA here is from genome assembly GCF_057382095.1 of Aulonocara sp. 'chitande type north' Nkhata Bay. Taxonomy (NCBI): domain Eukaryota; kingdom Metazoa; phylum Chordata; class Actinopteri; order Cichliformes; family Cichlidae; genus Aulonocara; species Aulonocara sp. 'chitande type north' Nkhata Bay. The sequence continues at coordinate 5,517,236 of NC_141345.1, forward strand.
AAAAAAAAAAGAAAAGTCAGTTTTATCATGTGACTATCATGCTGTCATTTCTGCACAATGCACTTTACACCAGATCAAAATAAAACACTGTGAGGACGTTCTAACCGGAAGCCCAGAGAGCTTCGACAATGCAGCACAATGCCCTGAAGCATCAGCATCAAAATATACTTCAAGTACCAAAAAGTACTCATTGTGCAGAATGCCCTATTTTTGAATAGCTGGACATTTTAATTACTTTATCACCAGCTGTGACTACAGCTGATAATCAACCATGTTTCATAGGGATGTGACTACATTTAGAAATGTCACGCATTTTTAGGTATAAAGCAAAAGATGCAATGAAATAAATAAGCTATCACATATTAATCCAAATGAATTCACTGAAATACATCTGCACATTTCTGCAGCCTGACTTATTACACACGTGAACACAGTACACATTTGTTTACTGCAAGCTTGTTTCAGAGATGTGATGCAGTTAAATCTGTATGCGTCTGTTTCCTTGTAGTGTTAGTAGAGATGGTGAACCTGACACAATCCTGTGTTTGGTGTGAAGGAAACCAGTTAACAGCCGGTTTAGTAAAATTCTCTTGAACTCATGGAAAACTCATCGTCGTCTCGAAGTGAGCAGCTGAAGCGTCCCGTGTGATCAGAGGTCCTCGTCGTCCTCGCTCACCATGACGTCGAGCTCTTTGTCTTTCCGTACGACGCTCTCGGTGATGAACTCCTTGTGCTGCTCCTCCAGCTCACGCAGCTCCGCCTGCAGGCGCTCCAGGTGGAGCACTCGCCGGTTCCTCAGCAGCCGGCTGGGGAATGGGTTCATGTCGTTGAAGGCGATGCTGGTCAGCTTCCTGCATGGACACACGCAGGTGGAAAGGACTCGATCACCAACACAGAGGAACTGGAAACTGATCAGCTTGAGTGTTTCTGTTTTATGCTGCTTGATACTTCAGGTACTGCAGTTTGAGCAGGAAATACTGGACTGACTGGACCACATGTATCCGAGAGCTGCAGATACTTAAAAATCTTTAAATCGTTGTTACTGTGATCAGGGAAATTTAAACTTCTCACAAAATTTCAGTAAAAAGGGTTTGAAGCTCAAAGATTCAACAGCTACATCCGCTACACTTCTGAGAGTGTAACAGCTCGTAGATTAAGGCGGGTGGAGGCGAGTGCGTACCTGGCATTGGAGACGGTCTTTGTGAAGAAGCGTAGGTACTGGTAGATCTCCACGCTGTCGTGAATCTTCAGGATGTCGTCCTCTTTGTATTTGAACAGAGCCAGAGTGTATCTGAAGATCACCTGCAGCACAGACACGCATTTCATAACAGGACACTCACGCCACACAATTAATTGGAAACTTTGAGGAGGTGAGTCATAAAATTACTCTTTCAGTTGTGGTGCAGTTGGGCCCTTTACTCATTACAGCTCTGATCGATTTCCAATAAGCCACTTGGTTCCTCAGTTGCCAGATAATATTAACTTACTTGGTAGTTGAGCTTTAAGTTTAAATTAAACTTTTGGGTTGGATCTACGTGGCTGAAGCTGTTGTCAGCATTTATCCCTGTGTGGTATATATTTCTGTGTCTGAACTGTGATTTTATTTCCTGAGACAAACGATGTAAAAGCTGTGCTGCATTTGTCACATTGCAGAAACAAGCCCAAAGCCATTGTCCCGCTCATCGTCTGGATTTACGCTGCTTGTGGTAGACTGTGAGGTCGTTACTAGAATGATCTGCTTTCCCACTCCTATTTCATGTCACATGACAGTTCCCCATGCTTAGTAAACAATGTCTTATTACTCCTAAAATGTAAATAAAGACATCTAAAGGTGAAAACAAAATCATTTTTGTTTCCATGGACACTACTGTGGTGCATTCAAGTGTTGTCTGCATTTCTGTCATGGTATGTTCGGGTGTATGGTACCTTGGTACCCTCATACAGGAAGGCGTCCCACAGAGGCATCAGGATGTCGCTGGGCAGACTCTCCACAAAAACCACCAGGAACCAGTTGAAGGTGACCAGAGAGACGTCAATGTTGTGATCCTCAAAGTGAGATGCCAGGCGAGGAAGCTTCTCCGCCATGAAGTCCTTCAGCACGCGCTGGTCCGCCTGAGCACAAAGACTCACAGAGATCAGCCTCACTGATCACTAAAACAGATCACAGCAGGCAAGCAGGTGAGTGTGTCTGCTGACCTGAGAGGCCAACCAGATTCTTGGTGTAGTAGTCCTGAGGCATGATGGCTTCCACCACTGCCACCAGACACCAGAAGGCGTCTTCGTCACTTTGGAGGACCAGCAGAGCGAGGGCCGCTAACCTGTGGACATTGATGGAAGGTGAGGTTCTGCCTGGAAGGCGGGTCCACATAAGAACTCAGATATAAAATTTATACTTTTGTTCTGACCTGTTGAGTACCTGGCAGTAGCCAATGGCAGGGTTATGCCCGGAGAAGGCCAGAAGGATGCGGCGGAGCTGCTGGAGGGCAGGGCTGGAGGGCGGGGCTGGACGGCGAGGAGAAGTGCTGATTGGTCGTCAGGGTTCGGTGAAGGTCCAGCTGGACCTGCCTGGAGGCAGGATTAGGAGCTGTCCGACTCTTCTCACACAGCTGGAAACAGAACAGGATTACTGAGTGCTCGCCAGCATTCCCGACAGGAAGAAGGAGGAGCCACCTGTGCTCAGGTGCGGATAAAGCACTCTCTCTCTCTACAGCTGTACCTGCTGATAGCGTTGCGTGTGGCACTCTTGGCTTGTCAAAGTTCTGGCTCGGACCAAACAGCGCCACACTCTCTGCCGATGCTCCCGAGGGACGCCTTCACGCACCAGAATTTTGAGCTCAGGTGAGATGATGAAGTCATCGTCGGACCTGCCTGCAAGGTACTGAACCCAGCGGCTCAGCAGGGGGTGCTCCAGACCCTCCTACAGAGACAATGATGTATGATATAAAAAGAGGATAACCATTATCTGTTAAGCATTATGTTACAATTTAACATAATGTAAAATTGTAACATTGTAAACATAATGTTACAATTTTACATTATGTTACAGTTTAACATAAAGTAAAATTGTAACATTATGTTTACAATGTTACAATTTACAAATTGTAACATTGTAAACATAATGTTACAATTTTACTTTATGTTACAGTTTAACATCATATAAAATTGTAACATTATGTTTACAATGTTACAATTTACAAATTGTAACATGATGTTACAATTTTACATGATGTTAAATTGTAGCTGTTAAGGGTGGTGAGTTAGCGAACCTAGACGCGGACTTCTCGTTTAAGTTGAACAGTGTCTTTATTTATAGTGAAGCCAAAATCAATCCACAGTTATCCACAGTGCAAGTCCCTTCAGTGCTCCTCTCCCCGTCTCCCCTCGTGTGTCCACAAAACTCCCTAGAATCAGTGAAGTGTCCCCTTCCGTCTCTCCGTCTCGATCGCGTCCAGGCTTAGTAGGCAGCTCAGAGCAGCAGCACTTACGGGTCGGAGGTCTCCCGTTGCTACGCGACCGCGTAACAATCGCAGCGGAGAAAAAGCGGAGCGAGAGAGGAGAACAAAAAAACACACACACACAGGTCGACCGGTCGGGGCACCGTCCGACTCTGACAGTAACATAATGTAAAATTGTATTATGTTTACAATGTTACAATCCCTACCCTCACCTATGGCCACGAGCTGTGGGTAGTGACCGAAAGAACGAGATCGCGTATACAAGCGGCAGAAATGAGCTTCCTCCGAAGGGTGGCTGGCCTCTCCCTTAGAGATAGGGTGAGAAGTTCGGCCGTCCGGGAGGGGCTCAGAGTAGAGCAGCTGCTGCTCCACATCGAAAGGAGCCAGCTGAGGTGGTTCGGGCATCTGACAAGGATGCCCCCTGGGCGCCTCCTGGGTGAGGTGTTCCAGGCATGTCCCACCGGGAGGAGGCCCCGGGGCAGACCCAGGACACGCTGGAGAGATTATATCTCTCGGCTGGCCTGGGAACGCCTTGGTGTTCCCCCGGATAAGCTGGAGGAGGTGGCTGGGGAGAGGGAGGTCTGGGCCTCTTTGCTTAGGCTGCTGCCCCCGCGACCTCGGATAAAGCGGATGAAGATGGATGGATGGATGGATGTTACAATTGTAAAATTGTAACATTATGTTTACAATGTTACAATTTCACATTATGTTAAATTGCAACATGATGTAAAATCGTAACATTAAGTTTACAATGTTACAATTGTAAATATAATTTACCCAATTAATTCTGTCATAACAGAAGTATGACTTCTCTGTGTTATTAATCCGTATTAATATCATAGGGATATTAATATCCCTACAATATTAAGCATCAGACTTTATCAAATTTTCTAAAAACTTTTTTTGTTGGATAGTGTAGCGCAGCTGGATAGTGTAGTGGTAATACTACACATCTTTGGAGTCGCACGTTCGATTCCCACCCAGTATCCAGTAAGGGTCCTGGCTAGACCCCTCATGCTAACCAAAAATCCCTGGAATGGTGCGGCTATGTCTGCAGTCTCTCCGCTTAAATTTAGAGCTTGCTTGTTTGTTAAATGTATTATTTACTGTTTTTAGTTTACTCCATGATGGGGCTGGATATCGGGCGTCCTGCACCACCCATCTGGTCTGGAGCATAGCGAAACCATTTCTGCACTGTTTGAACGAAGGTAAACTCAGAAACTGCCCCCACCTGCTGAGTCAGGCCATCTAAGACAACAAAAACCCCCAAAAACAAACAAACAAAAAAACAGTAAAAAAGAGGGGTTAGAGTTCAAATATGAATAACCTCTCGCCAAAAGTCTTTAACAGCTAGAAAGCTGGCAAACTACTAAGCTGATCAACATGAAAGGCACAAGGTGGAAATCAGCAAACTGCTGCCTCACTTTGTTCACCTGTGCTCTATATTTCATAGTCCGGTTGGCTGCAGGACCAAACATTTGGCCTTACACCTTATTTCTTTATGTTTTGCTTCCAAGGTGCCAGACTTGTAGGTAACTTTTTACACTGACATGACCTCAGCAATAGTTTCCAGTCTTTCAACTTCCTTGGGCTTTGGCTGCTTTTTTACTCATTTTCAGTCCAGTCCTTCTACCTGACCATTTTCAGAGAACTCTAAGGAGCTTGGGGGAAAAAAGCAACCGGACTTCTTTAACTTTTTTGAAGACGTTTCGCCTCTCATCCCAGAAGCTTTTTCAGTTCACTGAAGCCTCATAAGAAAGTGACACAATGACATTTAGATAATAAAACTCGCCAAAAATGCACCTTAAGAGCACTGTCTCTTTAAATACCCTCTTTTGCTTGGTCTGCTCCTTATTTTTTCCTCATTTTTTCTTACTTTGGAGGACCAGCAGAGCGAGGGCCGCTAACCTGTGGACATTCATGGAAGGTGAGGTTGTGTCTGGAAGGCGGGTCCACATAAGAACTCAGATATAATATTTATATTTTTGTTCTAACCTGTTGAGTCCCTGGCAGCAGCCAATGGCAAGGTTGTGCCAGCCAGCAGGATGCTGCTGAAGGGCGGGGCTGGAGTCTGAAAGTAAGAGCTCGTTTAGACTCTATTCTGTGAACAGGATTGCTCCCACGAATATGTGAATTCATCTGTAAAAGAGTTTAACTCTAATGCACCTGTTCCTCCTGCTCCCTGCTGCAGGGCGGCCTGTTGGACTACGAATGCCAGTGCGGAGCTAAGAAGATCAAAGAGGAGCTGTTGTTCTTGAACCTGCCAAAGTGAGTAACCTCAAATCGGTCCCCAAAGGCCTCAAACCACCACAGTTCAGTCGGTGTCAGTTTTGTTCATGTCATGTCCTCCTTGCGTCTTCCTTTGAGCCTCTCCTCTTTGTCTCATCTCTTTCAGTGTGCTGATCCTCCATCTGAAGTGGTTTACGTTCACTCCATCGTTCACCGTGGAGAAGAAGAACAGCCCCATTGTTCTGACACAGCAGCTGGTGATCAGAAAGGCTAGAAAGGCAGCAGAGTCGGGACTCAGATCTGCAGCAACACCTTCATTGTTATTGTTATTATTGTTGTTAGTACTGTTGTTATTATGATTGATATTGTTACTGTTATGATCAGTTTTATTATTATTATTATCATTATTAATTTTTTAATACATTTGTTTATCTTTATTATTATTAGTAGTAATGTTGTTGTTTATGTTGTTATTGTTATTATTATTACTGGTATTTTTGACATTATTATTATTATTTTGTTGTTATTGTCATTATTAGTAGAAGTAGTATTAGTTATATCATTTTTATATCAGCCTGGAGTGAACAACATGAAAGCATGGATCCATCCTCCCTCACATTCACAATTCAGGCTGCTGGTGTAATCGTGCGGGGGATATTTTCCTGGTACACTTTGGGACCTTTAAATGCTACAGTCTGAGTATTGTTATGACCACAGTGTACCCTCTTCTGATGGCTGAAAGTAAAAGGGGGTCCAGTACCGGTTCCGGTACCAGGCCTACTGACAATCTAACATAATGTAAAATGGTAACATCGTAAACATAATGTTACAATTTAACATAATGTAAATGGTAACATTGTAAACATAATGTTACCATTTAACACAATGTGAAATGGTAACATTGTAAACAGAATGTTACCATTTAACATAATGTAAAATGGTAACATTGTAAACAGAATGTTACCATTTAACATAATGTGAAATGGTAACATTGTAAACATAATGTTACCATTTAACACAATGTGAAATGGTAACATTGTAAACAGAATGTTACCATTTAACATAATGTAAAATGGTAACATTGTAAACAGAATGTTACCATTTAACATAATGTGAAATGGTAACATTGTAAACAGAATGTTACCATTTAACACAATGTGAAATGGTAACATTGTAAACAGAATGTTACCATTTAACACAAGGTAAAATGGTAACATTGTAAACAGAATGTTACCATTTAACACAATGTAAAATGGTAACATTGTAAACAGAATGTTACCATTTAACATAATGTAAAATGGTAACATTGTAAACAGAATGTTACCATTTAACACAATGTAAAATGGTAACATTGTAAACAGAATGTTACCATTTAACACAAGGTAAAATGGTAACATTGTAAACAGAATGTTACCATTTAACATAATGTAAAATGGTAACATTGTAAACAGAATGTTACCATTTAACACAATGTAAAATGGTAACATTGTAAACAGAATGTTACCATTTAACATAATGTGAAATGGTAACATTGTAAACAGGATGTTGCCATTTAACATTATGTTAAATATAACTAACCGATTTACTTTACCAAATGGACCATCCCGGCCTTGCCGTATTGGTCTATTTGATTCACCTTTGTTTTTCTTGTTTATTTTATTTTCACTTGCTACACATAGGACAGACATGACTGGGGGAAAGAAAGGGGAGAAAGAAAGAGGGAAAGAAAAACAGCAGGGAAGAGGAATGGTGATAAAGGGCAAAAAACAAAAACCAACAAAACAAACAGACAAAAAATATATATATCAGTCACTTCAACTCAAAGAAGTCCAGACGCTTTTCTTTCCAAGCTCCTTTGACTGACTGTTAGGACAACTTATTTATTGCAAGCATGCAGTACAAGAATAACTCGATGTTTCTGACTTTGCATTACGAATTGTTTACCCACTGACAAACATTTCAAATGAAATTAAATTAAAAAACAATTTGTGGTAACCTGATTTTAATTCAAAAAGAATCATTAACAACACTTCTTGTAATGGTGTCAAAATCAGCCCAACTTTTATTTTCAAATGCAAAAAGTAAAAGAAAATGAGCCAACATACTGGACACATATAATTGTCAATATAATTGTTTATAAACAATTATACCGTCATCATTGTTACAGATATGGAAACTTTATTAACAATTTGTCCAAGTAAAAAAATGCCCTGCTAATTGTTGGGGTTTTCTCTCCTCTAGCCCTTTCCTTTAAGCTCTTCTTTACATCCCCCCACCCCCACCTTTTCTTTTTTCTTAATAATATAACAATAAAAACAATTGGCTGCATTTTAAATGTGTCAGATCAATGTCTTTATTCAAGAATACAAAAAATGGTAATAGCTGCATGTGTGTTTGTGTGTGTGCATAATATGCATACTTTACTTGTTGGATCCAAATCCCACAAGGAATCAAATAAAACAAGAAGACAAATTATCCTTTCAAAAAAACAGAGATTGTGGATGCGTCTGGCTTTCATAACTGGATGCAGGATAATACTTAGGCACTGGAAGTCATCCAGCCCCTGTTCTCTCAGGGAATGGACTGAACAAATGTCTAAGATGGCATCATATGAACGGGTTATGTACAGAATTAAGGGGAGAGAAGACATTTTTGAGCAGGTCTGGGGTCCTTTTTTGGTGTACATCGAGAATGTCTCCTAGATATTATGATAAATGTTCTTTTTTTGGGGGGGGGGGGGGGGGGGGTTTCATGTGTCATTGGTATTTTTGTTGTTGTCTTTTTTTTTTTTTTTTTTTTTTTTTACTTTGAAAGTCAGTAGAGGGAAGAAATTGTCTTAATGTCATCAGTGGTCAAGGTTATGTTTTGTTTTTAGGCACCTGGGTGTTTTGCCCCCATTACTTTTGTTTTTGCTGATGTTTCCCAGGAGGCGGTATATCATTTTGTTTCTCCTGGTTTTTTTTTTTTTTGTTTGTTTGTTTGTTTGTTTGTTTGTCTGTTTGTCTTAGTTACTGTTAGTCCTTATTTGTTGGTTGTTGTTAAGAAACGGACAGAGAACTGACAGTATGATTATTCCAGTTGTATATTTGTTAACGTTTCTGTCCATCCAAAATATGAATAAAAAAAAACAAAAAAAAAAAAACAAGAAGACAAACAAAAACAAAACAAAAATATATTTCTCTCCCAGGTCAGGTTCACAAAAGCATTGCAGCTCTTTATTCCTCTTGTACAGCTCCAGAGTGTCATGGTCTGGTTGGGCACCTGCAGGTCTCAGACAGCGGCTCCTCCTCCTTTAGGCGGAGTCAGGTTGCCCCTCCCTGGCTGACCACCTGTGAGCAATCGTGCCAGCGGTATATCAGACCTGCGCTCTCAACCACTCATCGCCTGAGTATCTGCTATTCCCATGTTAGTTCAGTGGAGCATCCTCAAACCTTGTCTTAACGCCGTGTGATGACTGACCTGTCTTTTCTTGTCCTCAGCGATAGCACCCGGAGTGGAGATCTTGTTCCCCTCGCTCCCGTCCTCCTGGACCTGGGCCGCCAGCTGCTCACACAACGTGGCCTGCCGACCCACTGCTCACCTACCTGCCTGCCTCCCCACGCCTCGACCGCTTCCGGGTTTTCCGCTCCACCTGTCCCCTCCATCTGAAACCAAGTAAGGCAATTCAATTCAACTGCGGAGGATTATTGGTTGTCTGCTGGATCCCTCTGATCGTGATCTCCTCTTGTTCCAGTGCCCCGGCCCCTACCTAGTCCTGTTTCTACCTCCCCGCTGTCCCCGCTGTTCAGCCGTCTCCTAGAGGTGTCTAGGTCGCCCTCATTTTCTCAGACGAATCCTACGCGCCACTAGTGTGGTGGCGTCGCCTTGTGTTTCACCTTTGTTTTCCCTGTGGGCGGAAATAAATCATTTGTTTTCTGTCACCTCGCTTCCGGGTTGGTTTCTGCGCCTGTGTCCATCCCTGTTCCCTCGTGCCGTTGAACCGTGACACAGAGTCTGTCAGCCAAAAAGAAACTACTGAGGTTCCAACACCCAGTGTTTCTGTAAACACAGATGAAAATGAACAGTCATCCACATCTAAAAGATTTGTAGATTCGAGGGACCGGTATAATACATCTAGTACATCTTTGTTTAAACCTCAGAATAGAGGTCTGCGCGGGAATGTTTTTTTAGTCCCGCTCCCGCCCGCTCCCGCAAGGTTTTGTACCGCACCCGACCGCTCCCGCTGTATATTCAGTCTTTGTTCACCCGCTGCCCGCTTAGAATAATTTTCTACCCGACCCGACCGTTCCCGCTAAATTTAGATCTGGTTTCCAAAATCTCACATTTAAATGGGGTACCACCAAAAAATAGAGATAACAGATAAAACTGCAGGTTGTGCAATGATTGTATTTATTTTTCTTAAACAAGATGCATTTATCTGTCAACATGCAACATTTATCTTTTAACATGGAAAACGTGTTGCAAAAATAAAATAAATAAAAACGAATACAGCATTGTGGCCTACTTGTTATTTTTATGTAAAATACAAACGTAACATTTTTCTGTCAACACAGTAGGGAAAGTGTCGCGAAAAAAAAAAAAGTCACTTAAAATTGTAAACAAAAGAACAAAATAGTTGGCCACTGCGAAATTAAATGGTTGTTTAAACTATCAGTTTAACGAAAAAATGTCCCAATGTCGAATTCAAGGTCTCTCCTACAAAAGAAAATATGCATATATAAATACAACAATAAACGACATCTCAAAATTATAAACTATTAATCAAATGAACGAAACTTACTTAAAAAATCCAAATTATTTTAAATTTCCATGCAGGAAAAGAATGTCACTGACTGATGAGGGTTTCAGTACTGAACGTCTCTCCTCCAAAATCCGACCACAAAGGCTGAATGCTCTCTCGGAAGGTGCACTCGTTGCCGGGATGCAGAGGACAAATCTTGCAAGGTTGCTCAGGGCAGGGAACTGGGAACTGTTGGAATTCCACCACTGCAAAATGTTTTGTTGACTTGATAATTCAAGTTTCATGGTCCTGTACTCCTGAATCTGAACATCTAGTGATTTTGATCCACATGATTCTTCCTCTTCCTCCCAATCTGAAAATTTATGAAGAACAGTAGGCCTTTTGGCAGGTGTTGGTTCAACATCCTCATCATGTGCATGATCAAACTTTAAATCTTCGATCATCTCCTTGACTCCCTGTATCACATTCTGTCGCCCTCTTTCATCTAACATTCTCAGACCTCGCAGATTTGGTGTCAGAAAGGTTGCTATTTTATAAATCATGTGAACAGAATGGGATGAAGTGCTGTCTGCTGACAGTAATTCTTTCAGCCGTGTTACACAGACGGTTGCAATTTCAGAGAGCAGAGGGTCTTTTGTGGCTGATGTACAGTGCTCAATTAATCGCACAGACCACGGAAGAACAAGTGAGGCACTGGGAGCTGTGTTATCAGTTTCCAAGTCGTCAGTTGCCTCTTTGAAGGGTTTTAGGAATGATACTAGTAACTTAAGAGTACTGATGCTAATGCGTCCGATCTTGTCATAATTATTGCTCTCAGTCAGCACAGATGCAATGTCTTCGTACTGTTCCAAGACAGAATTTAACATGTCAAAGTTAGAGTTCCATCGTGTCTCTATGGATTGTTTCAGTGACTTTTTAAGCTTGCCCTGCTGTCCTGAGTGTTTGAAATATGTAACCAACTTTTTAACATCAGTCAGAAGGCTAGCGATCTCTGGAGACTTTTCGATTATGGCAGTACCAAACGCACTGGAGAGAGTCACGTTTAGTATGTGCGCTGTGCAGTTTAGCCTCGTGTATTCTCGTAAGGCACTGATCATGTTGGCTCCACGATCTGTGACAAAAATAATCTTTTTGCCCATGTCTGTCGCATCAATGCCAAACACTCTGAGATTCTGCAGCAGGTGCCTTCGAATGTTTTCACCTGTCTTTGAGGTGCTTGGGTCAAAAGGGGCAGCAAAAAGCACTCTTGAAGGTAGCTCAGATTGCTCATTAACGTAATGGATGGTTGCAGACAAAAAGGAAGTTTTTCGATATGTTTCTGTCCATATGTCTGCTGTAACAGCGCATCCAAACTTCGATATTGTTGCAGTGATTTCCTCCACAACATGTTTACGTAGACTCTGAGCCCTCATTTCAACATTTCTTGACACCGTTGTGGGGTGTGGTAGTATCTCACAGACATCGAATTTTCCTATTCTTGCTGCTGTGTCGACCAAATGTTGGGCCAGCTGTGTGAAGCCTTTTCCAGAGATGGTATCATACGGTCGAATGTCTTGGCAAACAAACTGAACACATTTGTCTCTGGTTTCTTTTTTAAACTTCTCTGGCACCAGCAAAGATTTAGTAAATGCCAGTTTTGTTTGCCCCTTTGTGATGGGACATGAGTGCCGCCTTAAACCTGAGGTTCCAGTCTTGTGACTGCAAAAGGGTAAAACTTTGAAGCATTTATCGCATTGTACAAAGGGTAATTTTTTTCCATTTGCGTCTATGACGCATGAAAAAGACTCCCATACATCAGACTTGCCTGATGTGGGTTTCCTTAAAGTAAACTGACCGTTGTCTAATCCCAGCTGAACGTCCTTCAAGGAAATTGCATCTTCAGTTTGCTCTGCCATGTTGGTAAAGCGCGCTCTGATGCAGGTGATGCGCGCACAGAGTCACAGACTGTGCAAGTAAAATGCACGTGCAAAAAGCACTGATCCATGCGCTCAGTGCGTGTAACAGGCGTGAGCACTGGCTGTACCAGTGCTCAATTAGAATGAGGAAATCACAGATATGCTGTTCCGAAAAAATGTCGGGCACGCTATATTTTCAGACCGCCCGCTCCCGTTCAAATTACACCAGAGTTACCGACCGCTACCGCATTTTATTTGGAAATTTATTCCCGCGCCGCAAGAAATCTGGTCGGGTCCCGCGGCTCCCGCGGGACAGCCGCGGGAATGCAGACCTCTACCTCAGAACACAAAAAGGGAACAAACCATTGTATACAGATTTAAAAGTGCGCAAAGCAACGAACAGTCACCCTCTGAAACAGCTGAGGTTATCACAACCATTGTTTCTGTAAATACACAGGAACAGTCACCCACCTCAAAAAGATTAGTATATTCAAGGGACCAGTGTATCTACTCTGGTCAAAAGAATCCATGCTTCGTACTGATGTCCACAATTCTTTTTTATTCCTCTCACAATCATGGAGCACCGTGAAAACTAGAAACCAGTAAAATAATATCAATAGCACATATGACATCCATCTCAGCCACTTATTTCTTTTCACAAGGTGCACAAGTGCTTAACAAATAACAGCATAATGTTTTTACCGTGTACGCCTTGTAAAACCAGTAGTAGAAAAGTTGTAGGTTCGTGCTCTTGTGGGGGAGACGTATGTTATCCACCACCTCGATAGCTAGCCGAGAGTTCGAGGGTCACTAGAGCCGCCGAGAACGCATGAACTACTTACGGTAGGACGTTTTGCCAAAGTAAGACGTTTTGTCAGAACACCGAGTCCTCAGGAGGATGCAGCCCATGAATTTGGACACGATCTCAGATGCACTTCTGGTGTTGTCATGGCAACCCACACAAACATTTCAGCGTCAGCTACAATGAGGCGGAGCCCTTACTGAAACACTGAGCTCAGGTAGAGTGAAAGACAACATTTTTCCGCATCCAAAACAGCAGCGCTGTTCCTGTGACCTCTAGTAAAGCCTCTACTTGGGAAAAGGGAGTCTTTCATCAAAGCATCCTGCAGAAGTTGAATAAAAATATGCAAATGTTTAAATGATGCAACTTAATGAAGGCTGACAGCAGTTGTACTATTTTACATTGCAGCGAACAGGGGTGACCATTATTTTCAACGTTTTTACAGCATTTTTCACATTGAAAGTGAAATAATATAAATAATGTCTCAATTAAATTGCGTTAATATTTAAAAATACAAAAACTACAGCTTTGTTCACAAGCCAATAAAAATGTACTTGGGCCAGTGGTAAATGAAAATAACACTTATTCAGCACCTGGTTGTTGCGGCTGCATCAGGACACCAGATGTTCAGCCTCCATCCTGTAGGCAGACTTATCCCCGTCTGAGAGGAGTCCAATAATGGTGGTGTCATCTGCAAGCTTAATTAATTTGACAGACTGGTGGTTGGAGGTGCGGCAGTTGGTGTACAGGGAGAAGGGCATAGAAGAAAGAACACAGCCCTGAGGGGAGCTCGTGCTGATGGTCCGGGAGTCCAAGACATTCTTCCCCAGCCTCACTGGTTGCTTCCTGTCCGTCAGGAAGTCAGTGATCCACCGACAGATGGGATCAGGCACATTCATCTGGGAAAGCAATCCTTGAAGAAGGTCTGAAAGGATGGTGTTGAAGGTAGAGCTGAAGTCCACAAACAGGATCCTAGCATAGATTCTGCAGGACAAAGTGTAGGGCCATGCTGATGGCATCGTCTACAGACCTGTTGGCTCTGTATGCAAACTGCAGGGGGTCCAGGAGGGGGGCCGTGAGGGTCTTAAGATAGGAGAGAACCAGGCGCTCAAAAGACTTCCTGACCAGATGTCAGAGCCACAGGTCTGTAGTCTTTTCGTCCAGTGATCTTTGGCTTCTTGAAAGCTATATATGATATAAAAATTATATAAAAACTGTTAATCAGCAAAAGAAATGATATCATAGTTCTTATAAAGAAAGCCTCTATCAATCAAACACCAGCAGTGTAGCAATGTTGTTCACTTACACTGTATATAAAACACTGATTTTGGCTACATCCAGTTTTTACTGTATTATAAACATTTTTTACCATGAAGAGTAAAGTGTTTGGCATTTTTGTCATTGTTATTGAGCTCAGAGATCAGGCCCAGCCCAGTATCTACCTGGTTATGAGCAAGGAGCTGGAGGTGATAACTCAACAATAACCAGGCCATGCATGCATGGATGGATGCATGGATGGATCAGTTTGTAGGCTGTGTGTGGTCAGCAGCAGGCTGCTGGGTGTGGACCAAGAGGGAAAGCCCAGCATGTGAAACCCATCAGCAGAAGGCCAGAACAAAGGTGCACAGACAAACGCAGCCCAGACACTCAGGCAGGACGAGTAAAATAAATGGCAGCAAACACAGTATGATGTGGTAAAATGTGCTTTCTTTCACAAACAGATAGCACAAACAAGAATCACAAGAATCTCCTTTGTGGTTCTTGTTTTTCTTTTGAGTACATTAATAAAAAGTTGAAATAAAGTGGCAATAAAATTCATGCACTGAAGACCACACGAAACCCTAATTCACCCTACTACCTGTTGCCTTCACATTCCATTTGCATCCCTTGTCCACAGAATCAAAAATGACCCTTCTTCACTAAAGATCGAACATAAAGCAATTGCATTTTAAATGGAAGCCCATTTTGCATTAAGAAACACTATCAGCAATCAGAAATTGTGTATATCAGAGTTCTCTGTTTTTACTGTCCTGAAAACTGCATTAATTCAGTGGATGCGGTTAGGTTCAAAACAACGTAATATAAGAGGGCAACCAATTCAATCTAAGAGGGATCCAATTTTTATCCATTCATGTACCAGCTACTGGCTTTTTGCTGTTATGTTCTCATATCGCGTGAGAGTTTATTTGCCAGGTGTCAGAAGTCTAATAATGAATAAAGTTCAGGATATGCTTAAAAACTCACCTCAGTATAGCCGTCATCAGAAGGAAGTGCGCTTCACTGACTCATCAACTTGTCTCAGGCTTTCCACAAAGTTTCACAGTTGACCTTAAAGTAAGATGCTGCAAGCTTACCTTGCAGTGTATTACTTTTTAAGGTCTAAAGACCTTAAAGTGCGCTATAGATTGAAGTGGTTTGAACTGACAACAGGGCTAATTCAGCACTTCAAGTTAACATCAATAAAAGTTTTTAAATTTATTCTGATTTCCGTTTGTTTTCATTGCCTGTGCTATCTGTTATTTAGTTCAAATTGTGGGTAGATAATGCTGTGCTGTCATGTGACCTGTTCTCTCATGTGTGCCTTTCTCTTGTTTTGTATGTATTTCTCGTTTGTTATTTATTCCTATTTTATTCCTGCAATTGGTATGGAATTCATTTTTAAAAAAAATTGATCAGTGTTTTGAAATTAGATGTGATGAAGATGTGACCTTAATTTACAAAATCAACATCATGTTGGATTCAATGAGACATGAAACTAGTGCATGAAACAGGTCTCAGTAAATGTTCTCATAGACTGCAATACACTGCCCCCTGCTGGTCATTATAAAGTCTGCAGATGTCATTTGACATGAATGTCATATTTGTGAAACAAAATAAAGGACTCTGTAAAATAAATGAAAATCAAATATTTATATACAGAATATTTATGTACAAATGCTGAAAAAGACATTTGAACAAGATGCACACCCAGTAAAATTAAAAAAAAGAAGAAAAGTCAGTTTTATCATGTGACTATCATGCTGTCATTTCTGCACAATGCACTTTACACCAGATCAAAATAAAACACTGTGAGGTCGTTCTAACCGGAAGCCCAGAGAGCTTCGACAATGCAGCACAATGCCCTGAAGCATCAGCATCAAAATATACTTCAAGTACCAAAAAGTACTCATTGTGCAGAATGCCCTATTTTTGAATAGCTGGACATTTTAATTACTTTATCACCAGCTGTGACTACAGGTGATAATCAACCATGTTTCATAGGGATGTGACTACATTTAGAAATGTCACGCATTTTTAGGTATAAAGCAAAAGATGCAATGAAATAAATAAGCTATCAGATATTAATCCAAATGAATTCACTGAAATACATCTGCACATTTCTGCAGCCTGACTTATTACACACGTGAACACAGTACACATTTGTTTACTGCAAGCTTGTTTCAGAGATGTGATGCAGTTAAATCTGTATGCGTCTGTTTCCTTGTAGTGTTAGTAGAGATGGTGAACCTGACACAATCCTGTGTTTGGTGTGAAGGAAACCAGTTAACAGCCGGTTTAGTAAAATTCTCTTGAACTCATGGAAAACTCATCGTCGTCTCGAAGTGAGCAGCTGAAGCGTCCCGTGTGATCAGAGGTCCTCGTCATCCTCGCTCACCATGACGTCGAGCTCTTTGTCTTTCCGTACGACGCTCTCGGTGATGAACTCCTTGTGCTGCTCCTCCAGCTCACGCAGCTCCGCCTGCAGGCGCTCCAGGTGGAGCACTCGCCGGTTCCTCAGCAGCCGGCTGGGGAATGGGTTCATGTCGTTGAAGGCGATGCTGGTCAGCTTCCTGCATGGACACACGCAGGTGGAAAGGACTCGATCACCAACACAGAGGAACTGGAAACTGATCAGCTTGAGTGTTTCTGTTTTATGCTGCTTGATACTTCAGGTACTGCAGTTTGAGCAGGAAATACTGGACTGACTGGACCACATGTATCCGAGAGCTGCAGATACTTAAAAATCTTTAAATCGTTGTTACTGTGATCAGGGAAATTTAAACTTCTCACAAAATTTCGGTAAAAAGGGTTTGAAGCTCAAAGATTCAACAGCTACATCCGCTACACTTCTGAGAGTGTAACAGCTCGTAGATTAAGGCGGGTGGAGGCGAGTGCGTACCTGGCATTGGAGACGGTCTTTGTGAAGAAGCGTAGGTACTGGTAGATCTCCACGCTGTCGTGAATCTTCAGGATGTCGTCCTCTTTGTATTTGAACAGAGCCAGAGTGTATCTGAAGATCACCTGCAGCACAGACACGCATTTCATAACAGGACACTCACGCCACACAATTAATTGGAAACTTTGAGGAGGTGAGTCATAAAATTACTCTTTCAGTTGTGGTGCAGTTGGGCCCTTTACTCATTACAGCTCTGATCGATTTCCAATAAGCCACTTGGTTCCTCAGTTGCCAGATAATATTAACTTACTTGGTAGTTGAGCTTTAAGTTTAAATTAAACTTTTGGGTTGGATCTACGTGGCTGAAGCTGTTGTCAGCATTTATCCCTGTGTGGTATATATTTCTGTGTCTGAACTGTGATTTTATTTCCTGAGACAAACGATGTAAAAGCTGTGCTGCATTTGTCACATTGCAGAAACAAGCCCAAAGCCATTGTCCCGCTCATCGTCTGGATTTACGCTGCTTGTGGTAGACTGTGAGGTCGTTACTAGAATTATCTGCTTTCCCACTCCTATTTCATGTCACATGACAGTTCCCCATGCTTAGTAAACAATGTCTTATTACTCCTAAAATGTAAATAAAGACATCTAAAGGTGAAAACAAAATCATTTTTGTTTCCATGGACACTACTGTGGTGCATTCAAGTGTTGTCTGCATTTCTGTCATGGTGTGTTCGGGTGTATGGTACCTTGGTACCCTCATACAGGAAGGCGTCCCACAGAGGCATCAGGATGTCGCTGGGCAGACTCTCCACAAAAACCACCAGGAACCAGTTGAAGGTGACCAGAGAGACGTCAATGTTGTGATCCTCAAAGTGAGATGCCAGGCGAGGAAGCTTCTCCGCCATGAAGTCCTTCAGCACGCG
Organism: Aulonocara sp. 'chitande type north' Nkhata Bay; assembly: GCF_057382095.1. Classification (NCBI taxonomy): domain Eukaryota; kingdom Metazoa; phylum Chordata; class Actinopteri; order Cichliformes; family Cichlidae; genus Aulonocara; species Aulonocara sp. 'chitande type north' Nkhata Bay. The sequence continues at coordinate 5,535,440 of NC_141345.1, forward strand.
CTGGTCCGCCTGAGCACAAAGACTCACAGAGATCAGCCTCACTGATCACTAAAACAGATCACAGCAGGCAAGCAGGTGAGTGTGTCTGCTGACCTGAGAGGCCACCAGATTCTTGGTGTAGTAGTCCTGAGGCATGATGGCTTCCACCACTGCCACCAGACACCAGAAGGCGTCTTCGTCACTTTGGAGGACCAGCAGAGCGAGGGCCGCTAACCTGTGGACATTCATGGAAGGTGAGGTTCTGCCTGGAAGGCGGGTCCACATAAGAACTCAGATATAAAATTTATACTTTTGTTCTGACCTGTTGAGTACCTGGCAGTAGCCAATGGCAGGGTTATGCCCGGAGAAGGCCAGAAGGATGCGGCGGAGCTGCTGGAGGGCAGGGCTGGAGGGCGGGGCTGGACGGCGAGGAGAAGTGCTGATTGGTCGTCAGGGTTCGGTGAAGGTCCAGCTGGACCTGCCTGGAGGCAGGATTAGGAGCTGTCCGACTCTTCTCACACAGCTGGAAACAGAACAGGATTACTGAGTGCTCGCCAGCATTCCCGACAGGAAGAAGGAGGAGCCACCTGTGCTCAGGTGCGGATAAAGCACTCTCTCTCTCTACAGCTGTACCTGCTGATAGCGTTGCGTGTGGCACTCTTGGCTTGTCAAAGTTCTGGCTCGGACCAAACAGCGCCACACTCTCTGCCGATACTCCCGAGGGACGCCTTCACGCACCAGAATTTTGAGCTCAGGTGAGATGATGAAGTCATCGTCGGACCTGCCTGCAAGGTACTGAACCCAGCGGCTCAGCAGGGGGTGCTCCAGACCCTCCTACAGAGACAATGATGTATGATATAAAAAGAGGATAACCATTATCTGTTAAGCATTATGTTACAATTTTACATTATGTTAAATTGTAACATTGTAAACATAATGTTACAATTTTACATTATGTTACAGTTTAACATCATATAAAATTGTAACATCATGTTACAATTTGTAAATTGTAACATGATGTTACAATTTTACATGATGTTAAATTGTAGCTGTTAAGGGTGGTGAGTTAGCGAACCTAGAGGCGGACTTCTCGTTTAAGTTGAACAGTGTCTTTATTTACAGTGAAGCCAAAATCAATCCACAGTTATCCACAGTGCAAGTCCCTTCAGTGCTCCTCTCCCCGTCTCCCCTCGTGTGTCCACAAAACTCCCTAGAATCAGTGAAGTGTCCCCTTCCGTCTCTCCGTCTCGATCGCGTCCAGGCTTATTAGGCAGCTCAGAGTGGCAGCACTTAGGGTCGGAGGTAACAATCGCAGCGGAGAAAAAGCGGAGCGAGAGAGGAGAACAAAAAAACACACACACACAGGTCGACCGGTCGGGGCACCGTCCGACTCTGACAGTAACATAATGTAAAATTGTATTATGTTTACAATGTTACAATCCCTACCCTCACCTATGGCCACGAGCTGTGGGTAGTGACCGAAAGAACGAGATCGCGTATACAAGCGGCAGAAATGAGCTTCCTCCGAAGGGTGGCTGGCCTCTCCCTTAGAGATAGGGTGAGAAGTTCGGCCGTCCGGGAGGGGCTCAGAGTAGAGCAGCTGCTGCTCCACATCGAAAGGAGCCAGCTGAGGTGGTTCAGGCATCTGACAAGGATGCCCCCTGGGCGCCTCCTGGGTGAGGTGTTCCAGGCATGTCCCACCGGGAGCAGGCCCCGGGGCAGACCCAGGACACGCTGGAGAGATTATATCTCTCGGCTGGCCTGGGAACGCCTTGGGACGCTTGAGCGGTCAGCAAAAGTCGACTTCCCCCATCACCCACTCATTCACAAAATTTCCCTCGGGCCGTGAACAGGTGATATAGCAATCACTATTACTGACACCACGTGACCCAAAGCTACGCCTATCCACAACATTCCGGCCCCTAATTATTACATTTTTACAGTAATAATTACACATCCAACACCATAACTCACAACACACACTTCATCATATCACAGACACCCAGTGAGACAACATAACATACTCAAAAGTCCACCAAAGTTATTTTCTCATGTCTTCTCTTCTTTTCTTCTGTCTGCACATGGTCAGTCAGTCATAGGCCAGAGGTTACCAGCACTTAGCCTAAATATAGTCAGTCTGATGTACATCTCATAACATTAAAGTCAATTCAAAGTTAGTTATGTCACACTGTGTCAAAAATGTCATAGTCATGGGTCAGAGGCCTCCTGAAGAAGGCATATCTTTGTGATGGGTCTGCACACATGGCTGGTTGGGGTCTTAATCCAGACCTGACGCACAAGCCCCCTTTCATCTGGTGCAGCTCCGGTGACTCTCCCAATGAGCCAAGAACCACGAGGTGCAGAATCATCCACTATAAGGACCACATCTCCAGGAACAAAGTTACGTTTAATCCTTCCCCATTTCTGGCGCTCTAATTCTGTGACTGGGACTCTCTTTGCATATCCTCTAGATATAAGATCTGTCATGAAGGCAGTGTAGTCTTTATGAAAGTCTTTATCTCTGATGAACCTTTTCTTCAAACCTAAGGCTCGTTGCTCAATTGCACAGTTGTCAGGCATTCTTATGTCTCGGTCTTTTAGTGGCAGGGCAATGCTGTAGTGCCAATCCCCCAAAGTCACCATCTTGCTGGCCAATTCCAGGAACTTCAAGTCTTCCTTTGACAGCCCCATCTGTTCATCATTGCTGCTCTCAGGAAAATCCATCTTGAACTGCTGTTTCCATAGCTTGTCCAGTGTGACAGCAGAAACTCTGTTGGCGGTAACTGTTGCCAAACATCCTGGCCTTCCACAGCATTCTCGATTAAGTGGCCCATTCACAGTCCAGCCGAGCACAGTCCTAATGGCAAAGGGTCCATCACCTACACTCCGGATGACCTCCAAAGGTTCTAGAGCTCTGGGCATATTCATGCCAATCAAAAGCTCAACATTGGCCTTAATTTCTGGCAAATGAACATGCTTCAAATGTGGCCAGTCAACCAGGTCCTGTTGATTTGAGATGTTACCAATATCTACAGGCATTTTATGCTGAGTGAAGAGGTTAGGCATATCACAGTACATGTCACTGTCCAATCCAGCAACTTCAAGTTCAGGTACAATGAAACTGTCCACCACTTTCTCCTGTCCCATGGTGCGCAGGAGAATCTTTGTCCTCCTCCCAGCAATATTCAGCTTGTCCATAAGACCCGCTGTACAAAAGGATGCTGAACTCCCTTGGTCCAGAAAGGCATACGTTTCCACTATTCTTTGACCTCTCTTTGATTTTACTTTAACTGGCACAATGGCAAGCTTACAGTCCTGTTCACCGGCCCCAGTAAGACCACTAGTCTGGATCGTAACAGGAATGTTATCTGCCTCATTATTAGGTTTGATTTCATGTACAGTGTAGTGTAAGCATTAAAAGATCATAAAAGGAAACACTAACATTTATGTGAAACTAATTGTAATAAAAAAAATGAACAGGTGCTTTATAGATTTAAAAGAAAGAATCTGAAAACAACACTTTTTTGGTCTGAGTGATCAAAGTAGAAAACAGAACTGATGTTCAAGAACAAACCATAGCTGCACTAATATTACACATCTCCATTGTTGTGGTGAACAGACATGTTGCTTTTAAAACCACATGCAGTGTGTGACCGTGACTGTTCACTGAGACCATGAACGCCACTTCGCTGAAGCCTTCGCCTTCTTCTTCTTCTTCTAAATTGGAAGCAGAAGGAGCACGAGCTGCTTTGATCTACTGAAAGGAAAAAGCAGAATATCTGAGTTGAAACCAGTCAGCTGAAACCAGTAAGACAGGAACAAATTCAATGCAGTGTCTCAGGTGGCTTAGCCTGTTACAACTGTTGATACAAGCTAAATACAGTTAACACACAGTGTCAGGGAGCTCCAGTGTGGGAACTAGTGGCTTTAGGTTTGTAGTCATTTAACTTTCATCCCTTCATTCATTTAATTCAGGAGGAAGAAATGTCAGGTGGGTGCAGGCTGGTTACATGCATTTGGTCCCATGCTGTCTTTAACTTGGTTCACTTTATGGCTGGGCTGTATGTGGGCTTATATCATGTTACTTGGGCAGGAGTTCCTGTCCCCTGTTAGACTTAGAAAGTTTCTCCATAAGTAGAGCTTCTAACTCTTCTAGCACATCTGTGGCTGACAGTTTTTTGGTGGCTCTTTTTACCCCACACTGGTTGTGAGTGTGTAAATAGCCCCACTAGTTATTTTGGGTTGCAGTTAACTTGGGAGGAAGAGGTAGGTCTGCCATGACTAGATGAATAACAATTATCTGGGATACATAAATTTCATAATGCATGCATGTATCTCTATAAACCTGCCTGAGGGCTGCCATTTTTTACATTCAGTTATTTCTTTGTTGAATCTAAATAATGAATGTGTTACAGTTAAACTGACACTGATCAGTGTAAATGGCTCATTGGGACACAGAAACCTTTAAATTAAACCCTATCACCTGATATCGAGTGTCAAACAATATCAAAGCTGTAAAAGCTGTTTACAGTCAGAATTTATAAAACTATGATTGTAAATAAATTCAAACAAGTGAGCTTTTCTCTTTGTGCTGAATATCAACACTGTGATTTCTTAGACTGTAAGCTTTACTTTAGCACAACCAGTTGTAGAAGCTGCCACTCCAAATGTCTTTTGATAACAAGAAAAAAATACCTTTTCAGTCCACGGCCTGAAGTTCTTCTCTGACATCAAAGTCAAAGTCAAAAAAGTCAAAGTCAAAGTCAAAGTCAACTTTATTTGTCGATTCTGCCACATGTACAGGACATACGGAGAATAGAAATTGCGTTACTCTTCAATCCCTAGATAAATAGCAAATGAACATTTAAATATATTTAAATATAAAAGTGATTAAAAAATGCAAGTAAAATAATTAAAAAGTAAAAATTTAAATAAATACAATTTTACATATAACAAGAAAGCTATATAATATACAATATAATGGGTAAGTGACATTGAGTGTAAACCAGGCAGAGTAGTGCAAATAGGCAAATAGTGCAAATGGAGATTTAGTAATGTACAGTAAGAGAAAGTGTAACAACAAAGTCTTATGAGGTAATGGCAGTCCAATGCTCCACAAAGTGACTGGTAACTGGTGCAGGCCAGTGAGTGAGTCAGAGAGTGTGTGTGTTTGTGTGTGTGTGACAGAGTTCAGTGAGACCGTGGAGGAGAGAGGGGAGAGGGGGCAGAATCGGGAGGGAGTTAAGCTTCCTGACAGCCTGATGGATGAAGCTGTCCTTCAGCCTGCTGGTCCTGGCCTGGAGACTCCGCAGTCTCCTCCCCGACGGCAGCAGCTTGAAGAAGCTTTGCATTGGGTGTGTGGGATCAGCCGCTATGCAAAGGGCTTTTTTAGTGAGACGGGTGCTGTAAATGTCCTGGAGGGAGGGGAGAGAGACACCAATGATCCTCTCTGCAGCTCTCACTATGCGTTGGAGGGTTCTATGACAGGACGCATTGCAGGCTCCAAACCACACAGTGATGCAGCTCGACAGGATGCTCTCGATGGTGCCCCTGTAGAAAGTGTACATGATGGGGGCTGGAGCTCCTGCTCTTCTTAGTTTGCGGAGAAAGAAGAGACGCTGCTGTGATTTCTTGGCCAGTGCTGTGGTGTTGTACGTCCAGGAGAGATCCTCTGTGATGTGCACACCCAAGAACTTGGTGTTGCTCACTCTCTCCACAGACGCTCCGTCAATGGTCAGAGGAGCATGTTGGGTGTGCATTCTCCTGAAGTCCACAACAATCTCCTTCGTCTTCTCCACATTCAGAGAGAGATTGTTGTCAGCACACCACGTGGCCAGGCGTCTCACCTCACTTCTGTAGTCGGTCTCATCCCTGTTGCTAATGAGACCCACCACCGTTGTGTCGTCCGCAAACTTGATGAAGAGGTTGGAGCTGTATGATGGAGTGCAGTCATGGGTCAGCAGAGTGAAGAGGAGGGGGCTCAGCACACATCCCTGCGGGGCCCCCGTGTTTAAAATGATGGTGCTGGATGTATTACTGCCAACCCGTACTGCTTGAGGTCTTCCGGTGAGGAAATCCAACAGCCAGTTGCACAGTGAGGTGTTGAGCCCCAGCTGGACCAGTTTCTGAATGAGCTGTTGGGGGATTATGGTGTTGAATGCTGAACTGAAATCTATGAACAGCATTCGAACATATGAGTCTTTTTTGTCCAGGTGTGTGAGTGCTGAGTGGAGTGCAGTGGAGATGGCATCATCGGTTGAGCGGTTGGGCCGATAGGCAAACTGGAAGGGATCCAGGGAGGGGGGCAGGACAGTCTTGATGTGTTGCATGACTAGTCGTTCGAAGCACTTCATCAGGATGGGAGTAAGTGCAACAGGACGGTAGTCATTAAAGCAGGAGGGAGATGACTTTTTTGGAACCGGAATGATTGTGGTGGCTTTAAAACATGTGGGGACGACAGCCTGGATGAGTGATATGTTGAAGATGTCTGTGAAGACATCAGTGAGTTCCACTGCACAGTCTCTCAGTACACGACCAGGAATGTTGTCAGGACCCGGAGCTTTACGTGCATTGATCCTGCTGAGGGATCTCCTCACGCTGTCCGGTGACAGAGTCATCACCTGGTCACCAGGAGGGGGTGGGGTCTTCTGTGCAGTGGTGCTGTTTTGGACTTCAAAGCGAGCAAAGAAAGTGTTCAGCTCGTTCAGCAGGGGGATAGTGCTATCACAGGTCTGTGGTGGGGGCTTGTAATCTGTGATGATCTTCTGCCATCGGCTTTGTCTGCTGGTTTGAAGACAATAAACCACAAAAAGATGATTTAGTCACTTTGTCTGCGTCATGCAGCTCGAATGTGTCGTGTAACGATGTTGAATAGCTGTCGTTATCCCTCTGCTGTGTCAGTAGGATTGTACTGTACAGCATCTCATTGATATGTGAGGAATGCTAATGTAACACGATAACAGACTTGCATCATTAAAACATAAAGGGCAGGAGATATTTAGATATTTTTATATTTATATTACATTTTATAGCTGACGGATATTACTAAATAGATAGAATTTACTAAATAGCTGGATGAACATGAAAAATATGACTATAATAACAAATGACCATGAGAGCCAGTAGAATTAATTCAACTGGACACTCAAAAGACGTCCTTAAATGCTCTTTAAGTGGCGGAACAGATGAACAAACAGTTAATCGCTTACTTGAGATGAAATCTGCTCAGCTACTTTGAAAACAGCTTCTAACTGGTTCATCCTTTAACAGGATGACTGCTCAGGGGTAAGGCCATCATGCAGTCCAGCAACCTTTATGGTTCTGCTTTGATTCACCAGGAACTATTAGGGAAACCTTCCAGCGCCTCCTGTGAAAGACACAGGCATAAACACACAAACATTTATTAACATGTTCCACAGTGTTCCAGTTTGATTTTCTCATCCTGTGGACAACAACGTACATGGATGCAGGTTTATTGTTAACTTTTGTAAGGTTTATTTAGTGAACATATCCAGCTGCAGCTCCACTGTGATCCTGAACTGGATAAGCACTTAAGAAAATGTGTCAATAAATGGACATACATCAACTTACTATATTTATCCAAACAGACGGGACCAATAATGCTTCACTGAGTTAGAGACTTTAATGTCTCTTCTATGTAAGAATGTCTCGTGCTGATATACCTGCAAACTTGACAACAAAGGTTTTTCAGACTGCATGTAGCTCTATGTCAGCTCACACATTTACATTTATGTCACACTTATTTCTGCTTTCCCATTTTATAATTATTACTTACATTTTGATTAGATACCTTGAGTTTGTAAATGATCAGATTACATAATTGGAATAAAATGTATCCAATTCAAGGTTGCGGGAGGATGAAGCCTATCCCAGCTGATACAGGACAAAGACAGGCTGTCAGTTTATCGCAGGGCTAACACAATATGTGTAACAGAAAATCCACTTAAATGTTTGATATTTCTTATAATAATCATAATTATGACTATTATTTAAAGGTTTCTTTATAAATACATTTTGATTTTTTATAACCTCTAAAATATAAACCTGAGCTGTTTCAGATTCTGACCTCTGACCTCACTGCAGCTCCCTCTTGGAAGTATGTCTGCTTCTTGTCCCCAGTGTTGACCACCTGCCCTTGATATCACGTACTGTACCTGAGGAACAAAAAAGGACAAACACTTGCCTTCATTTAAGAAGTACATTCATACAGAGGTAATCTATGGAAACACACTAGTTCAACCTTTGGGAGAAATCAGTTCCTGTGAAACATTTCTGTAAATTAACATCATATGGAGAATGAATGAAATGAGTTCTTCCGGTGACTCAGCAGTCAAACACTGACAAATGAAATCTAGTTAAACTATTAAGCATATTTGCTCTTCTGAAATCTGTGTTAAACAACAACAAACATAAATTAGTAACAAAAATACAGCTGAGTAGATATTACAAACCACCAGCAGCCATAATGCTCAATTTTAATCTTCAAATGTTTCTGAGCCGTCTTCAACCTGCTTTTAACACATTAAAGTCCCACAGTCAATGCAGCCTGACTCAATCCTAGATGTTCAGCACACAGAGGTACCGTTTGAAGTTTAGTGTTAACCTGAGTCACTGATCATTTGCAGTATTACAGAGTCTGGCAGTCTTTGCATGATGTCCACGTCACTATAAGTTTCTAGCTGACTCTCAGGTGTGCCAGCAGGAAAGAGTAATAATAACCTGCATCCTGAGGTTTGTCATGCAGGATTAAATTTACAGTGGCTTTGTTCACACAGCTAGGATTGTATTTTACACTGACCCTGGGTCAGTATAAGTATCATACAGTTTAAACGAAGCACTGAAACTTGCACATATTTATTACAGATGCACTGAAGCTAATCGAGATATTTGCTGTCAACCTGTGGCTGCGATTAATCACTTTACTGAAAACTTTATTAACTAGTAACTTCATCAGTCATGACAGAAGCTAATATTTCTGTGCTAACATCGTTTAACCAGTAACAGCTTTCCTCCAATATAAGCTAACGTTTACACCGTAACTTTAAGCTAGCACCATAAAGACGGTAAAACACGTAATAATATCTACAAATGCATCTTAAAGCTCTTATATTAGCACTCGGTGTATTACTAACATAACCACATTAACATTACTGACACTCGCTGACTTTTAATAGTCATTCTATAAATGCTGTCCGTTTAAATGGTCCTGTACCTGTACACACTGCATATCCACCGGATTCCAGCCAGAGTGGATTCTGGAGTCTTCCACGCTCCTGTTAGTGATCCTCCATCTGGATGGATGAGAACAACCTTCTGAACAATCTAGCAGGTCTCCTTGGGGGGCACGTCTCCCCGCCCCCCGCGCAGGGCCGTGGCAGTGAGTTCGTGGGGGGTTCGAACTGGCGGAGTTCTGTAGCAGAGTCCCCGCCACATGTCATAAGCCAAACGACCGGCCGAGGGAATACTTAAAAAAAAGGACATTTATCTTTTCTTCTTCGGCCACCTTTTTTTCCCATTGTTTTTGCAAACTACACATTAAGCTTCTTCTGCAATAACACACTAATTACACATGCAAACCTACCTACTTCTTTCTTCATCACAAACAATTACACTTTCTGTAAAGTGCTTTCAATAAAACACAAAACAAAAGTAGCTTTTCTTTTCTTTTCTTTTTTTTTATTCAACATCTCTTGATTGTGATTTTCGGGTAATAAAAGCTAATAAGAGAGATGTAGAGCGGGCGGAGGACTTGGCGAGAGCAGGAAAAAGCAAAAAGGAAACGCCAGTGCACGTCTCCCCGCCCACCAAGCAAGGGCCATGGCACTGAAACGGCTGGCCAGAGAAGGCTTGAAAAAAAAGGACATTTATCTTTTCTTCTTCAGCCAGCTTTTTCCCCCATTGTTTTTCCAAAGTACACATTAAGCTTCTTCTGCAATACCACACTAATTACACATGGAAACCTACCTACTTCTTTCTTCATTACAAACAATTACACTTTCTGTAAAGTGCTTTCAATAAAACAGAAAAGAAAAGTGTTTTGTTTTGTTTTTTTTATTCAAGATCTGTTCACATGTACTTAGCAAAGGTGAGTACACAGCATGAGGAAAGCCAAAAGCAAAGAGAGCATATGAAGGTAATATTGAAGTAGGCTTCGTTTTGAAGTGGTGAAAGGCAAAGGCATGAGTGTAAGGTAATAAGGGGTAATGAGAGAGATGAAGAGCGGGCGGAGGACTTGGCTCAAGCAGGAAAAAGCAAAAAGGAAATGCGAGTGCGTTTCCCCGCCCCCCGCGCAGGGCCGTGGCACTGAGTTCGTGGGGGGTTCGAACTGGCGGAGTTCTGTAGCAGAGTCCCAGCCACATGTCATAAGCCAAACGACCGGCCAAGGGAATACTTAAAAAAAAGGACATTTATCTTTTCTTCTTCGGCCACCTTTTTTTCCCATTGTTTTTGCAAACTACACATTAAGCTTCTTCTGCAATAACACACTAATTACACATGCAAACCTACCTACTTCTTTCTTCATTACAAACAATTACACTTTCTGTAAAGTGCTTTCAATAAAACAGAAAAGAAAAGTGTGTTTTGTTTTGTTTTTTTTATTCAAGATCTGTTCACATGTACTTAGCAAAGGTGAGTACACAGCGTGTTGGGTCTGGGCCTCTTTGCTTAGGCTGCTGCCCCCGCGACCCGGCCTCGGATAAAGCGGATGAAGATGCATGGATAGATGGACTGATGTTCCAATTGTAACATTATGTTTACAATGTTACAATTTCACATTATGTTAAATTGCAACATAATGTAAAATTGTAACGTTAAGTTTACAATGTTACGATTTTACATCATGTTACAATTTAATATAATGTAAAATCATAACATTAAGTTTACAATGTTACAATTGTAAATATAATTTACCCAATTAATTCTGTCATAACAGAAGTATGACTTCTCTGTGTTATTAATCCGTATTAATATCATAGGGAGATTAATATCCCTACAATATTAAGCATCAGACTTTATCAAATTTTCTAAAAACTTCTTTTGTTGGATAGTGTAGCGCAGCTGGATAGTGTAGTGGAAATACTACACATCTTTGGAGTCGCATGTTCGATTCCCACCCAGTATCCAGTAAGGGTCCTGGCTAGACCCCTCATGCTAACCAAAAATCCCTGGAATGGTGCGGCTATGTCTGCAGTCTCTCCGCTTAAATTTAGAGCTTGCTTGTTTGTTAAATGTATTATTTACTGTTTTTAGTTTACTCCATGACGGGGCTGGATATCGGGCGTCCTGCACCACCCATCCGGTCTGGAGCATAGCGAAACCATTTCTGCACTGTTTGAACGAAGGTGAACTCAGAAACTGCCCCCACCTGCTGAGTCAGGCCATCTAAGACAACAAAAACCCCCAAAAACAAACAAACAAAAAAACAGTAAAAAAGAGGGGTTCAATTAGAGTTCAAATATGAATAACCTCTCGCCAAAAGTCTTTAACAGCTAGAAAGCTGGCAAACTACTAAGCTGATCAACATGAAAGGCACAAGGTGGAAATCAGCAAACTGCTGCCTCACTTTGTTCACCTGTGCTCTATATTTCATGGTCCGGTTGGCTGCAGGACCAAACATTTGGCCTTACACCTTATTTCTTTATGTTTTGCTTCCAAGGTGCCAGACTTGTAGGTAACTTTTTACACTGACATGACCTCAGCAATAGTTTCCAATCTTTCAACTTCCTTGGGCTTTGGCTGCTTTTTTACTCATTTTCAGTCCAGTCCTTCTACCTGACCATTTTCAGAGAACTCTAAGGAGCTTGGGGGAAAAAAGCAACCGGACTTCTTTAACTTTTTTGAAGACGTTTCGCTTCTCATCCCAGAAGCTTTTTCAGTTCACTGAAGCCTCATAAGAAAGTGACACAATGACATTTAGATAATAAAACTCGCCAAAAATGCACCTTAAGAGCACTGTCTCTTTAAATACCCTCTTTTGCTTGGTCTGCTCCTTATTTTTTCTCATTTTTTCTTACTTTGGAGGACCAGCAGAGCGAGGGCCGCTAACCTGTGGACATTCATGGAAGGTGACGTTGTGTCTGGAAGGCGGGTCCACATAAGAACTCAGATATAATATTTATATTTTTGTTCTAACCTGTTGAGTCCCTGGCAGCAGCCAATGGCAAGGTTGTGCCAGCCAGCAGGATGCTGCGGAGCTGCTGAAGGGCGGGGCTGGAGTCTGAAAGTAAGAGCTCGTTTAGACTCTATTCTGTGAACAGGCTTGCTCCCACGAATATGTGAATTCATCTGTAAAAGAGTTTAACTCTAATGCACCTGTTCCTCCTGCTCCCTGCTGCAGGGCGGCCTGTTGGACTACGAATGCCAGTGCGGAGCTAAGAAGATCAAAGAGGAGCTGTTGTTCTTGAACCTGCCAAAGTGAGTAACCTCAAATCGGTCCCCAAAGGCCTCAAACCACCACAGTTCAGTCGGTGTCAGTTTTGTTCATGTCATGTCCTCCTTGCGTCTTCCTTTGAGCCTCTCCTCTTTGTCTCATCTCTTTCAGTGTGCTGATCCTCCAGCTGAAGTGGTTTACGTTCACTCCATCGTTCACCGTGGAGAAGAAGAACAGCCCCATTGTTCTGACACAGCAGCTGGTGATCAGCCAGGACACAGCCTTTACTGAAGAGGTAAGGGAAAAGGCACACCGTTCATTTCAAGTATGGATGGAGCCCATTTCTAAGCTAACGGGTGGTGCCGCTGCCCTCTCCCAGTAAACTGCTCGCTATTTGTTGGTCAGCGTGATCAGTCGTTTGGGCTCCTCAGCTTACAGCGGTGAGTGGGTGCTTTCAGACACATGTGCTGAATGCAGGTCAGCTTTGAAAGTTTATGAGACGTTAATAAGTGCGCCTTCTCCTCTCAGGACATTACGTCTGTGACGGCGTTCACCAGATGAGCGGAAGAGACGACGTCACAGACAGCCGGCTCACGTACGATGACGAGTTGGTCTGCCAGACCACGTGTGAGTCTGTGTGTGAGCAGCGGCAGAGAACAGCTTACCTGCTATTCTATAAAAGACAGGTGACGTCTCCCAGCAAACAGTCAGCATGTCTGTGCAAATATTCAGTGTAACTTGTAGAAAAACCCTCACACTCAGTTTATTTGTGTTTTTCTTTTTCTATTTCTTACTTTCTTTGCCGCACTAGAAAGGCAGCAGAGTCGGGACTCAGATCTGCAGCAACACCTTCATTGTTATTGTTATTATTGTTGTTAGTACTGTTGTTGTTATGATTGATATTGTTACTGTTATGATCAGTTTTATTATTATTATTATCATTATTAATTTTTTAATACATTTGTTTATCTTTATTATTATTAGTAGTAATGTTGTTGTTTATGTTGTTATTGTTATTATTATTACTGGTATTTTTGACATTATTATTATTATTTTGTTGTTATTGTCATTATTAGTAGAAGTAGTATTAGTTATATCATTTTTATATCAGCCTGGAGTGAACAACATGAAAGCATGGATCCATCCTCCCTCACATTCACAATTCAGGCTGCTGGTGTAATCGTGCGGGGGATATTTTCCTGGTACACTTTGGGACCTTTAAATGCTACAGTCTGAGTATTGTTATGACCACAGTGTACCCTCTTCTGATGGCTGAAAGTAAAAGGGGGTCCAGTACCGGTTCCGGTACCAGGCCTACTGACAATTTAACATAATGTAAAATGGTAACATCGTAAACATAATGTTACAATTTAGCATAATGTAAATGGTAACATTGTAAACAGAATGTTACCATTTAACATAATGTAAAATGGTAACATTGTAAACAGAATGTTACCATTTAACACAATGTAAAATGGTAACATTGTAAACAGAATGTTACCATTTAACACAATGTAAAATGGTAACATTGTAAACAGAATGTTACCATTTAACACAATGTAAAATGGTAACATTGTAAACAGAATGTTACCATTTAACACAATGTGAAATGGTAACATTGTAAACAGAATGTTACCATTTAACACAATGTAAAATGGTAACATTGTAAACAGAATGTTACCATTTAACACAATGTAAAATGGTAACATTGTAAACAGAATGTTACCATTTAACATAATGTGAAATGGTAACATTGTAAACAGAATGTTGCCATTTAACATTATGTTAAATATAACTAACGGATTTACTTTACCAAATGGACCATCCCGGCCTTGCCGTATTGGTCTATTTGATTCACCTTTGTTTTTATTGTTTATTTTATTTTCACTTGCTACACATAGGACAGACATGACTGGGGGAAAGAAAGGGGAGAAAGAAAGAGGGAAAGAAAAACAGCAGGGAAGAGGAATGGTGATAAAGGGCAAAAAACAAAAACCAACAAAACAAACAGACAAAAAATATATATATCAGTCACTTCAACTCAAAGAAGTCCAGACGCTTTTCTTTCCAAGCTCCTTTGACTGACTGTTAGGACAACTTATTTATTGCAAGCATGCAGTACAAGAATAACTCGATGTTTCTGACTTTGCATTACGAATTGTTTACCCACTGACAAACATTTCAAATGAAATTAAATTAAAAAACAATTTGTGGTAACCTGATTTTAATTCAAAAAGAATCATTAACAACACTTCTTGTAATGGTGTCAAAATCAGCCCAACTTTTACTTTCAAATGCAAAAAGTAAAAGAAAATGAGCCAACATACTGGACACATATAATTGTCAATATAATTGTTTATAAACAATTATAATGTCATCATTGTTACAGATATGGAAACTTTATTAACAATTTGTCCAAGTAAAAAAATGCCCTGCTAATTGTTGGGGTTTTCTCTCCTCTAGCCCTTTCCTTTAAGCTCTTCTTTACATCCCCCCACCCCCACCTTTTCTTTTTTCTTAATAATATAACAATAAAAACAATTGGCTGCATTTTAAATGTGTCAGATCAATGTCTTTATTCAAGAATACAAGAAATGGTAATAGCTGCATGTGTGTTTGTGTGTGTGCATAATATGCATACTTTACTTGTTGGATCCAAATCCCACAAGGAATCAAATAAAACAAGAAGACAAACAAAAACAAAACAAAAATATATTTCTCTCCCTTCCCAGGTCAGGTTCACAAAAGCATTGCAGCTCTTTATTCCTCTTGTACAGCTCCAGAGTCTGTCAGCCAAAAAGAAACTACTGAGGTTCCAACACCCAGTGTTTCTGTAAACACAGATGAAAATGAACAGTCATCCACATCTAAAAGATTTGTAGATTCGAGGGACCGGTATAATACATCTAGTACATCTTTGTTTAAACCTCAGAACACAAAAAGGGAACAAACCATTGTATACAGATTTAAAAGTGCGCAAAGCAACGAACAGTCACCCTCTGAAACAGCTGAGGTTATCACAACCATTGTTTCTGTAAATACACAGGAACAGTCACCCACCTCAAAAAGATTAGTATATTCAAGGGACCAGTGTATCTACTCTGGTCAAAAGAATCCATGCTTCGTACTGATGTCCACAATTTTTTTTATTCCTCTCACAATCATGGAGCACCGTGAAAACTAGAAACGAGTAAAATAATATCAATAGCACATGTGACATCCATCTCAGCCACTTATTTCTTTTCACAAGGTGCACAAGTGCTTAACAAATAACAGCATAATGTTTTTACCATGTACGCCTTGTAAAACCAGTAGTAGAAAAGTTGTAGGTTCGTGCTCTTGTGGGGGAGACGTATGTTATCCACCACCTCGATAGCTAGCCGAGAGTTCGAGGGTCACTAGAGCCGCCGAGAACGCATGAACTACTTACGGTAGGACGTTTTGCCAAAGTAAGACGTTTTGTCAGAACACCGAGTCCTCAGGAGGATGCAGCCCATGAATTTGGACACGATCTCAGATGCACTTCTGGTGTTGTCATGGCAACCCACACAAACATTTCAGCGTCAGCTACAATGAGGCGGAGCCCTTACTGGGACACTGAGCTCAGGTAGAGTGAAAGACAACATTTTTCTGCATCCAAAACAGCAGCGCTGTTCCTGTGACCTCTAGTAAAGCCTCTACTTGGGAAAAGGGAGTCTTTCATCAAAGCATCCTGCAGAAGTTGAATAAAAATATGCAAATGTTTAAATGATGCAACTTAATGAAGGCTGACAGCAGTTGTACTATTTTACATTGCAGCGAACAGGGGTGACCATTATTTTCAACGTTTTTACAGCATTTTTCACATTGAAAGTGAAATAATATAAATAATGTCTCAATTAAATTGCGGTAATATTTAAAATACAAAAACTACAGCTTTGTTCACAAGCCAATAAAAATGTACTTGGGCCAGTGGTAAATGAAAATAACACTTATTCAGCACCTGGTTGTTGCGGCTGCATCAGGACACCAGATGTTCAGCCTCCATCCTGTAGGCAGACTTATCCCCGTCTGAGAGGAGTCCAATAATGGTGGTGTCATCTGCAAGCTTAATTAATTTGACAGACTGGTGGTTGGAGGTGCGGCAGTTGGTGTACAGGGAGAAGGGCATAGAAGAAAGAACACAGCCCTGAGGGGAGCTCGTGCTGATGGTCCGGGAGTCCAAGACATTCTTCCCCAGCCTCACTGGTTGCTTCCTGTCCGTCAGGAAGTCAGTGATCCACCGGCAGATGGGATCAGGCACATTCATCTGGGAAAGCAATCCTTGAAGAAGGTCTGAAAGGATGGTGTTGAAGGTAGAGCTGAAGTCCACAAACAGGATCCTAGCATAGATTCTGCAGGACAAAGTGTAGGGCCATGTTGATGGCATCGTCTACAGACCTGTTGGCTCTGTATGCAAACTGCAGGGGGTCCAGGAGGGGGGCCGTGAGGGTCTTAAGATAGGAGAGAACCAGGCGCTCAAAAGACTTCCTGACCAGATGTCAGAGCCACAGGTCTGTAGTCTTTTCGTCCAGTGATCTTTGGCTTCTTGAAAGCTATATATGATATAAAAATTATATAAAAACTGTTAATCAGCAAAAGAAATGATATCATAGTTCTTATAAAGAAAGCCTCTATCAATCAAACACCAGCAGTGTAGCAATGTTGTTCACTTACACTGTATATAAAACACTGATTTTGGCTACATCCAGTTTTTACTGTATTATAAACATTTTTTACCATGAAGAGTAAAGTGTTTGGCATTTTTGTCATTGTTATTGAGCTCAGAGATCAGGCCCAGCCCAGTATCTACCTGGTTATGAGCAAGGAGCTGGAGGTGATAACTCAACAATAACCAGGCCATGCATGCATGGATGGATGCATGGATGGATCAGTTTGTAGGCTGTGTGTGGTCAGCAGCAGGCTGCTGGGTGTGGACCAAGAGGGAAAGCCCAGCATGTGAAACCCATCAGCAGAAGGCCAGAACAAAGGTGCACAGACAAACGCAGCCCAGACACTCAGGCAGGACGAGTAAAATAAATGGCAGCAAACACAGTATGATGTGGTAAAATGTGCTTTCTTTCACAAACAGATAGCACAAACAAGAATCACAAGAATCTCCTTTGTGGTTCTTGTTTTTCTTTTGAGTACATTAATAAAAAGTTGAAATAAAGTGGCAATAAAATTCATGCACTGAAGACCACACGAAACCCTAATTCACCCTACTACCTGTTGCCTTCACATTCCATTTGCATCCCTTGTCCACAGAATCAAAAATGACCCTTCTTCACTAAAGATCGAACATAAAGCAATTGCATTTTAAATGGAAGCCCATTTTGCATTAAGAAACACTATCAGCAATCAGAAATTGTGTATATCAGAGTTCTCTGTTTTTACTGTCCTGAAAACTGCATTAATTCAGTGGATGCGGTTAGGTTCAAAACAACGTAATATAAGAGGGCAACCAATTCAATCTAAGAGGGATCCAATTTTTATCCATTCATGTACCAGCTACTGGCTTTTTGCTGTTATGTTCTCATATCGCGTGAGAGTTTATTTGCCAGGTGTCAGAAGTCTAATAATGAATAAAGTTCAGGATATGCTTAAAAACTCACCTCAGCCGTCATCAGAAGGAAGTGCGCTTCACTGACTCATCAACTTGTCTCAGGCTTTCCACAAAGTTTCACAGTTGACCTTAAAGTAAGATGCTGCAAGCTTACCTTGCAGTGTATTACTTTTTAAGGTCTAAAGACCTTAAAGTGCGCTATAGATTGAAGTGATTTGAACTGACAACAGGGCTAATTCAGCACTTCAAGTTAACATCAATAAAAGTTTTTAAATTTATTCTGATTTCCGTTTGTTTTCATTGCCTGTGCTATCTGTTATTTAGTTCAAATTGTGGGTAGATAATGCTGTGCTGTCATGTGACCTGTTCTCTCATGTGTGCCTTTCTCTTGTTTTGTATGTATTTCTCGTTTGTTATTTATTCCTATTTTATTCCTGCAATTGGTATGGAATTCATTTTTTTTTTAAATTGATCAGTGTTTTGAAATTAGATGTGATGAAGATGTGACCTTAATTTACAAAATCAACATCATGTTGGATTCAATGAGACATGAAACTAGTGCATGAAACAGGTCTCAGTAAATGTTCTCATAGACTGCAATACACTGCCCCCTGCTGGTCATTATAAAGTCTGCAGATGTAATTTGACATGAATGTCATATTTGTGAAACAAAATAAAGGACTCTGTAAAATAAATGAAAATCAAATATTTATATACAGAATATTTATGTAAAAATGCTGAAAAAGACATTTGAACAAGATGCACACCCAGTAAAATAAAAAAAAAAAAGAAAAGTCAGTTTTATCATGTGACTATCATGCTGTCATTTCTGCACAATGCACTTTACACCAGATCAAAATAAAACACTGTGAGGTCGTTCTAACCGGAAGCCCAGAGAGCTTCGACAATGCAGCACAATGCCCTGAAGCATCAGCATCAAAATATACTTCAAGTACCAAAAAGTACTCATTGTGCAGAATGCCCTATTTTTGAATAGCTGGACATTTTAATTACTTTATCACCAGCTGTGACTACAGCTGATAATCAACCATGTTTCATAGGGATGTGACTACATTTAGAAATGTCACGCATTTTTAGGTATAAAGCAAAAGATGCAATGAAATAAATAAGCTATCACATATTAATCCAAATGAATTCACTGAAATACATCTGCACATTTCTGCAGCCTGACTTATTACACACGTGAACACAGTACACATTTGTTTACTGCAAGCTTGTTTCAGAGATGTGATGCAGTTAAATCTGTATGCGTCTGTTTCCTTGTAGTGTTAGTAGAGATGGTGAACCTGACACAATCCTGTGTTTGGTGTGAAGGAAACCAGTTAACAGCCGGTTTAGTAAAATTCTCTTGAACTCATGGAAAACTCATCGTCGTCTCGAAGTGAGCAGCTGAAGCGTCCCGTGTGATCAGAGGTCCTCGTCGTCCTCGCTCACCATGACGTCGAGCTCTTTGTCTTTCCGTACGACGCTCTCGGTGATGAACTCCTTGTGCTGCTCCTCCAGCTCACGCAGCTCCGCCTGCAGGCGCTCCAGGTGGAGCACTCGCCGGTTCCTCAGCAGCCGGCTGGGGAATGGGTTCATGTCGTTGAAGGCGATGCTGGTCAGCTTCCTGCATGGACACACGCAGGTGGAAAGGACTCGATCACCAACACAGAGGAACTGGAAACTGATCAGCTTGAGTGTTTCTGTTTTATGCTGCTTGATACTTCAGGTACTGCAGTTTGAGCAGGAAATACTGGACTGACTGGACCACATGTATCCGAGAGCTGCAGATACTTAAAAATCTTTAAATCGTTGTTACTGTGATCAGGGAAATTTAAACTTCTCACAAAATTTCAGTAAAAAGGGTTTGAAGCTCAAAGATTCAACAGCTACATCCGCTACACTTCTGAGAGTGTAACAGCTCGTAGATTAAGGCGGGTGGAGGCGAGTGCGTACCTGGCATTGGAGACGGTCTTTGTGAAGAAGCGTGGGTACTGGTAGATCTCCACGCTGTCGTGAATCTTCAGGATGTCGTCCTCTTTGTATTTGAACAGAGCCAGAGTGTATCTGAAGATCACCTGCAGCACAGACACGCATTTCATAACAGGACACTCACGCCACACAATTAATTGGAAACTTTGAGGAGGTGAGTCATAAAATTACTCTTTCAGTTGTGGTGCAGTTGGGCCCTTTACTCATTACAGCTCTGATCGATTTCCAATAAGCCACTTGGTTCCTCAGTTGCCAGATAATATTAACTTACTTGGTAGTTGAGCTTTAAGTTTAAATTAAACTTTTGGGTTGGATCTACGTGGCTGAAGCTGTTGTCAGCATTTATCCCTGTGTGGTATATATTTCTGTGTCTGAACTGTGATTTTATTTCCTGAGACAAACGATGTAAAAGCTGTGCTGCATTTGTCACATTGCAGAAACAAGCCCAAAGCCATTGTCCCGCTCATCGTCTGGATTTACGCTGCTTGTGGTAGACTGTGAGGTCGTTACTAGAATGATCTGCTTTCCCACTCCTATTTCATGTCACATGACAGTTCCCCATGCTTAGTAAACAATGTCTTATTACTCCTAAAATGTAAATAAAGACATCTAAAGGTGAAAACAAAATCATTTTTGTTTCCATGGACACTACTGTGGTGCATTCAAGTGTTGTCTGCATTTCTGTCATGGTGTGTTCGGGTGTATGGTACCTTGGTACCCTCATACAGGAAGGCGTCCCACAGAGGCATCAGGATGTCGCTGGGCAGACTCTCCACAAAAACCACCAGGAACCAGTTGAAGGTGACCAGAGAGACGTCAATGTTGTGATCCTCAAAGTGAGATGCCAGGCGAGGAAGCTTCTCCGCCATGAAGTCCTTTAGCACGCGCTGGTCCGCCTGAGCACAAAGACTCACAGAGATCAGCCTCACTGATCACTAAAACAGATCACAGCAGGCAAGCAGGTGAGTGTGTCTGCTGACCTGAGAGGCCACCAGATTCTTGGTGTAGTAGTCCTGAGGCATGATGGCTTCCACCACTGCCACCAGACACCAGAAGGCGTCTTCGTCACTTTGGAGGACCAGCAGAGCGAGGGCCGCTAACCTGTGGACATTGATGGAAGGTGAGGTTCTGCCTGGAAGGCGGGTCCACATAAGAACTCAGATATAATATTTATACTTTTGTTCTGACCTGTTGAGTACCTGGCAGTAGCCAATGGCAGGGTTATGCCCGGAGAAGGCCAGAAGGATGCGGCGGAGCTGCTGGAGGGCGGGGCTGGACGGCGAGGAGAAGTGCTGATTGGTCGTCAGGGTTCGGTGAAGGTCCAGCTGGACCTGCCTGGAGGCAGGATTAGGAGCTGTCCGACTCTTCTCACACAGCTGGAAACAGAACAGGATTACTGAGTGCTCGCCAGCATTCCCAACAGGAAGGAGGAGGAGCCAACTGTGCTCAGGTGCGGATAAAGCACTCTGTTGGCAGAGGTATGAAAATGCGCAGTAAAATCTAACGTGCATAGCTAACTTCATCAACGACATTTTGGGAGGAATAATCACACATCAGCCCTCGGCCATTTTTTGATGAACGCATACGCCCCCTAGAGCGCGCTAACTTTATTAACAGCCACACAAATGTAAAGCACACATCAAACATAAATAAACCATTTGACTGTCTCCATAATTGAGAGCATTTTCTCTTCTTATTTCAACACCCCCACTTGCTCTCATATTATGATGCTCTTAAGTAAACAAAAAAAACAACAAACAAAAGGTTTCTTCCTCAGTACTGTATACATGTTCGTATACCATGTTAATGCCCAAACATAAACTTCTCAAACTTGAACAGCTTAACTTTTGTTGCAGGCTTTGTCATTACATCTGCAACCATCTCTTCTGTTGAACAATAATCCAGAGTTATTTTTCCTGCACTCACAGTTGATCTCACAAAGTTGTACTTTATGTCAACATGTTTACATCTCTGTCTCGTCACAGGATTCTTCGCCAACGCAATTGCACCCTGATTATC
The DNA here is from genome assembly GCF_057382095.1 of Aulonocara sp. 'chitande type north' Nkhata Bay. Classification (NCBI taxonomy): domain Eukaryota; kingdom Metazoa; phylum Chordata; class Actinopteri; order Cichliformes; family Cichlidae; genus Aulonocara; species Aulonocara sp. 'chitande type north' Nkhata Bay. Next base: position 5,557,408 of record NC_141345.1, read on the forward strand.
TTCATGAACTTTTGGCGGTGCATATTTTTGTCCATCAATACCTTGTAACAGTTGCATTAGGTACAAAACTTCTTGTAGGGTCGCAGCTAAAGCCATGTACTCCGCTTCACAGGTAGATAATGCAACAGTAGGTTGTCTTTTGGTTTTCCATGAGATTAAAGGACCATCTACAGACAAGCTTATGCAATAACCAGTTGTACTCCGTCTGTCTGTTACATCAGCTGCCCAATCAGCATCGCTGTATGCCCACAACCTCAGTTCTTTGTTGTCACATTTCCTGTAACACAGTTCTTTCTCGGTTGTCCCTTTCAGATACCTCAGTACTAGAGCAGGGCGATATGGCCAAAAATATTTATCACGATATATATTTGAAAATTTGCGATAACGATATAACTGACGATATAATTGATGCGAGACAAAATACAACTCCACAACATTACTAGCGCAAAAAGAAAACCTTCCATTTATTTTCACTTAAATAAGAAGCTGGTTTTTATGTACATTAAAGCTTTATAAAAATGTAACAGTGCAAATACAAATTCCTTGCTGAAAGTTTAACCAAAAGGCATTTCCAGTAGAAATGGGCTGACATATCCTGAGCATAACCATATATAATATCCACTGAAGTTAAAAAGAGGTGCTTTGCAAAATTAAACTGCAGTATGCAATACGTATTTTTCGGACCATAAGGTGCACGGGATTATAAGGCACATCAAGCGAAACAAAGCAGTCAGATAAATCAAACTTTATTAAACTCATTCTTCTTGCTTCCTCCACTTCTGTACCATTGATTCATTAATGTTGAATTCTCTGGCAGCTGCTCTATTCCCATGTTGTTGCAGTATATTAATGACTAACCTCGTATTGTGGATGGATTATCTCAGTTGTTCTCCTGACTGAAGTTTGGTCTGTTTACAGCACCCTGCCATGCGATTGCATTTGTCTCTAACCATGAGGAACCTTAACGTTAACTTTTATAAGTGGAAAAGTGTTAGTGTTCGTCCTCCAGCTTCCCTGTTTATGTTATGCTAACATAGCTGTGTCGCTAGCGATTACGTAGCACATCATTATATACCAGCTAGCCCAACTTCAGTAACCCTACAAACGTCACTGCTGTTTAGTTTCCTGTCTTCATTTATGTTGGAAGTGATAGCAGAGCTGTACGTTTGATTTTTTTCAGAAATCTCTCCGTCAGAACATGCAATATCATGCTTAGGTAACTAGCGAGCTAACTTCCGCTAGCTTCCCGCTAACTTCTAACTCTGTTAAATGTAATAAATTTTGTTTTAATGGATGCCTGGAAGTTAAACTTCATAGTTACACCTGGTAAAGCAGCAATGCTGATCGTTTTATTAAAGTTGCAGTGTTCGTTTGAACTGAAGTATTAAGGAGTTTAGGACCCAGATTACTCCCAGATTTAAGAGCATCTTAGTCCGACAAATACGACAATAACGACGGCCGCTTGCATGTTCTGCAAAAAAATGTGCTTTGTCGTGTATCTGACGGACAAACACCAAACCAGTTCCACATCACTGAAGTTGCACCATTTTTACAAACCAATTCTGGTTCATCTGTTTCACTCAACAATCGGCCGTGTGCGTATGAAAACAAAGGCACTGCGCATGCGCGTTTTACTCATATTCTATCGCGATATTTCATTTTCCTATTGTTGCCTAACATTATACCGGTATTACCGTGAACGGTATAATATGGCCCAGCCCTACTCAGTACATGTTTTACTGTAGTCCATTTGTCTTCAGTTGGCTCAGTAAAGTACTGTGAAAGTTTACTGACTATAAAACTCAAGTCCGGTCTTGTGCATGTAGCCAAATAGATCAGACTACCAACTGCCTCTCTGTACCTTTTGACATCACTCATCTTTTCTGCATCATCAGCATAGTTCAGTTTTTGCTCACAAGGTGTCTGTCTTTCTTTACAATCCTGCATGTTGAATCTTTCAAGTATTTTTTCCACATATTGTTTTTGTGACATTTTTACACAGTTATCACTCTGGTCAAAATCTATACCAATGAAATGTCTCAGTTTACCCAAATCCTTCATTTTGAATTTTGCTGCAAGCATTTTCTTCACAACAGTTAGTTCACTTTCATCACTAGCAGCAATGATCAGGTCATCTACCCATACAATCAGAATCACCTTCTTATTTTCTGTCATTTTTGTGTAAACACAATGGTCAGCGGGGTTTTGCACAAAGTTGTTCTCACTCAGATATTCATGCAACAACTTGTTCCAATTCCGGCCTGATTGTTTTAGCCCATATAGCGACTTTTTCAACTTGCACACCAGTTTTTCATTTGTGTCGGATTTTACCTCATAACCCTCAGGTTGTTCCATGAATACCTCACAATCTATTGGTGCATGAAGATAGGCAGCTTTAACATCCATCTGGTGTAAAAGCATGTTTTCTTGTGCTGCCTTTTGCATCAACACTCTGATACTAGTCAGGTTAGCAGTAGGGGAAAATGTTTCTTCATAATCCACACCTATCCTCTGACTATATCCTTTAGCAACATAACGTGCCTTGTACTTCTCAGATCCATCAACATTGTTTTTGACTGCGTACACCCATCTACCCCCCACTGTCTTCTTACCCTCAGGCAAAGTGGTTAAGGTAAATGTGTCATTTTCTCTTAGTGATTGCATCTCTTCATCCATTGCACTGACCCATTTCTCTGAGTTAGATGAAGTTATTGCTTCCTTGAATGTTTGGGGAATGTTACACATTGCTCTGTAACAATAATCCATGTTTGTAAGTACTTGATCACAATCCTCCTTATCAGTAACATATTCACTTAAATACCCAGGCCTCTTTCTCACTCTGGAAGGATACCTTGCAGCCTCGCAGTCGAGTTCATTCTCCTGTGACTGGCTGCTCATCTCAGACATGCTTACTGGGATCTGTTCCTGAGTATCTGTGTGTTCTGTACTCACATCAGTCTGTTCTCTGGTCTTGGTGAACCTGTTTGGTGTCTCAAAGTCACCCTCATCATCTGGCACCTTGTCAGTCTGTGTTTGTCTCTCTACTCTTGTTTTAGTCTCAAACTTCACCAGTCTATGCTTCTGTACTTTCCCACTGCCCGGGTAGTAGACCATATAAGCTGGACTGTTCTTGTCATATCCAACAAAAATTCCTTTCTCACACCTTGAGTCTAGTTTTCTCTTGTTCTGCCTGTAGGCATAACACACTGACCCAAATGTCTGCATCCTGGAAAGGTTTGGCCTTCTTCCTGTCAGCATTAAATATGGTGTCTGTTCTGTGCGTCTGTTAAAACATCTATTCCTCACTACAGCTGCTGTTTGCACTGCGTAAGTCCACAACTCTTTAGGTAACTGTTTCTCTATTAACATACACCTGGCCATATCAAAAAGAGTACGCCAATTGCGTTCTGCAGTACCATTTTGGTGTGGTGAGTATGGTGCTGAGGTCTCATGCCTGATTCCATTTTTGCTAAGGAGTGCCTGATACTCATTTCCCATAAACTCTGTTCCATTGTCAGACCTGATACATTTAACTTGCCCATACGGGGCTGTATCAGCCAAAAACTTCTGTGTTGCTTTTGCTGTGTCACTCTTATTTTTCAGAAAATACACAAACACTGCACTGGAATAGTCATCAGTGAATGATAGTGCAAATCTATATCCATCTCTGGACTCTGAGTCTACTGGACCAGCTAGATCTGTGTGTACCAGCTCTAAGGCGGTTTTGGCTCGTGCATCAGGGTCCCTGTTTCTAGTTTGAACAAACTTTCCCTGTGTGCACACTTCACAATGCAAGACAGATTTGTCTGTTTTTCCTTTGATTGCCATACCATCAACAACCCCCTGTAATTTCTGAATGTCATCATAATTACAGTGACCAAGAATTTCATGCCATGTTTGCATGTCATAGCAACCCTTACACTGGTCTTTACCTTCAGTGTTTACTGTTTGTAGGTAGTACAGTCTGTTGTACTCATATATTGGGAACCTTGTACCGTCTTTGTGTCGCAGGGTGTCTTTTCCTTGCTTGAAGATCATAGTTGCTCCATTTGAGGTAGCTGCTTTCACAGAGAAGATGTCTTGTGGATACGATGGGATGTACAGTGCCTGTTTCAAGGTTGTTTTGTGGCACTGCCCCCTGCTGTCCATCAAGCAAAACTCTGCCTCCCCTCTTTGCTCTGCAACTCCAGTGCACTTGGTGCCGTCAGCCAACTCTAGGTAGTGTGACTTGGGCTAGAAACTTTACATGTGCTGAATGCAGGTCAGCTTTGAAAGTTTATGAGACGTTAATAAGTGCGCCTTCTCCTCTCAGGACATTACGTCTGTGACGGCGTTCACCAGATGAGCGGAAGAGACGACGTCACAGACAGCCGGCTCACGTACGATGACGAGTTGGTCTGCCAGACCACGTGTGAGTCTGTGTGTGAGCAGCGGCAGAGAACAGCTTACCTGCTATTCTATAAAAGACAGGTGACGTCTCCCAGCAAACAGTCAGCATGTCTGTGCAAATATTCAGTGTAACTTGTAGAAAAACCCTCACACTCAGTTTATTTGTGTTTTTCTTTTTCTATTTCTTACTTTCTTTGCCGCACTAGAAAGGCAGCAGAGTCGGGACTCAGATCTGCAGCAACACCTTCATTGTTATTGTTATTATTGTTGTTAGTACTGTTGTTGTTATGATTGATATTGTTACTGTTATGATCAGTTTTATTATTATTATTATCATTATTAATTTTTTAATACATTTGTTTATCTTTATTATTATTAGTAGTAGTAATGTTGTTGTTTATGTTGTTATTGTTATTATTATTACTGGTATTTTTGAAACTATTATTATTATTTTGTTGTTATTGTCATTATTAGTAGAAGTAGTATTAGTTATATCATTTTTATATCAGCCTGGAGTGAACAACATGAAAGCATGGATCCATCCTCCCTCACATTCACAATTCAGGCTGCTGGTGTAATCGTGCGGGGGATATTTTCCTGGTACACTTTGGGACCTTTAAATGCTACAGTCTGAGTATTGTTATGACCACAGTGTACCCTCTTCTGATGGCTGAAAGTAAAAGGGGGTCCAGTACCGGTTCCGGTACCAGGCCTACTGACAATTTAACATAATGTAAAATGGTAACATCGTAAACATAATGTTACAATTTAACATAATGTAAATGGTAACATTGTAAACAGAATGTTACCATTTAACACAATGTAAAATGGTAACATTGTAAACAGAATGTTACCATTTAACATAATGTAAAATGGTAACATTGTAAACAGAATGTTACCATTTAACATAATGTTAAATGGTAACATTGTAAACAGAATGTTACCATTTAACACAATGTAAAATGGTAACATTGTAAACAGAATGTTACCATTTAACATAATGTTAAATGGTAACATTGTAAACAGAATGTTACCATTTAACACAATGTTAAATGGTAACATTGTAAACAGAATGTTACCATTTAACACAATGTAAAATGGTAACATTGTAAACAGAATGTTACCATTTAACACAATGTAAAATGGTAACATTGTAAACAGAATGTTGCCATTTAACATTATGTTAAATATAACTAACGGATTTACTTTACCAAATGGACCATCCCGGCCTTGCCGTATTGGTCTATTTGATTCACCTTTGTTTTTATTGTTTATTTTATTTTCACTTGCTACACATAGGACAGACATGACTGGGGGAAAGAAAGGGGAGAAAGAAAGAGGGAAAGAAAAACAGCAGGGAAGAGGAATGGTGATAAAGGGCAAAAAACAAAAACCAACAAAACAAACAGACAAAAAATATATATATCAGTCACTTCAACTCAAAGAAGTCCAGACGCTTTTCTTTCCAAGCTCCTTTGACTGACTGTTAGGACAACTTATTTATTGCAAGCATGCAGTACAAGAATAACTCGATGTTTCTGACTTTGCATTACGAATTGTTTACCCACTGACAAACATTTCAAATGAAATTAAATTAAAAAACAATTTGTGGTAACCTGATTTTAATTCAAAAAGAATCATTAACAACACTTCTTGTAATGGTGTCAAAATCAGCCCAACTTTTATTTTCAAATGCAAAAAGTAAAAGAAAATGAGCCAACATACTGGACACATATAATTGTCAATATAATTGTTTATAAACAATTATACTGTCATCATTGTTACAGATATGGAAACTTTATTAACAATTTGTCCAAGTAAAAAAATGCCCTGCTAATTGTTGGGGTTTTCTCTCCTCTAGCCCTTTCCTTTAAGCTCTTCTTTACATCCCCCCAACCCCACCTTTTCTTTTTTCTTAATAATATAACAATAAAAACAATTGGCTGCATTTTAAATGTGTCAGATCAATGTCTTTATTCAAGAATACAAGAAATGGTAATAGCTGCATGTGTGTTTGTGTGTGTGCATAATATGCATACTTTACTTGTTGGATCCAAATCCCACAAGGAATCAAATAAAACAAGAAGACAAACAAAAACAAAACAAAAATATATTTCTCTCCCTTCCCAGGTCAGGTTCACAAAAGCATTGCAGCTCTTTATTCCTCTTGTACAGCTCCAGAGTCTGTCAGCCAAAAAGAAACTACTGAGGTTCCAACACCCAGTGTTTCTGTAAACACAGATGAAAATGAACAGTCATCCACATCTAAAAGATTTGTAGATTCGAGGGACTGGTATAATACATCTAGTACATCTTTGTTTAAACCTCAGAACACAAAAAGGGAACAAACCATTGTATACAGATTTAAAAGTGCGCAAAGCAACGAACAGTCACCCTCTGAAACAGCTGAGGTTATCACAACCATTGTTTCTGTAAATACACAGGAACAGTCACCCACCTCAAAAAGATTAGTATATTCAAGGGACCAGTGTATCTACTCTGGTCAAAAGAATCCATGCTTCGTACTGATGTCCACAATTCTTTTTTATTCCTCTCACAATCATGGAGCACCGTGAAAACTAGAAACGAGTAAAATAATATCAATAGCACATATGACATCCATCTCAGCCACTTATTTCTTTTCACAAGGTGCACAAGTGCTTAACAAATAACAGCATAATGTTTTTACCGTGTACGCCTTGTAAAACCAGTAGTAGAAAAGTTGTAGGTTCGTGCTCTTGTGGGGGAGACGTATGTTATCCACCACCTCGATAGCTAGCCGAGAGTTCGAGGGTCACTAGAGCCGCCGAGAACGCATGAACTACTTACGGTAGGACGTTTTGCCAAAGTAAGACGTTTTGTCAGAACACCGAGTCCTCAGGAGGATGCAGCCCATGAATTTGGACACGATCTCAGATGCACTTCTGGTGTTGTCATGGCAACCCACACAAACATTTCAGCGTCAGCTACAATGAGGCGGAGCCCTTACTGAAACACTGAGCTCAGGTAGAGTGAAAGACAACATTTTTCCGCATCCAAAACAGCAGCGCTGTTCCTGTGACCTCTAGTAAAGCCTCTACTTGGGAAAAGGGAGTCTTTCATCAAAGCATCCTGCAGAAGTTGAATAAAAATATGCAAATGTTTAAATGATGCAACTTAATGAAGGCTGACAGCAGTTGTACTATTTTACATTGCAGCGAACAGGGGTGACCATTATTTTCAACGTTTTTACAGCATTTTTCACATTGAAAGTGAAATAATATAAATAATGTCTCAATTAAATTGCGTTAATATTTAAAAATACAAAAACTACAGCTTTGTTCACAAGCCAATAAAAATGTACTTGGGCCAGTGGTAAATGAAAATAACACTTATTCAGCACCTGGTTGTTGCGGCTGCATCAGGACGCCAGATGTTCAGCCTCCATCCTGTAGGCAGACTTATCCCCGTCTGAGAGGAGTCCAATAATGGTGGTGTCATCTGCAAGCTTAATTAATTTGACAGACTGGTGGTTGGAGGTGCGGCAGTTGGTGTACAGGGAGAAGGGCATAGAAGAAAGAACACAGCCCTGAGGGGAGCTCGTGCTGATGGTCCGGGAGTCCAAGACATTCTTCCCCAGCCTCACTGGTTGCTTCCTGTCCGTCAGGAAGTCAGTGATCCACCGGCAGATGGGATCAGGCACATTCATCTGGGAAAGCAATCCTTGAAGAAGGTCTGAAAGGATGGTGTTGAAGGTAGAGCTGAAGTCCACAAACAGGATCCTAGCATAGATTCTGCAGGACAAAGTGTAGGGCCATGTTGATGGCATCGTCTACAGACCTGTTGGCTCTGTATGCAAACTGCAGGGGGTCCAGGAGGGGGGCCGTGAGGGTCTTAAGATAGGAGAGAACCAGGCGCTCAAAAGACTTCCTGACCAGATGTCAGAGCCACAGGTCTGTAGTCTTTTCGTCCAGTGATCTTTGGCTTCTTGAAAGCTATATATGATATAAAAATTATATAAAAACTGTTAATCAGCAAAAGAAATGATATCATAGTTCTTATAAAGAAAGCCTCTATCAATCAAACACCAGCAGTGTAGCAATGTTGTTCACTTACACTGTATATAAAACACTGATTTTGGCTACATCCAGTTTTTACTGTATTATAAACATTTTTTACCATGAAGAGTAAAGTGTTTGGCATTTTTGTCATTGTTATTGAGCTCAGAGATCAGGCCCAGCCCAGTATCTACCTGGTTATGAGCAAGGAGCTGGAGGTGATAACTCAACAATAACCAGGCCATGCATGCATGGATGGATGCATGGATGGATCAGTTTGTAGGCTGTGTGTGGTCAGCAGCAGGCTGCTGGGTGTGGACCAAGAGGGAAAGCCCAGCATGTGAAACCCATCAGCAGAAGGCCAGAACAAAGGTGCACAGACAAACGCAGCCCAGACACTCAGGCAGGACGAGTAAAATAAATGGCAGCAAACACAGTATGATGTGGTAAAATGTGCTTTCTTTCACAAACAGATAGCACAAACAAGAATCACAAGAATCTCCTTTGTGGTTCTTGTTTTTCTTTTGAGTACATTAATAAAAAGTTGAAATAAAGTGGCAATAAAATTCATGCACTGAAGACCACACGAAACCCTAATTCACCCTACTACCTGTTGCCTTCACATTCCATTTGCATCCCTTGTCCACAGAATCAAAAATGACCCTTCTTCACTAAAGATCGAACATAAAGCAATTGCATTTTAAATGGAAGCCCATTTTGCATTAAGAAACACTATCAGCAATCAGAAATTGTGTATATCAGAGTTCTCTGTTTTTACTGTCCTGAAAACTGCATTAATTCAGTGGATGCGGTTAGGTGCAAAACAACGTAATATAAGAGGGCAACCAATTCAATCTAAGAGGGATCCAATTTTTATCCATTCATGTACCAGCTACTGGCTTTTTGCTGTTATGTTCTCATATCGCGTGAGAGTTTATTTGCCAGGTGTCAGAAGTCTAATAATGAATAAAGTTCAGGATATGCTTAAAAACTCACCTCAGTATAGCCGTCATCAGAAGGAAGTGCGCTTCACTGACTCATCAACTTGTCTCAGGCTTTCCACAAAGTTTCACAGTTGACCTTAAAGTAAGATGCTGCAAGCTTACCTTGCAGTGTATTCCTTTTCAAGGTCTAAAGACCTTAAAGTGCGCTATAGATTGAAGTGATTTGAACTGACAACAGGGCTAATTCAGCACTTCAAGTTAACATCAATAAAAGTTTTTAAATTTTACTCTGATTTCCGTTTGTTTTCATTGCCTGTGCTATCTGTTATTTAGTTCAAATTGTGGGTAGATAATGCTGTGCTGTCATGTGACCTGTTCTCTCATGTGTGCCTTTCTCTTGTTTTGTATGTATTTCTCATTTGTTATTTATTCCTATTTTATTCCTGCAATTGGTATGGAATTCATTTTTTTTTAAAATTGATCAGTGTTTTGAAATTAGATGTGATGAACATGTGACCTTAATTTACAAAATCAACATCATGTTGGATTCAATGAGACATGAAACTAGTGCATGAAACAGGTCTCGGTAAATGTTCTCATAGACTGCAATACACTGCCCCCTGCTGGTCATTATAAAGTCTGCAGATGTCATTTGACATGAATGTCATATTTGTGAAACAAAATAAAGGACTCTGTAAAATAAATGAAAATCAAATATTTATATACAGAATATTTATGTACAAATGCTGAAAAAGACATTTGAACAAGATGCACACCCAGTAAAATTTAAAAAAAAAAAAGAAAAGTCAGTTTTATCATGTGACTATCATGCTGTCATTTCTGCACAATGCACTTTACACCAGATCAAAATAAAACACTGTGAGGTCGTTCTAACCGGAAGCCCAGAGAGCTTCGACAATGCAGCACAATGCCCTGAAGCATCAGCATCAAAATATACTTCAAGTACCAAAAAGTACTCATTGTGCAGAATGCCCTATTTTTGAATAGCTGGACATTTTAATTACTTTATCACCAGCTGTTACTACAGCTGATAATCAACCATGTTTCATAGGGATGTGACTACATTTAGAAATGTCACGCATTTTTAGGTATAAAGCAAAAGATGCAATGAAATAAATAAGCTATCACATATTAATCCAAATGAATTCACTGAAATACATCTGCACATTTCTGCAGCCTGACTTATTACACACGTGAACACAGTACACATTTGTTTACTGCAAGCTTGTTTCAGAGATGTGATGCAGTTAAATCTGTATGCGTCTGTTTCCTTGTAGTGTTAGTAGAGATGGTGAACCTGACACAATCCTGTGTTTGGTGTGAAGGAAACCAGTTAACAGCCGGTTTAGTAAAATTCTCTTGAACTCATGGAAAACTCATCGTCGTCTCGAAGTGAGCAGCTGAAGCGTCCCGTGTGATCAGAGGTCCTCGTCGTCCTCGCTCACCATGACGTCGAGCTCTTTGTCTTTCCGTACGACGCTCTCGGTGATGAACTCCTTGTGCTGCTCCTCCAGCTCACGCAGCTCCGCCTGCAGGCGCTCCAGGTGGAGCACTCGCCGGTTCCTCAGCAGCCGGCTGGGGAATGGGTTCATGTCGTTGAAGGCGATGCTGGTCAGCTTCCTGCATGGACACACGCAGGTGGAAAGGACTCGATCACCAACACAGAGGAACTGGAAACTGATCAGCTTGAGTGTTTCTGTTTTATGCTGCTTGATACTTCAGGTACTGCAGTTTGAGCAGGAAATACTGGACTGACTGGACCACATGTATCCGAGAGCTGCAGATACTTAAAAATCTTTAAATCGTTGTTACTGTGATCAGGGAAATTTAAACTTCTCACAAAATTTCAGTAAAAAGGGTTTGAAGCTCAAAGATTCAACAGCTACATCCGCTACACTTCTGAGAGTGTAACAGCTCGTAGATTAAGGCGGGTGGAGGCGAGTGCGTACCTGGCATTGGAGACGGTCTTTGTGAAGAAGCGTAGGTACTGGTAGATCTCCACGCTGTCGTGAATCTTCAGGATGTCGTCCTCTTTGTATTTGAACAGAGCCAGAGTGTATCTGAAGATCACCTGCAGCACAGACACGCATTTCATAACAGGACACTCACGCCACACAATTAATTGGAAACTTTGAGGAGGTGAGTCATAAAATTACTCTTTCAGTTGTGGTGCAGTTGGGCCCTTTACTCATTACAGCTCTGATCGATTTCCAATAAGCCACTTGGTTCCTCAGTTGCCAGATAATATTAACTTACTTGGTAGTTGAGCTTTAAGTTTAAATTAAACTTTTGGGTTGGATCTACGTGGCTGAAGCTGTTGTCAGCATTTATCCCTGTGTGGTATATATTTCTGTGTCTGAACTGTGATTTTATTTCCTGAGACAAACGATGTAAAAGCTGTGCTGCATTTGTCACATTGCAGAAACAAGCCCAAAGCCATTGTCCCGCTCATCGTCTGGATTTACGCTGCTTGTGGTAGACTGTGAGGTCGTTACTAGAATGATCTGCTTTCCCACTCCTATTTCATGTCACATGACAGTTCCCCATGCTTAGTAAACAATGTCTTATTACTCCTAAAATGTAAATAAAGACATCTAAAGGTGAAAACAAAATCATTTTTGTTTCCATGGACACTACTGTGGTGCATTCAAGTGTTGTCTGCATTTCTGTCATGGTGTGTTCGGGTGTATGGTACCTTGGTACCCTCATACAGGAAGGCGTCCCACAGAGGCATCAGGATGTCGCTGGGCAGACTCTCCACAAAAACCACCAGGAACCAGTTGAAGGTGACCAGAGAGACGTCAATGTTGTGATCCTCAAAGTGAGATGCCAGGCGAGGAAGCTTCTCCGCCATGAAGTCCTTTAGCACGCGCTGGTCCGCCTGAGCACAAAGACTCACAGAGATCAGCCTCACTGATCACTAAAACAGATCACAGCAGGCAAGCAGGTGAGTGTGTCTGCTGACCTGAGAGGCCACCAGATTCTTGGTGTAGTAGTCCTGAGGCATGATGGCTTCCACCACTGCCACCAGACACCAGAAGGCGTCTTCGTCACTTTGGAGGACCAGCAGAGCGAGGGCCGCTAACCTGTGGACATTGATGGAAGGTGAGGTTCTGCCTGGAAGGCGGGTCCACATAAGAACTCAGATATAAAATTTATACTTTTGTTCTGACCTGTTGAGTACCTGGCAGTAGCCAATGGCAGGGTTATGCCCGGAGAAGGCCAGAAGGATGCGGCGGAGCTGCTGGAGGGCAGGGCTGGAGGGCAGGGCTGGAGGGCGGGGCTGGACGGCGAGGAGAAGTGCTGATTGGTCGTCAGGGTTCGGTGAAGGTCCAGCTGGACCTGCCTGGAGGCAGGATTAGGAGCTGTCCGACTCTTCTCACACAGCTGGAAACAGAACAGGATTACTGAGTGCTCGCCAGCATTCCCAACAGGAAGGAGGAGGAGCCACCTGTGCTCAGGTGCGGATAAAGCACTCTGTTGGCAGAGGTATGAAAATGCGCAGTAAAATCTAACGTGCATAGCTAACTTCATCAACGACATTTTGGGAGGAATAATCACACATCAGCCTTCGGCCATTTTTTGATGAACGCATACGCCCCCTAGAGCGCGCTAACTTTATTAACAGCCACACAAATGTAAAGCACACATCAAACATAAATAAACCATTTGACTGTCTCCATAATTGAGAGCATTTTCTCTTCTTATTTCAACACCCCCACTTGCTCTCATATTATGATGCTCTTAAGTAAACAAAAAAAAACAACAAACAAAAGGTTTCTTCCTCAGTACTGTATACATGTTCGTATACCATGTTAATGCCCAAACATAAACTTCTCAAACTTGAACAGCTTAACTTTTGTTGCAGGCTTTGTCATTACATCTGCAACCATCTCTTCTGTTGAACAATAATCCAGAGTTATTTTTCCTGCACTCACAGTTGATCTCACAAAGTTGTACTTTATGTCAACATGTTTACATCTCTGTCTCGTCACAGGATTCTTCGCCAACGCAATTGCACCCTGATTATCTTCATGAACTTTTGGCGGTGCATATTTTTGTCCATCAATACCTTGTAACAGTTGCATTAGGTACAAAACTTCTTGTAGGGTCGCAGCTAAAGCCATGTACTCCGCTTCACAGGTAGATAATGCAACAGTAGGTTGTCTTTTGGTTTTCCATGAGATTAAAGGACCATCTACAGACAAGCTTATGCAATAACCAGTTGTACTCCGTCTGTCTGTTACATCAGCTGCCCAATCAGCATCGCTGTATGCCCACAACCTCAGTTCTTTGTTGTCACATTTCCTGTAACACAGTTCTTTCTCGGTTGTCCCTTTCAGATACCTCAGTACTAGAGCAGGGCGATATGGCCAAAAATATTTATCACGATATATATTTGAAAATTTGCGATAACGATATAACTGACGATATAATTGATGCGAGACAAAATACAACTCCACAACATTACTAGCGCAAAAAGAAAACCTTCCATTTATTTTCACTTAAATAAGAAGCTGGTTTTTATGTACATTAAAGCTTTATAAAAATGTAACAGTGCAAATACAAATTCCTTGCTGAAAGTTTAACCAAAAGGCATTTCCATTAGAAATGGGCTGACATATCCTGAGCATAACCATATATAATATCCACTGAAGTTAAAAAGAGGTGCTTTGCAAAATTAAACTGCAGTATGCAATACGTATTTTTCGGACCATAAGGTGCACGGGATTATAAGGCACATCAAGCGAAACAAAGCAGTCAGATAAATCAAACTTTATTAAACTCATTCTTCTTGCTTCCTCCACTTCTGTACCATTGATTCATTAATGTTGAATTCTCTGGCAGCTGCTCTATTCCCATGTTGTTGCAGTATATTAATGACTAACCTCGTATTGTGGATGGATTATCTCAGTTGTTCTCCTGACTGAAGTTTGGTCTGTTTACAGCACCCTGCCATGCGATTGCATTTGTCTCTAACCATGAAGAACCTTCACGTTAACTTTTATAAGTGGAAAAGTGTTAGTGTTCGTCCTCCAGCTTCCCTGTTTATGTTATGCTAACATAGCTGTGTCGCTAGCGATTACCTAGCACATCATTATATACCAGCTAGCCCAACTTCAGTAACCCTACAAACGTCACTGCTGTTTAGTTTCCTGTCTTCATTTATGTTGGAAGTGATAGCAGAGCTGTACGTTTGATTTTTTTCAGAAATCTCTCAGTCAGAACATGCAATATCATGCTTAGGTAACTAGCGAGCTAACTTCCGCTAGCTTCCCGCTAACTTCTAACTCTGTTAAATGTAATAAATTTTGTTTTAATGGATGCCTGGAAGTTAAACTTCATAGTTACACCTGGTAAAGCAGCAATGCTGATCGTTTTATTAAAGATGAAAGAATTTAGACAGTTTTTAACTCTAAGTGATGCTGCAGTGTTCGTTTGAACTGAAGAATTAAGGAGTTTAGGACCCAGATTACTCCCAGATTTAAGAGCATCTTAGTCCGACAAATACGACAATAACGACGGCCGCTTGCATGTTCTGCAAAAAAATGTGCTTTGTCGTGTATCTGACGGACAAACACCAAACCAGTTCCACATCACTGAAGTTGCACCATTTTTACAAACCAATTCTGGTTCATCTGTTTCACTCAACAATCGGCCATGTGCGTATGAAAACAAAGGCACTGCGCATGCGCGTTTTACTCATATTCTATCGCGATATTTCATTTTCCTATTGTTGCCTAACATTATACCGGTATTACTGTGAACGGTATAATATGGCCCAGCCCTACTCAGTACATGTTTTACTGTAGTCCATTTGTCTTCAGTTGGCTCAGTAAAGTACTGTGAAAGTTTCCTGACTATAAAACTCAAGTCCGGTCTTGTGCATGTAGCCAAATAGATCAGACTACCAACTGCCTCTCTGTACCTTTTGACATCACTCATCTTTTCTGCATCATCAGCATAGTTCAGTTTTTGCTCACAAGGTGTCTGTCTTTCTTTACAATCCTGCATGTTGACTCTTTCAAGTATTTTTTCCACATATTGTTTTTGTGACATTTTTACACAGTTATCACTCTGGTCAAAATCTATACCAATGAAATGTCTCAGTTTACCCAAATCCTTCATTTTGAATTTTGCTGCAAGCATTTTCTTCACAACAGTTAGTTCACTTTCATCACTAGCAGCAATGATCAGGTCATCTACCCATACAATCAGAATCACCTTCTTATTTTCTGTCATTTTTGTGTAAACACAATGGTCAGCGGGGTTTTGCACAAAGTTGTTCTCACTCAGATATTCATGCAACAACTTGTTCCAATTCCGGCCTGATTGTTTTAGCCCATATAGCGACTTTTTCAACTTGCACACCAGTTTTTCATTTGTGTCGGATTTTACCTCATAACCCTCAGGTTGTTCCATGAATACCTCACAATCTATTGGTGCATGAAGATAGGCAGCTTTAACATCCATCTGGTGTAAAAGCATGTTTTCTTGTGCTGCCTTTTGCATCAACACTCTGATACTAGTCAGGTTAGCAGTAGGGGAAAATGTTTCTTCATAATCCACACCTATCCTCTGACTATATCCTTTAGCAACATAACGTGCCTTGTACTTCTCAGATCCATCAACATTGTTTTTGACTGCGTACACCCATCTACCCCCCACTGTCTTCTTACCCTCAGGCAAAGTGGTTAAGGTAAATGTGTCATTTTCTCTTAGTGATTGCATCTCTTCATCCATTGCACTGACCCATTTCTCTGAGTTAGATGAAGTTATTGCTTCCTTGAATGTTTGGGGAATGTTACACATTGCTCTGTAACAATAATCCATGTTTGTAAGTACTTGATCACAATCCTCCTTATCAGTAACATATTCACTTAAATACCCAGGCCTCTTTCTCACTCTGGAAGGATACCTTGCAGCCTCGCAGTCGAGTTCATTCTCCTGTGACTGGCTGCTCATCTCAGACATGCTTACTGGGATCTGTTCCTGAGTATCTGTGTGTTCTGTACTCACATCAGTCTGTTCTCTGGTCTTGGTGAACCTGTTTGGTGTCTCAAAGTCACCCTCATCATCTGGCACCTTGTCAGTCTGTGTTTGTCTCTCTACTCTTGTTTTAGTCTCAAACTTCACCAGTCTATGCTTCTGTACTTTCCCACTGCCCGGGTAGTAGACCATATAAGCTGGACTGTTCTTGTCATATCCAACAAAAATTCCTTTCTCACACCTTGAGTCTAGTTTTCTCTTGTTCTGCCTGTAGGCATAACACACTGACCCAAATGTCTGCATCCTGGAAAGGTTTGGCCTTCTTCCTGTCAGCATTAAATATGGTGTCTGTTCTGTGCGTCTGTTAAAACATCTATTCCTCACTACAGCTGCTGTTTGCACTGCGTAAGTCCACAACTCTTTAGGTAACTGTTTCTCTATTAACATAAGATAAGATAAGATAACTCTTTATTGTCATTGCACAGTCATACATAGTACAGTAGTACAATGAAATTGGAAAAAACTGTCCTACGTCGGCACTACATATAACACAACACGACACGATATGACACATCACAACGTAACAAACAACACAACACAGTATATTAACTTAGTATAAAAAAGAAGAATAAGTGTATGTGTATTGCACACTGTTATTATTGCACATTAATTATTATTGCACCTTGTTATAAATATAAATATTATTGTTATCGTTTTAAACATTGTTACCTCCCCCTAAAAAGTCCAGGGAGGTATCCAGTCAGGTCAGCTATTTACATTGATCAGGGCTATTGCCCTGTTGTAAAAGCTGTCCTTGAGTCTATTTGTTCGGGACCTCAGCAGCCTGAACCTCCTGCCAGACGGCAGCAGCTTAAACACCTTAAACAGCTTAAACATACACCTGGCCATATCAAAAAGAGTACGCCAATTGCGTTCTGCAGTACCATTTTGGTGTGGTGAGTATGGTGCTGAGGTCTCATGCCTGATTCCATTTTTGCTAAGGAGTGCCTGATACTCATTTCCCATAAACTCTGTTCCATTGTCAGACCTGATACATTTAACTTGCCCATACGGGGCTGTATCAGCCAAAAACTTCTGTGTTGCTTTTGCTGTGTCACTCTTATTTTTCAGAAAATACACAAACACTGCACTGGAATAGTCATCAGTGAATGATAGTGCAAATCTATATCCATCTCTGGACTCTGAGTCTACTGGACCAGCTAGATCTGTGTGTACCAGCTCTAAGGCGGTTTTGGCTCGTGCATCAGGGTCCCTGTTTCTAGTTTGAACAAACTTTCCCTGTGTGCACACTTCACACTTCACCAGCCGGCAGGTGTGGCAAGGCATCCAGCACCTAACCAACTATAAGATCAATCTCGGAGCTGCGGACGGTGACCTGGAGCTGGCAGAGGAGCTGAATATCTTCTTTGCCCGCTTTGAGACCAGGGTACCGGAGGTATTGGAGCCACAGCAGCAACACGCCACCCATAGCAGCACCACCCTCACCCTGGAAGAGCACGAGGTGAGGCGCATGCTGCAGGCTGTTAACCCGAGGAAGGCGGCGGGTCCTGATGGTGTGCCAGGTCGAATATTGAGGGATTGTGCAGGACAGCTGGCTGGGATCTTCACCAGGATTTTCAACAAATCCCTCGCACAGGCGACTGTCCCACTCTGCCTGAAGTCCTCCACCATAGTCCCCTTGCCTAAGAAGCCCCACATCACCGGCCTGAATGACTACAGACCGGTGGCACTCACCCCAGTGGTAATGAAATGCTTTGAGAAGCTGGTCCGCAGACACATCACAGCAGCCCTGCCCCGCAGCCTGGATCCACACCAGTTTGCCTACAGAGCAAACCGATCCACGGAAGACGCTGTAGCCACAGCACTCCATGCTGCATTAACTCACCTGGAAGAGCATGGTAGCTATGTGCGGATGCTCTTCGTGGATTACTGCTCAGCTTTTAACACCATCCTTCCACACAAACTGGTGGCCAAGCTACAAGACCTGGGGCTTCCATACAGCACCTGCATGTGGATCAATAGCTTCCTCTCAGGCCGTAGACAGAGAGTCAGAGTTGGCCATCACACATCCTCAGCCCTGAGTCTCAGCACTGGCTCACCCCAGGGCTGTGTGCTCAGTCCACTGCTCTACTCTCTCTACACACACGACTGCACTCCTCGCCACCACAGCAACATCTTTGTGAAATTTGCAGATGACACCACAGTGGTGGGGCTCATTTCCAAGGGAGACGAGTCTACGTACAGAGACGAGGTGGAGCAGCTGACGTCATGGTGTAAGGCCAATAACCTCCTCCTCAACACTTCAAAAACCAAAGAACTCATAATAGACTTCAGAAGGAAAAAGGCAGAGATCCAACCACTATTCATAAATGGGGACTGTGTAGAAAGGGTGGCAAGCTTCCGCTTCCTGGGAGTCAATATAGAGGAGAACCTTTCCTGGAGTGTGAACACCTCCGAGCTGCTGAAAAAGGCCCAACAGAGACTGTACTTCCTGAGAATTCTCAGGAGGAATAACATCACACAGAGACTGCTGGTGTCCTTCTACAGAGCCACCATTGAGAGTGTTCTAACTTACTGCATATGCATCTGGTACACTAGCTGCACAGGGGCTCAGAGGAAAGCACTCCAAGGGATCATTAACACCGCCCAAAAGATCACTGGCTGCCCTCTCCCCACACTGGAAGTTCTACACAACGCCCACTGTTTTAAAAAGGCCCAAAACATCATAAAAGACACCTCACATCCTGGCCACTCCCTGTTCGAACTGTTGCCCTCAGGCAGACGGTACAGGGCAATCAGAGCAAGGACTAATAGACTCAAACACAGCTGTTATCCAACTGCAATAACACATCTGAATACTACAAAAAAATGTCCATCACGCCACTCTTGTGTTAATCTATGCACGGTCTGAAGTAGGGCTGGGCGATATATCGAGTTTTTTAAAAATATCGATATATTTTCATACGAGATATAAGATGTGGCAATATCGTTTATATCGATATAGTCTATGTTACGTTATAATTATACTTGTGGAGCCGCAGGTTTGCCTCTCTTTCGTCCACTTTTGTCTCTACGCAACGTTACTCGGCCTCGCCTCTCCTTCACTGAACACAACTCCCCCTCCCCCATAGCTTCACCTGCAGGCAATGACAAGATGAAAGCGGAAAATCTCCGTTAGCGAGTTACCGTGCGTGGGGCTGGACGGCGTCAACGTGTTAGCGAGCTAACCGCGCTAACGACATGCAGCCAGGAGGGGCTGCACGGCCTAAAATCCTTTCATTTTCTCAAAAATCGACAGTGCGCCTTATGTATGAATTCTGGTTGTGCTTACTGACCGCGAACCGATTTTATGTGGTACACAGCGCTCGGCAATCTGTCAAAAAATGTTTTAATATGACTTTGCTAAGCTACGGAGCTGCACCACTTGATGGATTGTCGGAGGATTACGGCTACCGAGGAGGAGCCTCGCGGAGTGATACGTACTGTGTGTGTATAAGGACCACAAACGGCACCTGTTCAGAGACGTGGTGCAGCTGTGAAATCTGTCTCTTTGTTATTATGCTCAGCGTCTATTAGTTTACATTTTGACTGCACAATTGTGAGCTTTGAGTAATTTCTTCATGTACATCTACACTGTATGTAAATAAAAGTGCCCGTGTGACATCTGGGACACAGTGTGACTAAGAACTCTCTTTTTGTTCTTAACTTATGGCTTTAAAAAAAAAATCGAGATATATCTTATATCGCCATCCAGCTAAAAAATATCGAGATATGAATTTTGGGTCATATCGCCCAGCCCTAGTCTGAAGCATGTGTGTGGGAATGTATGTGAATGTTTTACTGTTATATCTTATTAGTATTTTAAGTATTCTATTTTATTTATTGAATTTTATTGTTTTATTTATATTTTGATATTGCTAGGGATGATGCAATGATCGGGGACCATTCTTAATTTCGTTGTTCTCATGACAATGAAGTTTCTGATTCTGATTCTGAAATGCAAGACAGATTTGTCTGTTTTTCCTTTGATTGCCATACCATCAACAACCCCCTGTAATTTCTGAATGTCATCATAATTACAGTGACCAAGAATTTCATGCCATGTTTGCATGTCATAGCAACCCTTACACTGGTCTTTACCTTCAGTGTTTACTGTTTGTAGGTAGTACAGTCTGTTGTACTCATATATTGGGAACCTTGTACCGTCTTTGTGTCGCAGGGTGTCTTTTCCTTGCTTGAAGATCATAGTTGCTCCATTTGAGGTAGCTGCTTTCACAGAGAAGATGTCTTGTGGATACGATGGGATGTACAGTGCCTGTTTCAAGGTTGTTTTGTGGCACTGCCCCCTGCTGTCCATCAAGCAAAACTCTGCCTCCCCTCTTTGCTCTGCAACTCCAGTGCACTTGGTGCCGTCAGCCAACTCTAGGTAGTGTGACTTGGGCTGGAAACTTTACATGTGCTGAATGCAGGTCAGCTTTGAAAGTTTATGAGACGTTAATAAGTGCGCCTTCTCCTCTCAGGACATTACGTCTGTGACGGCGTTCACCAGATGAGCGGAAGAGACGACGTCACAGACAGCCGGCTCACGTACGATGACGAGTTGGTCTGCCAGACCACGTGTGAGTCTGTGTGTGAGCAGCGGCAGAGAACAGCTTACCTGCTATTCTATAAAAGACAGGTGACGTCTCCCAGCAAACAGTCAGCATGTCTGTGCAAATATTCAGTGTAACTTGTAGAAAAACCCTCACACTCAGTTTATTTGTGTTTTTCTTTTTCTATTTCTTACTTTCTTTGCCGCACTAGAAAGGCAGCAGAGTCGGGACTCAGATCTGCAGCAACACCTTCATTGTTATTGTTATTATTGTTGTTAGTACTGTTGTTGTTATGATTGATATTGTTACTGTTATGATCAGTTTTATTATTATTATTATCATTATTAATTTTTTAATACATTTGTTTATCTTTATTATTATTAGTAGTAATGTTGTTGTTTATGTTGTTATTGTTATTATTATTACTGGTATTTTTGACATTATTATTATTATTTTGTTGTTATTGTCATTATTAGTAGAAGTAGTATTAGTTATATCATTTTTATATCAGCCTGGAGTGAACAACATGAAAGCATGGATCCATCCTCCCTCACATTCACAATTCAGGCTGCTGGTGTAATCGTGCGGGGGATATTTTCCTGGTACACTTTGGGACCTTTAAATGCTACAGTCTGAGTATTGTTATGACCACAGTGTACCCTCTTCTGATGGCTGAAAGTAAAAGGGGGTCCAGTACCGGTTCCGGTACCAGGCCTACTGACAATTTAACATAATGTAAAATGGTAACATCGTAAACATAATGTTACAATTTAACATAATGTAAATGGTAACATTGTAAACATAATGTTACCATTTAACACAATGTGAAATGGTAACATTGTAAACAGAATGTTACCATTTAAGCACAATGTGAAATGGTAACATTCTAAACAGAATGTTACCATTTAACACAATGTAAAATGGTAACATAGTAAACAGAATGTTACCATTTAACATAATGTAAAATGGTAACATTGTAAACAGAATGTTACCATTTAACATAATGTAAAATGGTAACATTGTAAACAGAATGTTACCATTTAACACAATGTAAAATGGTAACATTGTAAACAGAATGTTACCATTTAACATAATGTAAAATGGTAACATTGTAAACAGAATGTTACCATTTAACACAATGTAAAATGGTAACATTGTAAACAGAATGTTACCATTTAACATAATGTGAAATGGTAACATTGTAAACAGAATGTTACCATTTAACATAATGTGAAATGGTAACATTGTAAACAGAATGTTGCCATTTAACATTATGTTAAATATAACTAACGGATTTACTTTACCAAATGGACCATCCCGGCCTTGCCGTATTGGTCTATTTGATTCACCTTTGTTTTTATTGTTTATTTTATTTTCACTTGCTACACATAGGACAGACATGACTGGGGGAAAGAAAGGGGAGAAAGAAAGAGGGAAAGAAAAACAGCAGGGAAGAGGAATGGTGATAAAGGGCAAAAAACAAAAACCAACAAAACAAACAGACAAAAAATATATATATCAGTCACTTCAACTCAAAGAAGTCCAGACGCTTTTCTTTCCAAGCTCCTTTGACTGACTGTTAGGACAACTTATTTATTGCAAGCATGCAGTACAAGAATAACTCGATGTTTCTGACTTTGCATTACGAATTGTTTACCCACTGACAAACATTTCAAATGAAATTAAATTAAAAAACAATTTGTGGTAACCTGATTTTAATTCAAAAAGAATCATTAACAACACTTCTTGTAATGGTGTCAAAATCAGCCCAACTTTTATTTTCAAATGCAAAAAGTAAAAGAAAATGAGCCAACATACTGGACACATATAATTGTCAATATAATTGTTTATAAACAATTATACTGTCATCATTGTTACAGATATGGAAACTTTATTAACAATTTGTCCAAGTAAAAAAATGCCCTGCTAATTGTTGGGGTTTTCTCTCCTCTAGCCCTTTCCTTTAAGCTCTTCTTTACACCCCCCCCAACCCCACCTTTTCTTTTTTCTTAATAATATAACAATAAAAACAATTGGCTGCATTTTAAATGTGTCAGATCAATGTCTTTATTCAAGAATACAAGAAATGGTAATAGCTGCATGTGTGTTTGTGTGTGTGCATAATATGCATACTTTACTTGTTGGATCCAAATCCCACAAGGAATCAAATAAAACAAGAAGACAAACAAAAACAAAACAAAAATATATTTCTCTCCCTTCCCAGGTCAGGTTCACAAAAGCATTGCAGCTCTTTATTCCTCTTGTACAGCTCCAGAGTCTGTCAGCCAAAAAGAAACTACTGAGGTTCCAACACCCAGTGTTTCTGTAAACACAGATGAAAATGAACAGTCATCCACATCTAAAAGATTTGTAGATTCGAGGGACCGGTATAATACATCTAGTACATCTTTGTTTAAACCTCAGAACACAAAAAGGGAACAAACCATTGTATACAGATTTAAAAGTGCGCAAAGCAACGAACAGTCACCCTCTGAAACAGCTGAGGTTATCACAACCATTGTTTCTGTAAATACACAGGAACAGTCACCCACCTCAAAAAGATTAGTATATTCAAGGGACCAGTGTATCTACTCTGGTCAAAAGAATCCATGCTTCGTACTGATGTCCACAATTCTTTTTTATTCCTCTCACAATCATGGAGCACCGTGAAAACTAGAAACGAGTAAAATAATATCAATAGCACATATGACATCCATCTCAGCCACTTATTTCTTTTCACAAGGTGCACAAGTGCTTAACAAATAACAGCATAATGTTTTTACCGTGTACGCCTTGTAAAACCAGTAGTAGAAAAGTTGTAGGTTCGTGCTCTTGTGGGGGAGACGTATGTTATCCACCACCTCGATAGCTAGCCGAGAGTTCGAGGGTCACTAGAGCTGCCGAGAACGCATGAACTACTTACGGTAGGACGTTTTGCCAAAGTAAGACGTTTTGTCAGAACACCGAGTCCTCAGGAGGATGCAGCCCATGAATTTGGACACGATCTCAGATGCACTTCTGGTGTTGTCATGGCAACCCACACAAACATTTCAGCGTCAGCTACAATGAGGCGGAGCCCTTACTGGGACACTGAGCTCAGGTAGAGTGAAAGACAACATTTTTCCGCATCCAAAACAGCAGCGCTGTTCCTGTGACCTCTAGTAAAGCCTCTACTTGGGAAAAGGGAGTCTTTCATCAAAGCATCCTGCAGAAGTTGAATAAAAATATGCAAATGTTTAAATGATGCAACTTAATGAAGGCTGACAGCAGTTGTACTATTTTACATTGCAGCGAACAGGGGTGACCATTATTTTCAACGTTTTTACAGCATTTTTCACATTGAAAGTGAAATAATATAAATAATGTCTCAATTAGGAGGTGGTCAACAAGTACAAGTACCTCGGGCTGTGGGTGGACAATAAACTGTACTGGTCATGCAACACAGAGCACCTGTATAAAAAAGCCCAAAGCCGACTGTACTTCCTCAGGAGGCTGAGGTCTTTTAACATCTGCAGGAAGCTCCTGAGGATGTTTTACCAGTCAGTGGTTGCTGGAGTACTTTTATATGCTGTGGTGTGCTGGGGGAGCAGCACAGCAAAGAAGGACTCATCCAGGCTGGAGAAACTGATCAGGAGGGCTAGCTCTGTGGTCGGCATGAAGCTGGACACTCTGGTGACAGTGGCAGAGAAAAGGACATTAAAGAAACTGATGGACATTATGGACAATGCCAGGCATCCTCTGCACACGGCCATTAACAACCAGAAGAGTCTGTTCAGTGACAGGTTGCTTCTCCCAAAGACAAGAACTAACAGACTTAAAAACTCCTTTGTCCCACACGCCATCAGACTGTTTAACTCCTCTCTGGAGGGGAGAGGGAGGGGAGACAGGAGGACAAAGGAGGGGGGAACAACTAAGCTGTAGTGCCTCTTCACCTCACTGTGCAATACCTTTTGTGCAATACTTTTGTAAATAGTCAACGGTGCAATAGACTCAATACTTGAAATGTGCAATTCACTTGTATTTTTATTTTTATTCCTATTTATTATATTTATCCCCTTCGTATATTTTATTTATATTGTCTCTGTATTTATATATATGTGTGTGTGTGTATAACTCTGTAACTTCTGTCGGTGCTGTGCTTTTTTGGAAATCGAATTTCCCAGAGGAACCCACCCGAGGGATTAATAAAGTTCTATCTAATCTAATCTAATCTAATTAAATTGCGCTAACGGAGTCGTGGCTAACATTGCTAACTCCGGACACGAGCGTGACACTACCGGGATTCCAGCTGCTGCGAGCGGACAGGACCAGAGACAGCGGTAAGAGGAAAGGAGGGGGACTGGCAGTTTTTGTGAACGACAGATGGTGTAACCCTGGGCACATCACTGTAAAAGAGCAACTCTGCAGCAGAGACATTGAGCTGTTAGCCGTTAGCATGCGTCCGTACTACCTGCCCCGGGAGTTCTCGCATGTTATCGCGATAACAGCGTATGTCCCCCCCCCTCGGCCAACGCGGATGCAGCCTGTGACTCTCTCCACTCTGTGGTCAGCAGACTGCAAACACAATCACCGAGAGCCCTTCTCATAATATCAGGGGACTTC
Organism: Aulonocara sp. 'chitande type north' Nkhata Bay; assembly: GCF_057382095.1. Taxonomy (NCBI): domain Eukaryota; kingdom Metazoa; phylum Chordata; class Actinopteri; order Cichliformes; family Cichlidae; genus Aulonocara; species Aulonocara sp. 'chitande type north' Nkhata Bay. The sequence continues at coordinate 5,583,004 of NC_141345.1, forward strand.
AATCATGCCTCACTGGACTCCACACTGCCCACCTTCACCCAGTATGTGACCTGCCCAACCAGAGTCAATAAAACACTGGACTTACTGTATGCCAATGCAGAAGAGGCATACAGTTCATCACCTCTCCCTCCCCTGGGCAGATCTGATCACAACCTGGTGCACCTTGTCCCTGTGTATGAGCCCTTAGTGCGCAGGGAGCCACCAGCCACCCGCACAGTACAGAGATGGTCAGAGGAGAGCGAGGAGGCTCTTAAGGATTGTTTTGAGTCGACTGTGTGGGAGGTGATTTGTGATGACCACGGTGAGGACATCGACAGCCTTACTACATGCATTACTGACTATATAAACTTCTGTGTGGATAACACTGTACCTACCAGGACTGTACGGTGTTTCTCCAACAACAAACCTTGGATTACCCCAGAAATTAAAGCTGTCCTCAAGCAGAAGAGGAGGGCCTTCAAATCCAGAGACAAAGAGGAGTTGAAAAGGGTGCAGAGAGAGCTGAGGGGACTGATAAGGAATGGGAAGGAGAGCTACAGGCAGAAGATGGAGAACCAGCTTCAACAAAACAACGTTGGTGAAGTCTGGAGAGGCCTCAGAACCATCTCGGGCCACAAACAGCAGAACTCTCTGCCTGGGAGGGATGTGAGATGGGCAAATGAACTGAATCATTTCTTCAACAGATTTGACTCAGCCATGAGGCAGTCTGCAACATCGGCTGCAGACTCACCCACCCCCACTGCTGCTGTTCCACCTCAGACACTTCACACCTCCTCTATTCACCCTGCTCACTCCCCCCCACCCCCAACAACAGCATCCAATACACACTCAACACAAGGCTCCAGCCTGTCTCTCTCAACCACCCAGGTTAGGAGGGAACTGAGGAGGATTAATGGCAAGAAGGCAGCGGGTCCAGATGGCATCAGCTCGAGGGTCGTCAGGTCCTGCGCGGACCAACTGTGTGGGGTGATGGAGCACCTCTTCAACCTGAGCCTGAGGTTGGGAAGAGTTCCACAGCTCTGGAAAACCTCCTGTGTTGTACCAGTGCCAAAGACTTCACGCCCCAAGGACCTCAACAGCTACAGGCCGGTGGCTCTGACATCCCACCTGATGAAGACCCTGGAGCGGTTGGTCCTGGCTCAGCTTCGGCGCCTAATAAGCTCATCACTGGACCCACTTCAGTTTGCCTACCAGCCTGGCATTGGAGCGGATGATGCCGTCATTCACCTCCTACATCGTTCCCTCGCTCACCTGGAGACCGCTGGAAGCACTGTGAGAATCATGTTCTTTGATTTCTCCAGTGCCTTCAACACCATTCTTCCCTCGGTTCTAAAGGACAAGCTGGTGAACTCTGGAGTGGACCATCACCTCACTACCTGGATCCTGGACTACCTCACCGACCGACCACAGTATGTGAGGACTCAGGGCTGTGTGTCGGACAGGGTCGTCTGCAGTACGGGGGCCCCACAGGGAACGGTTCTGGCTCCGTTCCTCTTCACCATCTACACTGCAGACTTCTCCCACAATTCCACCCAGTGCTTCCTGCAGAAGTTCTCTGATGACTCTGCAATAGTCGGCCTCATCACTGATGGGGACGACAAGGAGTACAGAGGTCTGACCCAAGACTTTGTGGACTGGTGCCAGCTGAACTACCTCCAGATCAACGCCAGTAAAACCAAGGAACTGGTGGTAGACTTCCGCAGGCACAAGCATTCTCCACTGCAACCACTGAACATCCAAGGTATGGACATTGAGGCTGTGGACAGCTACAGGTACCTTGGTGTTCATCTGAACAATAGACTGGACTGGACTCATAACTCAGACGCCCTCTACAGGAAAGGGCAGAGCAGGCTGTACCTGCTGCGGAGACTCAGGTCGTTTGGAGTGGAGGGCCCACTCCTGAAGAAATTCTATGACTCTGTTGTGGCTTCTGCTATCTTTTATGGTGTGGTCTGCTGGGGCGGCAGCATCTCTGCTGGGGACAGGAAGAGACTGAACAGGGTGATCCGAAGGGCCAGCTCTGTTCTAGGATGCCCTCTGGACCCAGTGGAGGTGGTGAGTGACAGGAGAACGGGGGCTAAGCTGTCATCCCTGATGGACAACATCTCCCACCCCATGCAGCAGACTGTGACAGCACTGAGCAGCTCCTTCAGTGGGAGACTGCGGCACCCACGGTGTGGGATGGAGAGATTTCGCAGGTCTTTCCTCCCCACTGCTGTCAGACTCCATAATAAAGACTTTAACAGATCAAGCACACACATCCATACATGTGCAATAACACTAAGTGCAATAATCCTTTCTGTCATCGTTGTATTTTTACTCAGTTGTATATAGTATTTGTATTTGTATTCTATTTTTATCTTATTGTATATTTATTTTATTTTATTCTACTGTATATAGTATTTTATTTTATTCTATTCTGTACAGTTGTGTACTGTATTTATTCTTATTGTATTCTAATTTTTGCCTCATAACTTTTGCACTGTCCACTTCCTGCTGTGACAAAACAAATTTCCCACGTGTGGGACTAATAAAGGTTATCTTATCTTATCTTATCTTATCTTATCTTATCTTAATATTTAAAAATACAAAAACTACAGCTTTGTTCATCTGCAAGCTTAATTAATTTGACAGACTGGTGGTTGGAGGTGCGGCAGTTGGTGTACAGGGAGAAGGGCATAGAAGAAAGAACACAGCCCTGAGGGGAGCTCGCGTTGATGGTCCGGGAGTCCAAGACATTCTTCCCCAGCCTCACTGGTTGCTTCCTGTCCGTCAGGAAGTCAGTGATCCACCGGCAGATGGGATCAGGCACATTCATCTGGGAAAGCAATCCTTGAAGAAGATCTGAAAGGATGGTGTTGAAGGTAGAGCTGAAGTCCACAAACAGGATCCTAGCATAGATTCTGCAGGACAAAGTGTAGGGCCATGTTGATGGCATCGTCTACAGACCTGTTGGCTCTGTATGCAAACTGCAGGGGGTCCAGGAGGGGGGCCGTGAGGGTCTTAAGATAGGAGAGAACCAGGCGCTCAAAAGACTTCCTGACCAGATGTCAGAGCCACAGGTCTGTAGTCTTTTCGTCCAGTGATCTTTGGCTTCTTGAAAGCTATAAATGATATAAAAATTATATAAAAACTGTTAATCAGCAAAAGAAATGATATCATAGTTCTTATAAAGAAAGCCTCTATCAATCAAACACCAGCAGTGTAGCAATGTTGTTCACTTACACTGTATATAAAACACTGATTTTGGCTACATCCAGTTTTTACTGTATTATAAACATTTTTTACCATGAAGAGTAAAGTGTTTGGCATTTTTGTCATTGTTATTGAGCTCAGAGATCAGGCCCAGCCCAGTATCTACCTGGTTATGAGCAAGGAGCTGGAGGTGATAACTCAACAATAACCAGGCCATGCATGCATGGATGGATGCATGGATGGATCAGTTTGTAGGCTGTGTGTGGTCAGCAGCAGGCTGCTGGGTGTGGACCAAGAGGGAAAGCCCAGCATGTGAAACCCATCAGCAGAAGGCCAGAACAAAGGTGCACAGACAAACGCAGCCCAGACACTCAGGCAGGACGAGTAAAATAAATGGCAGCAAACACAGTATGATGTGGTAAAATGTGCTTTCTTTCACAAACAGATAGCACAAACAAGAATCACAAGAATCTCCTTTGTGGTTCTTGTTTTTCTTTTGAGTACATTAATAAAAAGTTGAAATAAAGTGGCAATAAAATTCATGCACTGAAGACCACACGAAACCCTAATTCACCCTACTACCTGTTGCCTTCACATTCCATTTGCATCCCTTGTCCACAGAATCAAAAATGACCCTTCTTCACTAAAGATCGAACATAAAGCAATTGCATTTTAAATGGAAGCCCATTTTGCATTAAGAAACACTATCAGCAATCAGAAATTGTGTATATCAGAGTTCTCTGTTTTTACTGTCCTGAAAACTGCATTAATTCAGTGGATGCGGTTAGGTTCAAAACAACGTAATATAAGAGGGCAACCAATTCAATCTAAGAGGGATCCAATTTTTATCCATTCATGTACCAGCTACTGGCTTTTTGCTGTTATGTTCTCATATCGCGTGAGAGTTTATTTGCCAGGTGTCAGAAGTCTAATAATGAATAAAGTTCAGGATATGCTTAAAAACTCACCTCAGTATAGCCGTCATCAGAAGGAAGTGCGCTTCACTGACTCATCAACTTGTCTCAGGCTTTCCACAAAGTTTCACAGTTGACCTTAAAGTAAGATGCTGCAAGCTTACCTTGCAGTGTATTACTTTTTAAGGTCTAAAGACCTTAAAGTGCGCTATAGATTGAAGTGATTTGAACTGACAACAGGGCTAATTCAGCACTTCAAGTTAACATCAATAAAAGTTTTTAAATTTATTCTGATTTCCGTTTGTTTTCATTGCCTGTGCTATCTGTTATTTAGTTCAAATTGTGGGTAGATAATGCTGTGCTGTCATGTGACCTGTTCTCTCATGTGTGCCTTTCTCTTGTTTTGTATGTATTTCTCGTTTGTTATTTATTCCTATTTTATTCCTGCAATTGGTATGGAATTCATTTTTAAAAAAAATTGATCAGTGTTTTGAAATTAGATGTGATGAAGATGTGACCTTAATTTACAAAATCAACATCATGTTGGATTCAATGAGACATGAAACTAGTGCATGAAACAGGTCTCAGTAAATGTTCTCATAGACTGCAATACACTGCCCCCTGCTGGTCATTATAAAGTCTGCAGATGTCATTTGACATGAATGTCATATTTGTGAAACAAAATAAAGGACTCTGTAAAATAAATGAAAATCAAATATTTATATACAGAATATTTATGTACAAATGCTGAAAAAGACATTTGAACAAGATGCACACCCAGTAAAATTAAAAAAAAGAAGAAAAGTCAGTTTTATCATGTGACTATCATGCTGTCATTTCTGCACAATGCACTTTACACCAGATCAAAATAAAACACTGTGAGGTCGTTCTAACCGGAAGCCCAGAGAGCTTCGACAATGCAGCACAATGCCCTGAAGCATCAGCATCAAAATATACTTCAAGTACCAAAAAGTACTCATTGTGCAGAATGCCCTATTTTTGAATAGCTGGACATTTTAATTACTTTATCACCAGCTGTGACTACAGCTGATAATCAACCATGTTTCATAGGGATGTGACTACATTTAGAAATGTCACGCATTTTTAGGTATAAAGCAAAAGATGCAATGAAATAAATAAGCTATCACATATTAATCCAAATGAATTCACTGAAATACATCTGCACATTTCTGCAGCCTGACTTATTACACACGTGAACACAGTACACATTTGTTTACTGCAAGCTTGTTTCAGAGATGTGATGCAGTTAAATCTGTATGCGTCTGTTTCCTTGTAGTGTTAGTAGAGATGGTGAACCTGACACAATCCTGTGTTTGGTGTGAAGGAAACCAGTTAACAGCCGGTTTAGTAAAATTCTCTTGAACTCATGGAAAACTCATCGTCGTCTCGAAGTGAGCAGCTGAAGCGTCCCGTGTGATCAGAGGTCCTCGTCGTCCTCGCTCACCATGACGTCGAGCTCTTTGTCTTTCCGTACGACGCTCTCGGTGATGAACTCCTTGTGCTGCTCCTCCAGCTCACGCAGCTCCGCCTGCAGGCGCTCCAGGTAGAGCACTCGCCGGTTCCTCAGCAGCCGGCTGGGGAATGGGTTCATGTCGTTGAAGGCGATGCTGGTCAGCTTCCTGCATGGACACACGCAGGTGGAAAGGACTCGATCACCAACACAGAGGAACTGGAAACTGATCAGCTTGAGTGTTTCTGTTTTATGCTGCTTGATACTTCAGGTACTGCAGTTTGAGCAGGAAATACTGGACTGACTGGACCACATGTATCCGAGAGCTGCAGATACTTAAAAATCTTTAAATCGTTGTTACTGTGATCAGGGAAATTTAAACTTCTCACAAAATTTCAGTAAAAAGGGTTTGAAGCTCAAAGATTCAACAGCTACATCCGCTACACTTCTGAGAGTGTAACAGCTCGTAGATTAAGGCGGGTGGAGGCGAGTGCGTACCTGGCATTGGAGACGGTCTTTGTGAAGAAGCGTAGGTACTGGTAGATCTCCACGCTGTCGTGAATCTTCAGGATGTCGTCCTCTTTGTATTTGAACAGAGCCAGAGTGTATCTGAAGATCACCTGCAGCACAGACACGCATTTCATAACAGGACACTCACGCCACACAATTAATTGGAAACTTTGAGGAGGTGAGTCATAAAATTACTCTTTCAGTTGTGGTGCAGTTGGGCCCTTTACTCATTACAACTCTGATCGATTTCCAATAAGCCACTTGGTTCCTCAGTTGCCAGATAATATTAACTTACTTGGTAGTTGAGCTTTAAGTTTAAATTAAACTTTTGGGTTAGATCTACGTGGCTGAAGCTGTTGTCAGCATTTATCCCTGTGTGGTATATATTTCTGTGTCTGAACTGTGATTTTATTTCCTGAGACAAACGATGTAAAAGCTGTGCTGCATTTGTCACATTGCAGAAACAAGCCCAAAGCCATTGTCCCGCTCATCGTCTGGATTTACGCTGCTTGTGGTAGACTGTGAGGTCGTTACTAGAATGATCTGCTTTCCCACTCCTATTTCATGTCACATGACAGTTCCCCATGCTTAGTAAACAATGTCTTATTACTCCTAAAATGTAAATAAAGACATCTAAAGGTGAAAACAAAATCATTTTTGTTTCCATGGACACTACTGTGGTGCATTCAAGTGTTGTCTGCATTTCTGTCATGGTGTGTTCGGGTGTATGGTACCTTGGTACCCTCATACAAGAAGGCGTCCCACAGAGGCATCAGGATGTCGCTGGTCCGCCTGTCCACAAAAACCACCAGGAACCAGTTGAAGGTGACCAGAGAGACGTCAATGTTGTGATCCTCAAAGTGAGATGCCAGGCGAGGAAGCTTCTCCGCCATGAAGTCCTTCAGCACGCGCTGGTCCGCCTGAGCACAAAGACTCACAGAGATCAGCCTCACTGATCACTAAAACAGATCACAGCAGGCAAGCAGGTGAGTGTGTCTGCTGACCTGAGAGGCCAACCAGATTCTTGGTGTAGTAGTCCTGAGGCATGATGGCTTCCACGACTGCCACCAGACACCAGAAGGCGTCTTCGTCACTTTGGAGGACCAACAGAGCGAGGGCCGCTAACCTGTGGACATTCATGGAAGGTGACGTTGTGTCTGGAAGGCGGGTCCACATAAGAACTCAGATATAATATTTATATTTTTGTTCTAACCTGTTGAGTCCCTGGCAGCAGCCAATGGCAAGGTTGTGCCAGCCAGCAGGATGCTGCGGAGCTGCTGAAGGGCGGGGCTGGAGTCTGAAAGTAAGAGCTCGTTTAGACTCTATTCTGTGAACAGGCTTGCTCCCACGAATATGTGAATTCATCTGTAAAAGAGTTTAACTCTAATGCACCTGTTCCTCCTGCTCCCTGCTGCAGGGCGGCCTGTTGGACTACGAATGCCAGTGCGGAGCTAAGAAGATCAAAGAGGAGCTGTTGTTCTTGAACCTGCCAAAGTGAGTAACCTCAAATCGGTCCCCAAAGGCCTCAAACCACCACAGTTCAGTCGGTGTCAGTTTTGTTCATGTCATGTCCTCCTTGCGTCTTCCTTTGAGCCTCTCCTCTTTGTCTCATCTCTTTCAGTGTGCTGATCCTCCAGCTGAAGTGGTTTACGTTCACTCCATCATTCACCGTGGAGAAGAAGAACAGCCCCATTGTTCTGACACAGCAGCTGGTGATCAGCCAGGACACAGCCTTTACTGAAGAGGTAAGGGAAAAGGCACACCGTTCATTTCAAGTATGGATGGAGCCCATTTCTAAGCTAACGGGTGGTGCCGCTGCCCTCTCCCAGTAAACTGCTCGCTATTTGTTGGTCAGCGTGATCAGTCGTTTGGGCTCCTCAGCTTACAGCGGTGAGTGGGTGCTTTCAGACACATGTGCTGAATGCAGGTCAGCTTTGAAAGTTTATGAGACGTTAATAAGTGCGCCTTCTCCTCTCAGGACATTACGTCTGTGACGGCGTTCACCAGATGAGCGGAAGAGACGACGTCACAGACAGCCGGCTCACGTACGATGACGAGTTGGTCTGCCAGACCACGTGTGAGTCTGTGTGTGAGCAGCGGCAGAGAACAGCTTACCTGCTATTCTATAAAAGACAGGTGACGTCTCCCAGCAAACAGTCAGCATGTCTGTGCAAATATTCAGTGTAACTTGTAGAAAAACCCTCACACTCAGTTTATTTGTGTTTTTCTTTTTCTATTTCTTACTTTCTTTGCCGCACTAGAAAGGCAGCAGAGTCGGGACTCAGATCTGCAGCAACACCTTCATTGTTATTGTTATTATTGTTGTTAGTACTGTTGTTGTTATGATTGATATTGTTACTGTTATGATCAGTTTTATTATTATTATTATCATTATTAATTTTTTAATACATTTGTTTATCTTTATTATTATTAGTAGTAATGTTGTTGTTTATGTTGTTATTGTTATTATTATTACTGGTATTTTTGACATTATTATTATTATTTTGTTGTTATTGTCATTATTAGTAGAAGTAGTATTAGTTATATCATTTTTATATCAGCCTGGAGTGAACAACATGAAAGCATGGATCCATCCTCCCTCACATTCACAATTCAGGCTGCTGGTGTAATCGTGCGGGGGATATTTTCCTGGTACACTTTGGGACCTTTAAATGCTACAGTCTGAGTATTGTTATGACCACAGTGTACCCTCTTCTGATGGCTGAAAGTAAAAGGGGGTCCAGTACCGGTTCCGGTACCAGGCCTACTGACAATTTAACATAATGTAAAATGGTAACATCGTAAACATAATGTTACAATTTAACATAATGTAAATGGTAACATTGTAAACATAATGTTACCATTTAACACAATGTGAAATGGTAACATTGTAAACAGAATGTTACCATTTAAGCACAATGTGAAATGGTAACATTCTAAACAGAATGTTACCATTTAACATAATGTTAAATGGTAACATTGTAAACAGAATGTTACCATTTAACACAATGTAAAATGGTAACATAGTAAACAGAATGTTACCATTTAACATAATGTAAAATGGTAACATTGTAAACAGAATGTTACCATTTAACATAATGTAAAATGGTAACATTGTAAACAGAATGTTACCATTTAACACAATGTAAAATGGTAACATTGTAAACAGAATGTTACCATTTAACATAATGTAAAATGGTAACATTGTAAACAGAATGTTACCATTTAACACAATGTAAAATGGTAACATTGTAAACAGAATGTTACCATTTAACATAATGTGAAATGGTAACATTGTAAACAGAATGTTACCATTTAACATAATGTGAAATGGTAACATTGTAAACAGAATGTTGCCATTTAACATTATGTTAAATATAACTAACGGATTTACTTTACCAAATGGACCATCCCGGCCTTGCCGTATTGGTCTATTTGATTCACCTTTGTTTTTATTGTTTATTTTATTTTCACTTGCTACACATAGGACAGACATGACTGGGGGAAAGAAAGGGGAGAAAGAAAGAGGGAAAGAAAAACAGCAGGGAAGAGGAATGGTGATAAAGGGCAAAAAACAAAAACCAACAAAACAAACAGACAAAAAATATATATATCAGTCACTTCAACTCAAAGAAGTCCAGACGCTTTTCTTTCCAAGCTCCTTTGACTGACTGTTAGGACAACTTATTTATTGCAAGCATGCAGTACAAGAATAACTCGATGTTTCTGACTTTGCATTACGAATTGTTTACCCACTGACAAACATTTCAAATGAAATTAAATTAAAAAACAATTTGTGGTAACCTGATTTTAATTCAAAAAGAATCATTAACAACACTTCTTGTAATGGTGTCAAAATCAGCCCAACTTTTATTTTCAAATGCAAAAAGTAAAAGAAAATGAGCCAACATACTGGACACATATAATTGTCAATATAATTGTTTATAAACAATTATACTGTCATCATTGTTACAGATATGGAAACTTTATTAACAATTTGTCCAAGTAAAAAAATGCCCTGCTAATTGTTGGGGTTTTCTCTCCTCTAGCCCTTTCCTTTAAGCTCTTCTTTACATCCCCCCACCCCCACCTTTTCTTTTTTCTTAATAATATAACAATAAAAACAATTGGCTGCATTTTAAATGTGTCAGATCAATGTCTTTATTCAAGAATACAAGAAATGGTAATAGCTGCATGTGTGTTTGTGTGTGTGCATAATATGCATACTTTACTTGTTGGATCCAAATCCCACAAGGAATCAAATAAAACAAGAAGACAAATTATCCTTTAAAAAAAACAGAGATTGTGGATGCGTCTGGCTTTCATAACTGGATGCAGGATAATACTTAGGCACTGGAAGTCATCCAGCCCCTGTTCTCTCAGGGAATGGACTGAACAAATGTCTAAGATGGCATCATATGAACGGGTTATGTACAGAATTAAGGGGAGAGAAGACATTTTTGAGCAGGTCTGGGGTCCTTTTTTGGTGTACATCGACAATGTCTCCTAGATATTATGATAAATGTTCTTTTGGGGGGGGTTCATGTGTCATTGGTATTTTTGTTGTTGTCTTTTTTTTTCTTTTTTTCTTTTTTTTACTTTGAAAGTCAGTAGAGGGAAGAAATTGTCTTAATGTCATCAGTGGTCAAGGTTATGTTTTGTTTTTAGGCACCTGGGTGTTTTGCCCCCATTACTTTTGTTTTTGCTGATGTTTCCCAGGAGGCGGTATATCATTTTGTTTCTCCTGGGTTTTTTTTTTTTGGGTTTTTTTGGGTTTTTTTGTTTGTTTGTTTGTTTGTTTGTCTGTCTGTTTGTCTTAGTTACTGTTAGTCCTTATTTGTTGGTTGTTGTTAAGAAACGGACAGAGAACTGACAGTATGATTATTCCAGTTGTATATTTGTTAACGTTTCTGTCCATCCAAAATATGAATAAAAAAAAAACAAAAAAAAAAACAAGAAGACAAACAAAAACAAAACAAAAATATATTTCTCTCCCTTCCCAGGTCAGGTTCACAAAAGCATTGCAGCTCTTTATTCCTCTTGTACAGCTCCAGAGTCTGTCAGCCAAAAAGAAACTACTGAGGTTCCAACACCCAGTGTTTCTGTAAACACAGATGAAAATGAACAGTCATCCACATCTAAAAGATTTGTAGATTCGAGGGACCGGTATAATACATCTAGTACATCTTTGTTTAAACCTCAGAACACAAAAAGGGAACAAACCATTGTATACAGATTTAAAAGTGCGCAAAGCAACGAACAGTCACCCTCTGAAACAGCTGAGGTTATCACAACCATTGTTTCTGTAAATACACAGGAACAGTCACCCACCTCAAAAAGATTAGTATATTCAAGGGACCAGTGTATCTACTCTGGTCAAAAGAATCCATGCTTCGTACTGATGTCCACAATTCTTTTTTATTCCTCTCACAATCATGGAGCACCGTGAAAACTAGAAACGAGTAAAATAATATCAATAGCACATATGACATCCATCTCAGCCACTTATTTCTTTTCACAAGGTGCACAAGTGCTTAACAAATAACAGCATAATGTTTTTACCGTGTACGCCTTGTAAAACCAGTAGTAGAAAAGTTGTAGGTTCGTGCTCTTGTGGGGGAGACGTATGTTATCCACCACCTCGATAGCTAGCCGAGAGTTCGAGGGTCACTAGAGCCGCCGAGAACGCATGAACTACTTACGGTAGGACGTTTTGCCAAAGTAAGACGTTTTGTCAGAACACCGAGTCCTCAGGAGGATGCAGCCCATGAATTTGGACACGATCTCAGATGCACTTCTGGTGTTGTCATGGCAACCCACACAAACATTTCAGCATCAGCTACAATGAGGTGGAGCCCTTACTGAGACACTGAGCTCAGGTAGAGTGAAAGACAACATTTTTCTGCATCCAAAACAGCAGCGCTGTTCCTGTGACCTCTAGTAAAGCCTCTACTTGGGAAAAGGGAGTCTTTCATCAAAGCATCCTGCAGAAGTTGAATAAAAATATGCAAATGTTTAAATGATGCAACTTAATGAAGGCTGACAGCAGTTGTACTATTTTACATTGCAGCGAACAGGGGTGACCATTATTTTCAACGTTTTTACAGCATTTTTCACATTGAAAGTGAAATAATATAAATAATGTCTCAATTAAATTGCGTTAATATTTAAAAATACAAAAACTACAGCTTTGTTCACAAGCCAATAAAAATGTACTTGGGCCAGTGGTAAATGAAAATAACACTTATTCAGCACCTGGTTGTTGCGGCTGCATCAGGACACCAGATGTTCAGCCTCCATCCTGTAGGCAGACTTATCCCCATCTGAGAGGAGTCCAATAATGGTGGTGTCATCTGCAAGCTTAATTAATTTGACAGACTGGTGGTTGGAGGTGCGGCAGTTGGTGTACAGGGAGAAGGGCATAGAAGAAAGAACACAGCCCTGAGGGGAGCTCGTGCTGATGGTCCGGGAGTCCAAGACATTCTTCCCCAGCCTCACTGGTTGCTTCCTGTCCGTCAGGAAGTCAGTGATCCACCGGCAGATGGGATCAGGCACATTCATCTGGGAAAGCAATCCTTGAAGAAGGTCTGAAAGGATGGTGTTGAAGGTAGAGCTGAAGTCCACAAACAGGATCCCAGCATAGATTCTGCAGGACAAAGTGTAGGGCCATGTTGATGGCATCGTCTACAGACCTGTTGGCTCTGTATGCAAACTGCAGGGGGTCCAGGAGGGGGGCCGTGAGGGTCTTAAGATAGGAGAGAACCAGGCGCTCAAAAGACTTCCTGACCAGATGTCAGAGCCACAGGTCTGTAGTCTTTTCGTCCAGTGATCTTTGGCTTCTTGAAAGCTATAAATGATATAAAAATTATATAAAAACTGTTAATCAGCAAAAGAAATGATATCATAGTTCTTATAAAGAAAGCCTCTATCAATCAAACACCAGCAGTGTAGCAATGTTGTTCACTTACACTGTATATAAAACACTGATTTTGGCTACATCCAGTTTTTACTGTATTATAAACATTTTTTACCATGAAGAGTAAAGTGTTTGGCATTTTTGTCATTGTTATTGAGCTCAGAGATCAGGCCCAGCCCAGTATCTACCTGGTTATGAGCAAGGAGCTGGAGGTGATAACTCAACAATAACCAGGCCATGCATGCATGGATGGATGCATGGATGGATCAGTTTGTAGGCTGTGTGTGGTCAGCAGCAGGCTGCTGGGTGTGGACCAAGAGGGAAAGCCCAGCATGTGAAACCCATCAGCAGAAGGCCAGAACAAAGGTGCACAGACAAACGCAGCCCAGACACTCAGGCAGGACGAGTAAAATAAATGGCAGCAAACACAGTATGATGTGGTAAAATGTGCTTTCTTTCACAAACAGATAGCACAAACAAGAATCACAAGAATCTCCTTTGTGGTTCTTGTTTTTCTTTTGAGTACATTAATAAAAAGTTGAAATAAAGTGGCAATAAAATTCATGCACTGAAGACCACACGAAACCCTAATTCACCCTACTACCTGTTGCCTTCACATTCCATTTGCATCCCTTGTCCACAGAATCAAAAATGACCCTTCTTCGCTAAAGATCGAACATAAAGCAATTGCATTTTAAATGGAAGCCCATTTTGCATTAAGAAACACTATCAGCAATCAGAAATTGTGTATATCAGAGTTCTCTGTTTTTACTGTCCTGAAAACTGCATTAATTCAGTGGATGCGGTTAGGTTCAAAACAACGTAATATAAGAGGGCAACCAATTCAATCTAAGAGGGATCCAATTTTTATCCATTCATGTACCAGCTACTGGCTTTTTGCTGTTATGTTCTCATATCGCGTGAGAGTTTATTTGCCAGGTGTCAGAAGTCTAATAATAAAGCTCCGGCACAACGTGGTCGAAGTTACCCGCATATCGGATCGCATCATGTCAGTGAAGATCGACGCCGACCCGACCATCCTACGGATTATCTCCTGCTATGCACCACAGACCAACTGCCCCGACGAGGAGAAGACAGAATTCTGGCGCGCCCTCGACGACCACCTGCAAACGATTAGCCCTGAGGAACACGTGGCGGTAGGCGGCGACCTAAACGGACATGTAGGCAAGGGGAGAGACGGATATCACCGATTCCATGGCGGCCAAGGATTTGGGACCAGAAACGACGACGGTTGCCGGGTACTGGACTACGCAGAGGCCCACGATCTTGCCGTGACCAACACCTTCTTCAAAAAGAAGCCGGCACACCTCATCACGTACTCCAGCGGCGGCAGAGACACCCAAATCGACTACTGGCTAGTCCAAAGACCCCATCTCAGCCTAGTCACGAACGTAAAAGTCATACCATCAACCAATATTGGCCCTCAACATCGGCTACTTGTGATGGATCTCCGACTCAACCTTGGCCAACGACGACGAAGAACACCAACCACGACGGTGGAGAAGATCAAGTGGTGGCGCCTCCCTGAGGGATCCAATTTTTATCCATTCATGTACCAGCTACTGGCTTTTTGCTGTTATGTTCTCATATCGCGTGAGAGTTTATTTGCCAGGTGTCAGAAGTCTAATAATGAATAAAGTTCAGGATATGCTTAAAAACTCACCTCAGTATAGCCGTCATCAGAAGGAAGTGCGCTTCACTGACTCATCAACTTGTCTCAGGCTTTCCACAAAGTTTCACAGTTGACCTTAAAGTAAGATGCTGCAAGCTTACCTTGCAGTGTATTACTTTTTAAGGTCTAAAGACCTTAAAGTGCGCTATAGATTGAAGTGATTTGAACTGACAACAGGGCTAATTCAGCACTTCAAGTTAACATCAATAAAAGTTTTTAAATTTATTCTGATTTCCGTTTGTTTTCATTGCCTGTGCTATCTGTTATTTAGTTCAAATTGTGGGTAGATAATGCTGTGCTGTCATGTGACCTGTTCTCTCATGTGTGCCTTTCTCTTGTTTTGTATGTATTTCTCGTTTGTTATTTATTCCTATTTTATTCCTGCAATTGGTATGGAATTCATTTTTTTTAAAAATTGATCAGTGTTTTGAAATTAGATGTGATGAAGATGTGACCTTAATTTACAAAATCAACATCATGTTGGATTCAATGAGACATGAAACTAGTGCATGAAACAGGTCTCAGTAAATGTTCTCATAGACTGCAATACACTGCCCCCTGCTGGTCATTATAAAGTCTGCAGATGTCATTTGACATGAATGTCATATTTGTGAAACAAAATAAAGGACTCTGTAAAATAAATGAAAATCAAATATTTATATACAGAATATTTATGTACAAATGCTGAAAAAGACATTTGAACAAGATGCACACCCAGTAAAATTAAAAAAAAAAGAAAAGTCAGTTTTATCATGTGACTATCATGCTGTCATTTCTGCACAATGCACTTTACACCAGATCAAAATAAAACACTGTGAGGACGTTCTAACCGGAAGCCCAGAGAGCTTCGACAATGCAGCACAATGCCCTGAAGCATCAGCATCAAAATATACTTCAAGTACCAAAAAGTACTCATTGTGCAGAATGCCCTATTTTTGAATAGCTGGACATTTTAATTACTTTATCACCAGCTGTGACTACAGCTGATAATCAACCATGTTTCATAGGGATGTGACTACATTTAGAAATGTCACGCATTTTTAGGTATAAAGCAAAAGATGCAATGAAATAAATAAGCTATCACATATTAATCCAAATGAATTCACTGAAATACATCTGCACATTTCTGCAGCCTGACTTATTACACACGTGAACACAGTACACATTTGTTTACTGCAAGCTTGTTTCAGAGATGTGATGCAGTTAAATCTGTATGCGTCTGTTTCCTTGTAGTGTTAGTAGAGATGGTGAACCTGACACAATCCTGTGTTTGGTGTGAAGGAAACCAGTTAACAGCCGGTTTAGTAAAATTCTCTTGAACTCATGGAAAACTCATCGTCGTCTCGAAGTGAGCAGCTGAAGCGTCCCGTGTGATCAGAGGTCCTCGTCGTCCTCGCTCACCATGACGTCGAGCTCTTTGTCTTTCCGTACGACGCTCTCGGTGATGAACTCCTTGTGCTGCTCCTCCAGCTCACGCAGCTCCGCCTGCAGGCGCTCCAGGTGGAGCACTCGCCGGTTCCTCAGCAGCCGGCTGGGGAATGGGTTCATGTCGTTGAAGGCGATGCTGGTCAGCTTCCTGCATGGACACACGCAGGTGGAAAGGACTCGATCACCAACACAGAGGAACTGGAAACTGATCAGCTTGAGTGTTTCTGTTTTATGCTGCTTGATACTTCAGGTACTGCAGTTTGAGCAGGAAATACTGGACTGACTGGACCACATGTATCCGAGAGCTGCAGATACTTAAAAATCTTTAAATCGTTGTTACTGTGATCAGGGAAATTTAAACTTCTCACAAAATTTCAGTAAAAAGGGTTTGAAGCTCAAAGATTCAACAGCTACATCCGCTACACTTCTGAGAGTGTAACAGCTCGTAGATTAAGGCGGGTGGAGGCGAGTGCGTACCTGGCATTGGAGACGGTCTTTGTGAAGAAGCGTAGGTACTGGTAGATCTCCACGCTGTCGTGAATCTTCAGGATGTCGTCCTCTTTGTATTTGAACAGAGCCAGAGTGTATCTGAAGATCACCTGCAGCACAGACACGCATTTCATAACAGGACACTCACGCCACACAATTAATTGGAAACTTTGAGGAGGTGAGTCATAAAATTACTCTTTCAGTTGTGGTGCAGTTGGGCCCTTTACTCATTACAGCTCTGATCGATTTCCAATAAGCCACTTGGTTCCTCAGTTGCCAGATAATATTAACTTACTTGGTAGTTGAGCTTTAAGTTTAAATTAAACTTTTGGGTTGGATCTACGTGGCTGAAGCTGTTGTCAGCATTTATCCCTGTGTGGTATATATTTCTGTGTCTGAACTGTGATTTTATTTCCTGAGACAAACGATGTAAAAGCTGTGCTGCATTTGTCACATTGCAGAAACAAGCCCAAAGCCATTGTCCCGCTCATCGTCTGGATTTACGCTGCTTGTGGTAGACTGTGAGGTCGTTACTAGAATGATCTGCTTTCCCACTCCTATTTCATGTCACATGACAGTTCCCCATGCTTAGTAAACAATGTCTTATTACTCCTAAAATGTAAATAAAGACATCTAAAGGTGAAAACAAAATCATTTTTGTTTCCATGGACACTACTGTGGTGCATTCAAGTGTTGTCTGCATTTCTGTCATGGTGTGTTCGGGTGTATGGTACCTTGGTACCCTCATACAGGAAGGCGTCCCACAGAGGCATCAGGATGTCGCTGGGCAGACTCTCCACAAAAACCACCAGGAACCAGTTGAAGGTGACCAGAGAGACGTCAATGTTGTGATCCTCAAAGTGAGATGCCAGGCGAGGAAGCTTCTCCGCCATGAAGTCCTTCAGCACGCGCTGGTCCGCCTGAGCACAAAGACTCACAGAGATCAGCCTCACTGATCACTAAAACAGATCACAGCAGGCAAGCAGGTGAGTGTGTCTGCTGACCTGAGAGGCCAACCAGATTCTTGGTGTAGTAGTCCTGAGGCATGATGGCTTCCACCACTGCCACCAGACACCAGAAGGCGTCTTCGTCACTTTGGAGGACCAGCAGAGCGAGGGCCGCTAACCTGTGGACATTGATGGAAGGTGAGGTTCTGCCTGGAAGGCGGGTCCACATAAGAACTCAGATATAAAATTTATACTTTTGTTCTGACCTGTTGAGTACCTGGCAGTAGCCAATGGCAGGGTTATGCCCGGAGAAGGCCAGAAGGATGCGGCGGAGCTGCTGGAGGGCAGGGCTGGAGGGCGGGGCTGGACGGCGAGGAGAAGTGCTGATTGGTCGTCAGGTTTCGGTGAAGGTCCAGCTGTGTTTACAATGTTACAATTTACAAATTGTAACATTGTAAACATAATGTTACAATTTTACTTTATGTTACAGTTTAACATCATATAAAATTGTAACATTATGTTTACAATGTTACAATTTACAAATTGTAACATGATGTTACAATTTTACATGATGTTAAATTGTAGCTGTTAAGGGTGGTGAGTTAGCGAACCTAGACGCGGACTTCTCGTTTAAGTTGAACAGTGTCTTTATTTACAGTGACGCCAAAATCAATCCACAGTTATCCACAGTGCAAGTCCCTTCAGTGCTCCTCTCCCCGTCTCCCCTCGTGTGTCCACAAAACTCCCTAGAATCAGTGAAGTGTCCCCTTCCGTCTCTGTCTCGATCGCGTCCAGGCTTAGTAGGCAGCTCAGAGCGGCAGCACTTACGGGTCGGAGGTCTCCCGTTGCTACGCGACCGCGTAACAATCGCAGCGGAGAAAAAGCGGAGCGAGAGAGGAGAACAAAAAAACACACACACACAGGTCGACCGGTCGGGGCACCGTCCGACTCTGACAGTAACATAATGTAAAATTGTATTATGTTTACAATGTTACAATCCCTACCCTCACCTATGGCCACGAGCTGTGGGTAGTGACCGAAAGAACGAGATCGCGTATACAAGCGGCAGAAATGAGCTTCCTCCGAAGGGTGGCTGGCCTCTCCCTTAGAGATAGGGTGAGAAGTTCGGCCGTCCGGGAGGGGCTCAGAGTAGAGCAGCTGCTGCTCCACATCGAAAGGAGCCAGCTGAGGTGGTTCGGGCATCTGACAAGGATGCCCCCTGGGCGCCTCCTGGGTGAGGTGTTCCAGGCATGTCCCACCGGGAGGAGGCCCCGGGGCAGACCCAGGACACGCTGGAGAGATTATATCTCTCGGCTGGCCTGGGAACGCCTTGGTGTTCCCCCGGATAAGCTGGAGGAGGTGGCTGGGGAGAGGGAGGTCTGGGCCTCTTTGCTTAGGCTGCTGCCCCCGCGACCTCGGATAAAGCGGATGAAGATGGATGGATGGATGGATGTTACAATTGTAAAATCGTAACATTAAGTTTACAATGTTACAATTGTAAATATAATTTACCCAATTAATTCTGTCATAACAGAAGTATGACTTCTCTGTGTTATTAATCCGTATTAATATCATAGGGATATTAATATCCCTACAATATTAAGCATCAGACTTTATCAAATTTTCTAAAAACTTTTTTTGTTGGATAGTGTAGCGCAGCTGGATAGCGTAGTGGTAATACTACACATCTTAGGAGTCGCACGTTCGATTCCCACCCAGTATCCAGTAAGGGTCCTGGCTAGACCCCTCATGCTAACCAAAAATCCCTGGAATGGTGCGGCTACGTCTGCAGTCTCTCCGCTTAAATTTAGAGCTTGCTTGTTTGTTAAATGTATTATTTACTGTTTTTAGTTTACTCCATGATGGGGCTGGATATCGGGCGTCCTGCACCACCCATCCGGTCTGGAGCATAGCGAAACCATTTCTGCACTGTTTGAACGAAGGTAAACTCAGAAACTGCCCCCACCTGCTGAGTCAGGCCATCTAAGACAACAAAAACCCCCAAAAACAAACAAACAAAAAAACAGTAAAAAAGAGGGGTTCAATTAGAGTTCAAATATGAATAACCTCTCGCCAAAAGTCTTTAACAGCTAGAAAGCTGGCAAACTACTAAGCTGATCAACATGAAAGGCACAAGGTGGAAATCAGCAAACTGCTGCCTCACTTTGTTCACCTGTGCTCTATATTTCATAGTCCGGTTGGCTGCAGGACCAAACATTTGGCCTTACACCTTATTTCTTTATGTTTTGCTTCCAAGGTGCCAGACTTGTAGGTAACTTTTTACACTGACATGACCTCAGCAATAGTTTCCAGTCTTTCAACTTCCTTGGGCTTTGGCTGCTTTTTTACTCATTTTCAGTCCAGTCTTTCTACCTGACCATTTTCAGAGAACTCTAAGGAGCTTGGGGGAAAAAAGCAACCGGACTTCTTTAACTTTTTTGAAGACGTTTCGCCTCTCATCCCAGAAGCTTTTTCAGTTCACTGAAGCCTCATAAGAAAGTGACACAATGACATTTAGATAATAAAACTCGCCAAAAATGCACCTTAAGAGCACTGTCTCTTTAAATACCCTCTTTTGCTTGGTCTGCTCCTTATTTTTTCCTCATTTTTTCTTACTTTGGAGGACCAGCAGAGCGAGGGCCGCTAACCTGTGGACATTCATGGAAGGTGAGGTTCTGCCTGGAAGGCGGGTCCACATAAGAACTCAGATATAATATTTATATTTTTGTTCTAACCTGTTGAGTCCCTGGCAGCAGCCAATGGCAAGGTTGTGCCAGCCAGCAGGATGCTGCTGAAGGGCGGGGCTGGAGTCTGAAAGTAAGAGCTCGTTTAGACTCTATTCTGTGAACAGGCTTGCTCCCACGAATATGTGAATTCATCTGTAAAAGAGTTTAACTCTAATGCACCTGTTCCTCCTGCTCCCTGCTGCAGGACGGCCTGTTGGACTACGAATGCCAGTGCGGAGCTAAGAAGATCAAAGAGGAGCTGTTGTTCTTGAACCTGCCAAAGTGAGTAACCTCAAATCGGTCCCCAAAGGCCTCAAACCACCACAGTTCAGTCGGTGTCAGTTTTGTTCATGTCATGTCCTCCTTGCGTCTTCCTTTGAGCCTCTCCTCTTTGTCTCATCTCTTTCAGTGTGCTGATCCTCCATCTGAAGTGGTTTACGTTCACTCCATCATTCACCGTGGAGAAGAAGAACAGCTCCATTGTTCTGACACAGCAGCTGGTGATCAGCCAGGACACAGCCTTTACTGAAGAGGTAAGGGAAAAGGCACACCGTTCATTTCAAGTATGGATGGAGCCCATTTCTAAGCTAACGGGTGGTGCCGCTGCCCTCTCCCAGTAAACTGCTCGCTAGTTGTTGGTCAGCGTGATCAGTCGTTTGGGCTCCTCAGCTTACAGCGGTGAGTGGGTGCTTTCAGACACATGTGCTGAATGCAGGTCAGCTTTGAAAGTTTATGAGACGTTAATAAGTGCGCCTTCTCCTCTCAGGACATTACGTCTGTGACGGCGTTCACCAGATGAGCGGAAGAGACGACGTCACAGACAGCCGGCTCACATACGATGACGAGTTGGTCTGCCAGACCACGTGTGAGTCTGTGTGTGAGCAGCGGCAGAGAACAGCTTACCTGCTATTCTATAAAAGACAGGTGACGTCTCCCAGCAAACAGTCAGCATGTCTGTGCAAATATTCAGTGTAACTTGTAGAAAAACCCTCACACTCAGTTTATTTGTGTTTTTCTTTTTCTATTTCTTACTTTCTTTGCCGCACTAGAAAGGCAGCAGAGTCGGGACTCAGATCTGCAGCAACACCTTCATTGTTATTGTTATTATTGTTGTTAGTACTGTTGTTATTATGATTGATATTGTTACTGTTATGATCAGTTTTATTATTATTATTATCATTATTAATTTTTTAATACATTTGTTTATCTTTATTATTAGTAGTAGTAATGTTGTTGTTTATGTTGTTATTGTTATTATTATTACTGGTATTTTTGACATTATTATTATTATTTTGTTGTTATTGTCATTATTAGTAGAAGTAGTATTAGTTATATCATTTTTATATCAGCCTGGAGTGAACAACATGAAAGCATGGATCCATCCTCCCTCACATTCACAATTCAGGCTGCTGGTGTAATCGTGCGGGGGATATTTTCCTGGTACACTTTGGGACCTTTAAATGCTACAGTCTGAGTATTGTTATGACCACAGTGTACCCTCTTCTGATGGCTGAAAGTAAAAGGGGGTCCAGTACCGGTTCCGGTACCAGGCCTACTGACAATCTAACATAATGTAAAATGGTAACATCGTAAACATAATGTTACAATTTAACATAATGTAAATGGTAACATTGTAAACATAATGTTACCATTTAACATAATGTAAAATGGTAACATTGTAAACAGAATGTTACCATTTAACATAATGTAAAATGGTAACATTGTAAACAGAATGTTACCATTTAACACAATGTGAAATGGTAACATTGTAAACAGAATGTTACCATTTAACACAATGTAAAATGGTAACATTGTAAACAGAATGTTACCAATTAACACAATGTTAAATGGTAACATTGTAAACAGAATGTTACCATTTAACACAAGGTAAAATGGTAACATTGTAAACAGAATGTTACCATTTAACACAATGTAAAATGGTAACATTGTAAACAGAATGTTACCATTTAACACAATGTAAAATGGTAACATTGTAAACAGAATGTTACCATTTAACACAATGTGAAATGGTAACATTGTAAACAGAATGTTACCATTTAACACAATGTAAAATGGTAACATTGTAAACAGAATGTTACCAATTAACACAATGTTAAATGGTAACATTGTAAACAGAATGTTACCATTTAACACAAGGTAAAATGGTAACATTGTAAACAGAATGTTACCATTTAACACAATGTAAAATGGTAACATTGTAAACAGAATGTTACCATTTAACATAATGTAAAATGGTAACATTGTAAACAGAATGTTACCATTTAACACAATGTAAAATGGTAACATTGTAAACAGAATGTTACCATTTAACACAAGGTAAAATGGTAACATTGTAAACAGAATGTTACCATTTAACACAAGGTAAAATGGTAACATTGTAAACACAATGTTACCATTTAACACAATGTAAAATGGTAACATTGTAAACAGAATGTTACCATTTAACATAATGTGAAATGGTAACATTGTAAACAGGATGTTGCCATTTAACATTATGTTAAATATAACTAACGGATTTACTTTACCAAATGGACCATCCCGGCCTTGCCGTATTGGTCTATTTGATTCACCTTTGTTTTTATTGTTTATTTTATTTTCACTTGCTACACATAGGACAGACATGACTGGGGGAAAGAAAGGGGAGAAAGAAAGAGGGAAAGAAAAACAGCAGGGAAGAGGAATGGTGATAAAGGGCAAAAAACAAAAACCAACAAAACAAACAGACAAAAAATATATATATCAGTCACTTCAACTCAAAGAAGTCCAGACGCTTTTCTTTCCAAGCTCCTTTGACTGACTGTTAGGACAACTTATTTATTGCAAGCATGCAGTACAAGAATAACTCGATGTTTCTGACTTTGCATTACGAATTGTTTACCCACTGACAAACATTTCAAATGAAATTAAATTAAAAAACAATTTGTGGTAACCTGATTTTAATTCAAAAAGAATCATTAACAACACTTCTTGTAATGGTGTCAAAATCAGCCCAACTTTTATTTTCAAATGCAAAAAGTAAAAGAAAATGAGCCAACATACTGGACACATATAATTGTCAATATAATTGTTTATAAACAATTATACTGTCATCATTGTTACAGATATGGAAACTTTATTAACAATTTGTCCAAGTAAAAAAATGCCCTGCTAATTGTTGGGGTTTTCTCTCCTCTAGCCCTTTCCTTTAAGCTCTTCTTTACATCCCCCCACCCCCACCTTTTCTTTTTTCTTAATAATATAACAATAAAAACAATTGGCTGCATTTTAAATGTGTCAGATCAATGTCTTTATTCAAGAATACAAAAAATGGTAATAGCTGCATGTGTGTTTGTGTGTGTGCATAATATGCATACTTTACTTGTTGGATCCAAATCCCACAAGGAATCAAATAAAACAAGAAGACAAATTATCCTTTCAAAAAAACAGAGATTGTGGATGCGTCTGGCTTTCATAACTGGATGCAGGATAATACTTAGGCACTGGAAGTCATCCAGCCCCTGTTCTCTCAGGGAATGGACTGAACAAATGTCTAAGATGGCATCATATGAACGGGTTATGTACAGAATTAAGGGGAGAGAAGACATTTTTGAGCAGGTCTGGGGTCCTTTTTTGGTGTACATCGACAATGTCTCCTAGATATTATGATAAATGTTCTTTTGGGGGGGGGGGGGGGGGGGGGTTCATGTGTCATTGGTATTTTTGTTGTTGTCTTTTTTTTTTTTTTTTTTTTTTTTACTTTGAAAGTCAGTAGAGGGAAGAAATTGTCTTAATGTCATCAGTGGTCAAGGTTATGTTTTGTTTTTAGGCACCTGGGTGTTTTGCCCCCATTACTTTTGTTTTTGCTGATGTTTCCCAGGAGGCGGTATATCATTTTGTTTCTCCTGTTTTTTTTTTTTGTTTGTTTGTTTGTTTGTCTGTTTGTCTTAGTTACTGTTAGTCCTTATTTGTTGGTTGTTGTTAAGAAACGGACAGAGAACTGACAGTATGATTATTCCAGTTGTATATTTGTTAACGTTTCTGTCCATCCAAAATATGAATAAAAAAAAACAAAAAAAAAAAACAAGAAGACAAACAAAAACAAAACAAAAATATATTTCTCTCCCTTCCCAGGTCAGGTTCACAAAAGCATTGCAGCTCTTTATTCCTCTTGTACAGCTCCAGAGTCTGTCAGCCAAAAAGAAACTACTGAGGTTCCAACACCCAGTGTTTCTGTAAACACAGATGAAAATGAACAGTCATCCACATCTAAAAGATTTGTAGATTCGAGGGACCGGTATAATACATCTAGTACATCTTTGTTTAAACCTCAGAATAGAGGTCTGCGCGGGAATGTTTTTTTAGTCCCGCTCCCGCCCGCTCCCGCAAGGTTTTGTACCGCACCCGACCGCTCCCGCTGTATATTCAGTCTTTGTTCACCCGCTGCCCGCTTAGAATAATTTTCTACCCGACCCGACCGTTCCCGCTAAATTTAGATCTGGTTTCCAAAATCTCACATTTAAATGGGGTACCACCAAAAAATAGAGATAACAGATAAAACTGCAGGTTGTGCAATGATTGTATTTATTTTTCTTAAACAAGATGCATTTATCTGTCAACATGCAACATTTATCTTTTAACATGGAAAACGTGTTGCAAAAATAAAATAAATAAAAACGAATACAGCATTGTGGCCTACTTGTTATTTTTATGTAAAATACAAACGTAACATTTTTCTGTCAACACAGTAGGGAAAGTGTCGCGAAAAAAAAAAAAGTCACTTAAAATTGTAAACAAAAGAACAAAATAGTTGGCCACTGCGAAATTAAATGGTTGTTTAAACTATCAGTTTAACGAAAAAATGTCCCAATGTCGAATTCAAGGTCTCTCCTACAAAAGAAAATATGCATATATAAATACAACAATAAACGACATCTCAAAATTATAAACTATTAATCAAATGAACGAAACTTACTTAAAAAATCCAAATTATTTTAAATTTCCATGCAGGAAAAGAATGTCACTGACTGATGAGGGTTTCAGTACTGAACGTCTCTCCTCCAAAATCCGACCACAAAGGCTGAATGCTCTCTCGGAAGGTGCACTCGTTGCCGGGATGCAGAGGACAAATCTTGCAAGGTTGCTCAGGGCAGGGAACTGGGAACTGTTGGAATTCCACCACTGCAAAATGTTTTGTTGACTTGATAATTCAAGTTTCATGGTCCTGTACTCCTGAATCTGAACATCTAGTGATTTTGATCCACATGATTCTTCCTCTTCCTCCCAATCTGAAAATTTATGAAGAACAGTAGGCCTTTTGGCAGGTGTTGGTTCAACATCCTCATCATGTGCATGATCAAACTTTAAATCTTCGATCATCTCCTTGACTCCCTGTATCACATTCTGTCGCCCTCTTTCATCTAACATTCTCAGACCTCGCAGATTTGGTGTCAGAAAGGTTGCTATTTTATAAATCATGTGAACAGAATGGGATGAAGTGCTGTCTGCTGACAGTAATTCTTTCAGCCGTGTTACACAGACGGTTGCAATTTCAGAGAGCAGAGGGTCTTTTGTGGCTGATGTACAGTGCTCAATTAATCGCACAGACCACGGAAGAACAAGTGAGGCACTGGGAGCTGTGTTATCAGTTTCCAAGTCGTCAGTTGCCTCTTTGAAGGGTTTTAGGAATGATACTAGTAACTTAAGAGTACTGATGCTAATGCGTCCGATCTTGTCATAATTATTGCTCTCAGTCAGCACAGATGCAATGTCTTCGTACTGTTCCAAGACAGAATTTAACATGTCAAAGTTAGAGTTCCATCGTGTCTCTATGGATTGTTTCAGTGACTTTTTAAGCTTGCCCTGCTGTCCTGAGTGTTTGAAATATGTAACCAACTTTTTAACATCAGTCAGAAGGCTAGCGATCTCTGGAGACTTTTCGATTATGGCAGTACCAAACGCACTGGAGAGAGTCACGTTTAGTATGTGCGCTGTGCAGTTTAGCCTCGTGTATTCTCGTAAGGCACTGATCATGTTGGCTCCACGATCTGTGACAAAAATAATCTTTTTGCCCATGTCTGTCGCATCAATGCCAAACACTCTGAGATTCTGCAGCAGGTGCCTTCGAATGTTTTCACCTGTCTTTGAGGTGCTTGGGTCAAAAGGGGCAGCAAAAAGCACTCTTGAAGGTAGCTCAGATTGCTCATTAACGTAATGGATGGTTGCAGACAAAAAGGAAGTTTTTCGATATGTTTCTGTCCATATGTCTGCTGTAACAGCGCATCCAAACTTCGATATTGTTGCAGTGATTTCCTCCACAACATGTTTACGTAGACTCTGAGCCCTCATTTCAACATTTCTTGACACCGTTGTGGGGTGTGGTAGTATCTCACAGACATCGAATTTTCCTATTCTTGCTGCTGTGTCGACCAAATGTTGGGCCAGCTGTGTGAAGCCTTTTCCAGAGATGGTATCATACGGTCGAATGTCTTGGCAAACAAACTGAACACATTTGTCTCTGGTTTCTTTTTTAAACTTCTCTGGCACCAGCAAAGATTTAGTAAATGCCAGTTTTGTTTGCCCCTTTGTGATGGGACATGAGTGCCGCCTTAAACCTGAGGTTCCAGTCTTGTGACTGCAAAAGGGTAAAACTTTGAAGCATTTATCGCATTGTACAAAGGGTAATTTTTTTCCATTTGCGTCTATGACGCATGAAAAAGACTCCCATACATCAGACTTGCCTGATGTGGGTTTCCTTAAAGTAAACTGACCGTTGTCTAATCCCAGCTGAACGTCCTTCAAGGAAATTGCATCTTCAGTTTGCTCTGCCATGTTGGTAAAGCGCGCTCTGATGCAGGTGATGCGCGCACAGAGTCACAGACTGTGCAAGTAAAATGCACGTGCAAAAAGCACTGATCCATGCGCTCAGTGCGTGTAACAGGCGTGAGCACTGGCTGTACCAGTGCTCAATTAGAATGAGGAAATCACAGATATGCTGTTCCGAAAAAATGTCGGGCACGCTATATTTTCAGACCGCCCGCTCCCGTTCAAATTACACCAGAGTTACCGACCGCTACCGCATTTTATTTGGAAATTTATTCCCGCGCCGCAAGAAATCTGGTCGGGTCCCGCGGCTCCCGCGGGACAGCCGCGGGAATGCAGACCTCTACCTCAGAACACAAAAAGGGAACAAACCATTGTATACAGATTTAAAAGTGCGCAAAGCAACGAACAGTCACCCTCTGAAACAGCTGAGGTTATCACAACCATTGTTTCTGTAAATACACAGGAACAGTCACCCACCTCAAAAAGATTAGTATATTCAAGGGACCAGTGTATCTACTCTGGTCAAAAGAATCCATGCTTCGTACTGATGTCCACAATTCTTTTTTATTCCTCTCACAATCATGGAGCACCGTGAAAACTAGAAACCAGTAAAATAATATCAATAGCACATATGACATCCATCTCAGCCACTTATTTCTTTTCACAAGGTGCACAAGTGCTTAACAAATAACAGCATAATGTTTTTACCGTGTACGCCTTGTAAAACCAGTAGTAGAAAAGTTGTAGGTTCGTGCTCTTGTGGGGGAGACGTATGTTATCCACCACCTCGATAGCTAGCCGAGAGTTCGAGGGTCACTAGAGCCGCCGAGAACGCATGAACTACTTACGGTAGGACGTTTTGCCAAAGTAAGACGTTTTGTCAGAACACCGAGTCCTCAGGAGGATGCAGCCCATGAATTTGGACACGATCTCAGATGCACTTCTGGTGTTGTCATGGCAACCCACACAAACATTTCAGCGTCAGCTACAATGAGGCGGAGCCCTTACTGAAACACTGAGCTCAGGTAGAGTGAAAGACAACATTTTTCCGCATCCAAAACAGCAGCGCTGTTCCTGTGACCTCTAGTAAAGCCTCTACTTGGGAAAAGGGAGTCTTTCATCAAAGCATCCTGCAGAAGTTGAATAAAAATATGCAAATGTTTAAATGATGCAACTTAATGAAGGCTGACAGCAGTTGTACTATTTTACATTGCAGCGAACAGGGGTGACCATTATTTTCAACGTTTTTACAGCATTTTTCACATTGAAAGTGAAATAATATAAATAATGTCTCAATTAAATTGCGTTAATATTTAAAAATACAAAAACTACAGCTTTGTTCACAAGCCAATAAAAATGTACTTGGGCCAGTGGTAAATGAAAATAACACTTATTCAGCACCTGGTTGTTGCGGCTGCATCAGGACACCAGATGTTCAGCCTCCATCCTGTAGGCAGACTTATCCCCGTCTGAGAGGAGTCCAATAATGGTGGTGTCATCTGCAAGCTTAATTAATTTGACAGACTGGTGGTTGGAGGTGCGGCAGTTGGTGTACAGGGAGAAGGGCATAGAAGAAAGAACACAGCCCTGAGGGGAGCTCGTGCTGATGGTCCGGGAGTCCAAGACATTCTTCCCCAGCCTCACTGGTTGCTTCCTGTCCGTCAGGAAGTCAGTGATCCACCGACAGATGGGATCAGGCACATTCATCTGGGAAAGCAATCCTTGAAGAAGGTCTGAAAGGATGGTGTTGAAGGTAGAGCTGAAGTCCACAAACAGGATCCTAGCATAGATTCTGCAGGACAAAGTGTAGGGCCATGCTGATGGCATCGTCTACAGACCTGTTGGCTCTGTATGCAAACTGCAGGGGGTCCAGGAGGGGGGCCGTGAGGGTCTTAAGATAGGAGAGAACCAGGCACTCAAAAGACTTCCTGACCAGATGTCAGAGCCACAGGTCTGTAGTCTTTTCGTCCAGTGATCTTTGGCTTCTTGAAAGCTATATATGATATAAAAATTATATAAAAACTGTTAATCAGCAAAAGAAATGATATCATAGTTCTTATAAAGAAAGCCTCTATCAATCAAACACCAGCAGTGTAGCAATGTTGTTCACTTACACTGTATATAAAACACTGATTTTGGCTACATCCAGTTTTTACTGTATTATAAACATTTTTTACCATGAAGAGTAAAGTGTTTGGCATTTTTGTCATTGTTATTGAGCTCAGAGATCAGGCCCAGCCCAGTATCTACCTGGTTATGAGCAAGGAGCTGGAGGTGATAACTCAACAATAACCAGGCCATGCATGCATGGATGGATGCATGGATGGATCAGTTTGTAGGCTGTGTGTGGTCAGCAGCAGGCTGCTGGGTGTGGACCAAGAGGGAAAGCCCAGCATGTGAAACCCATCAGCAGAAGGCCAGAACAAAGGTGCACAGACAAACGCAGCCCAGACACTCAGGCAGGACGAGTAAAATAAATGGCAGCAAACACAGTATGATGTGGTAAAATGTGCTTTCTTTCACAAACAGATAGCACAAACAAGAATCACAAGAATCTCCTTTGTGGTTCTTGTTTTTCTTTTGAGTACATTAATAAAAAGTTGAAATAAAGTGGCAATAAAATTCATGCACTGAAGACCACACGAAACCCTAATTCACCCTACTACCTGTTGCCTTCACATTCCATTTGCATCCCTTGTCCACAGAATCAAAAATGACCCTTCTTCACTAAAGATCGAACATAAAGCAATTGCATTTTAAATGGAAGCCCATTTTGCATTAAGAAACACTATCAGCAATCAGAAATTGTGTATATCAGAGTTCTCTGTTTTTACTGTCCTGAAAACTGCATTAATTCAGTGGATGCGGTTAGGTTCAAAACAACGTAATATAAGAGGGCAACCAATTCAATCTAAGAGGGATCCAATTTTTATCCATTCATGTACCAGCTACTGGCTTTTTGCTGTTATGTTCTCATATCGCGTGAGAGTTTATTTGCCAGGTGTCAGAAGTCTAATAATGAATAAAGTTCAGGATATGCTTAAAAACTCACCTCAGTATAGCCGTCATCAGAAGGAAGTGCGCTTCACTGACTCATCAACTTGTCTCAGGCTTTCCACAAAGTTTCACAGTTGACCTTAAAGTAAGATGCTGCAAGCTTACCTTGCAGTGTATTACTTTTTAAGGTCTAAAGACCTTAAAGTGCGCTATAGATTGAAGTGGTTTGAACTGACAACAGGGCTAATTCAGCACTTCAAGTTAACATCAATAAAAGTTTTTAAATTTATTCTGATTTCCGTTTGTTTTCATTGCCTGTGCTATCTGTTATTTAGTTCAAATTGTGGGTAGATAATGCTGTGCTGTCATGTGACCTGTTCTCTCATGTGTGCCTTTCTCTTGTTTTGTATGTATTTCTCGTTTGTTATTTATTCCTATTTTATTCCTGCAATTGGTATGGAATTCATTTTTAAAAAAAATTGATCAGTGTTTTGAAATTAGATGTGATGAAGATGTGACCTTAATTTACAAAATCAACATCATGTTGGATTCAATGAGACATGAAACTAGTGCATGAAACAGGTCTCAGTAAATGTTCTCATAGACTGCAATACACTGCCCCCTGCTGGTCATTATAAAGTCTGCAGATGTCATTTGACATGAATGTCATATTTGTGAAACAAAATAAAGGACTCTGTAAAATAAATGAAAATCAAATATTTATATACAGAATATTTATGTACAAATGCTGAAAAAGACATTTGAACAAGATGCACACCCAGTAAAATTAAAAAAAAGAAGAAAAGTCAGTTTTATCATGTGACTATCATGCTGTCATTTCTGCACAATGCACTTTACACCAGATCAAAATAAAACACTGTGAGGTCGTTCTAACCGGAAGCCCAGAGAGCTTCGACAATGCAGCACAATGCCCTGAAGCATCAGCATCAAAATATACTTCAAGTACCAAAAAGTACTCATTGTGCAGAATGCCCTATTTTTGAATAGCTGGACATTTTAATTACTTTATCACCAGCTGTGACTACAGGTGATAATCAACCATGTTTCATAGGGATGTGACTACATTTAGAAATGTCACGCATTTTTAGGTATAAAGCAAAAGATGCAATGAAATAAATAAGCTATCAGATATTAATCCAAATGAATTCACTGAAATACATCTGCACATTTCTGCAGCCTGACTTATTACACACGTGAACACAGTACACATTTGTTTACTGCAAGCTTGTTTCAGAGATGTGATGCAGTTAAATCTGTATGCGTCTGTTTCCTTGTAGTGTTAGTAGAGATGGTGAACCTGACACAATCCTGTGTTTGGTGTGAAGGAAACCAGTTAACAGCCGGTTTAGTAAAATTCTCTTGAACTCATGGAAAACTCATCGTCGTCTCGAAGTGAGCAGCTGAAGCGTCCCGTGTGATCAGAGGTCCTCGTCATCCTCGCTCACCATGACGTCGAGCTCTTTGTCTTTCCGTACGACGCTCTCGGTGATGAACTCCTTGTGCTGCTCCTCCAGCTCACGCAGCTCCGCCTGCAGGCGCTCCAGGTGGAGCACTCGCCGGTTCCTCAGCAGCCGGCTGGGGAATGGGTTCATGTCGTTGAAGGCGATGCTGGTCAGCTTCCTGCATGGACACACGCAGGTGGAAAGGACTCGATCACCAACACAGAGGAACTGGAAACTGATCAGCTTGAGTGTTTCTGTTTTATGCTGCTTGATACTTCAGGTACTGCAGTTTGAGCAGGAAATACTGGACTGACTGGACCACATGTATCCGAGAGCTGCAGATACTTAAAAATCTTTAAATCGTTGTTACTGTGATCAGGGAAATTTAAACTTCTCACAAAATTTCAGTAAAAAGGGTTTGAAGCTCAAAGATTCAACAGCTACATCCGCTACACTTCTGAGAGTGTAACAGCTCGTAGATTAAGGCGGGTGGAGGCGAGTGCGTACCTGGCATTGGAGACGGTCTTTGTGAAGAAGCGTAGGTACTGGTAGATCTCCACGCTGTCGTGAATCTTCAGGATGTCGTCCTCTTTGTATTTGAACAGAGCCAGAGTGTATCTGAAGATCACCTGCAGCACAGACACGCATTTCATAACAGGACACTCACGCCACACAATTAATTGGAAACTTTGAGGAGGTGAGTCATAAAATTACTCTTTCAGTTGTGGTGCAGTTGGGCCCTTTACTCATTACAGCTCTGATCGATTTCCAATAAGCCACTTGGTTCCTCAGTTGCCAGATAATATTAACTTACTTGGTAGTTGAGCTTTAAGTTTAAATTAAACTTTTGGGTTGGATCTACGTGGCTGAAGCTGTTGTCAGCATTTATCCCTGTGTGGTATATATTTCTGTGTCTGAACTGTGATTTTATTTCCTGAGACAAACGATGTAAAAGCTGTGCTGCATTTGTCACATTGCAGAAACAAGCCCAAAGCCATTGTCCCGCTCATCGTCTGGATTTACGCTGCTTGTGGTAGACTGTGAGGTCGTTACTAGAATGATCTGCTTTCCCACTCCTATTTCATGTCACATGACAGTTCCCCATGCTTAGTAAACAATGTCTTATTACTCCTAAAATGTAAATAAAGACATCTAAAGGTGAAAACAAAATCATTTTTGTTTCCATGGACACTACTGTGGTGCATTCAAGTGTTGTCTGCATTTCTGTCATGGTGTGTTCGGGTGTATGGTACCTTGGTACCCTCATACAGGAAGGCGTCCCACAGAGGCATCAGGATGTCGCTGGGCAGACTCTCCACAAAAACCACCAGGAACCAGTTGAAGGTGACCAGAGAGACGTCAATGTTGTGATCCTCAAAGTGAGATGCCAGGCGAGGAAGCTTCTCCGCCATGAAGTCCTTCAGCACGCGCTGGTCCGCCTGAGCACAAAGACTCACAGAGATCAGCCTCACTGATCACTAAAACAGATCACAGCAGGCAAGCAGGTGAGTGTGTCTGCTGACCTGAGAGGCCACCAGATTCTTGGTGTAGTAGTCCTGAGGCATGATGGCTTCCACCACTGCCACCAGACACCAGAAGGCGTCTTCGTCACTTTGGAGGACCAGCAGAGCGAGGGCCGCTAACCTGTGGACATTCATGGAAGGTGAGGTTCTGCCTGGAAGGCGGGTCCACATAAGAACTCAGATATAAAATTTATACTTTTGTTCTGACCTGTTGAGTACCTGGCAGTAGCCAATGGCAGGGTTATGCCCGGAGAAGGCCAGAAGGATGCGGCGGAGCTGCTGGAGGGCAGGGCTGGAGGGCGGGGCTGGACGGCGAGGAGAAGTGCTGATTGGTCGTCAGGGTTCGGTGAAGGTCCAGCTGGACCTGCCTGGAGGCAGGATTAGGAGCTGTCCGACTCTTCTCACACAGCTGGAAACAGAACAGGATTACTGAGTGCTCGCCAGCATTCCCGACAGGAAGAAGGAGGAGCCACCTGTGCTCAGGTGCGGATAAAGCACTCTCTCTCTCTACAGCTGTACCTGCTGATAGCGTTGCGTGTGGCACTCTTGGCTTGTCAAAGTTCTGGCTCGGACCAAACAGCGCCACACTCTCTGCCGATACTCCCGAGGGACGCCTTCACGCACCAGAATTTTGAGCTCAGGTGAGATGATGAAGTCATCGTCGGACCTGCCTGCAAGGTACTGAACCCAGCGGCTCAGCAGGGGGTGCTCCAGACCCTCCTACAGAGACAATGATGTATGATATAAAAAGAGGATAACCATTATCTGTTAAGCATTATGTTACAATTTTACATTATGTTAAATTGTAACATTGTAAACATAATGTTACAATTTTACATTATGTTACAGTTTAACATCATATAAAATTGTAACATTATGTTTACAATGTTACAATTTACAAATTGTAACATGATGTTACAATTTTACATGATGTTAAATTGTAGCTGTTAAGGGTGGTGAGTTAGCGAACCTAGACGCGGACTTCTCGTTTAAGTTGAACAGTGTCTTTATTTACAGTGAAGCCAAAATCAATCCACAGTTATCCACAGTGCAAGTCCCTTCAGTGCTCCTCTCCCCGTCTCCCCTCGTGTGTCCACAAAACTCCCTAGAATCAGTGAAGTGTCCCCTTCCGTCTCTCCGTCTCGATCGCGTCCAGGCTTATTAGGCAGCTCAGAGTGGCAGCACTTAGGGTCGGAGGTAACAATCGCAGCGGAGAAAAAGCGGAGCGAGAGAGGAGAACAAAAAAACACACACACACAGGTCGACCGGTCGGGGCACCGTCCGACTCTGACAGTAACATAATGTAAAATTGTATTATGTTTACAATGTTACAATCCCTACCCTCACCTATGGCCACGAGCTGTGGGTAGTGACCGAAAGAACGAGATCGCGTATACAAGCGGCAGAAATGAGCTTCCTCCGAAGGGTGGCTGGCCTCTCCCTTAGAGATAGGGTGAGAAGTTCGGCCGTCCGGGAGGGGCTCAGAGTAGAGCAGCTGCTGCTCCACATCGAAAGGAGCCAGCTGAGGTGGTTCAGGCATCTGACAAGGATGCCCCCTGGGCGCCTCCTGGGTGAGGTGTTCCAGGCATGTCCCACCGGGAGCAGGCCCCGGGGCAGACCCAGGACACGCTGGAGAGATTATATCTCTCGGCTGGCCTGGGAACGCCTTGGGACGCTTGAGCGGTCAGCAAAAGTCGACTTCCCCCATCACCCACTCATTCACAAAATTTCCCTCGGGCCGTGAACAGGTGATATAGCAATCACTATTACTGACACCACGTGACCCAAAGCTACGCCTATCCACAACATTCCGGCCCCTAATTATTACATTTTTACAGTAATAATTACACATCCAACACCATAACTCACAACACACACTTCATCATATCACAGACACCCAGTGAGACAACATAACATACTCAAAAGTCCACCAAAGTTATTTTCTCATGTCTTCTCTTCTTTTCTTCTGTCTGCACATGGTCAGTCAGTCATAGGCCAGAGGTTACCAGCACTTAGCCTAAATATAGTCAGTCTGATGTACATCTCATAACATTAAAGTCAATTCAAAGTTAGTTATGTCACACTGTGTCAAAAATGTCATAGTCATGGGTCAGAGGCCTCCTGAAGAAGGCATATCTTTGTGATGGGTCTGCACACATGGCTGGTTGGGGTCTTAATCCAGACCTGACGCACAAGCCCCCTTTCATCTGGTGCAGCTCCGGTGACTCTCCCAATGAGCCAAGAACCACGAGGTGCAGAATCATCCACTATAAGGACCACATCTCCAGGAACAAAGTTACGTTTAATCCTTCCCCATTTCTGGCGCTCTAATTCTGTGACTGGGACTCTCTTTGCATATCCTCTAGATATAAGATCTGTCATGAAGGCAGTGTAGTCTTTATGAAAGTCTTTATCTCTGATGAACCTTTTCTTCAAACCTAAGGCTCGTTGCTCAATTGCACAGTTGTCAGGCATTCTTATGTCTCGGTCTTTTAGTGGCAGGGCAATGCTGTAGTGCCAATCCCCCAAAGTCACCATCTTGCTGGCCAATTCCAGGAACTTCAAGTCTTCCTTTGACAGCCCCATCTGTTCATCATTGCTGCTCTCAGGAAAATCCATCTTGAACTGCTGTTTCCATAGCTTGTCCAGTGTGACAGCAGAAACTCTGTTGGCGGTAACTGTTGCCAAACATCCTGGCCTTCCACAGCATTCTCGATTAAGTGGCCCATTCACAGTCCAGCCGAGCACAGTCCTAATGGCAAAGGGTCCATCACCTACACTCCGGATGACCTCCAAAGGTTCTAGAGCTCTGGGCATATTCATGCCAATCAAAAGCTCAACATTGGCCTTAATTTCTGGCAAATGAACATGCTTCAAATGTGGCCAGTCAACCAGGTCCTGTTGATTTGAGATGTTACCAATATCTACAGGCATTTTATGCTGAGTGAAGAGGTTAGGCATATCACAGTACATGTCACTGTCCAATCCAGCAACTTCAAGTTCAGGTACAATGAAACTGTCCACCACTTTCTCCTGTCCCATGGTGCGCAGGAGAATCTTTGTCCTCCTCCCAGCAATATTCAGCTTGTCCATAAGACCCGCTGTACAAAAGGATGCTGAACTCCCTTGGTCCAGAAAGGCATACGTTTCCACTATTCTTTGACCTCTCTTTGATTTTACTTTAACTGGCACAATGGCAAGCTTACAGTCCTGTTCACCGGCCCCAGTAAGACCACTAGTCTGGATCGTAACAGGAATGTTATCTGCCTCATTATTAGGTTTGATTTCATGTACAGTGTAGTGTAAGCATTAAAAGATCATAAAAGGAAACACTAACATTTATGTGAAACTAATTGTAATAAAAAAAATGAACAGGTGCTTTATAGATTTAAAAGAAAGAATCTGAAAACAACACTTTTTTGGTCTGAGTGATCAAAGTAGAAAACAGAACTGATGTTCAAGAACAAACCATAGCTGCACTAATATTACACATCTCCATTGTTGTGGTGAACAGACATGTTGCTTTTAAAACCACATGCAGTGTGTGACCGTGACTGTTCACTGAGACCATGAACGCCACTTCGCTGAAGCCTTCGCCTTCTTCTTCTTCTTCTAAATTGGAAGCAGAAGGAGCACGAGCTGCTTTGATCTACTGAAAGGAAAAAGCAGAATATCTGAGTTGAAACCAGTCAGCTGAAACCAGTAAGACAGGAACAAATTCAATGCAGTGTCTCAGGTGGCTTAGCCTGTTACAACTGTTGATACAAGCTAAATACAGTTAACACACAGTGTCAGGGAGCTCCAGTGTGGGAACTAGTGGCTTTAGGTTTGTAGTCATTTAACTTTCATCCCTTCATTCATTTAATTCAGGAGGAAGAAATGTCAGGTGGGTGCAGGCTGGTTACATGCATTTGGTCCCATGCTGTCTTTAACTTGGTTCACTTTATGGCTGGGCTGTATGTGGGCTTATATCATGTTACTTGGGCAGGAGTTCCTGTCCCCTGTTAGACTTAGAAAGTTTCTCCATAAGTAGAGCTTCTAACTCTTCTAGCACATCTGTGGCTGACAGTTTTTTGGTGGCTCTTTTTACCCCACACTGGTTGTGAGTGTGTAAATAGCCCCACTAGTTATTTTGGGTTGCAGTTAACTTGGGAGGAAGAGGTAGGTCTGCCATGACTAGATGAATAACAATTATCTGGGATACATAAATTTCATAATGCATGCATGTATCTCTATAAACCTGCCTGAGGGCTGCCATTTTTTACATTCAGTTATTTCTTTGTTGAATCTAAATAATGAATGTGTTACAGTTAAACTGACACTGATCAGTGTAAATGGCTCATTGGGACACAGAAACCTTTAAATTAAACCCTATCACCTGATATCGAGTGTCAAACAATATCAAAGCTGTAAAAGCTGTTTACAGTCAGAATTTATAAAACTATGATTGTAAATAAATTCAAACAAGTGAGCTTTTCTCTTTGTGCTGAATATCAACACTGTGATTTCTTAGACTGTAAGCTTTACTTTAGCACAACCAGTTGTAGAAGCTGCCACTCCAAATGTCTTTTGATAACAAGAAAAAAATACCTTTTCAGTCCACGGCCTGAAGTTCTTCTCTGACATCAAAGTCAAAGTCAAAAAAGTCAAAGTCAAAGTCAAAGTCAACTTTATTTGTCGATTCTGCCACATGTACAGGACATACGGAGAATAGAAATTGCGTTACTCTTCAATCCCTAGATAAATAGCAAATGAACATTTAAATATATTTAAATATAAAAGTGATTAAAAAATGCAAGTAAAATAATTAAAAAGTAAAAATTTAAATAAATACAATTTTACATATAACAAGAAAGCTATATAATATACAATATAATGGGTAAGTGACATTGAGTGTAAACCAGGCAGAGTAGTGCAAATAGGCAAATAGTGCAAATGGAGATTTAGTAATGTACAGTAAGAGAAAGTGTAACAACAAAGTCTTATGAGGTAATGGCAGTCCAATGCTCCACAAAGTGACTGGTAACTGGTGCAGGCCAGTGAGTGAGTCAGAGAGTGTGTGTGTTTGTGTGTGTGTGACAGAGTTCAGTGAGACCGTGGAGGAGAGAGGGGAGAGGGGGCAGAATCGGGAGGGAGTTAAGCTTCCTGACAGCCTGATGGATGAAGCTGTCCTTCAGCCTGCTGGTCCTGGCCTGGAGACTCCGCAGTCTCCTCCCCGACGGCAGCAGCTTGAAGAAGCTTTGCATTGGGTGTGTGGGATCAGCCGCTATGCAAAGGGCTTTTTTAGTGAGACGGGTGCTGTAAATGTCCTGGAGGGAGGGGAGAGAGACACCAATGATCCTCTCTGCAGCTCTCACTATGCGTTGGAGGGTTCTATGACAGGACGCATTGCAGGCTCCAAACCACACAGTGATGCAGCTCGACAGGATGCTCTCGATGGTGCCCCTGTAGAAAGTGTACATGATGGGGGCTGGAGCTCCTGCTCTTCTTAGTTTGCGGAGAAAGAAGAGACGCTGCTGTGATTTCTTGGCCAGTGCTGTGGTGTTGTACGTCCAGGAGAGATCCTCTGTGATGTGCACACCCAAGAACTTGGTGTTGCTCACTCTCTCCACAGACGCTCCGTCAATGGTCAGAGGAGCATGTTGGGTGTGCATTCTCCTGAAGTCCACAACAATCTCCTTCGTCTTCTCCACATTCAGAGAGAGATTGTTGTCAGCACACCACGTGGCCAGGCGTCTCACCTCACTTCTGTAGTCGGTCTCATCCCTGTTGCTAATGAGACCCACCACCGTTGTGTCGTCCGCAAACTTGATGAAGAGGTTGGAGCTGTATGATGGAGTGCAGTCATGGGTCAGCAGAGTGAAGAGGAGGGGGCTCAGCACACATCCCTGCGGGGCCCCCGTGTTTAAAATGATGGTGCTGGATGTATTACTGCCAACCCGTACTGCTTGAGGTCTTCCGGTGAGGAAATCCAACAGCCAGTTGCACAGTGAGGTGTTGAGCCCCAGCTGGACCAGTTTCTGAATGAGCTGTTGGGGGATTATGGTGTTGAATGCTGAACTGAAATCTATGAACAGCATTCGAACATATGAGTCTTTTTTGTCCAGGTGTGTGAGTGCTGAGTGGAGTGCAGTGGAGATGGCATCATCGGTTGAGCGGTTGGGCCGATAGGCAAACTGGAAGGGATCCAGGGAGGGGGGCAGGACAGTCTTGATGTGTTGCATGACTAGTCGTTCGAAGCACTTCATCAGGATGGGAGTAAGTGCAACAGGACGGTAGTCATTAAAGCAGGAGGGAGATGACTTTTTTGGAACCGGAATGATTGTGGTGGCTTTAAAACATGTGGGGACGACAGCCTGGATGAGTGATATGTTGAAGATGTCTGTGAAGACATCAGTGAGTTCCACTGCACAGTCTCTCAGTACACGACCAGGAATGTTGTCAGGACCCGGAGCTTTACGTGCATTGATCCTGCTGAGGGATCTCCTCACGCTGTCCGGTGACAGAGTCATCACCTGGTCACCAGGAGGGGGTGGGGTCTTCTGTGCAGTGGTGCTGTTTTGGACTTCAAAGCGAGCAAAGAAAGTGTT
Source organism: Aulonocara sp. 'chitande type north' Nkhata Bay (assembly GCF_057382095.1). NCBI lineage: Eukaryota > Metazoa > Chordata > Actinopteri > Cichliformes > Cichlidae > Aulonocara > Aulonocara sp. 'chitande type north' Nkhata Bay. The sequence continues at coordinate 5,622,688 of NC_141345.1, forward strand.
CAGCTCGTTCAGCAGGGGGATAGTGCTATCACAGGTCTGTGGTGGGGGCTTGTAATCTGTGATGATCTTCTGCCATCGGCTTTGTCTGCTGGTTTGAAGACAATAAACCACAAAAAGATGATTTAGTCACTTTGTCTGCGTCATGCAGCTCGAATGTGTCGTGTAACGATGTTGAATAGCTGTCGTTATCCCTCTGCTGTGTCAGTAGGATTGTACTGTACAGCATCTCATTGATATGTGAGGAATGCTAATGTAACACGATAACAGACTTGCATCATTAAAACATAAAGGGCAGGAGATATTTAGATATTTTTATATTTATATTACATTTTATAGCTGACGGATATTACTAAATAGATAGAATTTACTAAATAGCTGGATGAACATGAAAAATATGACTATAATAACAAATGACCATGAGAGCCAGTAGAATTAATTCAACTGGACACTCAAAAGACGTCCTTAAATGCTCTTTAAGTGGCGGAACAGATGAACAAACAGTTAATCGCTTACTTGAGATGAAATCTGCTCAGCTACTTTGAAAACAGCTTCTAACTGGTTCATCCTTTAACAGGATGACTGCTCAGGGGTAAGGCCATCATGCAGTCCAGCAACCTTTATGGTTCTGCTTTGATTCACCAGGAACTATTAGGGAAACCTTCCAGCGCCTCCTGTGAAAGACACAGGCATAAACACACAAACATTTATTAACATGTTCCACAGTGTTCCAGTTTGATTTTCTCATCCTGTGGACAACAACGTACATGGATGCAGGTTTATTGTTAACTTTTGTAAGGTTTATTTAGTGAACATATCCAGCTGCAGCTCCACTGTGATCCTGAACTGGATAAGCACTTAAGAAAATGTGTCAATAAATGGACATACATCAACTTACTATATTTATCCAAACAGACGGGACCAATAATGCTTCACTGAGTTAGAGACTTTAATGTCTCTTCTATGTAAGAATGTCTCGTGCTGATATACCTGCAAACTTGACAACAAAGGTTTTTCAGACTGCATGTAGCTCTATGTCAGCTCACACATTTACATTTATGTCACACTTATTTCTGCTTTCCCATTTTATAATTATTACTTACATTTTGATTAGATACCTTGAGTTTGTAAATGATCAGATTACATAATTGGAATAAAATGTATCCAATTCAAGGTTGCGGGAGGATGAAGCCTATCCCAGCTGATACAGGACAAAGACAGGCTGTCAGTTTATCGCAGGGCTAACACAATATGTGTAACAGAAAATCCACTTAAATGTTTGATATTTCTTATAATAATCATAATTATGACTATTATTTAAAGGTTTCTTTATAAATACATTTTGATTTTTTATAACCTCTAAAATATAAACCTGAGCTGTTTCAGATTCTGACCTCTGACCTCACTGCAGCTCCCTCTTGGAAGTATGTCTGCTTCTTGTCCCCAGTGTTGACCACCTGCCCTTGATATCACGTACTGTACCTGAGGAACAAAAAAGGACAAACACTTGCCTTCATTTAAGAAGTACATTCATACAGAGGTAATCTATGGAAACACACTAGTTCAACCTTTGGGAGAAATCAGTTCCTGTGAAACATTTCTGTAAATTAACATCATATGGAGAATGAATGAAATGAGTTCTTCCGGTGACTCAGCAGTCAAACACTGACAAATGAAATCTAGTTAAACTATTAAGCATATTTGCTCTTCTGAAATCTGTGTTAAACAACAACAAACATAAATTAGTAACAAAAATACAGCTGAGTAGATATTACAAACCACCAGCAGCCATAATGCTCAATTTTAATCTTCAAATGTTTCTGAGCCGTCTTCAACCTGCTTTTAACACATTAAAGTCCCACAGTCAATGCAGCCTGACTCAATCCTAGATGTTCAGCACACAGAGGTACCGTTTGAAGTTTAGTGTTAACCTGAGTCACTGATCATTTGCAGTATTACAGAGTCTGGCAGTCTTTGCATGATGTCCACGTCACTATAAGTTTCTAGCTGACTCTCAGGTGTGCCAGCAGGAAAGAGTAATAATAACCTGCATCCTGAGGTTTGTCATGCAGGATTAAATTTACAGTGGCTTTGTTCACACAGCTAGGATTGTATTTTACACTGACCCTGGGTCAGTATAAGTATCATACAGTTTAAACGAAGCACTGAAACTTGCACATATTTATTACAGATGCACTGAAGCTAATCGAGATATTTGCTGTCAACCTGTGGCTGCGATTAATCACTTTACTGAAAACTTTATTAACTAGTAACTTCATCAGTCATGACAGAAGCTAATATTTCTGTGCTAACATCGTTTAACCAGTAACAGCTTTCCTCCAATATAAGCTAACGTTTACACCGTAACTTTAAGCTAGCACCATAAAGACGGTAAAACACGTAATAATATCTACAAATGCATCTTAAAGCTCTTATATTAGCACTCGGTGTATTACTAACATAACCACATTAACATTACTGACACTCGCTGACTTTTAATAGTCATTCTATAAATGCTGTCCGTTTAAATGGTCCTGTACCTGTACACACTGCATATCCACCGGATTCCAGCCAGAGTGGATTCTGGAGTCTTCCACGCTCCTGTTAGTGATCCTCCATCTGGATGGATGAGAACAACCTTCTGAACAATCTAGCAGGTCTCCTTGGGGGGCACGTCTCCCCGCCCCCCGCGCAGGGCCGTGGCAGTGAGTTCGTGGGGGGTTCGAACTGGCGGAGTTCTGTAGCAGAGTCCCCGCCACATGTCATAAGCCAAACGACCGGCCGAGGGAATACTTAAAAAAAAGGACATTTATCTTTTCTTCTTCGGCCACCTTTTTTTCCCATTGTTTTTGCAAACTACACATTAAGCTTCTTCTGCAATAACACACTAATTACACATGCAAACCTACCTACTTCTTTCTTCATCACAAACAATTACACTTTCTGTAAAGTGCTTTCAATAAAACACAAAACAAAAGTAGCTTTTCTTTTCTTTTCTTTTTTTTTATTCAACATCTCTTGATTGTGATTTTCGGGTAATAAAAGCTAATAAGAGAGATGTAGAGCGGGCGGAGGACTTGGCGAGAGCAGGAAAAAGCAAAAAGGAAACGCCAGTGCACGTCTCCCCGCCCACCAAGCAAGGGCCATGGCACTGAAACGGCTGGCCAGAGAAGGCTTGAAAAAAAAGGACATTTATCTTTTCTTCTTCAGCCAGCTTTTTCCCCCATTGTTTTTCCAAAGTACACATTAAGCTTCTTCTGCAATACCACACTAATTACACATGGAAACCTACCTACTTCTTTCTTCATTACAAACAATTACACTTTCTGTAAAGTGCTTTCAATAAAACAGAAAAGAAAAGTGTTTTGTTTTGTTTTTTTTATTCAAGATCTGTTCACATGTACTTAGCAAAGGTGAGTACACAGCATGAGGAAAGCCAAAAGCAAAGAGAGCATATGAAGGTAATATTGAAGTAGGCTTCGTTTTGAAGTGGTGAAAGGCAAAGGCATGAGTGTAAGGTAATAAGGGGTAATGAGAGAGATGAAGAGCGGGCGGAGGACTTGGCTCAAGCAGGAAAAAGCAAAAAGGAAATGCGAGTGCGTTTCCCCGCCCCCCGCGCAGGGCCGTGGCACTGAGTTCGTGGGGGGTTCGAACTGGCGGAGTTCTGTAGCAGAGTCCCCGCAACATGTCATAAGCCAAACGACCGGCCAAGGGAATACTTAAAAAAAAGGACATTTATCTTTTCTTCTTCGGCCACCTTTTTTTCCCATTGTTTTTGCAAACTACACATTAAGCTTCTTCTGCAATAACACACTAATTACACATGCAAACCTACCTACTTCTTTCTTCATTACAAACAATTACACTTTCTGTAAAGTGCTTTCAATAAAACAGAAAAGAAAAGTGTGTTTTGTTTTGTTTTTTTTATTCAAGATCTGTTCACATGTACTTAGCAAAGGTGAGTACACAGCGTGTTGGGTCTGGGCCTCTTTGCTTAGGCTGCTGCCCCCGCGACCCGGCCTCGGATAAAGCGGATGAAGATGCATGGATAGATGGACTGATGTTCCAATTGTAACATTATGTTTACAATGTTACAATTTCACATTATGTTAAATTGCAACATAATGTAAAATTGTAACGTTAAGTTTACAATGTTACGATTTTACATCATGTTACAATTTAATATAATGTAAAATCATAACATTAAGTTTACAATGTTACAATTGTAAATATAATTTACCCAATTAATTCTGTCATAACAGAAGTATGACTTCTCTGTGTTATTAATCCGTATTAATATCATAGGGAGATTAATATCCCTACAATATTAAGCATCAGACTTTATCAAATTTTCTAAAAACTTCTTTTGTTGGATAGTGTAGCGCAGCTGGATAGTGTAGTGGAAATACTACACATCTTTGGAGTCGCATGTTCGATTCCCACCCAGTATCCAGTAAGGGTCCTGGCTAGACCCCTCATGCTAACCAAAAATCCCTGGAATGGTGCGGCTATGTCTGCAGTCTCTCCGCTTAAATTTAGAGCTTGCTTGTTTGTTAAATGTATTATTTACTGTTTTTAGTTTACTCCATGACGGGGCTGGATATCGGGCGTCCTGCACCACCCATCCGGTCTGGAGCATAGCGAAACCATTTCTGCACTGTTTGAACGAAGGTGAACTCAGAAACTGCCCCCACCTGCTGAGTCAGGCCATCTAAGACAACAAAAACCCCCAAAAACAAACAAACAAAAAAACAGTAAAAAAGAGGGGTTCAATTAGAGTTCAAATATGAATAACCTCTCGCCAAAAGTCTTTAACAGCTAGAAAGCTGGCAAACTACTAAGCTGATCAACATGAAAGGCACAAGGTGGAAATCAGCAAACTGCTGCCTCACTTTGTTCACCTGTGCTCTATATTTCATGGTCCGGTTGGCTGCAGGACCAAACATTTGGCCTTACACCTTATTTCTTTATGTTTTGCTTCCAAGGTGCCAGACTTGTAGGTAACTTTTTACACTGACATGACCTCAGCAATAGTTTCCAATCTTTCAACTTCCTTGGGCTTTGGCTGCTTTTTTACTCATTTTCAGTCCAGTCCTTCTACCTGACCATTTTCAGAGAACTCTAAGGAGCTTGGGGGAAAAAAGCAACCGGACTTCTTTAACTTTTTTGAAGACGTTTCGCTTCTCATCCCAGAAGCTTTTTCAGTTCACTGAAGCCTCATAAGAAAGTGACACAATGACATTTAGATAATAAAACTCGCCAAAAATGCACCTTAAGAGCACTGTCTCTTTAAATACCCTCTTTTGCTTGGTCTGCTCCTTATTTTTTCTCATTTTTTCTTACTTTGGAGGACCAGCAGAGCGAGGGCCGCTAACCTGTGGACATTCATGGAAGGTGACGTTGTGTCTGGAAGGCGGGTCCACATAAGAACTCAGATATAATATTTATATTTTTGTTCTAACCTGTTGAGTCCCTGGCAGCAGCCAATGGCAAGGTTGTGCCAGCCAGCAGGATGCTGCGGAGCTGCTGAAGGGCGGGGCTGGAGTCTGAAAGTAAGAGCTCGTTTAGACTCTATTCTGTGAACAGGCTTGCTCCCACGAATATGTGAATTCATCTGTAAAAGAGTTTAACTCTAATGCACCTGTTCCTCCTGCTCCCTGCTGCAGGGCGGCCTGTTGGACTACGAATGCCAGTGCGGAGCTAAGAAGATCAAAGAGGAGCTGTTGTTCTTGAACCTGCCAAAGTGAGTAACCTCAAATCGGTCCCCAAAGGCCTCAAACCACCACAGTTCAGTCGGTGTCAGTTTTGTTCATGTCATGTCCTCCTTGCGTCTTCCTTTGAGCCTCTCCTCTTTGTCTCATCTCTTTCAGTGTGCTGATCCTCCAGCTGAAGTGGTTTACGTTCACTCCATCGTTCACCGTGGAGAAGAAGAACAGCCCCATTGTTCTGACACAGCAGCTGGTGATCAGCCAGGACACAGCCTTTACTGAAGAGGTAAGGGAAAAGGCACACCGTTCATTTCAAGTATGGATGGAGCCCATTTCTAAGCTAACGGGTGGTGCCGCTGCCCTCTCCCAGTAAACTGCTCGCTATTTGTTGGTCAGCGTGATCAGTCGTTTGGGCTCCTCAGCTTACAGCGGTGAGTGGGTGCTTTCAGACACATGTGCTGAATGCAGGTCAGCTTTGAAAGTTTATGAGACGTTAATAAGTGCGCCTTCTCCTCTCAGGACATTACGTCTGTGACGGCGTTCACCAGATGAGCGGAAGAGACGACGTCACAGACAGCCGGCTCACGTACGATGACGAGTTGGTCTGCCAGACCACGTGTGAGTCTGTGTGTGAGCAGCGGCAGAGAACAGCTTACCTGCTATTCTATAAAAGACAGGTGACGTCTCCCAGCAAACAGTCAGCATGTCTGTGCAAATATTCAGTGTAACTTGTAGAAAAACCCTCACACTCAGTTTATTTGTGTTTTTCTTTTTCTATTTCTTACTTTCTTTGCCGCACTAGAAAGGCAGCAGAGTCGGGACTCAGATCTGCAGCAACACCTTCATTGTTATTGTTATTATTGTTGTTAGTACTGTTGTTGTTATGATTGATATTGTTACTGTTATGATCAGTTTTATTATTATTATTATCATTATTAATTTTTTAATACATTTGTTTATCTTTATTATTATTAGTAGTAATGTTGTTGTTTATGTTGTTATTGTTATTATTATTACTGGTATTTTTGACATTATTATTATTATTTTGTTGTTATTGTCATTATTAGTAGAAGTAGTATTAGTTATATCATTTTTATATCAGCCTGGAGTGAACAACATGAAAGCATGGATCCATCCTCCCTCACATTCACAATTCAGGCTGCTGGTGTAATCGTGCGGGGGATATTTTCCTGGTACACTTTGGGACCTTTAAATGCTACAGTCTGAGTATTGTTATGACCACAGTGTACCCTCTTCTGATGGCTGAAAGTAAAAGGGGGTCCAGTACCGGTTCCGGTACCAGGCCTACTGACAATTTAACATAATGTAAAATGGTAACATCGTAAACATAATGTTACAATTTAGCATAATGTAAATGGTAACATTGTAAACAGAATGTTACCATTTAACATAATGTAAAATGGTAACATTGTAAACAGAATGTTACCATTTAACACAATGTAAAATGGTAACATTGTAAACAGAATGTTACCATTTAACACAATGTAAAATGGTAACATTGTAAACAGAATGTTACCATTTAACACAATGTAAAATGGTAACATTGTAAACAGAATGTTACCATTTAACACAATGTGAAATGGTAACATTGTAAACAGAATGTTACCATTTAACACAATGTAAAATGGTAACATTGTAAACAGAATGTTACCATTTAACACAATGTAAAATGGTAACATTGTAAACAGAATGTTACCATTTAACATAATGTGAAATGGTAACATTGTAAACAGAATGTTACCATTTAACATAATGTGAAATGGTAACATTGTAAACAGAATGTTGCCATTTAACATTATGTTAAATATAACTAACGGATTTACTTTACCAAATGGACCATCCCGGCCTTGCCGTATTGGTCTATTTGATTCACCTTTGTTTTTATTGTTTATTTTATTTTCACTTGCTACACATAGGACAGACATGACTGGGGGAAAGAAAGGGGAGAAAGAAAGAGGGAAAGAAAAACAGCAGGGAAGAGGAATGGTGATAAAGGGCAAAAAACAAAAACCAACAAAACAAACAGACAAAAAATATATATATCAGTCACTTCAACTCAAAGAAGTCCAGACGCTTTTCTTTCCAAGCTCCTTTGACTGACTGTTAGGACAACTTATTTATTGCAAGCATGCAGTACAAGAATAACTCGATGTTTCTGACTTTGCATTACGAATTGTTTACCCACTGACAAACATTTCAAATGAAATTAAATTAAAAAACAATTTGTGGTAACCTGATTTTAATTCAAAAAGAATCATTAACAACACTTCTTGTAATGGTGTCAAAATCAGCCCAACTTTTACTTTCAAATGCAAAAAGTAAAAGAAAATGAGCCAACATACTGGACACATATAATTGTCAATATAATTGTTTATAAACAATTATAATGTCATCATTGTTACAGATATGGAAACTTTATTAACAATTTGTCCAAGTAAAAAAATGCCCTGCTAATTGTTGGGGTTTTCTCTCCTCTAGCCCTTTCCTTTAAGCTCTTCTTTACATCCCCCCACCCCCACCTTTTCTTTTTTCTTAATAATATAACAATAAAAACAATTGGCTGCATTTTAAATGTGTCAGATCAATGTCTTTATTCAAGAATACAAGAAATGGTAATAGCTGCATGTGTGTTTGTGTGTGTGCATAATATGCATACTTTACTTGTTGGATCCAAATCCCACAAGGAATCAAATAAAACAAGAAGACAAACAAAAACAAAACAAAAATATATTTCTCTCCCTTCCCAGGTCAGGTTCACAAAAGCATTGCAGCTCTTTATTCCTCTTGTACAGCTCCAGAGTCTGTCAGCCAAAAAGAAACTACTGAGGTTCCAACACCCAGTGTTTCTGTAAACACAGATGAAAATGAACAGTCATCCACATCTAAAAGATTTGTAGATTCGAGGGACCGGTATAATACATCTAGTACATCTTTGTTTAAACCTCAGAACACAAAAAGGGAACAAACCATTGTATACAGATTTAAAAGTGCGCAAAGCAACGAACAGTCACCCTCTGAAACAGCTGAGGTTATCACAACCATTGTTTCTGTAAATACACAGGAACAGTCACCCACCTCAAAAAGATTAGTATATTCAAGGGACCAGTGTATCTACTCTGGTCAAAAGAATCCATGCTTCGTACTGATGTCCACAATTTTTTTTATTCCTCTCACAATCATGGAGCACCGTGAAAACTAGAAACGAGTAAAATAATATCAATAGCACATGTGACATCCATCTCAGCCACTTATTTCTTTTCACAAGGTGCACAAGTGCTTAACAAATAACAGCATAATGTTTTTACCATGTACGCCTTGTAAAACCAGTAGTAGAAAAGTTGTAGGTTCGTGCTCTTGTGGGGGAGACGTATGTTATCCACCACCTCGATAGCTAGCCGAGAGTTCGAGGGTCACTAGAGCCGCCGAGAACGCATGAACTACTTACGGTAGGACGTTTTGCCAAAGTAAGACGTTTTGTCAGAACACCGAGTCCTCAGGAGGATGCAGCCCATGAATTTGGACACGATCTCAGATGCACTTCTGGTGTTGTCATGGCAACCCACACAAACATTTCAGCGTCAGCTACAATGAGGCGGAGCCCTTACTGGGACACTGAGCTCAGGTAGAGTGAAAGACAACATTTTTCTGCATCCAAAACAGCAGCGCTGTTCCTGTGACCTCTAGTAAAGCCTCTACTTGGGAAAAGGGAGTCTTTCATCAAAGCATCCTGCAGAAGTTGAATAAAAATATGCAAATGTTTAAATGATGCAACTTAATGAAGGCTGACAGCAGTTGTACTATTTTACATTGCAGCGAACAGGGGTGACCATTATTTTCAACGTTTTTACAGCATTTTTCACATTGAAAGTGAAATAATATAAATAATGTCTCAATTAAATTGCGGTAATATTTAAAATACAAAAACTACAGCTTTGTTCACAAGCCAATAAAAATGTACTTGGGCCAGTGGTAAATGAAAATAACACTTATTCAGCACCTGGTTGTTGCGGCTGCATCAGGACACCAGATGTTCAGCCTCCATCCTGTAGGCAGACTTATCCCCGTCTGAGAGGAGTCCAATAATGGTGGTGTCATCTGCAAGCTTAATTAATTTGACAGACTGGTGGTTGGAGGTGCGGCAGTTGGTGTACAGGGAGAAGGGCATAGAAGAAAGAACACAGCCCTGAGGGGAGCTCGTGCTGATGGTCCGGGAGTCCAAGACATTCTTCCCCAGCCTCACTGGTTGCTTCCTGTCCGTCAGGAAGTCAGTGATCCACCGGCAGATGGGATCAGGCACATTCATCTGGGAAAGCAATCCTTGAAGAAGGTCTGAAAGGATGGTGTTGAAGGTAGAGCTGAAGTCCACAAACAGGATCCTAGCATAGATTCTGCAGGACAAAGTGTAGGGCCATGTTGATGGCATCGTCTACAGACCTGTTGGCTCTGTATGCAAACTGCAGGGGGTCCAGGAGGGGGGCCGTGAGGGTCTTAAGATAGGAGAGAACCAGGCGCTCAAAAGACTTCCTGACCAGATGTCAGAGCCACAGGTCTGTAGTCTTTTCGTCCAGTGATCTTTGGCTTCTTGAAAGCTATATATGATATAAAAATTATATAAAAACTGTTAATCAGCAAAAGAAATGATATCATAGTTCTTATAAAGAAAGCCTCTATCAATCAAACACCAGCAGTGTAGCAATGTTGTTCACTTACACTGTATATAAAACACTGATTTTGGCTACATCCAGTTTTTACTGTATTATAAACATTTTTTACCATGAAGAGTAAAGTGTTTGGCATTTTTGTCATTGTTATTGAGCTCAGAGATCAGGCCCAGCCCAGTATCTACCTGGTTATGAGCAAGGAGCTGGAGGTGATAACTCAACAATAACCAGGCCATGCATGCATGGATGGATGCATGGATGGATCAGTTTGTAGGCTGTGTGTGGTCAGCAGCAGGCTGCTGGGTGTGGACCAAGAGGGAAAGCCCAGCATGTGAAACCCATCAGCAGAAGGCCAGAACAAAGGTGCACAGACAAACGCAGCCCAGACACTCAGGCAGGACGAGTAAAATAAATGGCAGCAAACACAGTATGATGTGGTAAAATGTGCTTTCTTTCACAAACAGATAGCACAAACAAGAATCACAAGAATCTCCTTTGTGGTTCTTGTTTTTCTTTTGAGTACATTAATAAAAAGTTGAAATAAAGTGGCAATAAAATTCATGCACTGAAGACCACACGAAACCCTAATTCACCCTACTACCTGTTGCCTTCACATTCCATTTGCATCCCTTGTCCACAGAATCAAAAATGACCCTTCTTCACTAAAGATCGAACATAAAGCAATTGCATTTTAAATGGAAGCCCATTTTGCATTAAGAAACACTATCAGCAATCAGAAATTGTGTATATCAGAGTTCTCTGTTTTTACTGTCCTGAAAACTGCATTAATTCAGTGGATGCGGTTAGGTGCAAAACAACGTAATATAAGAGGGCAACCAATTCAATCTAAGAGGGATCCAATTTTTATCCATTCATGTACCAGCTACTGGCTTTTTGCTGTTATGTTCTCATATCGCGTGAGAGTTTATTTGCCAGGTGTCAGAAGTCTAATAATGAATAAAGTTCAGGATATGCTTAAAAACTCACCTCAGTATAGCCGTCATCAGAAGGAAGTGCGCTTCACTGACTCATCAACTTGTCTCAGGCTTTCCACAAAGTTTCACAGTTGACCTTAAAGTAAGATGCTGCAAGCTTACCTTGCAGTGTATTCCTTTTCAAGGTCTAAAGACCTTAAAGTGCGCTATAGATTGAAGTGATTTGAACTGACAACAGGGCTAATTCAGCACTTCAAGTTAACATCAATAAAAGTTTTTAAATTTTACTCTGATTTCCGTTTGTTTTCATTGCCTGTGCTATCTGTTATTTAGTTCAAATTGTGGGTAGATAATGCTGTGCTGTCATGTGACCTGTTCTCTCATGTGTGCCTTTCTCTTGTTTTGTATGTATTTCTCATTTGTTATTTATTCCTATTTTATTCCTGCAATTGGTATGGAATTCATTTTTTTTTTAAATTGATCAGTGTTTTGAAATTAGATGTGATGAACATGTGACCTTAATTTACAAAATCAACATCATGTTGGATTCAATGAGACATGAAACTAGTGCATGAAACAGGTCTCAGTAAATGTTCTCATAGACTGCAATACACTGCCCCCTGCTGGTCATTATAAAGTCTGCAGATGTCATTTGACATGAATGTCATATTTGTGAAACAAAATAAAGGACTCTGTAAAATAAATGAAAATCAAATATTTATATACAGAATATTTATGTACAAATGCTGAAAAAGACATTTGAACAAGATGCACACCCAGTAAAATTTAAAAAAAAAAAAGAAAAGTCAGTTTTATCATGTGACTATCATGCTGTCATTTCTGCACAATGCACTTTACACCAGATCAAAATAAAACACTGTGAGGTCGTTCTAACCGGAAGCCCAGAGAGCTTCGACAATGCAGCACAATGCCCTGAAGCATCAGCATCAAAATATACTTCAAGTACCAAAAAGTACTCATTGTGCAGAATGCCCTATTTTTGAATAGCTGGACATTTTAATTACTTTATCACCAGCTGTTACTACAGCTGATAATCAACCATGTTTCATAGGGATGTGACTACATTTAGAAATGTCACGCATTTTTAGGTATAAAGCAAAAGATGCAATGAAATAAATAAGCTATCACATATTAATCCAAATGAATTCACTGAAATACATCTGCACATTTCTGCAGCCTGACTTATTACACACGTGAACACAGTACACATTTGTTTACTGCAAGCTTGTTTCAGAGATGTGATGCAGTTAAATCTGTATGCGTCTGTTTCCTTGTAGTGTTAGTAGAGATGGTGAACCTGACACAATCCTGTGTTTGGTGTGAAGGAAACCAGTTAACAGCCGGTTTAGTAAAATTCTCTTGAACTCATGGAAAACTCATCGTCGTCTCGAAGTGAGCAGCTGAAGCGTCCCGTGTGATCAGAGGTCCTCGTCGTCCTCGCTCACCATGACGTCGAGCTCTTTGTCTTTCCGTACGACGCTCTCGGTGATGAACTCCTTGTGCTGCTCCTCCAGCTCACGCAGCTCCGCCTGCAGGCGCTCCAGGTGGAGCACTCGCCGGTTCCTCAGCAGCCGGCTGGGGAATGGGTTCATGTCGTTGAAGGCGATGCTGGTCAGCTTCCTGCATGGACACACGCAGGTGGAAAGGACTCGATCACCAACACAGAGGAACTGGAAACTGATCAGCTTGAGTGTTTCTGTTTTATGCTGCTTGATACTTCAGGTACTGCAGTTTGAGCAGGAAATACTGGACTGACTGGACCACATGTATCCGAGAGCTGCAGATACTTAAAAATCTTTAAATCGTTGTTACTGTGATCAGGGAAATTTAAACTTCTCACAAAATTTCAGTAAAAAGGGTTTGAAGCTCAAAGATTCAACAGCTACATCCGCTACACTTCTGAGAGTGTAACAGCTCGTAGATTAAGGCGGGTGGAGGCGAGTGCGTACCTGGCATTGGAGACGGTCTTTGTGAAGAAGCGTAGGTACTGGTAGATCTCCACGCTGTCGTGAATCTTCAGGATGTCGTCCTCTTTGTATTTGAACAGAGCCAGAGTGTATCTGAAGATCACCTGCAGCACAGACACGCATTTCATAACAGGACACTCACGCCACACAATTAATTGGAAACTTTGAGGAGGTGAGTCATAAAATTACTCTTTCAGTTGTGGTGCAGTTGGGCCCTTTACTCATTACAGCTCTGATCGATTTCCAATAAGCCACTTGGTTCCTCAGTTGCCAGATAATATTAACTTACTTGGTAGTTGAGCTTTAAGTTTAAATTAAACTTTTGGGTTGGATCTACGTGGCTGAAGCTGTTGTCAGCATTTATCCCTGTGTGGTATATATTTCTGTGTCTGAACTGTGATTTTATTTCCTGAGACAAACGATGTAAAAGCTGTGCTGCATTTGTCACATTGCAGAAACAAGCCCAAAGCCATTGTCCCGCTCATCGTCTGGATTTACGCTGCTTGTGGTAGACTGTGAGGTCGTTACTAGAATGATCTGCTTTCCCACTCCTATTTCATGTCACATGACAGTTCCCCATGCTTAGTAAACAATGTCTTATTACTCCTAAAATGTAAATAAAGACATCTAAAGGTGAAAACAAAATCATTTTTGTTTCCATGGACACTACTGTGGTGCATTCAAGTGTTGTCTGCATTTCTGTCATGGTGTGTTCGGGTGTATGGTACCTTGGTACCCTCATACAGGAAGGCGTCCCACAGAGGCATCAGGATGTCGCTGGGCAGACTCTCCACAAAAACCACCAGGAACCAGTTGAAGGTGACCAGAGAGACGTCAATGTTGTGATCCTCAAAGTGAGATGCCAGGCGAGGAAGCTTCTCCGCCATGAAGTCCTTTAGCACGCGCTGGTCCGCCTGAGCACAAAGACTCACAGAGATCAGCCTCACTGATCACTAAAACAGATCACAGCAGGCAAGCAGGTGAGTGTGTCTGCTGACCTGAGAGGCCACCAGATTCTTGGTGTAGTAGTCCTGAGGCATGATGGCTTCCACCACTGCCACCAGACACCAGAAGGCGTCTTCGTCACTTTGGAGGACCAGCAGAGCGAGGGCCGCTAACCTGTGGACATTGATGGAAGGTGAGGTTCTGCCTGGAAGGCGGGTCCACATAAGAACTCAGATATAAAATTTATACTTTTGTTCTGACCTGTTGAGTACCTGGCAGTAGCCAATGGCAGGGTTATGCCCGGAGAAGGCCAGAAGGATGCGGCGGAGCTGCTGGAGGGCAGGGCTGGAGGGCAGGGCTGGAGGGCGGGGCTGGACGGCGAGGAGAAGTGCTGATTGGTCGTCAGGGTTCGGTGAAGGTCCAGCTGGACCTGCCTGGAGGCAGGATTAGGAGCTGTCCGACTCTTCTCACACAGCTGGAAACAGAACAGGATTACTGAGTGCTCGCCAGCATTCCCAACAGGAAGGAGGAGGAGCCACCTGTGCTCAGGTGCGGATAAAGCACTCTGTTGGCAGAGGTATGAAAATGCGCAGTAAAATCTAACGTGCATAGCTAACTTCATCAACGACATTTTGGGAGGAATAATCACACATCAGCCTTCGGCCATTTTTTGATGAACGCATACGCCCCCTAGAGCGCGCTAACTTTATTAACAGCCACACAAATGTAAAGCACACATCAAACATAAATAAACCATTTGACTGTCTCCATAATTGAGAGCATTTTCTCTTCTTATTTCAACACCCCCACTTGCTCTCATATTATGATGCTCTTAAGTAAACAAAAAAAAACAACAAACAAAAGGTTTCTTCCTCAGTACTGTATACATGTTCGTATACCATGTTAATGCCCAAACATAAACTTCTCAAACTTGAACAGCTTAACTTTTGTTGCAGGCTTTGTCATTACATCTGCAACCATCTCTTCTGTTGAACAATAATCCAGAGTTATTTTTCCTGCACTCACAGTTGATCTCACAAAGTTGTACTTTATGTCAACATGTTTACATCTCTGTCTCGTCACAGGATTCTTCGCCAACGCAATTGCACCCTGATTATCTTCATGAACTTTTGGCGGTGCATATTTTTGTCCATCAATACCTTGTAACAGTTGCATTAGGTACAAAACTTCTTGTAGGGTCGCAGCTAAAGCCATGTACTCCGCTTCACAGGTAGATAATGCAACAGTAGGTTGTCTTTTGGTTTTCCATGAGATTAAAGGACCATCTACAGACAAGCTTATGCAATAACCAGTTGTACTCCGTCTGTCTGTTACATCAGCTGCCCAATCAGCATTGCTGTATGCCCACAACCTCAGTTCTTTGTTGTCACATTTCCTGTAACACAGTTCTTTCTCGGTTGTCCCTTTCAGATACCTCAGTACTAGAGCAGGGCGATATGGCCAAAAATATTTATCACGATATATATTTGAAAATTTGCGATAACGATATAACTGACGATATAATTGATGCGAGACAAAATACAACTCCACAACATTACTAGCGCAAAAAGAAAACCTTCCATTTATTTTCACTTAAATAAGAAGCTGGTTTTTATGTACATTAAAGCTTTATAAAAATGTAACAGTGCAAATACAAATTCCTTGCTGAAAGTTTAACCAAAAGGCATTTCCATTAGAAATGGGCTGACATATCCTGAGCATAACCATATATAATATCCACTGAAGTTAAAAAGAGGTGCTTTGCAAAATTAAACTGCAGTATGCAATACGTATTTTTCGGACCATAAGGTGCACGGGATTATAAGGCACATCAAGCGAAACAAAGCAGTCAGATAAATCAAACTTTATTAAACTCATTCTTCTTGCTTCCTCCACTTCTGTACCATTGATTCATTAATGTTGAATTCTCTGGCAGCTGCTCTATTCCCATGTTGTTGCAGTATATTAATGACTAACCTCGTATTGTGGATGGATTATCTCAGTTGTTCTCCTGACTGAAGTTTGGTCTGTTTACAGCACCCTGCCATGCGATTGCATTTGTCTCTAACCATGAAGAACCTTCACGTTAACTTTTATAAGTGGAAAAGTGTTAGTGTTCGTCCTCCAGCTTCCCTGTTTATGTTATGCTAACATAGCTGTGTCGCTAGCGATTACCTAGCACATCATTATATACCAGCTAGCCCAACTTCAGTAACCCTACAAACGTCACTGCTGTTTAGTTTCCTGTCTTCATTTATGTTGGAAGTGATAGCAGAGCTGTACGTTTGATTTTTTTCAGAAATCTCTCAGTCAGAACATGCAATATCATGCTTAGGTAACTAGCGAGCTAACTTCCGCTAGCTTCCCGCTAACTTCTAACTCTGTTAAATGTAATAAATTTTGTTTTAATGGATGCCTGGAAGTTAAACTTCATAGTTACACCTGGTAAAGCAGCAATGCTGATCGTTTTATTAAAGATGAAAGAATTTAGACAGTTTTTAACTCTAAGTGATGCTGCAGTGTTCGTTTGAACTGAAGAATTAAGGAGTTTAGGACCCAGATTACTCCCAGATTTAAGAGCATCTTAGTCCGACAAATACGACAATAACGACGGCCGCTTGCATGTTCTGCAAAAAAATGTGCTTTGTCGTGTATCTGACGGACAAACACCAAACCAGTTCCACATCACTGAAGTTGCACCATTTTTACAAACCAATTCTGGTTCATCTGTTTCACTCAACAATCGGCCATGTGCGTATGAAAACAAAGGCACTGCGCATGCGCGTTTTACTCATATTCTATCGCGATATTTCATTTTCCTATTGTTGCCTAACATTATACCGGTATTACTGTGAACGGTATAATATGGCCCAGCCCTACTCAGTACATGTTTTACTGTAGTCCATTTGTCTTCAGTTGGCTCAGTAAAGTACTGTGAAAGTTTCCTGACTATAAAACTCAAGTCCGGTCTTGTGCATGTAGCCAAATAGATCAGACTACCAACTGCCTCTCTGTACCTTTTGACATCACTCATCTTTTCTGCATCATCAGCATAGTTCAGTTTTTGCTCACAAGGTGTCTGTCTTTCTTTACAATCCTGCATGTTGACTCTTTCAAGTATTTTTTCCACATATTGTTTTTGTGACATTTTTACACAGTTATCACTCTGGTCAAAATCTATACCAATGAAATGTCTCAGTTTACCCAAATCCTTCATTTTGAATTTTGCTGCAAGCATTTTCTTCACAACAGTTAGTTCACTTTCATCACTAGCAGCAATGATCAGGTCATCTACCCATACAATCAGAATCACCTTCTTATTTTCTGTCATTTTTGTGTAAACACAATGGTCAGCGGGGTTTTGCACAAAGTTGTTCTCACTCAGATATTCATGCAACAACTTGTTCCAATTCCGGCCTGATTGTTTTAGCCCATATAGCGACTTTTTCAACTTGCACACCAGTTTTTCATTTGTGTCGGATTTTACCTCATAACCCTCAGGTTGTTCCATGAATACCTCACAATCTATTGGTGCATGAAGATAGGCAGCTTTAACATCCATCTGGTGTAAAAGCATGTTTTCTTGTGCTGCCTTTTGCATCAACACTCTGATACTAGTCAGGTTAGCAGTAGGGGAAAATGTTTCTTCATAATCCACACCTATCCTCTGACTATATCCTTTAGCAACATAACGTGCCTTGTACTTCTCAGATCCATCAACATTGTTTTTGACTGCGTACACCCATCTACCCCCCACTGTCTTCTTACCCTCAGGCAAAGTGGTTAAGGTAAATGTGTCATTTTCTCTTAGTGATTGCATCTCTTCATCCATTGCACTGACCCATTTCTCTGAGTTAGATGAAGTTATTGCTTCCTTGAATGTTTGGGGAATGTTACACATTGCTCTGTAACAATAATCCATGTTTGTAAGTACTTGATCACAATCCTCCTTATCAGTAACATATTCACTTAAATACCCAGGCCTCTTTCTCACTCTGGAAGGATACCTTGCAGCCTCGCAGTCGAGTTCATTCTCCTGTGACTGGCTGCTCATCTCAGACATGCTTACTGGGATCTGTTCCTGAGTATCTGTGTGTTCTGTACTCACATCAGTCTGTTCTCTGGTCTTGGTGAACCTGTTTGGTGTCTCAAAGTCACCCTCATCATCTGGCACCTTGTCAGTCTGTGTTTGTCTCTCTACTCTTGTTTTAGTCTCAAACTTCACCAGTCTATGCTTCTGTACTTTCCCACTGCCCGGGTAGTAGACCATATAAGCTGGACTGTTCTTGTCATATCCAACAAAAATTCCTTTCTCACACCTTGAGTCTAGTTTTCTCTTGTTCTGCCTGTAGGCATAACACACTGACCCAAATGTCTGCATCCTGGAAAGGTTTGGCCTTCTTCCTGTCAGCATTAAATATGGTGTCTGTTCTGTGCGTCTGTTAAAACATCTATTCCTCACTACAGCTGCTGTTTGCACTGCGTAAGTCCACAACTCTTTAGGTAACTGTTTCTCTATTAACATAAGATAAGATAAGATAACTCTTTATTGTCATTGCACAGTCATACATAGTACAGTAGTACAATGAAATTGGAAAAAACTGTCCTACGTCGGCACTACATATAACACAACACGACACGATATGACACATCACAACGTAACAAACAACACAACACAGTATATTAACTTAGTATAAAAAAGAAGAATAAGTGTATGTGTATTGCACACTGTTATTATTGCACATTAATTATTATTGCACCTTGTTATAAATATAAATATTATTGTTATCGTTTTAAACATTGTTACCTCCCCCTAAAAAGTCCAGGGAGGTATCCAGTCAGGTCAGCTATTTACATTGATCAGGGCTATTGCCCTGTTGTAAAAGCTGTCCTTGAGTCTATTTGTTCGGGACCTCAGCAGCCTGAACCTCCTGCCAGACGGCAGCAGCTTAAACACCTTAAACAGCTTAAACATACACCTGGCCATATCAAAAAGAGTACGCCAATTGCGTTCTGCAGTACCATTTTGGTGTGGTGAGTATGGTGCTGAGGTCTCATGCCTGATTCCATTTTTGCTAAGGAGTGCCTGATACTCATTTCCCATAAACTCTGTTCCATTGTCAGACCTGATACATTTAACTTGCCCATACGGGGCTGTATCAGCCAAAAACTTCTGTGTTGCTTTTGCTGTGTCACTCTTATTTTTCAGAAAATACACAAACACTGCACTGGAATAGTCATCAGTGAATGATAGTGCAAATCTATATCCATCTCTGGACTCTGAGTCTACTGGACCAGCTAGATCTGTGTGTACCAGCTCTAAGGCGGTTTTGGCTCGTGCATCAGGGTCCCTGTTTCTAGTTTGAACAAACTTTCCCTGTGTGCACACTTCACACTTCACCAGCCGGCAGGTGTGGCAAGGCATCCAGCACCTAACCAACTATAAGATCAATCTCGGAGCTGCGGACGGTGACCTGGAGCTGGCAGAGGAGCTGAATATCTTCTTTGCCCGCTTTGAGACCAGGGTACCGGAGGTATTGGAGCCACAGCAGCAACACGCCACCCATAGCAGCACCACCCTCACCCTGGAAGAGCACGAGGTGAGGCGCATGCTGCAGGCTGTTAACCCGAGGAAGGCGGCGGGTCCTGATGGTGTGCCAGGTCGAATATTGAGGGATTGTGCAGGACAGCTGGCTGGGATCTTCACCAGGATTTTCAACAAATCCCTCGCACAGGCGACTGTCCCACTCTGCCTGAAGTCCTCCACCATAGTCCCCTTGCCTAAGAAGCCCCACATCACCGGCCTGAATGACTACAGACCGGTGGCACTCACCCCAGTGGTAATGAAATGCTTTGAGAAGCTGGTCCGCAGACACATCACAGCAGCCCTGCCCCGCAGCCTGGATCCACACCAGTTTGCCTACAGAGCAAACCGATCCACGGAAGACGCTGTAGCCACAGCACTCCATGCTGCATTAACTCACCTGGAAGAGCATGGTAGCTATGTGCGGATGCTCTTCGTGGATTACTGCTCAGCTTTTAACACCATCCTTCCACACAAACTGGTGGCCAAGCTACAAGACCTGGGGCTTCCATACAGCACCTGCATGTGGATCAATAGCTTCCTCTCGGGCCGTAGACAGAGAGTCAGAGTTGGCCATCACACATCCTCAGCCCTGAGTCTCAGCACTGGCTCACCCCAGGGCTGTGTGCTCAGTCCACTGCTCTACTCTCTCTACACACACGACTGCACTCCTCGCCACCACAGCAACATCTTTGTGAAATTTGCAGATGACACCACAGTGGTGGGGCTCATTTCCAAGGGAGACGAGTCTACGTACAGAGACGAGGTGGAGCAGCTGACGTCATGGTGTAAGGCCAATAACCTCCTCCTCAACACTTCAAAAACCAAAGAACTCATAATAGACTTCAGAAGGAAAAAGGCAGAGATCCAACCACTATTCATAAATGGGGACTGTGTAGAAAGGGTGGCAAGCTTCCGCTTCCTGGGAGTCAATATAGAGGAGAACCTTTCCTGGAGTGTGAACACCTCCGAGCTGCTGAAAAAGGCCCAACAGAGACTGTACTTCCTGAGAATTCTCAGGAGGAATAACATCACACAGAGACTGCTGGTGTCCTTCTACAGAGCCACCATTGAGAGTGTTCTAACTTACTGCATATGCATCTGGTACACTAGCTGCACAGGGGCTCAGAGGAAAGCACTCCAAGGGATCATTAACACCGCCCAAAAGATCACTGGCTGCCCTCTCCCCACACTGGAAGTTCTACACAACGCCCACTGTTTTAAAAAGGCCCAAAACATCATAAAAGACACCTCACATCCTGGCCACTCCCTGTTCGAACTGTTGCCCTCAGGCAGACGGTACAGGGCAATCAGAGCAAGGACTAATAGACTCAAACACAGCTGTTATCCAACTGCAATAACACATCTGAATACTACAAAAAAATGTCCATCACGCCACTCTTGTGTTAATCTATGCACGGTCTGAAGTAGGGCTGGGCGATATATCGAGTTTTTTAAAAATATCGATATATTTTCATACGAGATATAAGATGTGGCAATATCGTTTATATCGATATAGTCTATGTTACGTTATAATTATACTTGTGGAGCCGCAGGTTTGCCTCTCTTTCGTCCACTTTTGTCTCTACGCAACGTTACTCGGCCTCGCCTCTCCTTCACTGAACACAACTCCCCCTCCCCCATAGCTTCACCTGCAGGCAATGACAAGATGAAAGCGGAAAATCTCCGTTAGCGAGTTACCGTGCGTGGGGCTGGACGGCGTCAACGTGTTAGCGAGCTAACCGCGCTAACGACATGCAGCCAGGAGGGGCTGCACGGCCTAAAATCCTTTCATTTTCTCAAAAATCGACAGTGCGCCTTATGTATGAATTCTGGTTGTGCTTACTGACCGCGAACCGATTTTATGTGGTACACAGCGCTCGGCAATCTGTCAAAAAATGTTTTAATATGACTTTGCTAAGCTACGGAGCTGCACCACTTGATGGATTGTCGGAGGATTACGGCTACCGAGGAGGAGCCTCGCGGAGTGATACGTACTGTGTGTGTATAAGGACCACAAACGGCACCTGTTCAGAGACGTGGTGCAGCTGTGAAATCTGTCTCTTTGTTATTATGCTCAGCGTCTATTAGTTTACATTTTGACTGCACAATTGTGAGCTTTGAGTAATTTCTTCATGTACATCTACACTGTATGTAAATAAAAGTGCCCGTGTGACATCTGGGACACAGTGTGACTAAGAACTCTCTTTTTGTTCTTAACTTATGGCTTTAAAAAAAAAATCGAGATATATCTTATATCGCCATCCAGCTAAAAAATATCGAGATATGAATTTTGGGTCATATCGCCCAGCCCTAGTCTGAAGCATGTGTGTGGGAATGTATGTGAATGTTTTACTGTTATATCTTATTAGTATTTTAAGTATTCTATTTTATTTATTGAATTTTATTGTTTTATTTATATTTTGATATTGCTAGGGATGATGCAATGATCGGGGACCATTCTTAATTTCGTTGTTCTCATGACAATGAAGTTTCTGATTCTGATTCTGAAATGCAAGACAGATTTGTCTGTTTTTCCTTTGATTGCCATACCATCAACAACCCCCTGTAATTTCTGAATGTCATCATAATTACAGTGACCAAGAATTTCATGCCATGTTTGCATGTCATAGCAACCCTTACACTGGTCTTTACCTTCAGTGTTTACTGTTTGTAGGTAGTACAGTCTGTTGTACTCATATATTGGGAACCTTGTACCGTCTTTGTGTCGCAGGGTGTCTTTTCCTTGCTTGAAGATCATAGTTGCTCCATTTGAGGTAGCTGCTTTCACAGAGAAGATGTCTTGTGGATACGATGGGATGTACAGTGCCTGTTTCAAGGTTGTTTTGTGGCACTGCCCCCTGCTGTCCATCAAGCAAAACTCTGCCTCCCCTCTTTGCTCTGCAACTCCAGTGCACTTGGTGCCGTCAGCCAACTCTAGGTAGTGTGACTTGGGCTGGAAACTTTACATGTGCTGAATGCAGGTCAGCTTTGAAAGTTTATGAGACGTTAATAAGTGCGCCTTCTCCTCTCAGGACATTACGTCTGTGACGGCGTTCACCAGATGAGCGGAAGAGACGACGTCACAGACAGCCGGCTCACGTACGATGACGAGTTGGTCTGCCAGACCACGTGTGAGTCTGTGTGTGAGCAGCGGCAGAGAACAGCTTACCTGCTATTCTATAAAAGACAGGTGACGTCTCCCAGCAAACAGTCAGCATGTCTGTGCAAATATTCAGTGTAACTTGTAGAAAAACCCTCACACTCAGTTTATTTGTGTTTTTCTTTTTCTATTTCTTACTTTCTTTGCCGCACTAGAAAGGCAGCAGAGTCGGGACTCAGATCTGCAGCAACACCTTCATTGTTATTGTTATTATTGTTGTTAGTACTGTTGTTGTTATGATTGATATTGTTACTGTTATGATCAGTTTTATTATTATTATTATCATTATTAATTTTTTAATACATTTGTTTATCTTTATTATTATTAGTAGTAATGTTGTTGTTTATGTTGTTATTGTTATTATTATTACTGGTATTTTTGACATTATTATTATTATTTTGTTGTTATTGTCATTATTAGTAGAAGTAGTATTAGTTATATCATTTTTATATCAGCCTGGAGTGAACAACATGAAAGCATGGATCCATCCTCCCTCACATTCACAATTCAGGCTGCTGGTGTAATCGTGCGGGGGATATTTTCCTGGTACACTTTGGGACCTTTAAATGCTACAGTCTGAGTATTGTTATGACCACAGTGTACCCTCTTCTGATGGCTGAAAGTAAAAGGGGGTCCAGTACCGGTTCCGGTACCAGGCCTACTGACAATTTAACATAATGTAAAATGGTAACATCGTAAACATAATGTTACAATTTAACATAATGTAAATGGTAACATTGTAAACATAATGTTACCATTTAACACAATGTGAAATGGTAACATTGTAAACAGAATGTTACCATTTAAGCACAATGTGAAATGGTAACATTCTAAACAGAATGTTACCATTTAACACAATGTAAAATGGTAACATAGTAAACAGAATGTTACCATTTAACATAATGTAAAATGGTAACATTGTAAACAGAATGTTACCATTTAACATAATGTAAAATGGTAACATTGTAAACAGAATGTTACCATTTAACACAATGTAAAATGGTAACATTGTAAACAGAATGTTACCATTTAACATAATGTAAAATGGTAACATTGTAAACAGAATGTTACCATTTAACACAATGTAAAATGGTAACATTGTAAACAGAATGTTACCATTTAACATAATGTGAAATGGTAACATTGTAAACAGAATGTTACCATTTAACATAATGTGAAATGGTAATATTGTAAACAGAATGTTGCCATTTAACATTATGTTAAATATAACTAACGGATTTACTTTACCAAATGGACCATCCCGGCCTTGCCGTATTGGTCTATTTGATTCACCTTTGTTTTTATTGTTTATTTTATTTTCACTTGCTACACATAGGACAGACATGACTGGGGGAAAGAAAGGGGAGAAAGAAAGAGGGAAAGAAAAACAGCAGGGAAGAGGAATGGTGATAAAGGGCAAAAAACAAAAACCAACAAAACAAACAGACAAAAAATATATATATCAGTCACTTCAACTCAAAGAAGTCCAGACGCTTTTCTTTCCAAGCTCCTTTGACTGACTGTTAGGACAACTTATTTATTGCAAGCATGCAGTACAAGAATAACTCGATGTTTCTGACTTTGCATTACGAATTGTTTACCCACTGACAAACATTTCAAATGAAATTAAATTAAAAAACAATTTGTGGTAACCTGATTTTAATTCAAAAAGAATCATTAACAACACTTCTTGTAATGGTGTCAAAATCAGCCCAACTTTTATTTTCAAATGCAAAAAGTAAAAGAAAATGAGCCAACATACTGGACACATATAATTGTCAATATAATTGTTTATAAACAATTATACTGTCATCATTGTTACAGATATGGAAACTTTATTAACAATTTGTCCAAGTAAAAAAATGCCCTGCTAATTGTTGGGGTTTTCTCTCCTCTAGCCCTTTCCTTTAAGCTCTTCTTTACACCCCCCCCAACCCCACCTTTTCTTTTTTCTTAATAATATAACAATAAAAACAATTGGCTGCATTTTAAATGTGTCAGATCAATGTCTTTATTCAAGAATACAAGAAATGGTAATAGCTGCATGTGTGTTTGTGTGTGTGCATAATATGCATACTTTACTTGTTGGATCCAAATCCCACAAGGAATCAAATAAAACAAGAAGACAAACAAAAACAAAACAAAAATATATTTCTCTCCCTTCCCAGGTCAGGTTCACAAAAGCATTGCAGCTCTTTATTCCTCTTGTACAGCTCCAGAGTCTGTCAGCCAAAAAGAAACTACTGAGGTTCCAACACCCAGTGTTTCTGTAAACACAGATGAAAATGAACAGTCATCCACATCTAAAAGATTTGTAGATTCGAGGGACCGGTATAATACATCTAGTACATCTTTGTTTAAACCTCAGAACACAAAAAGGGAACAAACCATTGTATACAGATTTAAAAGTGCGCAAAGCAACGAACAGTCACCCTCTGAAACAGCTGAGGTTATCACAACCATTGTTTCTGTAAATACACAGGAACAGTCACCCACCTCAAAAAGATTAGTATATTCAAGGGACCAGTGTATCTACTCTGGTCAAAAGAATCCATGCTTCGTACTGATGTCCACAATTCTTTTTTATTCCTCTCACAATCATGGAGCACCGTGAAAACTAGAAACGAGTAAAATAATATCAATAGCACATATGACATCCATCTCAGCCACTTATTTCTTTTCACAAGGTGCACAAGTGCTTAACAAATAACAGCATAATGTTTTTACCGTGTACGCCTTGTAAAACCAGTAGTAGAAAAGTTGTAGGTTCGTGCTCTTGTGGGGGAGACGTATGTTATCCACCACCTCGATAGCTAGCCGAGAGTTCGAGGGTCACTAGAGCTGCCGAGAACGCATGAACTACTTACGGTAGGACGTTTTGCCAAAGTAAGACGTTTTGTCAGAACACCGAGTCCTCAGGAGGATGCAGCCCATGAATTTGGACACGATCTCAGATGCACTTCTGGTGTTGTCATGGCAACCCACACAAACATTTCAGCGTCAGCTACAATGAGGCGGAGCCCTTACTGGGACACTGAGCTCAGGTAGAGTGAAAGACAACATTTTTCCGCATCCAAAACAGCAGCGCTGTTCCTGTGACCTCTAGTAAAGCCTCTACTTGGGAAAAGGGAGTCTTTCATCAAAGCATCCTGCAGAAGTTGAATAAAAATATGCAAATGTTTAAATGATGCAACTTAATGAAGGCTGACAGCAGTTGTACTATTTTACATTGCAGCGAACAGGGGTGACCATTATTTTCAACGTTTTTACAGCATTTTTCACATTGAAAGTGAAATAATATAAATAATGTCTCAATTAGGAGGTGGTCAACAAGTACAAGTACCTCGGGCTGTGGGTGGACAATAAACTGTACTGGTCATGCAACACAGAGCACCTGTATAAAAAAGCCCAAAGCCGACTGTACTTCCTCAGGAGGCTGAGGTCTTTTAACATCTGCAGGAAGCTCCTGAGGATGTTTTACCAGTCAGTGGTTGCTGGAGTACTTTTATATGCTGTGGTGTGCTGGGGGAGCAGCACAGCAAAGAAGGACTCATCCAGGCTGGAGAAACTGATCAGGAGGGCTAGCTCTGTGGTCGGCATGAAGCTGGACACTCTGGTGACAGTGGCAGAGAAAAGGACATTAAAGAAACTGATGGACATTATGGACAATGCCAGGCATCCTCTGCACACGGCCATTAACAACCAGAAGAGTCTGTTCAGTGACAGGTTGCTTCTCCCAAAGACAAGAACTAACAGACTTAAAAACTCCTTTGTCCCACACGCCATCAGACTGTTTAACTCCTCTCTGGAGGGGAGAGGGAGGGGAGACAGGAGGACAAAGGAGGGGGGAACAACTAAGCTGTAGTGCCTCTTCACCTCACTGTGCAATACCTTTTGTGCAATACTTTTGTAAATAGTCAACGGTGCAATAGACTCAATACTTGAAATGTGCAATTCACTTGTATTTTTATTTTTATTCCTATTTATTATATTTATCCCCTTCGTATATTTTATTTATATTGTCTCTGTATTTATATATATGTGTGTGTGTGTATAACTCTGTAACTTCTGTCGGTGCTGTGCTTTTTTGGAAATCGAATTTCCCAGAGGAACCCACCCGAGGGATTAATAAAGTTCTATCTAATCTAATCTAATCTAATTAAATTGCGCTAACGGAGTCGTGGCTAACATTGCTAACATTGCTAACAGCGGTAAGAGGAAAGGAGGGGGACTGGCAGTTTTTGTGAACGACAGATGGTGTAACCCTGGGCACATCACTGTAAAAGAGCAACTCTGCAGCAGAGACATTGAGCTGTTAGCCGTTAGCATGCGTCCGTACTACCTGCCCCGGGAGTTCTCGCATGTTATCGCGATAACAGCGTATGTCCCCCCCCTCGGCCAACGCGGATGCAGCCTGTGACTCTCTCCACTCTGTGGTCAGCAGACTGCAAACACAATCACCGAGAGCCCTTCTCATAATATCAGGGGACTTCAATCATGCCTCACTGGACTCCACACTGCCCACCTTCACCCAGTATGTGACCTGCCCAACCAGAGTCAATAAAACACTGGACTTACTGTATGCCAATGCAGAAGAGGCATACAGTTCATCACCTCTCCCTCCCCTGGGCAGATCTGATCACAACCTGGTGCACCTTGTCCCTGTGTATGAGCCCTTAGTGCGCAGGGAGCCACCAGCCACCCGCACAGTACAGAGATGGTCAGAGGAGAGCGAGGAGGCTCTTAAGGATTGTTTTGAGTCGACTGTGTGGGAGGTGATTTGTGATGACCACGGTGAGGACATCGACAGCCTTACTACATGCATTACTGACTATATAAACTTCTGTGTGGATAACACTGTACCTACCAGGACTGTACGGTGTTTCTCCAACAACAAACCTTGGATTACCCCAGAAATTAAAGCTGTCCTCAAGCAGAAGAGGAGGGCCTTCAAATCCAGAGACAAAGAGGAGTTGAAAAGGGTGCAGAGAGAGCTGAGGGGACTGATAAGGAATGGGAAGGAGAGCTACAGGCAGAAGATGGAGAACCAGCTTCAACAAAACAACGTTGGTGAAGTCTGGAGAGGCCTCAGAACCATCTCGGGCCACAAACAGCAGAACTCTCTGCCTGGGAGGGATGTGAGATGGGCAAATGAACTGAATCATTTCTTCAACAGATTTGACTCAGCCATGAGGCAGTCTGCAACATCGGCTGCAGACTCACCCACCCCCACTGCTGCTGTTCCACCTCAGACACTTCACACCTCCTCTATTCACCCTGCTCACTCCCCCCCACCCCCAACAACAGCATCCAATACACACTCAACACAAGGCTCCAGCCTGTCTCTCTCAACCACCCAGGTTAGGAGGGAACTGAGGAGGATTAATGGCAAGAAGGCAGCGGGTCCAGATGGCATCAGCTCGAGGGTCGTCAGGTCCTGCGCGGACCAACTGTGTGGGGTGATGGAGCACCTCTTCAACCTGAGCCTGAGGTTGGGAAGAGTTCCACAGCTCTGGAAAACCTCCTGTGTTGTACCAGTGCCAAAGACTTCACGCCCCAAGGACCTCAACAGCTACAGGCCGGTGGCTCTGACATCCCACCTGATGAAGACCCTGGAGCGGTTGGTCCTGGCTCAGCTTCGGCGCCTAATAAGCTCATCACTGGACCCACTTCAGTTTGCCTACCAGCCTGGCATTGGAGCGGATGATGCCGTCATTCACCTCCTACATCGTTCCCTCGCTCACCTGGAGACCGCTGGAAGCACTGTGAGAATCATGTTCTTTGATTTCTCCAGTGCCTTCAACACCATTCTTCCCTCGGTTCTAAAGGACAAGCTGGTGAACTCTGGAGTGGACCATCACCTCACTACCTGGATCCTGGACTACCTCACCGACCGACCACAGTATGTGAGGACTCAGGGCTGTGTGTCGGACAGGGTCGTCTGCAGTACGGGGGCCCCACAGGGAACGGTTCTGGCTCCGTTCCTCTTCACCATCTACACTGCAGACTTCTCCCACAATTCCACCCAGTGCTTCCTGCAGAAGTTCTCTGATGACTCTGCAATAGTCGGCCTCATCACTGATGGGGACGACAAGGAGTACAGAGGTCTGACCCAAGACTTTGTGGACTGGTGCCAGCTGAACTACCTCCAGATCAACGCCAGTAAAACCAAGGAACTGGTGGTAGACTTCCGCAGGCACAAGCATTCTCCACTGCAACCACTGAACATCCAAGGTATGGACATTGAGGCTGTGGACAGCTACAGGTACCTTGGTGTTCATCTGAACAATAGACTGGACTGGACTCATAACTCAGACGCCCTCTACAGGAAAGGGCAGAGCAGGCTGTACCTGCTGCGGAGACTCAGGTCGTTTGGAGTGGAGGGCCCACTCCTGAAGAAATTCTATGACTCTGTTGTGGCTTCTGCTATCTTTTATGGTGTGGTCTGCTGGGGCGGCAGCATCTCTGCTGGGGACAGGAAGAGACTGAACAGGGTGATCCGAAGGGCCAGCTCTGTTCTAGGATGCCCTCTGGACCCAGTGGAGGTGGTGAGTGACAGGAGAACGGGGGCTAAGCTGTCATCCCTGATGGACAACATCTCCCACCCCATGCAGCAGACTGTGACAGCACTGAGCAGCTCCTTCAGTGGGAGACTGCGGCACCCACGGTGTGGGATGGAGAGATTTCGCAGGTCTTTCCTCCCCACTGCTGTCAGACTCCATAATAAAGACTTTAACAGATCAAGCACACACATCCATACATGTGCAATAACACTAAGTGCAATAATCCTTTCTGTCATCGTTGTATTTTTACTCAGTTGTATATAGTATTTGTATTTGTATTCTATTTTTATCTTATTGTATATTTATTTTATTTTATTCTACTGTATATAGTATTTTATTTTATTCTATTCTGTACAGTTGTGTACTGTATTTATTCTTATTGTATTCTAATTTTTGCCTCATAACTTTTGCACTGTCCACTTCCTGCTGTGACAAAACAAATTTCCCACGTGTGGGACTAATAAAGGTTATCTTATCTTATCTTATCTTATCTTATCTTATCTTAATATTTAAAAATACAAAAACTACAGCTTTGTTCATCTGCAAGCTTAATTAATTTGACAGACTGGTGGTTGGAGGTGCGGCAGTTGGTGTACAGGGAGAAGGGCATAGAAGAAAGAACACAGCCCTGAGGGGAGCTCGCGTTGATGGTCCGGGAGTCCAAGACATTCTTCCCCAGCCTCACTGGTTGCTTCCTGTCCGTCAGGAAGTCAGTGATCCACCGGCAGATGGGATCAGGCACATTCATCTGGGAAAGCAATCCTTGAAGAAGATCTGAAAGGATGGTGTTGAAGGTAGAGCTGAAGTCCACAAACAGGATCCTAGCATAGATTCTGCAGGACAAAGTGTAGGGCCATGTTGATGGCATCGTCTACAGACCTGTTGGCTCTGTATGCAAACTGCAGGGGGTCCAGGAGGGGGGCCGTGAGGGTCTTAAGATAGGAGAGAACCAGGCGCTCAAAAGACTTCCTGACCAGATGTCAGAGCCACAGGTCTGTAGTCTTTTCGTCCAGTGATCTTTGGCTTCTTGAAAGCTATAAATGATATAAAAATTATATAAAAACTGTTAATCAGCAAAAGAAATGATATCATAGTTCTTATAAAGAAAGCCTCTATCAATCAAACACCAGCAGTGTAGCAATGTTGTTCACTTACACTGTATATAAAACACTGATTTTGGCTACATCCAGTTTTTACTGTATTATAAACATTTTTTACCATGAAGAGTAAAGTGTTTGGCATTTTTGTCATTGTTATTGAGCTCAGAGATCAGGCCCAGCCCAGTATCTACCTGGTTATGAGCAAGGAGCTGGAGGTGATAACTCAACAATAACCAGGCCATGCATGCATGGATGGATGCATGGATGGATCAGTTTGTAGGCTGTGTGTGGTCAGCAGCAGGCTGCTGGGTGTGGACCAAGAGGGAAAGCCCAGCATGTGAAACCCATCAGCAGAAGGCCAGAACAAAGGTGCACAGACAAACGCAGCCCAGACACTCAGGCAGGACGAGTAAAATAAATGGCAGCAAACACAGTATGATGTGGTAAAATGTGCTTTCTTTCACAAACAGATAGCACAAACAAGAATCACAAGAATCTCCTTTGTGGTTCTTGTTTTTCTTTTGAGTACATTAATAAAAAGTTGAAATAAAGTGGCAATAAAATTCATGCACTGAAGACCACACGAAACCCTAATTCACCCTACTACCTGTTGCCTTCACATTCCATTTGCATCCCTTGTCCACAGAATCAAAAATGACCCTTCTTCACTAAAGATCGAACATAAAGCAATTGCATTTTAAATGGAAGCCCATTTTGCATTAAGAAACACTATCAGCAATCAGAAATTGTGTATATCAGAGTTCTCTGTTTTTACTGTCCTGAAAACTGCATTAATTCAGTGGATGCGGTTAGGTTCAAAACAACGTAATATAAGAGGGCAACCAATTCAATCTAAGAGGGATCCAATTTTTATCCATTCATGTACCAGCTACTGGCTTTTTGCTGTTATGTTCTCATATCGCGTGAGAGTTTATTTGCCAGGTGTCAGAAGTCTAATAATGAATAAAGTTCAGGATATGCTTAAAAACTCACCTCAGTATAGCCGTCATCAGAAGGAAGTGCGCTTCACTGACTCATCAACTTGTCTCAGGCTTTCCACAAAGTTTCACAGTTGACCTTAAAGTAAGATGCTGCAAGCTTACCTTGCAGTGTATTACTTTTTAAGGTCTAAAGACCTTAAAGTGCGCTATAGATTGAAGTGATTTGAACTGACAACAGGGCTAATTCAGCACTTCAAGTTAACATCAATAAAAGTTTTTAAATTTATTCTGATTTCCGTTTGTTTTCATTGCCTGTGCTATCTGTTATTTAGTTCAAATTGTGGGTAGATAATGCTGTGCTGTCATGTGACCTGTTCTCTCATGTGTGCCTTTCTCTTGTTTTGTATGTATTTCTCGTTTGTTATTTATTCCTATTTTATTCCTGCAATTGGTATGGAATTCATTTTTAAAAAAAATTGATCAGTGTTTTGAAATTAGATGTGATGAAGATGTGACCTTAATTTACAAAATCAACATCATGTTGGATTCAATGAGACATGAAACTAGTGCATGAAACAGGTCTCAGTAAATGTTCTCATAGACTGCAATACACTGCCCCCTGCTGGTCATTATAAAGTCTGCAGATGTCATTTGAC
Source organism: Aulonocara sp. 'chitande type north' Nkhata Bay (assembly GCF_057382095.1). Classification (NCBI taxonomy): domain Eukaryota; kingdom Metazoa; phylum Chordata; class Actinopteri; order Cichliformes; family Cichlidae; genus Aulonocara; species Aulonocara sp. 'chitande type north' Nkhata Bay. The sequence goes on from NC_141345.1 coordinate 5,654,950, forward strand.
ATGAATGTCATATTTGTGAAACAAAATAAAGGACTCTGTAAAATAAATGAAAATCAAATATTTATATACAGAATATTTATGTACAAATGCTGAAAAAGACATTTGAACAAGATGCACACCCAGTAAAATTAAAAAAAAGAAGAAAAGTCAGTTTTATCATGTGACTATCATGCTGTCATTTCTGCACAATGCACTTTACACCAGATCAAAATAAAACACTGTGAGGTCGTTCTAACCGGAAGCCCAGAGAGCTTCGACAATGCAGCACAATGCCCTGAAGCATCAGCATCAAAATATACTTCAAGTACCAAAAAGTACTCATTGTGCAGAATGCCCTATTTTTGAATAGCTGGACATTTTAATTACTTTATCACCAGCTGTGACTACAGCTGATAATCAACCATGTTTCATAGGGATGTGACTACATTTAGAAATGTCACGCATTTTTAGGTATAAAGCAAAAGATGCAATGAAATAAATAAGCTATCACATATTAATCCAAATGAATTCACTGAAATACATCTGCACATTTCTGCAGCCTGACTTATTACACACGTGAACACAGTACACATTTGTTTACTGCAAGCTTGTTTCAGAGATGTGATGCAGTTAAATCTGTATGCGTCTGTTTCCTTGTAGTGTTAGTAGAGATGGTGAACCTGACACAATCCTGTGTTTGGTGTGAAGGAAACCAGTTAACAGCCGGTTTAGTAAAATTCTCTTGAACTCATGGAAAACTCATCGTCGTCTCGAAGTGAGCAGCTGAAGCGTCCCGTGTGATCAGAGGTCCTCGTCGTCCTCGCTCACCATGACGTCGAGCTCTTTGTCTTTCCGTACGACGCTCTCGGTGATGAACTCCTTGTGCTGCTCCTCCAGCTCACGCAGCTCCGCCTGCAGGCGCTCCAGGTAGAGCACTCGCCGGTTCCTCAGCAGCCGGCTGGGGAATGGGTTCATGTCGTTGAAGGCGATGCTGGTCAGCTTCCTGCATGGACACACGCAGGTGGAAAGGACTCGATCACCAACACAGAGGAACTGGAAACTGATCAGCTTGAGTGTTTCTGTTTTATGCTGCTTGATACTTCAGGTACTGCAGTTTGAGCAGGAAATACTGGACTGACTGGACCACATGTATCCGAGAGCTGCAGATACTTAAAAATCTTTAAATCGTTGTTACTGTGATCAGGGAAATTTAAACTTCTCACAAAATTTCAGTAAAAAGGGTTTGAAGCTCAAAGATTCAACAGCTACATCCGCTACACTTCTGAGAGTGTAACAGCTCGTAGATTAAGGCGGGTGGAGGCGAGTGCGTACCTGGCATTGGAGACGGTCTTTGTGAAGAAGCGTAGGTACTGGTAGATCTCCACGCTGTCGTGAATCTTCAGGATGTCGTCCTCTTTGTATTTGAACAGAGCCAGAGTGTATCTGAAGATCACCTGCAGCACAGACACGCATTTCATAACAGGACACTCACGCCACACAATTAATTGGAAACTTTGAGGAGGTGAGTCATAAAATTACTCTTTCAGTTGTGGTGCAGTTGGGCCCTTTACTCATTACAACTCTGATCGATTTCCAATAAGCCACTTGGTTCCTCAGTTGCCAGATAATATTAACTTACTTGGTAGTTGAGCTTTAAGTTTAAATTAAACTTTTGGGTTAGATCTACGTGGCTGAAGCTGTTGTCAGCATTTATCCCTGTGTGGTATATATTTCTGTGTCTGAACTGTGATTTTATTTCCTGAGACAAACGATGTAAAAGCTGTGCTGCATTTGTCACATTGCAGAAACAAGCCCAAAGCCATTGTCCCGCTCATCGTCTGGATTTACGCTGCTTGTGGTAGACTGTGAGGTCGTTACTAGAATGATCTGCTTTCCCACTCCTATTTCATGTCACATGACAGTTCCCCATGCTTAGTAAACAATGTCTTATTACTCCTAAAATGTAAATAAAGACATCTAAAGGTGAAAACAAAATCATTTTTGTTTCCATGGACACTACTGTGGTGCATTCAAGTGTTGTCTGCATTTCTGTCATGGTGTGTTCGGGTGTATGGTACCTTGGTACCCTCATACAAGAAGGCGTCCCACAGAGGCATCAGGATGTCGCTGGTCCGCCTGTCCACAAAAACCACCAGGAACCAGTTGAAGGTGACCAGAGAGACGTCAATGTTGTGATCCTCAAAGTGAGATGCCAGGCGAGGAAGCTTCTCCGCCATGAAGTCCTTCAGCACGCGCTGGTCCGCCTGAGCACAAAGACTCACAGAGATCAGCCTCACTGATCACTAAAACAGATCACAGCAGGCAAGCAGGTGAGTGTGTCTGCTGACCTGAGAGGCCAACCAGATTCTTGGTGTAGTAGTCCTGAGGCATGATGGCTTCCACGACTGCCACCAGACACCAGAAGGCGTCTTCGTCACTTTGGAGGACCAACAGAGCGAGGGCCGCTAACCTGTGGACATTCATGGAAGGTGACGTTGTGTCTGGAAGGCGGGTCCACATAAGAACTCAGATATAATATTTATATTTTTGTTCTAACCTGTTGAGTCCCTGGCAGCAGCCAATGGCAAGGTTGTGCCAGCCAGCAGGATGCTGCGGAGCTGCTGAAGGGCGGGGCTGGAGTCTGAAAGTAAGAGCTCGTTTAGACTCTATTCTGTGAACAGGCTTGCTCCCACGAATATGTGAATTCATCTGTAAAAGAGTTTAACTCTAATGCACCTGTTCCTCCTGCTCCCTGCTGCAGGGCGGCCTGTTGGACTACGAATGCCAGTGCGGAGCTAAGAAGATCAAAGAGGAGCTGTTGTTCTTGAACCTGCCAAAGTGAGTAACCTCAAATCGGTCCCCAAAGGCCTCAAACCACCACAGTTCAGTCGGTGTCAGTTTTGTTCATGTCATGTCCTCCTTGCGTCTTCCTTTGAGCCTCTCCTCTTTGTCTCATCTCTTTCAGTGTGCTGATCCTCCAGCTGAAGTGGTTTACGTTCACTCCATCATTCACCGTGGAGAAGAAGAACAGCCCCATTGTTCTGACACAGCAGCTGGTGATCAGCCAGGACACAGCCTTTACTGAAGAGGTAAGGGAAAAGGCACACCGTTCATTTCAAGTATGGATGGAGCCCATTTCTAAGCTAACGGGTGGTGCCGCTGCCCTCTCCCAGTAAACTGCTCGCTATTTGTTGGTCAGCGTGATCAGTCGTTTGGGCTCCTCAGCTTACAGCGGTGAGTGGGTGCTTTCAGACACATGTGCTGAATGCAGGTCAGCTTTGAAAGTTTATGAGACGTTAATAAGTGCGCCTTCTCCTCTCAGGACATTACGTCTGTGACGGCGTTCACCAGATGAGCGGAAGAGACGACGTCACAGACAGCCGGCTCACGTACGATGACGAGTTGGTCTGCCAGACCACGTGTGAGTCTGTGTGTGAGCAGCGGCAGAGAACAGCTTACCTGCTATTCTATAAAAGACAGGTGACGTCTCCCAGCAAACAGTCAGCATGTCTGTGCAAATATTCAGTGTAACTTGTAGAAAAACCCTCACACTCAGTTTATTTGTGTTTTTCTTTTTCTATTTCTTACTTTCTTTGCCGCACTAGAAAGGCAGCAGAGTCGGGACTCAGATCTGCAGCAACACCTTCATTGTTATTGTTATTATTGTTGTTAGTACTGTTGTTGTTATGATTGATATTGTTACTGTTATGATCAGTTTTATTATTATTATTATCATTATTAATTTTTTAATACATTTGTTTATCTTTATTATTATTAGTAGTAATGTTGTTGTTTATGTTGTTATTGTTATTATTATTACTGGTATTTTTGACATTATTATTATTATTTTGTTGTTATTGTCATTATTAGTAGAAGTAGTATTAGTTATATCATTTTTATATCAGCCTGGAGTGAACAACATGAAAGCATGGATCCATCCTCCCTCACATTCACAATTCAGGCTGCTGGTGTAATCGTGCGGGGGATATTTTCCTGGTACACTTTGGGACCTTTAAATGCTACAGTCTGAGTATTGTTATGACCACAGTGTACCCTCTTCTGATGGCTGAAAGTAAAAGGGGGTCCAGTACCGGTTCCGGTACCAGGCCTACTGACAATCTAACATAATGTAAAATGGTAACATTGTAAACATAATGTTACAATTTAACATAATGTAAATGGTAACATTGTAAACATAATGTTACCATTTAACACAATGTGAAATGGTAACATTGTAAACAGAATGTTACCATTTAAGCACAATGTGAAATGGTAACATTCTAAACAGAATGTTACCATTTAACATAATGTTAAATGGTAACATTGTAAACAGAATGTTACCATTTAACACAATGTAAAATGGTAACATAGTAAACAGAATGTTACCATTTAACATAATGTAAAATGGTAACATTGTAAACAGAATGTTACCATTTAACATAATGTAAAATGGTAACATTGTAAACAGAATGTTACCATTTAACACAATGTAAAATGGTAACATTGTAAACAGAATGTTACCATTTAACATAATGTAAAATGGTAACATTGTAAACAGAATGTTACCATTTAACACAATGTAAAATGGTAACATTGTAAACAGAATGTTACCATTTAACATAATGTGAAATGGTAACATTGTAAACAGAATGTTACCATTTAACATAATGTGAAATGGTAACATTGTAAACAGAATGTTGCCATTTAACATTATGTTAAATATAACTAACGGATTTACTTTACCAAATGGACCATCCCGGCCTTGCCGTATTGGTCTATTTGATTCACCTTTGTTTTTATTGTTTATTTTATTTTCACTTGCTACACATAGGACAGACATGACTGGGGGAAAGAAAGGGGAGAAAGAAAGAGGGAAAGAAAAACAGCAGGGAAGAGGAATGGTGATAAAGGGCAAAAAACAAAAACCAACAAAACAAACAGACAAAAAATATATATATCAGTCACTTCAACTCAAAGAAGTCCAGACGCTTTTCTTTCCAAGCTCCTTTGACTGACTGTTAGGACAACTTATTTATTGCAAGCATGCAGTACAAGAATAACTCGATGTTTCTGACTTTGCATTACGAATTGTTTACCCACTGACAAACATTTCAAATGAAATTAAATTAAAAAACAATTTGTGGTAACCTGATTTTAATTCAAAAAGAATCATTAACAACACTTCTTGTAATGGTGTCAAAATCAGCCCAACTTTTATTTTCAAATGCAAAAAGTAAAAGAAAATGAGCCAACATACTGGACACATATAATTGTCAATATAATTGTTTATAAACAATTATACTGTCATCATTGTTACAGATATGGAAACTTTATTAACAATTTGTCCAAGTAAAAAAATGCCCTGCTAATTGTTGGGGTTTTCTCTCCTCTAGCCCTTTCCTTTAAGCTCTTCTTTACATCCCCCCACCCCCACCTTTTCTTTTTTCTTAATAATATAACAATAAAAACAATTGGCTGCATTTTAAATGTGTCAGATCAATGTCTTTATTCAAGAATACAAGAAATGGTAATAGCTGCATGTGTGTTTGTGTGTGTGCATAATATGCATACTTTACTTGTTGGATCCAAATCCCACAAGGAATCAAATAAAACAAGAAGACAAATTATCCTTTAAAAAAAACAGAGATTGTGGATGCGTCTGGCTTTCATAACTGGATGCAGGATAATACTTAGGCACTGGAAGTCATCCAGCCCCTGTTCTCTCAGGGAATGGACTGAACAAATGTCTAAGATGGCATCATATGAACGGGTTATGTACAGAATTAAGGGGAGAGAAGACATTTTTGAGCAGGTCTGGGGTCCTTTTTTGGTGTACATCGACAATGTCTCCTAGATATTATGATAAATGTTCTTTTGGGGGGGGTTCATGTGTCATTGGTATTTTTGTTGTTGTCTTTTTTTTTCTTTTTTTCTTTTTTTTACTTTGAAAGTCAGTAGAGGGAAGAAATTGTCTTAATGTCATCAGTGGTCAAGGTTATGTTTTGTTTTTAGGCACCTGGGTGTTTTGCCCCCATTACTTTTGTTTTTGCTGATGTTTCCCAGGAGGCGGTATATCATTTTGTTTCTCCTGGGTTTTTTTTTTTTGGGTTTTTTTGGGTTTTTTTGTTTGTTTGTTTGTTTGTTTGTCTGTCTGTTTGTCTTAGTTACTGTTAGTCCTTATTTGTTGGTTGTTGTTAAGAAACGGACAGAGAACTGACAGTATGATTATTCCAGTTGTATATTTGTTAACGTTTCTGTCCATCCAAAATATGAATAAAAAAAAAACAAAAAAAAAAACAAGAAGACAAACAAAAACAAAACAAAAATATATTTCTCTCCCTTCCCAGGTCAGGTTCACAAAAGCATTGCAGCTCTTTATTCCTCTTGTACAGCTCCAGAGTCTGTCAGCCAAAAAGAAACTACTGAGGTTCCAACACCCAGTGTTTCTGTAAACACAGATGAAAATGAACAGTCATCCACATCTAAAAGATTTGTAGATTCGAGGGACCGGTATAATACATCTAGTACATCTTTGTTTAAACCTCAGAACACAAAAAGGGAACAAACCATTGTATACAGATTTAAAAGTGCGCAAAGCAACGAACAGTCACCCTCTGAAACAGCTGAGGTTATCACAACCATTGTTTCTGTAAATACACAGGAACAGTCACCCACCTCAAAAAGATTAGTATATTCAAGGGACCAGTGTATCTACTCTGGTCAAAAGAATCCATGCTTCGTACTGATGTCCACAATTCTTTTTTATTCCTCTCACAATCATGGAGCACCGTGAAAACTAGAAACGAGTAAAATAATATCAATAGCACATATGACATCCATCTCAGCCACTTATTTCTTTTCACAAGGTGCACAAGTGCTTAACAAATAACAGCATAATGTTTTTACCGTGTACGCCTTGTAAAACCAGTAGTAGAAAAGTTGTAGGTTCGTGCTCTTGTGGGGGAGACGTATGTTATCCACCACCTCGATAGCTAGCCGAGAGTTCGAGGGTCACTAGAGCCGCCGAGAACGCATGAACTACTTACGGTAGGACGTTTTGCCAAAGTAAGACGTTTTGTCAGAACACCGAGTCCTCAGGAGGATGCAGCCCATGAATTTGGACACGATCTCAGATGCACTTCTGGTGTTGTCATGGCAACCCACACAAACATTTCAGCATCAGCTACAATGAGGTGGAGCCCTTACTGAGACACTGAGCTCAGGTAGAGTGAAAGACAACATTTTTCTGCATCCAAAACAGCAGCGCTGTTCCTGTGACCTCTAGTAAAGCCTCTACTTGGGAAAAGGGAGTCTTTCATCAAAGCATCCTGCAGAAGTTGAATAAAAATATGCAAATGTTTAAATGATGCAACTTAATGAAGGCTGACAGCAGTTGTACTATTTTACATTGCAGCGAACAGGGGTGACCATTATTTTCAACGTTTTTACAGCATTTTTCACATTGAAAGTGAAATAATATAAATAATGTCTCAATTAAATTGCGTTAATATTTAAAAATACAAAAACTACAGCTTTGTTCACAAGCCAATAAAAATGTACTTGGGCCAGTGGTAAATGAAAATAACACTTATTCAGCACCTGGTTGTTGCGGCTGCATCAGGACACCAGATGTTCAGCCTCCATCCTGTAGGCAGACTTATCCCCATCTGAGAGGAGTCCAATAATGGTGGTGTCATCTGCAAGCTTAATTAATTTGACAGACTGGTGGTTGGAGGTGCGGCAGTTGGTGTACAGGGAGAAGGGCATAGAAGAAAGAACACAGCCCTGAGGGGAGCTCGTGCTGATGGTCCGGGAGTCCAAGACATTCTTCCCCAGCCTCACTGGTTGCTTCCTGTCCGTCAGGAAGTCAGTGATCCACCGGCAGATGGGATCAGGCACATTCATCTGGGAAAGCAATCCTTGAAGAAGGTCTGAAAGGATGGTGTTGAAGGTAGAGCTGAAGTCCACAAACAGGATCCCAGCATAGATTCTGCAGGACAAAGTGTAGGGCCATGTTGATGGCATCGTCTACAGACCTGTTGGCTCTGTATGCAAACTGCAGGGGGTCCAGGAGGGGGGCCGTGAGGGTCTTAAGATAGGAGAGAACCAGGCGCTCAAAAGACTTCCTGACCAGATGTCAGAGCCACAGGTCTGTAGTCTTTTCGTCCAGTGATCTTTGGCTTCTTGAAAGCTATAAATGATATAAAAATTATATAAAAACTGTTAATCAGCAAAAGAAATGATATCATAGTTCTTATAAAGAAAGCCTCTATCAATCAAACACCAGCAGTGTAGCAATGTTGTTCACTTACACTGTATATAAAACACTGATTTTGGCTACATCCAGTTTTTACTGTATTATAAACATTTTTTACCATGAAGAGTAAAGTGTTTGGCATTTTTGTCATTGTTATTGAGCTCAGAGATCAGGCCCAGCCCAGTATCTACCTGGTTATGAGCAAGGAGCTGGAGGTGATAACTCAACAATAACCAGGCCATGCATGCATGGATGGATGCATGGATGGATCAGTTTGTAGGCTGTGTGTGGTCAGCAGCAGGCTGCTGGGTGTGGACCAAGAGGGAAAGCCCAGCATGTGAAACCCATCAGCAGAAGGCCAGAACAAAGGTGCACAGACAAACGCAGCCCAGACACTCAGGCAGGACGAGTAAAATAAATGGCAGCAAACACAGTATGATGTGGTAAAATGTGCTTTCTTTCACAAACAGATAGCACAAACAAGAATCACAAGAATCTCCTTTGTGGTTCTTGTTTTTCTTTTGAGTACATTAATAAAAAGTTGAAATAAAGTGGCAATAAAATTCATGCACTGAAGACCACACGAAACCCTAATTCACCCTACTACCTGTTGCCTTCACATTCCATTTGCATCCCTTGTCCACAGAATCAAAAATGACCCTTCTTCGCTAAAGATCGAACATAAAGCAATTGCATTTTAAATGGAAGCCCATTTTGCATTAAGAAACACTATCAGCAATCAGAAATTGTGTATATCAGAGTTCTCTGTTTTTACTGTCCTGAAAACTGCATTAATTCAGTGGATGCGGTTAGGTTCAAAACAACGTAATATAAGAGGGCAACCAATTCAATCTAAGAGGGATCCAATTTTTATCCATTCATGTACCAGCTACTGGCTTTTTGCTGTTATGTTCTCATATCGCGTGAGAGTTTATTTGCCAGGTGTCAGAAGTCTAATAATAAAGCTCCGGCACAACGTGGTCGAAGTTACCCGCATATCGGATCGCATCATGTCAGTGAAGATCGACGCCGACCCGACCATCCTACGGATTATCTCCTGCTATGCACCACAGACCAACTGCCCCGACGAGGAGAAGACAGAATTCTGGCGCGCCCTCGACGACCACCTGCAAACGATTAGCCCTGAGGAACACGTGGCGGTAGGCGGCGACCTAAACGGACATGTAGGCAAGGGGAGAGACGGATATCACCGATTCCATGGCGGCCAAGGATTTGGGACCAGAAACGACGACGGTTGCCGGGTACTGGACTACGCAGAGGCCCACGATCTTGCCGTGACCAACACCTTCTTCAAAAAGAAGCCGGCACACCTCATCACGTACTCCAGCGGCGGCAGAGACACCCAAATCGACTACTGGCTAGTCCAAAGACCCCATCTCAGCCTAGTCACGAACGTAAAAGTCATACCATCAACCAATATTGGCCCTCAACATCGGCTACTTGTGATGGATCTCCGACTCAACCTTGGCCAACGACGACGAAGAACACCAACCACGACGGTGGAGAAGATCAAGTGGTGGCGCCTCCCTGAGGGATCCAATTTTTATCCATTCATGTACCAGCTACTGGCTTTTTGCTGTTATGTTCTCATATCGCGTGAGAGTTTATTTGCCAGGTGTCAGAAGTCTAATAATGAATAAAGTTCAGGATATGCTTAAAAACTCACCTCAGTATAGCCGTCATCAGAAGGAAGTGCGCTTCACTGACTCATCAACTTGTCTCAGGCTTTCCACAAAGTTTCACAGTTGACCTTAAAGTAAGATGCTGCAAGCTTACCTTGCAGTGTATTACTTTTTAAGGTCTAAAGACCTTAAAGTGCGCTATAGATTGAAGTGATTTGAACTGACAACAGGGCTAATTCAGCACTTCAAGTTAACATCAATAAAAGTTTTTAAATTTATTCTGATTTCCGTTTGTTTTCATTGCCTGTGCTATCTGTTATTTAGTTCAAATTGTGGGTAGATAATGCTGTGCTGTCATGTGACCTGTTCTCTCATGTGTGCCTTTCTCTTGTTTTGTATGTATTTCTCGTTTGTTATTTATTCCTATTTTATTCCTGCAATTGGTATGGAATTCATTTTTTTTAAAAATTGATCAGTGTTTTGAAATTAGATGTGATGAAGATGTGACCTTAATTTACAAAATCAACATCATGTTGGATTCAATGAGACATGAAACTAGTGCATGAAACAGGTCTCAGTAAATGTTCTCATAGACTGCAATACACTGCCCCCTGCTGGTCATTATAAAGTCTGCAGATGTCATTTGACATGAATGTCATATTTGTGAAACAAAATAAAGGACTCTGTAAAATAAATGAAAATCAAATATTTATATACAGAATATTTATGTACAAATGCTGAAAAAGACATTTGAACAAGATGCACACCCAGTAAAAAAAAAAAAAGAAAAGTCAGTTTTATCATGTGACTATCATGCTGTCATTTCTGCACAATGCACTTTACACCAGATCAAAATAAAACACTGTGAGGACGTTCTAACCGGAAGCCCAGAGAGCTTCGACAATGCAGCACAATGCCCTGAAGCATCAGCATCAAAATATACTTCAAGTACCAAAAAGTACTCATTGTGCAGAATGCCCTATTTTTGAATAGCTGGACATTTTAATTACTTTATCACCAGCTGTGACTACAGCTGATAATCAACCATGTTTCATAGGGATGTGACTACATTTAGAAATGTCACGCATTTTTAGGTATAAAGCAAAAGATGCAATGAAATAAATAAGCTATCACATATTAATCCAAATGAATTCACTGAAATACATCTGCACATTTCTGCAGCCTGACTTATTACACACGTGAACACAGTACACATTTGTTTACTGCAAGCTTGTTTCAGAGATGTGATGCAGTTAAATCTGTATGCGTCTGTTTCCTTGTAGTGTTAGTAGAGATGGTGAACCTGACACAATCCTGTGTTTGGTGTGAAGGAAACCAGTTAACAGCCGGTTTAGTAAAATTCTCTTGAACTCATGGAAAACTCATCGTCGTCTCGAAGTGAGCAGCTGAAGCGTCCCGTGTGATCAGAGGTCCTCGTCGTCCTCGCTCACCATGACGTCGAGCTCTTTGTCTTTCCGTACGACGCTCTCGGTGATGAACTCCTTGTGCTGCTCCTCCAGCTCACGCAGCTCCGCCTGCAGGCGCTCCAGGTGGAGCACTCGCCGGTTCCTCAGCAGCCGGCTGGGGAATGGGTTCATGTCGTTGAAGGCGATGCTGGTCAGCTTCCTGCATGGACACACGCAGGTGGAAAGGACTCGATCACCAACACAGAGGAACTGGAAACTGATCAGCTTGAGTGTTTCTGTTTTATGCTGCTTGATACTTCAGGTACTGCAGTTTGAGCAGGAAATACTGGACTGACTGGACCACATGTATCCGAGAGCTGCAGATACTTAAAAATCTTTAAATCGTTGTTACTGTGATCAGGGAAATTTAAACTTCTCACAAAATTTCAGTAAAAAGGGTTTGAAGCTCAAAGATTCAACAGCTACATCCGCTACACTTCTGAGAGTGTAACAGCTCGTAGATTAAGGCGGGTGGAGGCGAGTGCGTACCTGGCATTGGAGACGGTCTTTGTGAAGAAGCGTAGGTACTGGTAGATCTCCACGCTGTCGTGAATCTTCAGGATGTCGTCCTCTTTGTATTTGAACAGAGCCAGAGTGTATCTGAAGATCACCTGCAGCACAGACACGCATTTCATAACAGGACACTCACGCCACACAATTAATTGGAAACTTTGAGGAGGTGAGTCATAAAATTACTCTTTCAGTTGTGGTGCAGTTGGGCCCTTTACTCATTACAGCTCTGATCGATTTCCAATAAGCCACTTGGTTCCTCAGTTGCCAGATAATATTAACTTACTTGGTAGTTGAGCTTTAAGTTTAAATTAAACTTTTGGGTTGGATCTACGTGGCTGAAGCTGTTGTCAGCATTTATCCCTGTGTGGTATATATTTCTGTGTCTGAACTGTGATTTTATTTCCTGAGACAAACGATGTAAAAGCTGTGCTGCATTTGTCACATTGCAGAAACAAGCCCAAAGCCATTGTCCCGCTCATCGTCTGGATTTACGCTGCTTGTGGTAGACTGTGAGGTCGTTACTAGAATGATCTGCTTTCCCACTCCTATTTCATGTCACATGACAGTTCCCCATGCTTAGTAAACAATGTCTTATTACTCCTAAAATGTAAATAAAGACATCTAAAGGTGAAAACAAAATCATTTTTGTTTCCATGGACACTACTGTGGTGCATTCAAGTGTTGTCTGCATTTCTGTCATGGTGTGTTCGGGTGTATGGTACCTTGGTACCCTCATACAGGAAGGCGTCCCACAGAGGCATCAGGATGTCGCTGGGCAGACTCTCCACAAAAACCACCAGGAACCAGTTGAAGGTGACCAGAGAGACGTCAATGTTGTGATCCTCAAAGTGAGATGCCAGGCGAGGAAGCTTCTCCGCCATGAAGTCCTTCAGCACGCGCTGGTCCGCCTGAGCACAAAGACTCACAGAGATCAGCCTCACTGATCACTAAAACAGATCACAGCAGGCAAGCAGGTGAGTGTGTCTGCTGACCTGAGAGGCCAACCAGATTCTTGGTGTAGTAGTCCTGAGGCATGATGGCTTCCACCACTGCCACCAGACACCAGAAGGCGTCTTCGTCACTTTGGAGGACCAGCAGAGCGAGGGCCGCTAACCTGTGGACATTGATGGAAGGTGAGGTTCTGCCTGGAAGGCGGGTCCACATAAGAACTCAGATATAAAATTTATACTTTTGTTCTGACCTGTTGAGTACCTGGCAGTAGCCAATGGCAGGGTTATGCCCGGAGAAGGCCAGAAGGATGCGGCGGAGCTGCTGGAGGGCAGGGCTGGAGGGCGGGGCTGGACGGCGAGGAGAAGTGCTGATTGGTCGTCAGGTTTCGGTGAAGGTCCAGCTGTGTTTACAATGTTACAATTTACAAATTGTAACATTGTAAACATAATGTTACAATTTTACTTTATGTTACAGTTTAACATCATATAAAATTGTAACATTATGTTTACAATGTTACAATTTACAAATTGTAACATGATGTTACAATTTTACATGATGTTAAATTGTAGCTGTTAAGGGTGGTGAGTTAGCGAACCTAGACGCGGACTTCTCGTTTAAGTTGAACAGTGTCTTTATTTACAGTGACGCCAAAATCAATCCACAGTTATCCACAGTGCAAGTCCCTTCAGTGCTCCTCTCCCCGTCTCCCCTCGTGTGTCCACAAAACTCCCTAGAATCAGTGAAGTGTCCCCTTCCGTCTCTGTCTCGATCGCGTCCAGGCTTAGTAGGCAGCTCAGAGCGGCAGCACTTACGGGTCGGAGGTCTCCCGTTGCTACGCGACCGCGTAACAATCGCAGCGGAGAAAAAGCGGAGCGAGAGAGGAGAACAAAAAAACACACACACACAGGTCGACCGGTCGGGGCACCGTCCGACTCTGACAGTAACATAATGTAAAATTGTATTATGTTTACAATGTTACAATCCCTACCCTCACCTATGGCCACGAGCTGTGGGTAGTGACCGAAAGAACGAGATCGCGTATACAAGCGGCAGAAATGAGCTTCCTCCGAAGGGTGGCTGGCCTCTCCCTTAGAGATAGGGTGAGAAGTTCGGCCGTCCGGGAGGGGCTCAGAGTAGAGCAGCTGCTGCTCCACATCGAAAGGAGCCAGCTGAGGTGGTTCGGGCATCTGACAAGGATGCCCCCTGGGCGCCTCCTGGGTGAGGTGTTCCAGGCATGTCCCACCGGGAGGAGGCCCCGGGGCAGACCCAGGACACGCTGGAGAGATTATATCTCTCGGCTGGCCTGGGAACGCCTTGGTGTTCCCCCGGATAAGCTGGAGGAGGTGGCTGGGGAGAGGGAGGTCTGGGCCTCTTTGCTTAGGCTGCTGCCCCCGCGACCTCGGATAAAGCGGATGAAGATGGATGGATGGATGGATGTTACAATTGTAAAATCGTAACATTAAGTTTACAATGTTACAATTGTAAATATAATTTACCCAATTAATTCTGTCATAACAGAAGTATGACTTCTCTGTGTTATTAATCCGTATTAATATCATAGGGATATTAATATCCCTACAATATTAAGCATCAGACTTTATCAAATTTTCTAAAAACTTTTTTTGTTGGATAGTGTAGCGCAGCTGGATAGCGTAGTGGTAATACTACACATCTTAGGAGTCGCACGTTCGATTCCCACCCAGTATCCAGTAAGGGTCCTGGCTAGACCCCTCATGCTAACCAAAAATCCCTGGAATGGTGCGGCTACGTCTGCAGTCTCTCCGCTTAAATTTAGAGCTTGCTTGTTTGTTAAATGTATTATTTACTGTTTTTAGTTTACTCCATGATGGGGCTGGATATCGGGCGTCCTGCACCACCCATCCGGTCTGGAGCATAGCGAAACCATTTCTGCACTGTTTGAACGAAGGTAAACTCAGAAACTGCCCCCACCTGCTGAGTCAGGCCATCTAAGACAACAAAAACCCCCAAAAACAAACAAACAAAAAAACAGTAAAAAAGAGGGGTTCAATTAGAGTTCAAATATGAATAACCTCTCGCCAAAAGTCTTTAACAGCTAGAAAGCTGGCAAACTACTAAGCTGATCAACATGAAAGGCACAAGGTGGAAATCAGCAAACTGCTGCCTCACTTTGTTCACCTGTGCTCTATATTTCATAGTCCGGTTGGCTGCAGGACCAAACATTTGGCCTTACACCTTATTTCTTTATGTTTTGCTTCCAAGGTGCCAGACTTGTAGGTAACTTTTTACACTGACATGACCTCAGCAATAGTTTCCAGTCTTTCAACTTCCTTGGGCTTTGGCTGCTTTTTTACTCATTTTCAGTCCAGTCTTTCTACCTGACCATTTTCAGAGAACTCTAAGGAGCTTGGGGGAAAAAAGCAACCGGACTTCTTTAACTTTTTTGAAGACGTTTCGCCTCTCATCCCAGAAGCTTTTTCAGTTCACTGAAGCCTCATAAGAAAGTGACACAATGACATTTAGATAATAAAACTCGCCAAAAATGCACCTTAAGAGCACTGTCTCTTTAAATACCCTCTTTTGCTTGGTCTGCTCCTTATTTTTTCCTCATTTTTTCTTACTTTGGAGGACCAGCAGAGCGAGGGCCGCTAACCTGTGGACATTCATGGAAGGTGAGGTTCTGCCTGGAAGGCGGGTCCACATAAGAACTCAGATATAATATTTATATTTTTGTTCTAACCTGTTGAGTCCCTGGCAGCAGCCAATGGCAAGGTTGTGCCAGCCAGCAGGATGCTGCTGAAGGGCGGGGCTGGAGTCTGAAAGTAAGAGCTCGTTTAGACTCTATTCTGTGAACAGGCTTGCTCCCACGAATATGTGAATTCATCTGTAAAAGAGTTTAACTCTAATGCACCTGTTCCTCCTGCTCCCTGCTGCAGGACGGCCTGTTGGACTACGAATGCCAGTGCGGAGCTAAGAAGATCAAAGAGGAGCTGTTGTTCTTGAACCTGCCAAAGTGAGTAACCTCAAATCGGTCCCCAAAGGCCTCAAACCACCACAGTTCAGTCGGTGTCAGTTTTGTTCATGTCATGTCCTCCTTGCGTCTTCCTTTGAGCCTCTCCTCTTTGTCTCATCTCTTTCAGTGTGCTGATCCTCCATCTGAAGTGGTTTACGTTCACTCCATCATTCACCGTGGAGAAGAAGAACAGCTCCATTGTTCTGACACAGCAGCTGGTGATCAGCCAGGACACAGCCTTTACTGAAGAGGTAAGGGAAAAGGCACACCGTTCATTTCAAGTATGGATGGAGCCCATTTCTAAGCTAACGGGTGGTGCCGCTGCCCTCTCCCAGTAAACTGCTCGCTAGTTGTTGGTCAGCGTGATCAGTCGTTTGGGCTCCTCAGCTTACAGCGGTGAGTGGGTGCTTTCAGACACATGTGCTGAATGCAGGTCAGCTTTGAAAGTTTATGAGACGTTAATAAGTGCGCCTTCTCCTCTCAGGACATTACGTCTGTGACGGCGTTCACCAGATGAGCGGAAGAGACGACGTCACAGACAGCCGGCTCACATACGATGACGAGTTGGTCTGCCAGACCACGTGTGAGTCTGTGTGTGAGCAGCGGCAGAGAACAGCTTACCTGCTATTCTATAAAAGACAGGTGACGTCTCCCAGCAAACAGTCAGCATGTCTGTGCAAATATTCAGTGTAACTTGTAGAAAAACCCTCACACTCAGTTTATTTGTGTTTTTCTTTTTCTATTTCTTACTTTCTTTGCCGCACTAGAAAGGCAGCAGAGTCGGGACTCAGATCTGCAGCAACACCTTCATTGTTATTGTTATTATTGTTGTTAGTACTGTTGTTATTATGATTGATATTGTTACTGTTATGATCAGTTTTATTATTATTATTATCATTATTAATTTTTTAATACATTTGTTTATCTTTATTATTAGTAGTAGTAATGTTGTTGTTTATGTTGTTATTGTTATTATTATTACTGGTATTTTTGACATTATTATTATTATTTTGTTGTTATTGTCATTATTAGTAGAAGTAGTATTAGTTATATCATTTTTATATCAGCCTGGAGTGAACAACATGAAAGCATGGATCCATCCTCCCTCACATTCACAATTCAGGCTGCTGGTGTAATCGTGCGGGGGATATTTTCCTGGTACACTTTGGGACCTTTAAATGCTACAGTCTGAGTATTGTTATGACCACAGTGTACCCTCTTCTGATGGCTGAAAGTAAAAGGGGGTCCAGTACCGGTTCCGGTACCAGGCCTACTGACAATCTAACATAATGTAAAATGGTAACATCGTAAACATAATGTTACAATTTAACATAATGTAAATGGTAACATTGTAAACATAATGTTACCATTTAACATAATGTAAAATGGTAACATTGTAAACAGAATGTTACCATTTAACATAATGTAAAATGGTAACATTGTAAACAGAATGTTACCATTTAACACAATGTGAAATGGTAACATTGTAAACAGAATGTTACCATTTAACACAATGTAAAATGGTAACATTGTAAACAGAATGTTACCAATTAACACAATGTTAAATGGTAACATTGTAAACAGAATGTTACCATTTAACACAAGGTAAAATGGTAACATTGTAAACAGAATGTTACCATTTAACACAATGTAAAATGGTAACATTGTAAACAGAATGTTACCATTTAACACAATGTAAAATGGTAACATTGTAAACAGAATGTTACCATTTAACACAATGTGAAATGGTAACATTGTAAACAGAATGTTACCATTTAACACAATGTAAAATGGTAACATTGTAAACAGAATGTTACCAATTAACACAATGTTAAATGGTAACATTGTAAACAGAATGTTACCATTTAACACAAGGTAAAATGGTAACATTGTAAACAGAATGTTACCATTTAACACAATGTAAAATGGTAACATTGTAAACAGAATGTTACCATTTAACATAATGTAAAATGGTAACATTGTAAACAGAATGTTACCATTTAACACAATGTAAAATGGTAACATTGTAAACAGAATGTTACCATTTAACACAAGGTAAAATGGTAACATTGTAAACAGAATGTTACCATTTAACACAAGGTAAAATGGTAACATTGTAAACACAATGTTACCATTTAACACAATGTAAAATGGTAACATTGTAAACAGAATGTTACCATTTAACATAATGTGAAATGGTAACATTGTAAACAGGATGTTGCCATTTAACATTATGTTAAATATAACTAACGGATTTACTTTACCAAATGGACCATCCCGGCCTTGCCGTATTGGTCTATTTGATTCACCTTTGTTTTTATTGTTTATTTTATTTTCACTTGCTACACATAGGACAGACATGACTGGGGGAAAGAAAGGGGAGAAAGAAAGAGGGAAAGAAAAACAGCAGGGAAGAGGAATGGTGATAAAGGGCAAAAAACAAAAACCAACAAAACAAACAGACAAAAAATATATATATCAGTCACTTCAACTCAAAGAAGTCCAGACGCTTTTCTTTCCAAGCTCCTTTGACTGACTGTTAGGACAACTTATTTATTGCAAGCATGCAGTACAAGAATAACTCGATGTTTCTGACTTTGCATTACGAATTGTTTACCCACTGACAAACATTTCAAATGAAATTAAATTAAAAAACAATTTGTGGTAACCTGATTTTAATTCAAAAAGAATCATTAACAACACTTCTTGTAATGGTGTCAAAATCAGCCCAACTTTTATTTTCAAATGCAAAAAGTAAAAGAAAATGAGCCAACATACTGGACACATATAATTGTCAATATAATTGTTTATAAACAATTATACTGTCATCATTGTTACAGATATGGAAACTTTATTAACAATTTGTCCAAGTAAAAAAATGCCCTGCTAATTGTTGGGGTTTTCTCTCCTCTAGCCCTTTCCTTTAAGCTCTTCTTTACATCCCCCCACCCCCACCTTTTCTTTTTTCTTAATAATATAACAATAAAAACAATTGGCTGCATTTTAAATGTGTCAGATCAATGTCTTTATTCAAGAATACAAAAAATGGTAATAGCTGCATGTGTGTTTGTGTGTGTGCATAATATGCATACTTTACTTGTTGGATCCAAATCCCACAAGGAATCAAATAAAACAAGAAGACAAATTATCCTTTCAAAAAAACAGAGATTGTGGATGCGTCTGGCTTTCATAACTGGATGCAGGATAATACTTAGGCACTGGAAGTCATCCAGCCCCTGTTCTCTCAGGGAATGGACTGAACAAATGTCTAAGATGGCATCATATGAACGGGTTATGTACAGAATTAAGGGGAGAGAAGACATTTTTGAGCAGGTCTGGGGTCCTTTTTTGGTGTACATCGACAATGTCTCCTAGATATTATGATAAATGTTCTTTTGGGGGGGGTTCATGTGTCATTGGTATTTTTGTTGTTGTCTTTTTTTTTTTTTTTTTTTTTTTTACTTTGAAAGTCAGTAGAGGGAAGAAATTGTCTTAATGTCATCAGTGGTCAAGGTTATGTTTTGTTTTTAGGCACCTGGGTGTTTTGCCCCCATTACTTTTGTTTTTGCTGATGTTTCCCAGGAGGCGGTATATCATTTTGTTTCTCCTGGGTTTTTTTTTTTTGGGTTTTTTTGGGTTTTTTTGTTTGTTTGTTTGTTTGTTTGTCTGTCTGTTTGTCTTAGTTACTGTTAGTCCTTATTTGTTGGTTGTTGTTAAGAAACGGACAGAGAACTGACAGTATGATTATTCCAGTTGTATATTTGTTAACGTTTCTGTCCATCCAAAATATGAATAAAAAAAAAACAAAAAAAAAAACAAGAAGACAAACAAAAACAAAACAAAAATATATTTCTCTCCCTTCCCAGGTCAGGTTCACAAAAGCATTGCAGCTCTTTATTCCTCTTGTACAGCTCCAGAGTCTGTCAGCCAAAAAGAAACTACTGAGGTTCCAACACCCAGTGTTTCTGTAAACACAGATGAAAATGAACAGTCATCCACATCTAAAAGATTTGTAGATTCGAGGGACCGGTATAATACATCTAGTACATCTTTGTTTAAACCTCAGAACACAAAAAGGGAACAAACCATTGTATACAGATTTAAAAGTGCGCAAAGCAACGAACAGTCACCCTCTGAAACAGCTGAGGTTATCACAACCATTGTTTCTGTAAATACACAGGAACAGTCACCCACCTCAAAAAGATTAGTATATTCAAGGGACCAGTGTATCTACTCTGGTCAAAAGAATCCATGCTTCGTACTGATGTCCACAATTCTTTTTTATTCCTCTCACAATCATGGAGCACCGTGAAAACTAGAAACGAGTAAAATAATATCAATAGCACATATGACATCCATCTCAGCCACTTATTTCTTTTCACAAGGTGCACAAGTGCTTAACAAATAACAGCATAATGTTTTTACCGTGTACGCCTTGTAAAACCAGTAGTAGAAAAGTTGTAGGTTCGTGCTCTTGTGGGGGAGACGTATGTTATCCACCACCTCGATAGCTAGCCGAGAGTTCGAGGGTCACTAGAGCCGCCGAGAACGCATGAACTACTTACGGTAGGACGTTTTGCCAAAGTAAGACGTTTTGTCAGAACACCGAGTCCTCAGGAGGATGCAGCCCATGAATTTGGACACGATCTCAGATGCACTTCTGGTGTTGTCATGGCAACCCACACAAACATTTCAGCGTCAGCTACAATGAGGCGGAGCCCTTACTGAAACACTGAGCTCAGGTAGAGTGAAAGACAACATTTTTCCGCATCCAAAACAGCAGCGCTGTTCCTGTGACCTCTAGTAAAGCCTCTACTTGGGAAAAGGGAGTCTTTCATCAAAGCATCCTGCAGAAGTTGAATAAAAATATGCAAATGTTTAAATGATGCAACTTAATGAAGGCTGACAGCAGTTGTACTATTTTACATTGCAGCGAACAGGGGTGACCATTATTTTCAACGTTTTTACAGCATTTTTCACATTGAAAGTGAAATAATATAAATAATGTCTCAATTAAATTGCGTTAATATTTAAAAATACAAAAACTACAGCTTTGTTCACAAGCCAATAAAAATGTACTTGGGCCAGTGGTAAATGAAAATAACACTTATTCAGCACCTGGTTGTTGCGGCTGCATCAGGACACCAGATGTTCAGCCTCCATCCTGTAGGCAGACTTATCCCCGTCTGAGAGGAGTCCAATAATGGTGGTGTCATCTGCAAGCTTAATTAATTTGACAGACTGGTGGTTGGAGGTGCGGCAGTTGGTGTACAGGGAGAAGGGCATAGAAGAAAGAACACAGCCCTGAGGGGAGCTCGTGCTGATGGTCCGGGAGTCCAAGACATTCTTCCCCAGCCTCACTGGTTGCTTCCTGTCCGTCAGGAAGTCAGTGATCCACCGACAGATGGGATCAGGCACATTCATCTGGGAAAGCAATCCTTGAAGAAGGTCTGAAAGGATGGTGTTGAAGGTAGAGCTGAAGTCCACAAACAGGATCCTAGCATAGATTCTGCAGGACAAAGTGTAGGGCCATGCTGATGGCATCGTCTACAGACCTGTTGGCTCTGTATGCAAACTGCAGGGGGTCCAGGAGGGGGGCCGTGAGGGTCTTAAGATAGGAGAGAACCAGGCACTCAAAAGACTTCCTGACCAGATGTCAGAGCCACAGGTCTGTAGTCTTTTCGTCCAGTGATCTTTGGCTTCTTGAAAGCTATATATGATATAAAAATTATATAAAAACTGTTAATCAGCAAAAGAAATGATATCATAGTTCTTATAAAGAAAGCCTCTATCAATCAAACACCAGCAGTGTAGCAATGTTGTTCACTTACACTGTATATAAAACACTGATTTTGGCTACATCCAGTTTTTACTGTATTATAAACATTTTTTACCATGAAGAGTAAAGTGTTTGGCATTTTTGTCATTGTTATTGAGCTCAGAGATCAGGCCCAGCCCAGTATCTACCTGGTTATGAGCAAGGAGCTGGAGGTGATAACTCAACAATAACCAGGCCATGCATGCATGGATGGATGCATGGATGGATCAGTTTGTAGGCTGTGTGTGGTCAGCAGCAGGCTGCTGGGTGTGGACCAAGAGGGAAAGCCCAGCATGTGAAACCCATCAGCAGAAGGCCAGAACAAAGGTGCACAGACAAACGCAGCCCAGACACTCAGGCAGGACGAGTAAAATAAATGGCAGCAAACACAGTATGATGTGGTAAAATGTGCTTTCTTTCACAAACAGATAGCACAAACAAGAATCACAAGAATCTCCTTTGTGGTTCTTGTTTTTCTTTTGAGTACATTAATAAAAAGTTGAAATAAAGTGGCAATAAAATTCATGCACTGAAGACCACACGAAACCCTAATTCACCCTACTACCTGTTGCCTTCACATTCCATTTGCATCCCTTGTCCACAGAATCAAAAATGACCCTTCTTCACTAAAGATCGAACATAAAGCAATTGCATTTTAAATGGAAGCCCATTTTGCATTAAGAAACACTATCAGCAATCAGAAATTGTGTATATCAGAGTTCTCTGTTTTTACTGTCCTGAAAACTGCATTAATTCAGTGGATGCGGTTAGGTTCAAAACAACGTAATATAAGAGGGCAACCAATTCAATCTAAGAGGGATCCAATTTTTATCCATTCATGTACCAGCTACTGGCTTTTTGCTGTTATGTTCTCATATCGCGTGAGAGTTTATTTGCCAGGTGTCAGAAGTCTAATAATGAATAAAGTTCAGGATATGCTTAAAAACTCACCTCAGTATAGCCGTCATCAGAAGGAAGTGCGCTTCACTGACTCATCAACTTGTCTCAGGCTTTCCACAAAGTTTCACAGTTGACCTTAAAGTAAGATGCTGCAAGCTTACCTTGCAGTGTATTACTTTTTAAGGTCTAAAGACCTTAAAGTGCGCTATAGATTGAAGTGGTTTGAACTGACAACAGGGCTAATTCAGCACTTCAAGTTAACATCAATAAAAGTTTTTAAATTTATTCTGATTTCCGTTTGTTTTCATTGCCTGTGCTATCTGTTATTTAGTTCAAATTGTGGGTAGATAATGCTGTGCTGTCATGTGACCTGTTCTCTCATGTGTGCCTTTCTCTTGTTTTGTATGTATTTCTCGTTTGTTATTTATTCCTATTTTATTCCTGCAATTGGTATGGAATTCATTTTTAAAAAAAATTGATCAGTGTTTTGAAATTAGATGTGATGAAGATGTGACCTTAATTTACAAAATCAACATCATGTTGGATTCAATGAGACATGAAACTAGTGCATGAAACAGGTCTCAGTAAATGTTCTCATAGACTGCAATACACTGCCCCCTGCTGGTCATTATAAAGTCTGCAGATGTCATTTGACATGAATGTCATATTTGTGAAACAAAATAAAGGACTCTGTAAAATAAATGAAAATCAAATATTTATATACAGAATATTTATGTACAAATGCTGAAAAAGACATTTGAACAAGATGCACACCCAGTAAAATTAAAAAAAAGAAGAAAAGTCAGTTTTATCATGTGACTATCATGCTGTCATTTCTGCACAATGCACTTTACACCAGATCAAAATAAAACACTGTGAGGTCGTTCTAACCGGAAGCCCAGAGAGCTTCGACAATGCAGCACAATGCCCTGAAGCATCAGCATCAAAATATACTTCAAGTACCAAAAAGTACTCATTGTGCAGAATGCCCTATTTTTGAATAGCTGGACATTTTAATTACTTTATCACCAGCTGTGACTACAGGTGATAATCAACCATGTTTCATAGGGATGTGACTACATTTAGAAATGTCACGCATTTTTAGGTATAAAGCAAAAGATGCAATGAAATAAATAAGCTATCAGATATTAATCCAAATGAATTCACTGAAATACATCTGCACATTTCTGCAGCCTGACTTATTACACACGTGAACACAGTACACATTTGTTTACTGCAAGCTTGTTTCAGAGATGTGATGCAGTTAAATCTGTATGCGTCTGTTTCCTTGTAGTGTTAGTAGAGATGGTGAACCTGACACAATCCTGTGTTTGGTGTGAAGGAAACCAGTTAACAGCCGGTTTAGTAAAATTCTCTTGAACTCATGGAAAACTCATCGTCGTCTCGAAGTGAGCAGCTGAAGCGTCCCGTGTGATCAGAGGTCCTCGTCATCCTCGCTCACCATGACGTCGAGCTCTTTGTCTTTCCGTACGACGCTCTCGGTGATGAACTCCTTGTGCTGCTCCTCCAGCTCACGCAGCTCCGCCTGCAGGCGCTCCAGGTGGAGCACTCGCCGGTTCCTCAGCAGCCGGCTGGGGAATGGGTTCATGTCGTTGAAGGCGATGCTGGTCAGCTTCCTGCATGGACACACGCAGGTGGAAAGGACTCGATCACCAACACAGAGGAACTGGAAACTGATCAGCTTGAGTGTTTCTGTTTTATGCTGCTTGATACTTCAGGTACTGCAGTTTGAGCAGGAAATACTGGACTGACTGGACCACATGTATCCGAGAGCTGCAGATACTTAAAAATCTTTAAATCGTTGTTACTGTGATCAGGGAAATTTAAACTTCTCACAAAATTTCAGTAAAAAGGGTTTGAAGCTCAAAGATTCAACAGCTACATCCGCTACACTTCTGAGAGTGTAACAGCTCGTAGATTAAGGCGGGTGGAGGCGAGTGCGTACCTGGCATTGGAGACGGTCTTTGTGAAGAAGCGTAGGTACTGGTAGATCTCCACGCTGTCGTGAATCTTCAGGATGTCGTCCTCTTTGTATTTGAACAGAGCCAGAGTGTATCTGAAGATCACCTGCAGCACAGACACGCATTTCATAACAGGACACTCACGCCACACAATTAATTGGAAACTTTGAGGAGGTGAGTCATAAAATTACTCTTTCAGTTGTGGTGCAGTTGGGCCCTTTACTCATTACAGCTCTGATCGATTTCCAATAAGCCACTTGGTTCCTCAGTTGCCAGATAATATTAACTTACTTGGTAGTTGAGCTTTAAGTTTAAATTAAACTTTTGGGTTGGATCTACGTGGCTGAAGCTGTTGTCAGCATTTATCCCTGTGTGGTATATATTTCTGTGTCTGAACTGTGATTTTATTTCCTGAGACAAACGATGTAAAAGCTGTGCTGCATTTGTCACATTGCAGAAACAAGCCCAAAGCCATTGTCCCGCTCATCGTCTGGATTTACGCTGCTTGTGGTAGACTGTGAGGTCGTTACTAGAATTATCTGCTTTCCCACTCCTATTTCATGTCACATGACAGTTCCCCATGCTTAGTAAACAATGTCTTATTACTCCTAAAATGTAAATAAAGACATCTAAAGGTGAAAACAAAATCATTTTTGTTTCCATGGACACTACTGTGGTGCATTCAAGTGTTGTCTGCATTTCTGTCATGGTGTGTTCGGGTGTATGGTACCTTGGTACCCTCATACAGGAAGGCGTCCCACAGAGGCATCAGGATGTCGCTGGGCAGACTCTCCACAAAAACCACCAGGAACCAGTTGAAGGTGACCAGAGAGACGTCAATGTTGTGATCCTCAAAGTGAGATGCCAGGCGAGGAAGCTTCTCCGCCATGAAGTCCTTCAGCACGCGCTGGTCCGCCTGAGCACAAAGACTCACAGAGATCAGCCTCACTGATCACTAAAACAGATCACAGCAGGCAAGCAGGTGAGTGTGTCTGCTGACCTGAGAGGCCACCAGATTCTTGGTGTAGTAGTCCTGAGGCATGATGGCTTCCACCACTGCCACCAGACACCAGAAGGCGTCTTCGTCACTTTGGAGGACCAGCAGAGCGAGGGCCGCTAACCTGTGGACATTCATGGAAGGTGAGGTTCTGCCTGGAAGGCGGGTCCACATAAGAACTCAGATATAAAATTTATACTTTTGTTCTGACCTGTTGAGTACCTGGCAGTAGCCAATGGCAGGGTTATGCCCGGAGAAGGCCAGAAGGATGCGGCGGAGCTGCTGGAGGGCAGGGCTGGAGGGCGGGGCTGGACGGCGAGGAGAAGTGCTGATTGGTCGTCAGGGTTCGGTGAAGGTCCAGCTGGACCTGCCTGGAGGCAGGATTAGGAGCTGTCCGACTCTTCTCACACAGCTGGAAACAGAACAGGATTACTGAGTGCTCGCCAGCATTCCCGACAGGAAGAAGGAGGAGCCACCTGTGCTCAGGTGCGGATAAAGCACTCTCTCTCTCTACAGCTGTACCTGCTGATAGCGTTGCGTGTGGCACTCTTGGCTTGTCAAAGTTCTGGCTCGGACCAAACAGCGCCACACTCTCTGCCGATACTCCCGAGGGACGCCTTCACGCACCAGAATTTTGAGCTCAGGTGAGATGATGAAGTCATCGTCGGACCTGCCTGCAAGGTACTGAACCCAGCGGCTCAGCAGGGGGTGCTCCAGACCCTCCTACAGAGACAATGATGTATGATATAAAAAGAGGATAACCATTATCTGTTAAGCATTATGTTACAATTTTACATTATGTTAAATTGTAACATTGTAAACATAATGTTACAATTTTACATTATGTTACAGTTTAACATCATATAAAATTGTAACATTATGTTTACAATGTTACAATTTACAAATTGTAACATGATGTTACAATTTTACATGATGTTAAATTGTAGCTGTTAAGGGTGGTGAGTTAGCGAACCTAGACGCGGACTTCTCGTTTAAGTTGAACAGTGTCTTTATTTACAGTGAAGCCAAAATCAATCCACAGTTATCCACAGTGCAAGTCCCTTCAGTGCTCCTCTCCCCGTCTCCCCTCGTGTGTCCACAAAACTCCCTAGAATCAGTGAAGTGTCCCCTTCCGTCTCTCCGTCTCGATCGCGTCCAGGCTTATTAGGCAGCTCAGAGTGGCAGCACTTAGGGTCGGAGGTAACAATCGCAGCGGAGAAAAAGCGGAGCGAGAGAGGAGAACAAAAAAACACACACACACAGGTCGACCGGTCGGGGCACCGTCCGACTCTGACAGTAACATAATGTAAAATTGTATTATGTTTACAATGTTACAATCCCTACCCTCACCTATGGCCACGAGCTGTGGGTAGTGACCGAAAGAACGAGATCGCGTATACAAGCGGCAGAAATGAGCTTCCTCCGAAGGGTGGCTGGCCTCTCCCTTAGAGATAGGGTGAGAAGTTCGGCCGTCCGGGAGGGGCTCAGAGTAGAGCAGCTGCTGCTCCACATCGAAAGGAGCCAGCTGAGGTGGTTCAGGCATCTGACAAGGATGCCCCCTGGGCGCCTCCTGGGTGAGGTGTTCCAGGCATGTCCCACCGGGAGCAGGCCCCGGGGCAGACCCAGGACACGCTGGAGAGATTATATCTCTCGGCTGGCCTGGGAACGCCTTGGGACGCTTGAGCGGTCAGCAAAAGTCGACTTCCCCCATCACCCACTCATTCACAAAATTTCCCTCGGGCCGTGAACAGGTGATATAGCAATCACTATTACTGACACCACGTGACCCAAAGCTACGCCTATCCACAACATTCCGGCCCCTAATTATTACATTTTTACAGTAATAATTACACATCCAACACCATAACTCACAACACACACTTCATCATATCACAGACACCCAGTGAGACAACATAACATACTCAAAAGTCCACCAAAGTTATTTTCTCATGTCTTCTCTTCTTTTCTTCTGTCTGCACATGGTCAGTCAGTCATAGGCCAGAGGTTACCAGCACTTAGCCTAAATATAGTCAGTCTGATGTACATCTCATAACATTAAAGTCAATTCAAAGTTAGTTATGTCACACTGTGTCAAAAATGTCATAGTCATGGGTCAGAGGCCTCCTGAAGAAGGCATATCTTTGTGATGGGTCTGCACACATGGCTGGTTGGGGTCTTAATCCAGACCTGACGCACAAGCCCCCTTTCATCTGGTGCAGCTCCGGTGACTCTCCCAATGAGCCAAGAACCACGAGGTGCAGAATCATCCACTATAAGGACCACATCTCCAGGAACAAAGTTACGTTTAATCCTTCCCCATTTCTGGCGCTCTAATTCTGTGACTGGGACTCTCTTTGCATATCCTCTAGATATAAGATCTGTCATGAAGGCAGTGTAGTCTTTATGAAAGTCTTTATCTCTGATGAACCTTTTCTTCAAACCTAAGGCTCGTTGCTCAATTGCACAGTTGTCAGGCATTCTTATGTCTCGGTCTTTTAGTGGCAGGGCAATGCTGTAGTGCCAATCCCCCAAAGTCACCATCTTGCTGGCCAATTCCAGGAACTTCAAGTCTTCCTTTGACAGCCCCATCTGTTCATCATTGCTGCTCTCAGGAAAATCCATCTTGAACTGCTGTTTCCATAGCTTGTCCAGTGTGACAGCAGAAACTCTGTTGGCGGTAACTGTTGCCAAACATCCTGGCCTTCCACAGCATTCTCGATTAAGTGGCCCATTCACAGTCCAGCCGAGCACAGTCCTAATGGCAAAGGGTCCATCACCTACACTCCGGATGACCTCCAAAGGTTCTAGAGCTCTGGGCATATTCATGCCAATCAAAAGCTCAACATTGGCCTTAATTTCTGGCAAATGAACATGCTTCAAATGTGGCCAGTCAACCAGGTCCTGTTGATTTGAGATGTTACCAATATCTACAGGCATTTTATGCTGAGTGAAGAGGTTAGGCATATCACAGTACATGTCACTGTCCAATCCAGCAACTTCAAGTTCAGGTACAATGAAACTGTCCACCACTTTCTCCTGTCCCATGGTGCGCAGGAGAATCTTTGTCCTCCTCCCAGCAATATTCAGCTTGTCCATAAGACCCGCTGTACAAAAGGATGCTGAACTCCCTTGGTCCAGAAAGGCATACGTTTCCACTATTCTTTGACCTCTCTTTGATTTTACTTTAACTGGCACAATGGCAAGCTTACAGTCCTGTTCACCGGCCCCAGTAAGACCACTAGTCTGGATCGTAACAGGAATGTTATCTGCCTCATTATTAGGTTTGATTTCATGTACAGTGTAGTGTAAGCATTAAAAGATCATAAAAGGAAACACTAACATTTATGTGAAACTAATTGTAATAAAAAAAATGAACAGGTGCTTTATAGATTTAAAAGAAAGAATCTGAAAACAACACTTTTTTGGTCTGAGTGATCAAAGTAGAAAACAGAACTGATGTTCAAGAACAAACCATAGCTGCACTAATATTACACATCTCCATTGTTGTGGTGAACAGACATGTTGCTTTTAAAACCACATGCAGTGTGTGACCGTGACTGTTCACTGAGACCATGAACGCCACTTCGCTGAAGCCTTCGCCTTCTTCTTCTTCTTCTAAATTGGAAGCAGAAGGAGCACGAGCTGCTTTGATCTACTGAAAGGAAAAAGCAGAATATCTGAGTTGAAACCAGTCAGCTGAAACCAGTAAGACAGGAACAAATTCAATGCAGTGTCTCAGGTGGCTTAGCCTGTTACAACTGTTGATACAAGCTAAATACAGTTAACACACAGTGTCAGGGAGCTCCAGTGTGGGAACTAGTGGCTTTAGGTTTGTAGTCATTTAACTTTCATCCCTTCATTCATTTAATTCAGGAGGAAGAAATGTCAGGTGGGTGCAGGCTGGTTACATGCATTTGGTCCCATGCTGTCTTTAACTTGGTTCACTTTATGGCTGGGCTGTATGTGGGCTTATATCATGTTACTTGGGCAGGAGTTCCTGTCCCCTGTTAGACTTAGAAAGTTTCTCCATAAGTAGAGCTTCTAACTCTTCTAGCACATCTGTGGCTGACAGTTTTTTGGTGGCTCTTTTTACCCCACACTGGTTGTGAGTGTGTAAATAGCCCCACTAGTTATTTTGGGTTGCAGTTAACTTGGGAGGAAGAGGTAGGTCTGCCATGACTAGATGAATAACAATTATCTGGGATACATAAATTTCATAATGCATGCATGTATCTCTATAAACCTGCCTGAGGGCTGCCATTTTTTACATTCAGTTATTTCTTTGTTGAATCTAAATAATGAATGTGTTACAGTTAAACTGACACTGATCAGTGTAAATGGCTCATTGGGACACAGAAACCTTTAAATTAAACCCTATCACCTGATATCGAGTGTCAAACAATATCAAAGCTGTAAAAGCTGTTTACAGTCAGAATTTATAAAACTATGATTGTAAATAAATTCAAACAAGTGAGCTTTTCTCTTTGTGCTGAATATCAACACTGTGATTTCTTAGACTGTAAGCTTTACTTTAGCACAACCAGTTGTAGAAGCTGCCACTCCAAATGTCTTTTGATAACAAGAAAAAAATACCTTTTCAGTCCACGGCCTGAAGTTCTTCTCTGACATCAAAGTCAAAGTCAAAAAAGTCAAAGTCAAAGTCAAAGTCAACTTTATTTGTCGATTCTGCCACATGTACAGGACATACGGAGAATAGAAATTGCGTTACTCTTCAATCCCTAGATAAATAGCAAATGAACATTTAAATATATTTAAATATAAAAGTGATTAAAAAATGCAAGTAAAATAATTAAAAAGTAAAAATTTAAATAAATACAATTTTACATATAACAAGAAAGCTATATAATATACAATATAATGGGTAAGTGACATTGAGTGTAAACCAGGCAGAGTAGTGCAAATAGGCAAATAGTGCAAATGGAGATTTAGTAATGTACAGTAAGAGAAAGTGTAACAACAAAGTCTTATGAGGTAATGGCAGTCCAATGCTCCACAAAGTGACTGGTAACTGGTGCAGGCCAGTGAGTGAGTCAGAGAGTGTGTGTGTTTGTGTGTGTGTGACAGAGTTCAGTGAGACCGTGGAGGAGAGAGGGGAGAGGGGGCAGAATCGGGAGGGAGTTAAGCTTCCTGACAGCCTGATGGATGAAGCTGTCCTTCAGCCTGCTGGTCCTGGCCTGGAGACTCCGCAGTCTCCTCCCCGACGGCAGCAGCTTGAAGAAGCTTTGCATTGGGTGTGTGGGATCAGCCGCTATGCAAAGGGCTTTTTTAGTGAGACGGGTGCTGTAAATGTCCTGGAGGGAGGGGAGAGAGACACCAATGATCCTCTCTGCAGCTCTCACTATGCGTTGGAGGGTTCTATGACAGGACGCATTGCAGGCTCCAAACCACACAGTGATGCAGCTCGACAGGATGCTCTCGATGGTGCCCCTGTAGAAAGTGTACATGATGGGGGCTGGAGCTCCTGCTCTTCTTAGTTTGCGGAGAAAGAAGAGACGCTGCTGTGATTTCTTGGCCAGTGCTGTGGTGTTGTACGTCCAGGAGAGATCCTCTGTGATGTGCACACCCAAGAACTTGGTGTTGCTCACTCTCTCCACAGACGCTCCGTCAATGGTCAGAGGAGCATGTTGGGTGTGCATTCTCCTGAAGTCCACAACAATCTCCTTCGTCTTCTCCACATTCAGAGAGAGATTGTTGTCAGCACACCACGTGGCCAGGCGTCTCACCTCACTTCTGTAGTCGGTCTCATCCCTGTTGCTAATGAGACCCACCACCGTTGTGTCGTCCGCAAACTTGATGAAGAGGTTGGAGCTGTATGATGGAGTGCAGTCATGGGTCAGCAGAGTGAAGAGGAGGGGGCTCAGCACACATCCCTGCGGGGCCCCCGTGTTTAAAATGATGGTGCTGGATGTATTACTGCCAACCCGTACTGCTTGAGGTCTTCCGGTGAGGAAATCCAACAGCCAGTTGCACAGTGAGGTGTTGAGCCCCAGCTGGACCAGTTTCTGAATGAGCTGTTGGGGGATTATGGTGTTGAATGCTGAACTGAAATCTATGAACAGCATTCGAACATATGAGTCTTTTTTGTCCAGGTGTGTGAGTGCTGAGTGGAGTGCAGTGGAGATGGCATCATCGGTTGAGCGGTTGGGCCGATAGGCAAACTGGAAGGGATCCAGGGAGGGGGGCAGGACAGTCTTGATGTGTTGCATGACTAGTCGTTCGAAGCACTTCATCAGGATGGGAGTAAGTGCAACAGGACGGTAGTCATTAAAGCAGGAGGGAGATGACTTTTTTGGAACCGGAATGATTGTGGTGGCTTTAAAACATGTGGGGACGACAGCCTGGATGAGTGATATGTTGAAGATGTCTGTGAAGACATCAGTGAGTTCCACTGCACAGTCTCTCAGTACACGACCAGGAATGTTGTCAGGACCCGGAGCTTTACGTGCATTGATCCTGCTGAGGGATCTCCTCACGCTGTCCGGTGACAGAGTCATCACCTGGTCACCAGGAGGGGGTGGGGTCTTCTGTGCAGTGGTGCTGTTTTGGACTTCAAAGCGAGCAAAGAAAGTGTTCAGCTCGTTCAGCAGGGGGATAGTGCTATCACAGGTCTGTGGTGGGGGCTTGTAATCTGTGATGATCTTCTGCCATCGGCTTTGTCTGCTGGTTTGAAGACAATAAACCACAAAAAGATGATTTAGTCACTTTGTCTGCGTCATGCAGCTCGAATGTGTCGTGTAACGATGTTGAATAGCTGTCGTTATCCCTCTGCTGTGTCAGTAGGATTGTACTGTACAGCATCTCATTGATATGTGAGGAATGCTAATGTAACACGATAACAGACTTGCATCATTAAAACATAAAGGGCAGGAGATATTTAGATATTTTTATATTTATATTACATTTTATAGCTGACGGATATTACTAAATAGATAGAATTTACTAAATAGCTGGATGAACATGAAAAATATGACTATAATAACAAATGACCATGAGAGCCAGTAGAATTAATTCAACTGGACACTCAAAAGACGTCCTTAAATGCTCTTTAAGTGGCGGAACAGATGAACAAACAGTTAATCGCTTACTTGAGATGAAATCTGCTCAGCTACTTTGAAAACAGCTTCTAACTGGTTCATCCTTTAACAGGATGACTGCTCAGGGGTAAGGCCATCATGCAGTCCAGCAACCTTTATGGTTCTGCTTTGATTCACCAGGAACTATTAGGGAAACCTTCCAGCGCCTCCTGTGAAAGACACAGGCATAAACACACAAACATTTATTAACATGTTCCACAGTGTTCCAGTTTGATTTTCTCATCCTGTGGACAACAACGTACATGGATGCAGGTTTATTGTTAACTTTTGTAAGGTTTATTTAGTGAACATATCCAGCTGCAGCTCCACTGTGATCCTGAACTGGATAAGCACTTAAGAAAATGTGTCAATAAATGGACATACATCAACTTACTATATTTATCCAAACAGACGGGACCAATAATGCTTCACTGAGTTAGAGACTTTAATGTCTCTTCTATGTAAGAATGTCTCGTGCTGATATACCTGCAAACTTGACAACAAAGGTTTTTCAGACTGCATGTAGCTCTATGTCAGCTCACACATTTACATTTATGTCACACTTATTTCTGCTTTCCCATTTTATAATTATTACTTACATTTTGATTAGATACCTTGAGTTTGTAAATGATCAGATTACATAATTGGAATAAAATGTATCCAATTCAAGGTTGCGGGAGGATGAAGCCTATCCCAGCTGATACAGGACAAAGACAGGCTGTCAGTTTATCGCAGGGCTAACACAATATGTGTAACAGAAAATCCACTTAAATGTTTGATATTTCTTATAATAATCATAATTATGACTATTATTTAAAGGTTTCTTTATAAATACATTTTGATTTTTTATAACCTCTAAAATATAAACCTGAGCTGTTTCAGATTCTGACCTCTGACCTCACTGCAGCTCCCTCTTGGAAGTATGTCTGCTTCTTGTCCCCAGTGTTGACCACCTGCCCTTGATATCACGTACTGTACCTGAGGAACAAAAAAGGACAAACACTTGCCTTCATTTAAGAAGTACATTCATACAGAGGTAATCTATGGAAACACACTAGTTCAACCTTTGGGAGAAATCAGTTCCTGTGAAACATTTCTGTAAATTAACATCATATGGAGAATGAATGAAATGAGTTCTTCCGGTGACTCAGCAGTCAAACACTGACAAATGAAATCTAGTTAAACTATTAAGCATATTTGCTCTTCTGAAATCTGTGTTAAACAACAACAAACATAAATTAGTAACAAAAATACAGCTGAGTAGATATTACAAACCACCAGCAGCCATAATGCTCAATTTTAATCTTCAAATGTTTCTGAGCCGTCTTCAACCTGCTTTTAACACATTAAAGTCCCACAGTCAATGCAGCCTGACTCAATCCTAGATGTTCAGCACACAGAGGTACCGTTTGAAGTTTAGTGTTAACCTGAGTCACTGATCATTTGCAGTATTACAGAGTCTGGCAGTCTTTGCATGATGTCCACGTCACTATAAGTTTCTAGCTGACTCTCAGGTGTGCCAGCAGGAAAGAGTAATAATAACCTGCATCCTGAGGTTTGTCATGCAGGATTAAATTTACAGTGGCTTTGTTCACACAGCTAGGATTGTATTTTACACTGACCCTGGGTCAGTATAAGTATCATACAGTTTAAACGAAGCACTGAAACTTGCACATATTTATTACAGATGCACTGAAGCTAATCGAGATATTTGCTGTCAACCTGTGGCTGCGATTAATCACTTTACTGAAAACTTTATTAACTAGTAACTTCATCAGTCATGACAGAAGCTAATATTTCTGTGCTAACATCGTTTAACCAGTAACAGCTTTCCTCCAATATAAGCTAACGTTTACACCGTAACTTTAAGCTAGCACCATAAAGACGGTAAAACACGTAATAATATCTACAAATGCATCTTAAAGCTCTTATATTAGCACTCGGTGTATTACTAACATAACCACATTAACATTACTGACACTCGCTGACTTTTAATAGTCATTCTATAAATGCTGTCCGTTTAAATGGTCCTGTACCTGTACACACTGCATATCCACCGGATTCCAGCCAGAGTGGATTCTGGAGTCTTCCACGCTCCTGTTAGTGATCCTCCATCTGGATGGATGAGAACAACCTTCTGAACAATCTAGCAGGTCTCCTTGGGGGGCACGTCTCCCCGCCCCCCGCGCAGGGCCGTGGCAGTGAGTTCGTGGGGGGTTCGAACTGGCGGAGTTCTGTAGCAGAGTCCCCGCCACATGTCATAAGCCAAACGACCGGCCGAGGGAATACTTAAAAAAAAGGACATTTATCTTTTCTTCTTCGGCCACCTTTTTTTCCCATTGTTTTTGCAAACTACACATTAAGCTTCTTCTGCAATAACACACTAATTACACATGCAAACCTACCTACTTCTTTCTTCATCACAAACAATTACACTTTCTGTAAAGTGCTTTCAATAAAACACAAAACAAAAGTAGCTTTTCTTTTCTTTTCTTTTTTTTTATTCAACATCTCTTGATTGTGATTTTCGGGTAATAAAAGCTAATAAGAGAGATGTAGAGCGGGCGGAGGACTTGGCGAGAGCAGGAAAAAGCAAAAAGGAAACGCCAGGGCATGTCTCCCCGCCCACCAAGCAAGGGCCATGGCACTGAAACGGCTGGCCAGAGAAGGCTTGAAAAAAAAGGACATTTATCTTTTCTTCTTCAGCCAGCTTTTTCCCCCATTGTTTTTCCAAAGTACACATTAAGCTTCTTCTGCAATACCACACTAATTACACATGGAAACCTACCTACTTCTTTCTTCATTACAAACAATTACACTTTCTGTAAAGTGCTTTCAATAAAACAGAAAAGAAAAGTGTTTTGTTTTGTTTTTTTTATTCAAGATCTGTTCACATGTACTTAGCAAAGGTGAGTACACAGCATGAGGAAAGCCAAAAGCAAAGAGAGCATATGAAGGTAATATTGAAGTAGGCTTCGTTTTGAAGTGGTGAAAGGCAAAGGCATGAGTGTAAGGTAATAAGGGGTAATGAGAGAGATGAAGAGCGGGCGGAGGACTTGGCTCAAGCAGGAAAAAGCAAAAAGGAAATGCGAGTGCGTTTCCCCGCCCCCCGCGCAGGGCCGTGGCACTGAGTTCGTGGGGGGTTCGAACTGGCGGAGTTCTGTAGCAGAGTCCCCGCAACATGTCATAAGCCAAACGACCGGCCAAGGGAATACTTAAAAAAAAGGACATTTATCTTTTCTTCTTCGGCCACCTTTTTTTCCCATTGTTTTTGCAAACTACACATTAAGCTTCTTCTGCAATAACACACTAATTACACATGCAAACCTACCTACTTCTTTCTTCATTACAAACAATTACACTTTCTGTAAAGTGCTTTCAATAAAACAGAAAAGAAAAGTGTGTTTTGTTTTGTTTTTTTTATTCAAGATCTGTTCACATGTACTTAGCAAAGGTGAGTACACAGCGTGTTGGGTCTGGGCCTCTTTGCTTAGGCTGCTGCCCCCGCGACCCGGCCTCGGATAAAGCGGATGAAGATGCATGGATAGATGGACTGATGTTCCAATTGTAACATTATGTTTACAATGTTACAATTTCACATTATGTTAAATTGCAACATAATGTAAAATTGTAACGTTAAGTTTACAATGTTACGATTTTACATCATGTTACAATTTAATATAATGTAAAATCATAACATTAAGTTTACAATGTTACAATTGTAAATATAATTTACCCAATTAATTCTGTCATAACAGAAGTATGACTTCTCTGTGTTATTAATCCGTATTAATATCATAGGGAGATTAATATCCCTACAATATTAAGCATCAGACTTTATCAAATTTTCTAAAAACTTCTTTTGTTGGATAGTGTAGCGCAGCTGGATAGTGTAGTGGAAATACTACACATCTTTGGAGTCGCATGTTCGATTCCCACCCAGTATCCAGTAAGGGTCCTGGCTAGACCCCTCATGCTAACCAAAAATCCCTGGAATGGTGCGGCTATGTCTGCAGTCTCTCCGCTTAAATTTAGAGCTTGCTTGTTTGTTAAATGTATTATTTACTGTTTTTAGTTTACTCCATGACGGGGCTGGATATCGGGCGTCCTGCACCACCCATCCGGTCTGGAGCATAGCGAAACCATTTCTGCACTGTTTGAACGAAGGTGAACTCAGAAACTGCCCCCACCTGCTGAGTCAGGCCATCTAAGACAACAAAAACCCCCAAAAACAAACAAACAAAAAAACAGTAAAAAAGAGGGGTTCAATTAGAGTTCAAATATGAATAACCTCTCGCCAAAAGTCTTTAACAGCTAGAAAGCTGGCAAACTACTAAGCTGATCAACATGAAAGGCACAAGGTGGAAATCAGCAAACTGCTGCCTCACTTTGTTCACCTGTGCTCTATATTTCATGGTCCGGTTGGCTGCAGGACCAAACATTTGGCCTTACACCTTATTTCTTTATGTTTTGCTTCCAAGGTGCCAGACTTGTAGGTAACTTTTTACACTGACATGACCTCAGCAATAGTTTCCAATCTTTCAACTTCCTTGGGCTTTGGCTGCTTTTTTACTCATTTTCAGTCCAGTCCTTCTACCTGACCATTTTCAGAGAACTCTAAGGAGCTTGGGGGAAAAAAGCAACCGGACTTCTTTAACTTTTTTGAAGACGTTTCGCTTCTCATCCCAGAAGCTTTTTCAGTTCACTGAAGCCTCATAAGAAAGTGACACAATGACATTTAGATAATAAAACTCGCCAAAAATGCACCTTAAGAGCACTGTCTCTTTAAATACCCTCTTTTGCTTGGTCTGCTCCTTATTTTTTCTCATTTTTTCTTACTTTGGAGGACCAGCAGAGCGAGGGCCGCTAACCTGTGGACATTCATGGAAGGTGACGTTGTGTCTGGAAGGCGGGTCCACATAAGAACTCAGATATAATATTTATATTTTTGTTCTAACCTGTTGAGTCCCTGGCAGCAGCCAATGGCAAGGTTGTGCCAGCCAGCAGGATGCTGCGGAGCTGCTGAAGGGCGGGGCTGGAGTCTGAAAGTAAGAGCTCGTTTAGACTCTATTCTGTGAACAGGCTTGCTCCCACGAATATGTGAATTCATCTGTAAAAGAGTTTAACTCTAATGCACCTGTTCCTCCTGCTCCCTGCTGCAGGGCGGCCTGTTGGACTACGAATGCCAGTGCGGAGCTAAGAAGATCAAAGAGGAGCTGTTGTTCTTGAACCTGCCAAAGTGAGTAACCTCAAATCGGTCCCCAAAGGCCTCAAACCACCACAGTTCAGTCGGTGTCAGTTTTGTTCATGTCATGTCCTCCTTGCGTCTTCCTTTGAGCCTCTCCTCTTTGTCTCATCTCTTTCAGTGTGCTGATCCTCCAGCTGAAGTGGTTTACGTTCACTCCATCGTTCACCGTGGAGAAGAAGAACAGCCCCATTGTTCTGACACAGCAGCTGGTGATCAGCCAGGACACAGCCTTTACTGAAGAGGTAAGGGAAAAGGCACACCGTTCATTTCAAGTATGGATGGAGCCCATTTCTAAGCTAACGGGTGGTGCCGCTGCCCTCTCCCAGTAAACTGCTCGCTATTTGTTGGTCAGCGTGATCAGTCGTTTGGGCTCCTCAGCTTACAGCGGTGAGTGGGTGCTTTCAGACACATGTGCTGAATGCAGGTCAGCTTTGAAAGTTTATGAGACGTTAATAAGTGCGCCTTCTCCTCTCAGGACATTACGTCTGTGACGGCGTTCACCAGATGAGCGGAAGAGACGACGTCACAGACAGCCGGCTCACGTACGATGACGAGTTGGTCTGCCAGACCACGTGTGAGTCTGTGTGTGAGCAGCGGCAGAGAACAGCTTACCTGCTATTCTATAAAAGACAGGTGACGTCTCCCAGCAAACAGTCAGCATGTCTGTGCAAATATTCAGTGTAACTTGTAGAAAAACCCTCACACTCAGTTTATTTGTGTTTTTCTTTTTCTATTTCTTACTTTCTTTGCCGCACTAGAAAGGCAGCAGAGTCGGGACTCAGATCTGCAGCAACACCTTCATTGTTATTGTTATTATTGTTGTTAGTACTGTTGTTGTTATGATTGATATTGTTACTGTTATGATCAGTTTTATTATTATTATTATCATTATTAATTTTTTAATACATTTGTTTATCTTTATTATTATTAGTAGTAATGTTGTTGTTTATGTTGTTATTGTTATTATTATTACTGGTATTTTTGACATTATTATTATTATTTTGTTGTTATTGTCATTATTAGTAGAAGTAGTATTAGTTATATCATTTTTATATCAGCCTGGAGTGAACAACATGAAAGCATGGATCCATCCTCCCTCACATTCACAATTCAGGCTGCTGGTGTAATCGTGCGGGGGATATTTTCCTGGTACACTTTGGGACCTTTAAATGCTACAGTCTGAGTATTGTTATGACCACAGTGTACCCTCTTCTGATGGCTGAAAGTAAAAGGGGGTCCAGTACCGGTTCCGGTACCAGGCCTACTGACAATTTAACATAATGTAAAATGGTAACATCGTAAACATAATGTTACAATTTAGCATAATGTAAATGGTAACATTGTAAACAGAATGTTACCATTTAACATAATGTAAAATGGTAACATTGTAAACAGAATGTTACCATTTAACACAATGTAAAATGGTAACATTGTAAACAGAATGTTACCATTTAACACAATGTAAAATGGTAACATTGTAAACAGAATGTTACCATTTAACACAATGTAAAATGGTAACATTGTAAACAGAATGTTACCATTTAACACAATGTGAAATGGTAACATTGTAAACAGAATGTTACCATTTAACACAATGTAAAATGGTAACATTGTAAACAGAATGTTACCATTTAACACAATGTAAAATGGTAACATTGTAAACAGAATGTTACCATTTAACATAATGTGAAATGGTAACATTGTAAACAGAATGTTGCCATTTAACATTATGTTAAATATAACTAACGGATTTACTTTACCAAATGGACCATCCCGGCCTTGCCGTATTGGTCTATTTGATTCACCTTTGTTTTTATTGTTTATTTTATTTTCACTTGCTACACATAGGACAGACATGACTGGGGGAAAGAAAGGGGAGAAAGAAAGAGGGAAAGAAAAACAGCAGGGAAGAGGAATGGTGATAAAGGGCAAAAAACAAAAACCAACAAAACAAACAGACAAAAAATATATATATCAGTCACTTCAACTCAAAGAAGTCCAGACGCTTTTCTTTCCAAGCTCCTTTGACTGACTGTTAGGACAACTTATTTATTGCAAGCATGCAGTACAAGAATAACTCGATGTTTCTGACTTTGCATTACGAATTGTTTACCCACTGACAAACATTTCAAATGAAATTAAATTAAAAAACAATTTGTGGTAACCTGATTTTAATTCAAAAAGAATCATTAACAACACTTCTTGTAATGGTGTCAAAATCAGCCCAACTTTTACTTTCAAATGCAAAAAGTAAAAGAAAATGAGCCAACATACTGGACACATATAATTGTCAATATAATTGTTTATAAACAATTATAATGTCATCATTGTTACAGATATGGAAACTTTATTAACAATTTGTCCAAGTAAAAAAATGCCCTGCTAATTGTTGGGGTTTTCTCTCCTCTAGCCCTTTCCTTTAAGCTCTTCTTTACATCCCCCCACCCCCACCTTTTCTTTTTTCTTAATAATATAACAATAAAAACAATTGGCTGCATTTTAAATGTGTCAGATCAATGTCTTTATTCAAGAATACAAGAAATGGTAATAGCTGCATGTGTGTTTGTGTGTGTGCATAATATGCATACTTTACTTGTTGGATCCAAATCCCACAAGGAATCAAATAAAACAAGAAGACAAACAAAAACAAAACAAAAATATATTTCTCTCCCTTCCCAGGTCAGGTTCACAAAAGCATTGCAGCTCTTTATTCCTCTTGTACAGCTCCAGAGTCTGTCAGCCAAAAAGAAACTACTGAGGTTCCAACACCCAGTGTTTCTGTAAACACAGATGAAAATGAACAGTCATCCACATCTAAAAGATTTGTAGATTCGAGGGACCGGTATAATACATCTAGTACATCTTTGTTTAAACCTCAGAACACAAAAAGGGAACAAACCATTGTATACAGATTTAAAAGTGCGCAAAGCAACGAACAGTCACCCTCTGAAACAGCTGAGGTTATCACAACCATTGTTTCTGTAAATACACAGGAACAGTCACCCACCTCAAAAAGATTAGTATATTCAAGGGACCAGTGTATCTACTCTGGTCAAAAGAATCCATGCTTCGTACTGATGTCCACAATTTTTTTTATTCCTCTCACAATCATGGAGCACCGTGAAAACTAGAAACGAGTAAAATAATATCAATAGCACATGTGACATCCATCTCAGCCACTTATTTCTTTTCACAAGGTGCACAAGTGCTTAACAAATAACAGCATAATGTTTTTACCATGTACGCCTTGTAAAACCAGTAGTAGAAAAGTTGTAGGTTCGTGCTCTTGTGGGGGAGACGTATGTTATCCACCACCTCGATAGCTAGCCGAGAGTTCGAGGGTCACTAGAGCCGCCGAGAACGCATGAACTACTTACGGTAGGACGTTTTGCCAAAGTAAGACGTTTTGTCAGAACACCGAGTCCTCAGGAGGATGCAGCCCATGAATTTGGACACGATCTCAGATGCACTTCTGGTGTTGTCATGGCAACCCACACAAACATTTCAGCGTCAGCTACAATGAGGCGGAGCCCTTACTGGGACACTGAGCTCAGGTAGAGTGAAAGACAACATTTTTCTGCATCCAAAACAGCAGCGCTGTTCCTGTGACCTCTAGTAAAGCCTCTACTTGGGAAAAGGGAGTCTTTCATCAAAGCATCCTGCAGAAGTTGAATAAAAATATGCAAATGTTTAAATGATGCAACTTAATGAAGGCTGACAGCAGTTGTACTATTTTACATTGCAGCGAACAGGGGTGACCATTATTTTCAACGTTTTTACAGCATTTTTCACATTGAAAGTGAAATAATATAAATAATGTCTCAATTAAATTGCGGTAATATTTAAAATACAAAAACTACAGCTTTGTTCACAAGCCAATAAAAATGTACTTGGGCCAGTGGTAAATGAAAATAACACTTATTCAGCACCTGGTTGTTGCGGCTGCATCAGGACACCAGATGTTCAGCCTCCATCCTGTAGGCAGACTTATCCCCGTCTGAGAGGAGTCCAATAATGGTGGTGTCATCTGCAAGCTTAATTAATTTGACAGACTGGTGGTTGGAGGTGCGGCAGTTGGTGTACAGGGAGAAGGGCATAGAAGAAAGAACACAGCCCTGAGGGGAGCTCGTGCTGATGGTCCGGGAGTCCAAGACATTCTTCCCCAGCCTCACTGGTTGCTTCCTGTCCGTCAGGAAGTCAGTGATCCACCGGCAGATGGGATCAGGCACATTCATCTGGGAAAGCAATCCTTGAAGAAGGTCTGAAAGGATGGTGTTGAAGGTAGAGCTGAAGTCCACAAACAGGATCCTAGCATAGATTCTGCAGGACAAAGTGTAGGGCCATGTTGATGGCATCGTCTACAGACCTGTTGGCTCTGTATGCAAACTGCAGGGGGTCCAGGAGGGGGGCCGTGAGGGTCTTAAGATAGGAGAGAACCAGGCGCTCAAAAGACTTCCTGACCAGATGTCAGAGCCACAGGTCTGTAGTCTTTTCGTCCAGTGATCTTTGGCTTCTTGAAAGCTATATATGATATAAAAATTATATAAAAACTGTTAATCAGCAAAAGAAATGATATCATAGTTCTTATAAAGAAAGCCTCTATCAATCAAACACCAGCAGTGTAGCAATGTTGTTCACTTACACTGTATATAAAACACTGATTTTGGCTACATCCAGTTTTTACTGTATTATAAACATTTTTTACCATGAAGAGTAAAGTGTTTGGCATTTTTGTCATTGTTATTGAGCTCAGAGATCAGGCCCAGCCCAGTATCTACCTGGTTATGAGCAAGGAGCTGGAGGTGATAACTCAACAATAACCAGGCCATGCATGCATGGATGGATGCATGGATGGATCAGTTTGTAGGCTGTGTGTGGTCAGCAGCAGGCTGCTGGGTGTGGACCAAGAGGGAAAGCCCAGCATGTGAAACCCATCAGCAGAAGGCCAGAACAAAGGTGCACAGACAAACGCAGCCCAGACACTCAGGCAGGACGAGTAAAATAAATGGCAGCAAACACAGTATGATGTGGTAAAATGTGCTTTCTTTCACAAACAGATAGCACAAACAAGAATCACAAGAATCTCCTTTGTGGTTCTTGTTTTTCTTTTGAGTACATTAATAAAAAGTTGAAATAAAGTGGCAATAAAATTCATGCACTGAAGACCACACGAAACCCTAATTCACCCTACTACCTGTTGCCTTCACATTCCATTTGCATCCCTTGTCCACAGAATCAAAAATGACC
The DNA here is from genome assembly GCF_057382095.1 of Aulonocara sp. 'chitande type north' Nkhata Bay. Classification (NCBI taxonomy): domain Eukaryota; kingdom Metazoa; phylum Chordata; class Actinopteri; order Cichliformes; family Cichlidae; genus Aulonocara; species Aulonocara sp. 'chitande type north' Nkhata Bay. The sequence goes on from NC_141345.1 coordinate 5,698,037, forward strand.
CTTCTTCACTAAAGATCGAACATAAAGCAATTGCATTTTAAATGGAAGCCCATTTTGCATTAAGAAACACTATCAGCAATCAGAAATTGTGTATATCAGAGTTCTCTGTTTTTACTGTCCTGAAAACTGCATTAATTCAGTGGATGCGGTTAGGTTCAAAACAACGTAATATAAGAGGGCAACCAATTCAATCTAAGAGGGATCCAATTTTTATCCATTCATGTACCAGCTACTGGCTTTTTGCTGTTATGTTCTCATATCGCGTGAGAGTTTATTTGCCAGGTGTCAGAAGTCTAATAATGAATAAAGTTCAGGATATGCTTAAAAACTCACCTCAGCCGTCATCAGAAGGAAGTGCGCTTCACTGACTCATCAACTTGTCTCAGGCTTTCCACAAAGTTTCACAGTTGACCTTAAAGTAAGATGCTGCAAGCTTACCTTGCAGTGTATTACTTTTTAAGGTCTAAAGACCTTAAAGTGCGCTATAGATTGAAGTGATTTGAACTGACAACAGGGCTAATTCAGCACTTCAAGTTAACATCAATAAAAGTTTTTAAATTTATTCTGATTTCCGTTTGTTTTCATTGCCTGTGCTATCTGTTATTTAGTTCAAATTGTGGGTAGATAATGCTGTGCTGTCATGTGACCTGTTCTCTCATGTGTGCCTTTCTCTTGTTTTGTATGTATTTCTCGTTTGTTATTTATTCCTATTTTATTCCTGCAATTGGTATGGAATTCATTTTTTTTTTAAATTGATCAGTGTTTTGAAATTAGATGTGATGAAGATGTGACCTTAATTTACAAAATCAACATCATGTTGGATTCAATGAGACATGAAACTAGTGCATGAAACAGGTCTCAGTAAATGTTCTCATAGACTGCAATACACTGCCCCCTGCTGGTCATTATAAAGTCTGCAGATGTAATTTGACATGAATGTCATATTTGTGAAACAAAATAAAGGACTCTGTAAAATAAATGAAAATCAAATATTTATATACAGAATATTTATGTAAAAATGCTGAAAAAGACATTTGAACAAGATGCACACCCAGTAAAATAAAAAAAAAAAAGAAAAGTCAGTTTTATCATGTGACTATCATGCTGTCATTTCTGCACAATGCACTTTACACCAGATCAAAATAAAACACTGTGAGGTCGTTCTAACCGGAAGCCCAGAGAGCTTCGACAATGCAGCACAATGCCCTGAAGCATCAGCATCAAAATATACTTCAAGTACCAAAAAGTACTCATTGTGCAGAATGCCCTATTTTTGAATAGCTGGACATTTTAATTACTTTATCACCAGCTGTGACTACAGCTGATAATCAACCATGTTTCATAGGGATGTGACTACATTTAGAAATGTCACGCATTTTTAGGTATAAAGCAAAAGATGCAATGAAATAAATAAGCTATCACATATTAATCCAAATGAATTCACTGAAATACATCTGCACATTTCTGCAGCCTGACTTATTACACACGTGAACACAGTACACATTTGTTTACTGCAAGCTTGTTTCAGAGATGTGATGCAGTTAAATCTGTATGCGTCTGTTTCCTTGTAGTGTTAGTAGAGATGGTGAACCTGACACAATCCTGTGTTTGGTGTGAAGGAAACCAGTTAACAGCCGGTTTAGTAAAATTCTCTTGAACTCATGGAAAACTCATCGTCGTCTCGAAGTGAGCAGCTGAAGCGTCCCGTGTGATCAGAGGTCCTCGTCGTCCTCGCTCACCATGACGTCGAGCTCTTTGTCTTTCCGTACGACGCTCTCGGTGATGAACTCCTTGTGCTGCTCCTCCAGCTCACGCAGCTCCGCCTGCAGGCGCTCCAGGTGGAGCACTCGCCGGTTCCTCAGCAGCCGGCTGGGGAATGGGTTCATGTCGTTGAAGGCGATGCTGGTCAGCTTCCTGCATGGACACACGCAGGTGGAAAGGACTCGATCACCAACACAGAGGAACTGGAAACTGATCAGCTTGAGTGTTTCTGTTTTATGCTGCTTGATACTTCAGGTACTGCAGTTTGAGCAGGAAATACTGGACTGACTGGACCACATGTATCCGAGAGCTGCAGATACTTAAAAATCTTTAAATCGTTGTTACTGTGATCAGGGAAATTTAAACTTCTCACAAAATTTCAGTAAAAAGGGTTTGAAGCTCAAAGATTCAACAGCTACATCCGCTACACTTCTGAGAGTGTAACAGCTCGTAGATTAAGGCGGGTGGAGGCGAGTGCGTACCTGGCATTGGAGACGGTCTTTGTGAAGAAGCGTGGGTACTGGTAGATCTCCACGCTGTCGTGAATCTTCAGGATGTCGTCCTCTTTGTATTTGAACAGAGCCAGAGTGTATCTGAAGATCACCTGCAGCACAGACACGCATTTCATAACAGGACACTCACGCCACACAATTAATTGGAAACTTTGAGGAGGTGAGTCATAAAATTACTCTTTCAGTTGTGGTGCAGTTGGGCCCTTTACTCATTACAGCTCTGATCGATTTCCAATAAGCCACTTGGTTCCTCAGTTGCCAGATAATATTAACTTACTTGGTAGTTGAGCTTTAAGTTTAAATTAAACTTTTGGGTTGGATCTACGTGGCTGAAGCTGTTGTCAGCATTTATCCCTGTGTGGTATATATTTCTGTGTCTGAACTGTGATTTTATTTCCTGAGACAAACGATGTAAAAGCTGTGCTGCATTTGTCACATTGCAGAAACAAGCCCAAAGCCATTGTCCCGCTCATCGTCTGGATTTACGCTGCTTGTGGTAGACTGTGAGGTCGTTACTAGAATGATCTGCTTTCCCACTCCTATTTCATGTCACATGACAGTTCCCCATGCTTAGTAAACAATGTCTTATTACTCCTAAAATGTAAATAAAGACATCTAAAGGTGAAAACAAAATCATTTTTGTTTCCATGGACACTACTGTGGTGCATTCAAGTGTTGTCTGCATTTCTGTCATGGTGTGTTCGGGTGTATGGTACCTTGGTACCCTCATACAGGAAGGCGTCCCACAGAGGCATCAGGATGTCGCTGGGCAGACTCTCCACAAAAACCACCAGGAACCAGTTGAAGGTGACCAGAGAGACGTCAATGTTGTGATCCTCAAAGTGAGATGCCAGGCGAGGAAGCTTCTCCGCCATGAAGTCCTTCAGCACGCGCTGGTCCGCCTGAGCACAAAGACTCACAGAGATCAGCCTCACTGATCACTAAAACAGATCACAGCAGGCAAGCAGGTGAGTGTGTCTGCTGACCTGAGAGGCCACCAGATTCTTGGTGTAGTAGTCCTGAGGCATGATGGCTTCCACCACTGCCACCAGACACCAGAAGGCGTCTTCGTCACTTTGGAGGACCAGCAGAGCGAGGGCCGCTAACCTGTGGACATTGATGGAAGGTGAGGTTCTGCCTGGAAGGCGGGTCCACATAAGAACTCAGATATAAAATTTATACTTTTGTTCTGACCTGTTGAGTACCTGGCAGTAGCCAATGGCAGGGTTATGCCCGGAGAAGGCCAGAAGGATGCGGCGGAGCTGCTGGAGGGCGGGGCTGGAGGGCGGGGCTGGACGGCGAGGAGAAGTGTTGATTGGTCGTCAGGGTTCGGTGAAGGTCCAGCTGGACCTGCCTGGAGGCAGGATTAGGAGCTGTCCGACTCTTCTCACACAGCTGGAAACAGAACAGGATTACTGAGTGCTCGCCAGCATTCCCAACAGGAAGGAGGAGGAGCCACCTGTGCTCAGGTGCGGATAAAGCACTCTGTTGGCAGAGGTATGAAAATGCGCAGTAAAATCTAACGTGCATAGCTAACTTCATCAACGACATTTTGGGAGGAATAATCACACATCAGCCTTCGGCCATTTTTTGATGAACGCATACGCCCCCTAGAGCGCGCTAACTTTATTAACAGCCACACAAATGTAAAGCACACATCAAACATAAATAAACCATTTGACTGTCTCCATAATTGAGAGCATTTTCTCTTCTTATTTCAACACCCCCACTTGCTCTCATATTATGATGCTCTTAAGTAAACAAAAAAAACAACAAACAAAAGGTTTCTTCCTCAGTACTGTATACATGTTCGTATACCATGTTAATGCCCAAACATAAACTTCTCAAACTTGAACAGCTTAACTTTTGTTGCAGGCTTTGTCATTACATCTGCAACCATCTCTTCTGTTGAACAATAATCCAGAGTTATTTTTCCTGCACTCACAGTTGATCTCACAAAGTTGTACTTTATGTCAACATGTTTACATCTCTGTCTCGTCACAGGATTCTTCGCCAACGCAATTGCACCCTGATTATCTTCATGAACTTTTGGCGGTGCATATTTTTGTCCATCAATACCTTGTAACAGTTGCATTAGGTACAAAACTTCTTGTAGGGTCGCAGCTAAAGCCATGTACTCCGCTTCACAGGTAGATAATGCAACAGTAGGTTGTCTTTTGGTTTTCCATGAGATTAAAGGACCATCTACAGACAAGCTTATGCAATAACCAGTTGTACTCCGTCTGTCTGTTACATCAGCTGCCCAATCAGCATCGCTGTATGCCCACAACCTCAGTTCTTTGTTGTCACATTTCCTGTAACACAGTTCTTTCTCGGTTGTCCCTTTCAGATACCTCAGTACTAGAGCAGGGCGATATGGCCAAAAATATTTATCACGATATATATTTGAAAATTTGCGATAACGATATAACTGACGATATAATTGATGCGAGACAAAATACAACTCCACAACATTACTAGCGCAAAAAGAAAACCTTCCATTTATTTTCACTTAAATAAGAAGCTGGTTTTTATGTACATTAAAGCTTTATAAAAATGTAACAGTGCAAATACAAATTCCTTGCTGAAAGTTTAACCAAAAGGCATTTCCATTAGAAATGGGCTGACATATCCTGAGCATAACCATATATAATATCCACTGAAGTTAAAAAGAGGTGCTTTGCAAAATTAAACTGCAGTATGCAATACGTATTTTTCGGACCATAAGGTGCACGGGATTATAACGCACATCAAGCGAAACAAAGCAGTCAGATAAATCAAACTTTATTAAACTCATTCTTCTTGCTTCCTCCACTTCTGTACCATTGATTCATTAATGTTGAATTCTCTGGCAGCTGCTCTATTCCCATGTTGTTGCAGTATATTAATGACTAACCTCGTATTGTGGATGGATTATCTCAGTTGTTCTCCTGACTGAAGTTTGGTCTGTTTACAGCACCCTGCCATGCGATTGCATTTGTCTCTAACCATGAGGAACCTTAACGTTAACTTTTATAAGTGGAAAAGTGTTAGTGTTCGTCCTCCAGCTTCCCTGTTTATGTTATGCTAACATAGCTGTGTCGCTAGCGATTACCTAGCACATCATTATATACCAGCTAGCCCAACTTCAGTAACCCTACAAACGTCACTGCTGTTTAGTTTCCTGTCTTCATTTATGTTGGAAGTGATAGCAGAGCTGTACGTTTGATTTTTTTCAGAAATCTCTCCGTCAGAACATGCAATATCATGCTTAGGTAACTAGCGAGCTAACTTCCGCTAGCTTCCCGCTAACTTCTAACTCTGTTAAATGTAATAAATTTTGTTTTAATGGATGCCTGGAAGTTAAACTTCATAGTTACACCTGGTAAAGCAGCAATGCTGATCGTTTTATTAAAGATGAAAGAATTTAGACAGTTTTTAACGCTCAGTGATGCTGCAGTGTTCGTTTGAACTGAAGAATTAAGGAGTTTAGGACCCAGATTACTCCCAGATTTAAGAGCATCTTAGTCCGACAAATACGACAATAACGACGGCCGCTTGCATGTTCTGCAAAAAAATGTGCTTTGTCGTGTATCTGACGGACAAACACCAAACCAGTTCCACATCACTGAAGTTGCACCATTTTTACAAACCAATTCTGGTTCATCTGTTTCACTCAACAATCGGCCGTGTGCGTATGAAAACAAAGGCACTGCGCATGCGCGTTTTACTCATATTCTATCGCGATATTTCATTTTCCTATTGTTGCCTAACATTATACCGGTATTACCGTGAACGGTATAATATGGCCCAGCCCTACTCAGTACATGTTTTACTGTAGTCCATTTGTCTTCAGTTGGCTCAGTAAAGTACTGTGAAAGTTTACTGACTATAAAACTCAAGTCCGGTCTTGTGCATGTAGCCAAATAGATCAGACTACCAACTGCCTCTCTGTACCTTTTGACATCACTCATCTTTTCTGCATCATCAGCATAGTTCAGTTTTTGCTCACAAGGTGTCTGTCTTTCTTTACAATCCTGCATGTTGAATCTTTCAAGTATTTTTTCCACATATTGTTTTTGTGACATTTTTACACAGTTATCACTCTGGTCAAAATCTATACCAATGAAATGTCTCAGTTTACCCAAATCCTTCATTTTGAATTTTGCTGCAAGCATTTTCTTCACAACAGTTAGTTCACTTTCATCACTAGCAGCAATGATCAGGTCATCTACCCATACAATCAGAATCACCTTCTTATTTTCTGTCATTTTTGTGTAAACACAATGGTCAGCGGGGTTTTGCACAAAGTTGTTCTCACTCAGATATTCATGCAACAACTTGTTCCAATTCCGGCCTGATTGTTTTAGCCCATATAGCGACTTTTTCAACTTGCACACCAGTTTTTCATTTGTGTCGGATTTTACCTCATAACCCTCAGGTTGTTCCATGAATACCTCACAATCTATTGGTGCATGAAGATAGGCAGCTTTAACATCCATCTGGTGTAAAAGCATGTTTTCTTGTGCTGCCTTTTGCATCAACACTCTGATACTAGTCAGGTTAGCAGTAGGGGAAAAGGTTTCTTCATAATCCACACCTATCCTCTGACTATATCCTTTAGCAACATAACGTGCCTTGTACTTCTCAGATCCATCAACATTGTTTTTGACTGCGTACACCCATCTACCCCCCACTGTCTTCTTACCCTC